>NC_079194.1:78556963-79756963 GCF_029499605.1 Hyla sarda | reverse complement strand
CTATGCGCTGCACGGCGCGGCGCATGACGTCAGTGCGCCGCGCCGTGCATAGCAACGACGCAGGGGACGCACGCCGGGGGGCTTGCAGCAGCGCGGACCCAACCCAGGTAATTATGCCACCGGGCATGGGGGGAGGCAACGGGGCAGCGGTGCCGGCAATGGGAGCCGCTGCCCCTTCTCTCCCCCTGGCTGTCGGCGCCGCTTCTCTCCCCCTGGCTATCGGCGCCGGCAGTGGGGGGCCGGCACCGATAGTCAGCGGGACAGAACGGGCAGCGGCGCCGATAGCCAGGGGGAGAGAAGGGCCGGCAGCAGAGCTCTAGACCCCAGGAAAGGCAGGGGAGAGAGAAGAGGGCAGCGACGGCCTCTATCCCCCTGCCTTTCCTGGGGGGTATCGGTGTATAACACGCACATAGACTTTAGGCTAAAAATTTTAGCCTAAAAAGTGCGTGTTATACGCCGATAAATACGGTATGTCCCACAAATGATGCAATTGTGAAAAAAAAAGAAAATTTAAATTTTTCCACTGATTTGTATCCATTCCAGACACACAAAAATGACTCAAAGTACTCCCTTTTGGTCTAGATGAATACTTTAGGGGGTGTAGTTTCCAAAATGGGGTCACTTGTGGGGTTTCTATATGGTTCTGGCAGCTAAAAACCTAAAATGATGCCCTGAAAGCCAAATGGCGCTCCTCTCCTTCTGGGTCCTACCATGCGGCCAAGGAATCAAATATGGCCTAAGTGGGGATATTTCCAAACACGGGCCGAGTCGCTTAATAAAATATAGGATGCATTTCTTGCAATATCAGAAGTGATGTACAAAAAATATGTCCCACAAATGATGCATTTGTGAAAAAATGCAAATTTCGAATTTTTAACACTGACTTTGTAATAATTTCTGCCAAAAAACTATGGTGAAATACTCACTGTACCCCCTAGCGAATACCTTGAAGGGTCTAGTTTTTAAAATGGGGTCATTTGGGGGGCGTTCCTATGTTCTACCACCTTTAAATTCCTGCAAACCTTGCATAGCACATAAAAAAAAGATGTACTTTTCAAATTTTCTAAATTTCAAGTTAAATTGTTAGGCTTCTAATTCATTTAAAATGTGAATTAAAAACTAAAAAAATTCTGTCAAAATAAAGTAGACATCTGAAATATAAGTTACATAAACTATTTGGTCAGTAAGTATAAATATATGCAACCTATTAGTGTTAAAATAGCTAAAAAAAATCTTAATTTTTCTTAAAATGTCATGATTTTTTGCATTGTAAAAAAAAAACTACAAATGATATCGGCTTACTTTTACTATGTACATGAAGAACAACTTATGACAAAAAAACGATGTTAGAATTATTGTGATTGGCAAAACGTTACCAGAGTTATTCTCTAATAAAGACAGACATCCCCGATTTGAAAAAACAGGCCTGGTCTTTCAGGAGCGTACAGGTTTACTTGTGTTGGTCCTTAAGGGGTTAATAGAGGCAAGGGCAGTTCAAAGAAACATGTATTTATTTCCTACTCCTACAAGTTGCCACCCTAGGTACTGGTCCTCTGCATTACACATCTACTGGTATCTGGTCAAATAACCCCGCAGGAAGTAGATTGATATAGGAGAGTTTTTCAGTGTGGATCCTGCCCCAAATGTGTTACATGTGGATTTTTAAGTGGATTGTTCTGCATATTTTAAAAAACCCATTACATATATGTTGTACTGTAAATGTCAGATTAGCAGTGTGTAAGAACTACAGCAAATCCACAGCAATACCAATTCCATGACTTTAAATATGGCCATACTAAAAAAGTTTGGACACTTACCATAACGGGGGGGGGGGGGGGGGGAAATGATTGGACCTGTTTTTATTAATGAAAATTATTAATAAATTATGTGAAATATATTTGCACTCATTTTGTGATATGCAGTACAGGCTCACCTTACCCCACTTTAAAGGGGTACTCCGTTGAAAACCTTTTTTCTTTAAAATCAACTGGTGGCAGAAAGTTAAGCATATTTGTAAATTACTTCTATTAAAAAGTCTTAATCCTTCCTGTACTTATTAGCTGCTGAATACTACAGAGGAAATTCTTTTCTTTTTGGAATGCTCTCTGATGACATCACAAGCACAGTTCTCTCTGCTGACGTTATTATAATAATAATAACGCTTTATTTCTTATTGTCCTTAGTGAGATTTGAACCCAAGTCCTCAGCACTGCAAGGCAGCAGTGCTAACCACTGAGCCACCATGCTGCCCTTAGCATTCATCTGCGATGCACGGTTGCTAAAATGGACAGAGATGTCAGCAGAGAGCACTGTGCTCGTGATGTCATCAGTGTTCCAAAAAGTAAGGAATTTCCTCTGTAGCATTCAGCAGCTAATAAGTACTGGAAGGATTAAGATTTTATAATAGAAGTAATTTACAAATATGTTTAACTTTCTGCCACCAGTTGATTTAAAAGAAAAAAGGTTTTCACCGGAGTACCCCTTTAAGACATATCAGTGCACCCTTTTACAGATGTTTGATTTTATGTTTGATACAAAAGGGACTGTACATCACTCCTGAATGATAAGGAATCTTAGTTTTTTTTATTTTTGACCTCATTAATTGTCAACAAATAATATAGTGAAATTAAAGACATCCGGGAGACATTCTAAAGTCTGAATGAAAGAAGTGGTGGTGTGGAGACATTTCTGCTCGCCTTTCACAGCTAATAATGCCTGGATCTGACGGACCTCTGGAGAATGAAGCAGTAAATTGCTGTTCTCTTCTATGTCAATCAGGGTTGGCTCAGAAATGGAGGAAGAAAAAAATGAATTTACTACAAAAAGAAAAGAGCTTTTTATTCTAGGTTTGTCTTTTTTTCATATGAAATGTACTAGAAACCACCCCTATTTGTTTTATATGTGTACTGAAAGTACAGTTGACGTACAAATGTGTCATCGCTTACCTTTGCTTTAGTTTAGTTGACCTCTTATGAAACCTATTTAATATAATATCACAACAAGCTATCAGAACACTTACCGTATTTTTCGTCCTATAGGACGCACCGGCGTATAAGACGCACCCAATTTATAGGTGCAAAATCTAAAAAAATAAAGATTTTGAACCCAATAGTGGTCTTCAACCTGCGGACCTCCAGATGTTGCAAAACTACAACTCCCAGCATGCCCGGACAGCCGTTGGCTGTCCGGGCATGCTGGGAGTTGTAGTTTTGCAACATTTGGAGGTCCGCAGATTGAAGACCACTGCAGGAGGAGGTAATACTCACGTGTCCCCGCCGCTCGCTGTCGCTGTGTCCCCGTCGCTCCGGAAAGTTCCTGCTGCCGGCCGGGTATCTCCGCTCTGACGAGGAAGGAGTGCACCGGCCATACAGGGGAACCCTGAACGGAGAAGACACCGAGGAGGCAGGTAAGGTGTCCCCCCCGGTGTCCTGTAAGCACTAACCCGGCTATTCAGTCGGTCCCGAACAGCCTGACTGAACAGCCGGGTTAGTGTCACTTTCCCTTCAGATGCGGCGGTCAGCTTTTATCGCCGCGTCTGAAGGGTTAATACAGGGCATCACCGCGATCGGTGATGTCCTGTATTAGCCGCGGGTCCCGGCCGTTGATGGCCGCAGGGACCGCCGCTATAGGGGTGTATTCGCCGTATAAGACGCACCGACTTTTTCCCCAAAAAAAGTGCGTCTTATACGACGAAAAATACGGTACTTAGCAAACACTAAATGCTGGATCATGGACTTGAAATTTTAAGTGACTATTTGTTAATACAATTTTTTTGAATACTTTGTATTTTTTAAGGGATGCATTAGGCTCCTTTCACACTATGAGTATTCATCCGTTATTAAACATCTGTTTTCTTTGTGAAAATGGATGTACAATAACAAATGAAATAATGGGTGCTAACGGCTGTCAAAATAACGGGCATATTAATCCGTTAATACCCGTTATAACATCCGTCATGTACGGCCATTTTAACACCTCTGCCTACAGACTCCCACAGCTGGGACTACTACAACTCCCATCATGGAACAGACTTGTTTCCATGATGGGAGTAGTAGTCCCCTGGCTGCGGGAGTCTGCCGGTGGCTGGGGGGGCTATATTAGGGTTTGTACTACTACCTCCATCATGCAACAGACTCTGTTCCATGATGGGGGTTGTAGTACAGGGGCTGCAGGAATGATCACACCGGGTCTCATTTCTGAGACCCGATGCTATTAGAAGTTATTAAACAGGGGAGCGGGCGGCATGCTCCACTCCCCTGCGATATATGATCTGTTTTATCTGTACGCCCTGCACCCGGTCCTGGAGTTTAAAACAGAGTCACTCCGTGACCCCGCATCACACCAGCTATTGATAGCCCGGACCCTGGGCTAACAACGCGCAGCACACGCGCTATTAACCCTTCAGACACGGCAATCAAAGTTGATCGCCGCGTCGAAAATTAAAGTAAAAGCTTCCCGGCAGCTCAGTCGGGCTTATTGGGACTATCGCGAAGTCCCGATCAGCTAGGACACGAGCGGAGGTCCCCTTACCTTGCTCCGTCATGTCCGATCGGCGTTTGATTGCTCCAAGCCTGAGCTACAATGAGCACTCAACCCCCTATTACTCTGATCCATGCAATGGGAGCTATAACACTGCAAAAAAAAAAGTGAAAAAAAAAAGTTAATGAAGGTCATTTAACCCCTTCCCTAATAAAAGTATGAATCACCCCCCTTTTCCCATAAAAATAATAAAACTGTGTGTATGAAAATAAACATATTTGGTATCGCCACATGTGTAAATGTCCAAACTATAAAAATATATAATTAATTAAACCGCACGGTCATTGGCGTACGCACAAAAAATTCCAAAGTCCAAAATTGCGTATTTTTGGTCACTTTTTATATCATAAAAAAATGAATAAAAAGCGATCAAAAAGTCCGATCAATGCAACAATAGTAACGATAAAAGCTTCAGAACACGGCGCAAAAAATTAGCCCCATACCGGCCCATACGCGGAAAAATTAAAAGTTATAGGGGTCAGAATATGACAATTTTAAATGTACAAATTTTCCTGCATGTAGTTAGGATTTTTTTCAGAAGTACGACAATATCAAACCTATATAAGTAGGGTATCATTTTAACCATATGGACCTATAGAATAAAGATAAGGTGCCATTTTTACCGAAAAATGCACTGTGTAGTAACAGAAGCCCCCAAAATTACAAAGTTACATTTTTTTCTTCAATTTTGTCGCACAATGAATTTTATTTCCGTTTTGCCGTGCATTTTTTTGTAAAATGACTAATGTCACTGCAAAGTAGAATTGGTGGTGCAAAAAATAAGCCATCATATGGAATTTTATGTGCAAAATTTAAAGCGCTATGATTTTTAGAAGGTGATGAGGAAAAAATGAAGATGCAAAAACGAAAAAAAACGGTCCTTAAGGAGTTAAACTTCAGTGCATCCCCTTATTCCCCCCATGTGTATATGTATAATTCCACTCCCCTGTATATAGATGCGCTGCGGGGGTCAGACATATACCCATATGTCTGACCCCCACAGCACTTCTCTAATCATATGCCACCGAAGCATTATGAATGACAAGTATTCTATCAGCAGCTCATTGCTTCCTGGCCAGATGCGCTGCTGTTAGAATACTTTTCATTCATAGCACTGAGAAGGCATATGATTATAGAAGCGCTGTGTGGGCCAGACATATGGATATATGTCTGACCCCACAGCACATCTATATACAGATGCGGCTGCAGCGCTATGAATGACAAGTATTCTTTCGGCAACGCATCGCGCCGGCCGGCTTCCTGGCCAGATGCGCTGCTGTTAGAATACTTTTCATTTATAGTGCTGCGGAGGCATATGATTATAGAAGCGCTGTGGGGGCCAGACATATAGTGTTATCTGGCCCCCACAGTGCTTCTATGTACATATGCCGCTGCAGCGCTATGAAAGACAAGTATTACCGCCCCAGTGATTCTATATATCTTTCCCCACCGCAGCGCTTCTCTTTGAAAACCCCACCAGGAGCCTTGAATGGCTCCTCAGTATCGGCCATTCAGGGCTCCTGGTGGGGAATTTAAAAATGAAAGTAAAATACATCATACATCGCAGGGGAGTGAAGCATGCCGCCCACTCCCCTGTTTAATAACTTCCAATCGCAATGGGTCTCAGAAGACCCAGTGCGATCAATCCCTCAGCCCCTGTACTACAACCCCCATCATGGAACAGAGTCTGTTCCATGATGGAGGTTTTAGTAAAAACACCAATGTAGCCTCCCCAACCACTGGCAGATTCCCGCAGCTGGGGAATTACTACTCCCATCATGGAAACAAGTCTGTTCCATGATGTGAGTAATAGTAGTAGTCCCTCAGCACTGCAAGGAGTCTGCTGGTGTCACTTCTTCTGAGCATGCTCAGAAGTAATAACAGATATTATAAAGAAAAATTAGTGCCGTTTTTTCTTCCGTCACAAATAACTTCCGTTATTCATGACGGGCTATAACGGGTCATAACGTATAATCAAAAAGTCCCATAGACATTAATGGGATTTTGTAACGGCCGTTAAACATCCGTTTTTAAGGCTTTTCTAATGGAAGTTTATAACGGGCCTTTTAACGGAGCAACTTTATAGTGTGAAAGGGACCTTAACCTCTTAAGGACGCAGGGCGTACCTGTAAGCCCTGCGCCCAGTCCCGGTATATAACGCCGTGACCCCGCTTCATACCGGGTCGGTCCTGGTGGCTCATGATAGCCGGGACTCTGGGCTAATAGCCTGCAGCACCGATTGTTGTGCTGCGTGCTATTAACCCTTTAGCATCCCCACGTTTAAAATGAAAGTGAAAGCTTCCCGGCAGCTCAGTCGGGCTGATCGGGAACATCGGGATAATATCGTGATATCCCGATCAGCTAGGACGTGAGTGGAGGTCCCCTTACCTGCCTCCGTCGCATCTGATCGGCAATTGATTGCTCCAAGCCTGAGAGCAGTCGACTGCCTATTACACTGATCAAAGCAAAGCTATGGCTTTGCAGGGATCAATGTAAAAGTTCAGTGTATGCAGTGTTATAGCCCCCTATGGGAGCTATAACACTGCAAAAAAAAGTGAAAAAAAGTTAGTAAAGGTCAATTAACCCCTTCCCTAATAAAAGTTTGAATCACCCCCCTTTTCCAATAAAAAAAAAACTGTGTAAATAAAAATAAAAATAAACATACCGGTATGTGGTATCGCCATGTGCGGAAATGTCCAAATTATAAAAATATATAATTAATTAAGCCACATGGTCAATGGCGTACACGCAAAAAAATTGCGTATTTGTTGTCACTTTTTATATCATCGAAGAGTTAATAAAAAGTGATCAAAAAGTCTGATCAATACAAAAATGTTACCACTAAAAACTTCAGATAACGGTGCAAAAAATGAGCGCTCATACCGGCCCGTACGCGGAAAATTAAAAAAGTTATAGGGGTCAGGAGATGACAATTTTTAACGTATAAATTTTCCTGCATGTAGTTATGATTTTTTTCAGAATACAAAATTAAACCTATATAAGTAGGGTATCATTTTAACCGTATGGACCTACAGAATAAAGATAAGGTGTAATTTTTACCAAAAAATGCACTGCATAGAAACAGGAGCCCCAAAAGTTGCAAAATGGCATTTGTTCTTCAATTTTGTCGCACAATGAATTTTTGGGTAAAATGACTAATATCACTGCAAATTAGAATTGGTGGCGCAAAAAATAGGTCATAATATGGAATTTTAGGTGCAAAATTGAAAGCATTATGCTTTTTTGAAGGTGATAAGCAAAAAAGGAAAATGCAAAAAAGGAAAAACCCTGCGTTCTTAAAGGGGTTCTCCGGTGCTTAAACATCTTATCCCCTATGCAAAGGATAGGGGATAAGATGCCTGATCGCGGGAGTCCCGCAGCTGGGTACGCCCATGATCATGCACGCGGCACCCCGTTTGTAATCAGTCCCTGTAGCGTGTTCGCTATCATGCCCCCTCCCGTAGGCTTGCATTAAGGGGCGGAGCGTGATGTCACACGGGGGTGGAGGCGTGACGTCACACGCCGCCGGCCCTGCGGTCGACCGTAATCAGACCCGGACTGATTACAAACGGGGTGCCGCGTGCATGATCCCGGGCGTCCCCAGCTGCGGGACTCCCGCGATCAAGCATCTTATCCCCTATCCTTTGGATAGGATATAAGATGTGTAAGCACCAGAGAACCCCTTTAAAGGGTTAAACAGGGAAATTTTTCCTGAAAATAGAGCCCAATGTGGAAATTACATTAGTAAGATTGTACGGAGAGAGGTGTGGAGAGAGCTTTTTGTTATAGAAACCCAGGTGTGTTGCATAAGTATGGGCTCAGTTTTTCTCATATTGTACATTTCCTTCTTTTGGGACCACAGTAATCTGTGGAAAAAAAATATTCAAACAATTGTATAATTGCTCAACAGTGCCTCCACAGGGGAAATTAAGTATTGCATAGTTCTTATTAAAATCCACGGGTTGTCAGCATTGAGAGATGTCCGTTCTGCTTTTGCTTTCCAGTACTTATCAGCTGCTGTATGCTCCAGAGGAAGTTGTGTAGTTCTTTCCAGAATGACCACACTGCTCTCTGTTGACACCTCTTTCCATGTCAGGAACTATCCAGAGTAGAAGCAAATTCCCCATAGCAAACCTCTCCTGCTCTAAACAGTTCTTGACATGGACAGAGGTGTCAGCAGAGAGCACCTCAGTAAGCCTGGAAAGAACTACACAACTTCCTTCAAGTCAGAATTTCCTAATAGGTTATCAGAAAATACATTTTGCTAAACATAAAACCCCTTCGAGAAAAAAAAGTATCTATGTAACCAACACGGATATATATATATATATATATATATATATATATATATATATATATATATATATATATCATTTTTTTTATATAAAGAGAGCTAGGTAAGTAAATAGTTAACTGTGTGTCTAGTTTGTATTGAGTTGTGGATGATCAATATTCAGGTTGAGAAATGCATCTAGTGATCCAAATGAATATTATTTATTCAGTAATTATAGAAATTACTATCGCTATCAGATGCCACCACACTGCAATTGAGAATCTGTGCATATCCCCGTAATTTGTGTGGCATTTTCTCCCTCTGTGTAAAATGAGCTTCATTTTAACCAATGCAGTGTTTAACCTCATTTGCATGTAATTTGCATTCATCAACAATTTGCTAGTAAATGTAAGTCTTCATTTCTATACATGTAAACATTGACGTTTTCATTACACTCACGTTCTCTACGACAAGTGGTAGATTTAGAATCAGAGGGGCCAAAAAGTCTCAGCCATACAGGTTTCTAATATAGAAGTCCTAAGTGGTAATATACAGATAGTATCTAACTTCATCTTGATCCCTTGTGCATTAAGATATTGTACTGCACTCCTGAAGCTGACAAGTTATCCTAACACGTCACACAAACCTAACTTTAGCATCACTCCTCCATTGCTGGCATTATTTTGATCGCTGGTGCAATAAAATATCCAACACACATACTGCTGTGTTGGGTAAATACACTCAAGATAACCTTGGCTACATCTGTAAGTGGGATAGTGGGAAAGGCAGATAGCTCCAAAGTTTAGGGGATAAGATGTCTGATCTCAGGGGTCCCGCTGCTGGGGATCCCCGCAGTATTGCAGGCGGCACCCACCTGTTTTTTGTCTGGAAGCGCTGGAGGGTCTGAGTCGCGACTACAAGAATGGAAGTCCGTGACATCAGGACTCCGCCCCATGTGACGGCCGTCACGCCTCCTCCCACAGACTTGCATTGAGGGGAAGGGCGTCACATGGGGGTGGAGTCCTGACGTCACGGACTTCCGTTCCTGTAGTCGCGACTCAGACCCTCTAGCTCTACCACACAAAAAACAGGTGGGTGCCGCATGCAGTACTGCGGGGGTCCCGCCGCTGGGACATCTTATCCCCTATCCTTTGGATAGGGGATAAGATGTCTAGGGTGAGAGTACCCCTTTAAATGCTACAGTAGTGAAGGTACAATAGTCCTACCTAGTAGGTAGATAGGTCCCTCTGGTAGGTAGTTTCCCCTACTAGGTAGGCCCCTCTAATAGGTAGTTTCCCCCATTTTGTTGGTCTCCCAGATTATAGGTGGCCCCAGTCAGCAGGTGCCCCAGAGTATGCTGTTTCCTTCAGTATGTAGTTCCCCTAGTAGGTAGTTTCCCCCAGTATATAGGTGCCTCAGTAGGTAATTGTCCCCAGTATATAGAAGCAGCAGTAGGTTATTTTCCCATTATATAGGTGCCCCCAAGTGGAAGCTTCCTCCATTTGGTAGTTTCCCCAGTATATATAAACCAAAGTAAGTAGTTTCTCAGTGGATCGGTGCCCTAGTAGGCACTTTCCCCAGAGTTTAGGGGAAGTAGTAGTCCCCCCCACAGTATGACCTACACAGTCAACAGAGTCCCCTTTCCCTTCTTTTAGGCCACTGGCAGCTTAAGACTAAATTTCCACTTGGTTTTGTTTCTGGCAGTTTTTGGAATACTGCCACTGCATTTTTTTGAGCCAAAGCCAGAAGTGTATTCAAAAGGAATAGGAAATATAAAGGAAGGACTTACACTTCTCCTCCCTTATGGATCCACTTTTGACTTTGGTTAAAAAAAAACTGCAGTGACAGTATTCCAAAAACTGCCAGAAAAAAAGTGGAACCTTATACTTCTAGCCTCAAGAGGCCGGGAATGTCTTTTCCTTTAGAATGGGCAAGCGCACAATGAGTGACATTGTGCATACTCCTAGAATACTGAATGACACACAAAGACCAATGGCTCCTTGATATTTTATAGGATGAAGCTTGCAACTGAGCAATACTTTTAACTGCATTTCCTTAAAATGCATTAACAGTTACAATTTTAATTTCTTCTGGGCTTCTCTGTCTGCCCTCTACCCACCATCTGGTCAAGTGTAACGCCTTCCCAATGATAGAAATGACCTTGGACAGTCCTGCAAGGCACATTCCCAGTAGAGAGCCACAACCAATAAAGCCTGGGGCTCCTTTTTTGTGCTATCTAGGGATGCCAGTGAGCATGTGCAGTAGCATTTGCCTACATGTATTTCTATTAGATGCTCTTAGTTGAAGAAATCTATCATGATGACGAATTACCTTTAGGCCTCATGAATATGACAAAGCCAAAGATTCCCTTGGTTACTATATCATGATCAATTAGAATGCTTTATTGTACTGATTAACTCTATTTTGCTTTGGGCCCCCAAATTCCTTCAAACGGCCCTGTCCGGCGAGACATCGCTATGGCCAGTGATAGGCCGAGCGGCATATGACACTCTGGGCCCCAATATAATTTCAGGCCCAATCGTCACACTTTGACTCAGGAAGAGGATCGCAACCAGGGACCTGAGCAGGACACTGGAGGCACCGCTGGTAAATACAGGTGTACTTTTTAACCCCTTAAGGACCAAGCCCATTATGACCTTAAAAGGGTACTTCGGTGGAAACCTTTTTTATTTTTTTTAAATGAGCTTGTGCCAGAAATTAAACAGATTAGTAAATTACTTCTATTAAAAAAATCTTAATCCTTCCAGTACTTAGTAGCTTCTGAATACTACAGAGGAAATTATTTTCTTTTTGAAACACAAAAAGAAAATAATTTGCAGAAATCACGAGCACAGTGCTCTCTGCTGACATCTCTGTCCATTTTAGGAACTGTCCAAAGCAGCATATGTTTGCTATGGGGATTTTCTCCTACTCTGGACAGTTCTTAAAATGGACAGAGGTGTCAGCAAAGAGCACTGTGTTCCAAAAAGAAAATAATTTCCTCTGTAGTATTCAGCAGCTAATAAGTCCTGGAAGGATTAAGATTTTTTAATTGAAGTAATTTCCAAATCTGTTTAACTTTCTGGCACCAGTTGATTAACCCTTTAATGACCACGGATCCAGCGATATGACGCGGGGTCACGCATGTCATATCGGGTCGGTCCCGGCATGTAACCCCGGGACCCGGGGCAAATAGCGCAAATATGATGCGGGGTCACGCATGTCATATCGGGTCGGTCCCGGCATGTAACCCCGGGATCCGGGGCAAATAGCGCATGGCAGCGTTTGCGGTGCTGCACGATTAAACCTTTAAACGCAGCGTTCAAAGTTGAACGCCTGTCTAAAAGGAAAGTAAAAGCTTCCCGGCTGCTCAGTGGGGCTGATCAGGACCACCGCAGTGAAAATGCGGTGTCCCGATCAGCTAGGATGTGAGCAGAGGGTCACTCACCTTCCTGTAGCACGTCCAATCGGCAATTGATTCCAGGCTTGAGCAATCGACTGTCGAAAACACTGATCAATGCAAAGCGTAAAAAGTGTAAAAAAAAAAAAAGTTATAAGTGTGATTTAACCCTTTACCTAATAAAAGTCCAAATCACCCCCCTTTTCCCATTTAAAAAAAAACATGAAAATATAAACATATGTGGTATCGCCGTGTGTGTAAATGTCTGAACTATAAAAAAAAGTCCAAAATAGCGTATTTTCGGTCACTTTTTATATCATGAAAAAATTTATAAAAAGCGATCAAAAAGTCCGCTCAATACAAAAATGGTACTGCTAAAAACTTAAGATCATGGCACAAAAAATGAGCCCTCATACCGCCCCATACGCAGAAAAATAAAACAGTTATAGTAGTCAGAAGATGATAATTTTAAACGTATAAATTTTCCTGCATATAGTTATGATTTTTTCCAGAAGTTCAACAAAATCAAACCTATATAAGTAGAGTATCATTTTAATAGTATGGACCTACAGAATAAAGATAAGGTGTCATTTTTACAGAAAAATGTACTGCGTAGAAACGGAAGCCCCCAAAATTTACAAAATGGCGTTTTTTCTTCAATTTCGTCACAGAATGATTTTTTTCCCGTTTCGCCGTAGATTTTGGGTAAAATGACTGATGTCACTGCAAAGTAGAATTGGTGGTGCAAAAAATAAGCCATAATATTGATTTTTAGGTGCAAAATTTAAAGGGTTATGATTTTTAACCCCTTAAGGACAATCGTCCCTATTTTCCCGGCGATCGGGTCACCAGAGACCTAATCCGCCCGGGATAGCAGAAAATCGCATGCCTCAAATGACATGCGATTTCCTGTGATCGCCGACATGGGGGGGGGGGGGTCTCAGGACCACCTCGGCGATGTGCCGGGATGGCTGCTGAATGATTTCAGCAGGCATCCCGGTCCGGTCCCTAACCAGCTAGCAGCGGGGACCGGAATTCCCACGGGAATATCCATACGCCCTATGTCCTTAAGGACTCGGGATGCAGGGCGTATGCATATGCCCTGCATCCTGAACATGTTAAAAACTGGTCCTTAAGGGGTTAAATTAGATTTTTTTACCCCAATTTTTTCATTTTCACAAGGAGTTAAAGGAGAAGATGTCCCCCAAAATTAGGAAATACCTCATATGTGGATGTAAAGTGCTCTGTGGGTGCACTAGAGGGTTCAGAAGGGAAGGAGCAACATTGGGCTTTTGGAGAAAGAATTTTGCTGAAATTATTTTTGGGGGGGCATGTCACATTTAGGGAGCCCCCAAGGTGCCAGAACAGCAAAACTATACCCCTCAAAGGAACATATCAAGGGTTACAGTAAGCCTTAATACTCCACAGGTAATTGAAACATTTTTGCTAAAGTTGGATGTGAAAATAAAAAATTAGATTTTTTTTCCACAAATATTCTGGTGTTACTCCAAATGTATAATTTTTCCAAGGGGAAATAGAAGAAAAGGCCCCCAAAATGTGTAACCCCATTTCTTTTGAGTATGGAAATACCCCATATGTGGATGTTAAGTTCTCTGCGGGCCCACTACAGGGATCAGAAGAGAAAGAGCGCCATTTGGCTTTTCGAGAAATCATTTGGTTGTAATAGAAGTCGGGGGCCATGTGCGCTCACAAAGCCCCCGTGCTACCAGAACAGTGAACCCCCCACATGTGACACTCTGGCACCATAGGGGCTTTGTAAACGCACATCGCCTTCAATTCCAGCCAAATTCTCTCTCCAAAAACCAAATTTTGCTACTTCCCTCCTGAGCCTTGTAGTGCGCCCGCAGAGCACTTAACATCCACATATGGGGTATTTCCTTACTCAGAAGAAATGGTGTTACAAATTTTGCGGGGCTTTTTTCTTATTACCCCCGTGAAAAAGAAAAATGTTAGATTTTCACGGCCAACTTTAACAAAAATTCGTCAAGCACCTGTGGGGTGTTAAGGCTCAATATACCCCTTGTTACTTTCTGTGAGGGGTGTAGTTCCCAAAATGGGGTCATATGTTTTTTTTTTCTTGCGTTTATGTCCGAACCACTGTAACTATCAGCCCCCCCTGTGCAAATCACCAATTTAGGCCTGAAATGTACTTGGTGCGCTCTCACTCCTGAGCCCTGTAGTGCGCCTGCAGAGCACTTTACGGCCACATATAGAGTATTCCCGTAATCAGGAGAAATTGTGTAACAAATTTTGGTGGTCTTTTTTTCCTCTAACCTCTTGGGAAAATGAAAGTATGGGACAACGCCAGCATATTAGTGTAAAAAATGTATTTCTTCATAAGGGGTAAAAGGAGAAAAAGCCCCCCAAAATTTGTAAAGCAATTTCTCCTGAATACGGAAATACCCCATATGTGTCCCTAAACTGTTTCCTTGAAATATGACAGGGCTCCAAAGTGAGAGTGTGCCCTGCGCATTTGAGGTCTAAATAAGGGATTTGTATAGGGCGGACCCAGTTGCAAGCATTACACTTGCCTCTGCCACCAAAATACCCTACGGCAGTGTTTCCCAACAGCTGGATGCTCCATTTTGGAGTGCCATACGAGACATTTTAAATTTTTATTGGGGGGGGGGGGGTAACTGTGAAAGGGTGTGTATGCAGTGTTTTACTCTTTATTTTGTGTAGTGTAATAGTAGAGTGTTTTGATCGTACATTCACACAGTTGGGGGTTTACAGCGAGTTTCCCACTGGGAGTTTGAGCTGTGGTGGAAAATTCTCGGGAAATCACTGTAAACACCCGCCTGTGTAAATTTACCCTGTACATTCACATAACTATAACTCCCAGCATGCACAGACAGCCAAATGGCATGCTGGGAGTTGTAGTTGTGCCTCCAGCTATTGCAAAACTGCAAGTCCCAGGATACCCTTTGGCTGGGCATGCTGAGAGTTGTAGTATACAACAACTGGAGGTACACAACACTCACCTCCTGCTGTTGTATAATACAACTCCAAGCATGCACAGCCAAAGGGCATGCTGGAAGTTGTAGTTTTGCAACAGCTGGAGGAACAACTACAACTCCCAGCATGCCCTTTGGCTGTCTATGCATGCTGGGAGTTATAGTTATGCAACAGCTGGAGGCACACTTTTTCATAGAAAAAAAAGTGTATTCAGCTGTTGAATAAACTACAAGCCCCAGCATGCGCAAACAGCCAAAGGGCATGCTGGGAGTTGTAGTTTTGCCTCCAGCTATTGAGCTATTGCAAAACTACAAATCTTATCATGCCCTTTGGCTGTGCATGCTGGGAGCTGTTGCGAAGCAAAAACCAGGAGGCAAACAATGCTTATCTCCTGCTGTATGCTTCCACTGCTACTGCTACTGCCGCCGCCAGGGACCATTGCCAATGCCGCAGCTGCCAGGGACTCTCGCCAGGTACCCCCTCCACCCGTTGGAACAGGTAAGGGACCTCCTCCGCTGCCGGGATGGCGCCGATCACGGCCCAGCAGGTCACAAGATTGGTTGTCTGTTCTCGGCCGACCAATCACGCGATTATGAGGTGGCACCCATGCCAACTCACTCCTGCTGGGCAAGAGTGACATGAGGGTTTTTCATGCCCTCCCCCCCCAACCCCAGGGGTTTGCACGGGATGCCTGCTGAATGATTTCAGCAGCCATACCATTCCGTTCACCTCCCGGTTACCGGCGGTGAACGGAAACGTATGCCCTGTGTCCGGGACGGGTTAATATATTGTAGAATGGGCACTCCCACTGGATAACCCCTTTAAAACTGATGCTCCATAGTTTTTTTTTAATTCAATTTTGGTGAATTGTTGCAGAATAAAAAATGGCAGAGAAGAGTTAAACATACAGAAAAATTTAATTTTCCGAAAATGATAACTGTTATAAAATAGCGATTCATATGAATGTTTTACATGATGATATCTTGTCACAGCTCTTCAGTATGAATAGCATATGTAAATCCAAGCATTTCGCGAGCCACCTTTCTGAGGTTACAAAAACCTCTCTCAGTCAAGAGTTGTACGATTGAATCCTGTGTACGGTACTTTATTGGGTGATACATTGTGAACAGACATTAATTTATAGAAATAGACCTGTAGGAACATTTGATTCCCGCCACAATCTCATCTCGTCTTTGTACTTTATTATTTAGCACATAAATCCAGTATTCAGCAGCCATTAAGACTAAGCACAAAACAAGTTATTTTGAAAAGACTTTTCAATACGCTGTTAGTAGATGGAATTGATCGAGATGCGAATATTATTCATTCTAACATTCTATCCAGTGAATATGGGCAATTTTTAGAAAACATACTGTACAGACTGCAAACAATTGGCCCAGTTATAGCATTCTTTTTACCTGGCACTGACAATAGTCACGCAGTTCTGTGCCAATATACTGTAGATTAAAGTGATCTTTTCTTTCTAAGCAATCCATATATTAAGTCCTATAGTCAAAATAGAACATTATAGGGGTTGTTTAGGAAATTCATTTTATATACCCTATGTTTCAGATTTTGCCTCATTTAGAAAGCATTTGCAACTGCCAAAAATTCTTTTGTTTTTAGTTTTTGACGTAAAAAAAAGTGCATGGGTTTTGAGTTCGGGCCTTTTAGGTACATGTATTATCTACGACTGGAACTGGTTAGAATTGGAAAAAAAAAACTATTCAGAGAGGCAAATGCAGTTAATGCAGATATTGCCCTGATATTAATTTTTAGCATCATACAAAATGAGTGTTGTCTCAGTTTTTCCCAGGTTGCTGTATGGCCCAAGATATTAAATCACTAGTCAAATAATTAAATTAAATAATGAAATGGAGCATTTTTTTTTTTTTCGCTTCAATGGGTGGAGTGACAGCTGGTGGGAGGAAGATTATTCTGCAGAGATTTGTAGTTTTGCAACAGCTGGAGGCACCTTGGTTAGAAAACAGTGGTCTATTGATTACAGCACAGCATGGAAGGCAGCTCAGGTCTGCTTCAATGGGTGGGGTGGCTGATGTGTGGAAGGGAGAAAAGTGGCTTCACGCTTACAACCAAAGAATCCTAGGACTTGTAGTTGAAGGGAAGGAGCTTCAACAGGAAATAGCCAATTGCCAAACAGAATGCAGCAGTGTTATAGTTAACTCACAACAAAGGCATTCAGCTCCAAGACACTCACGGATCCTTCCATCCATTACTGTCTGGCAGGTAAGTACTAAAATCACCTTATGGTGGTGTATTTGTGTGTATTTTGGGGGTCACAGATAAATGGATCTGCTACTTACTACCTCCTGGAAGGTCTGCTTTATACAGGGGGCTACTGTATACAGGGAGGGGCTACTTATACAGAAGGCTACTATATACAGATGGGCTACCTACTACCTACAGGGGGGGGGGCTACTGCTTACAGGGGGTGCTGCTATCTACAGAGATGGGCTGCTAGTACTACCTACGGGGGGGGGGGGGCTGCTAATACTACGTACAGGAGGGACTGTTAATTCTGTGTACAGGATGGAGCTGATAATACTGTGTACAAGGGAGGCTGCTAATTCTATGTACAGGGGGGCTGCTAATGTTATGTACAGGGAGGGGGCTGCTAATACTTTGTGTAAGGAGGGCTGCAAATACTATGTACAGGGGTGAGCTGATAATTCTATGTATGGGGGTATTGCTGCTAATACTATATAATAGGACCTTTATTCCTACTGGGTCAGCCTAACTACATTATCTGTCCACCCTACTGTGTAGGACACCAAGGGGGTTAGAATTATTGTTTGAAAGATAGATGATAGATGCTGGAAAAGTGCAGAGCCTAAACTGTTTGTCTGGCAGGTGGAGATGAGTTGTGGATGGAAGAAATTGTCATGACAGTCTGGGCCAGATGGAGAAGGAAAAGGGAAGTGAAGGACTCCAGATTGGAGAAGATGTCGCCTGATATAATTGTATGTAATCACTTATATGGTCTGCAGAGCTTATGTAGAGATGATATCTATGACTATATTGTAACTTTGGGGGGGGTAAATATTGGTATTTATTGGTAATGCAGGTCTTAGTTTACAGGATTTGGTCAGAAACAGTATGATAGTAATATGTATGGTTATAATATCCCTCCTCATAAACTGGTATTATTATTTGTAATATAGGTCTACTTACTATTCAGGATTTGGTCAGTAACAGTATGATGGTAATATGCATGGTCACCATACATATTACTATCCTACTATTACTGACCAAATCCTGAATACTAAGAGTCAATAGACCAATAATACCATTATACAAGGAGGAATATTATGACCATATGTATAACCATCATACTGTTGCTGACCAAATCATCTAATCTGAGACCAATATCCCCAACAATACCAGTATATGAATAGTGATATTTTTACCGTACTATGGTGATAATATTTCCTCCTTGTATACTGATATTATTGGTCTAATGGTCTCAGTATACAGGATTTGGTCAGTAATAGTATGATGGTGATATGTATGGTGATAATATTCCTCCTTGTGTACTGGTATTATTGTTAATATTGGTCTCAGTATACAATATTTGGTCATTAACAGTATCATGGTAATATGTATGGTGATAATATTCCTTCTTTTATACTGGTATTATTGGTAATATTGGTCTTAGTATACAGGATTTGGTCAGTAAGAGTATGAAGGTAATAAGTATGGTGATAATATTACTCCTTATATACCAATGTTATTTGGTAACTGTATGATTTATCCAGAGGTACATGTATAATATCATGGGAAAGTATCTTACCTATTGTATGATATATACATATATGTATGTATATAAATTCTGTTATATTCCCTTTTATATCCAACTATGACTAACATTTGGCCCCTCACACGTTGTGACTCCACCCCCACATAGCCACACCCATGACCAAAGTGGGCTGCTTAGTCAAATATTTCATGCCAGTCTGGCCCTGGTGTCATCTCAGGTTTTCCCAGATTGCAGTGCGACACGAGACATTACATCACCAATCAGATAATAAAAAGGTGCCTGTCTTCTTCAATGAGTGGAGCGACCACTGGGTGGGGGAAGGACCATTCTGCAGTGAATTGTAGTTTTGCTACAGCTGGAGGTACCCTGGTTAAAAAACACTTGTCTATTGATTACAGAACAGCATGGAAGGCAGCTCAGGTGTACTTCACTGGGTGGGTGGGGTGAGCTGATGTGTGGGAGGGAGAAAAGTGACCTCACACTTACAAATAAGGAATCTTGGGACTTGTAGTTGGAAGGATGGAACTCAAACAGGAACTAGACATTTAACACAAAGAATGCTGCAACGTAATAGTGGAGTCACAACACAGCCATTTAGCTTCAAGAGAAGTACATATCCTTCCTAAGCATGTCCATTACTGTCTGGCAGGCAAGTACTAAAATCATCTCACAGTGAAAAACCCCTTTAAACCTGTTTCTTGCGGTGTAAAGTTATTGTTGTGACAACAATTGTATAGATTCAGAGACTAAAGCATTTTGCATACAACTACAACAACATAATGTCAACTCAGGTAAATACTATTATTAATGTATCATTACTATTTCTAGTATTACAGCATCATTATCTGAACTAAAAGAAATACTGCAAGGTTTTCTATAAATCATTGTGAGCATAAGTGGACATGTTGTGAATAGTCTTTCTAAATAGCTTTTTGTCCAAAGAGTTGCCTCTTACGCCACTTACACCTCATTTTATGACCTCAAGGCTATGTGTTCTCGCACCTCGCATCTCTAGCCAGCAGGTAAAATGTCTGTATGTGGGAGTTGTGTGCTCTTGCAATCCATTAACATTTACTAAAATATATCAAAGACAATAAGTGTAAAATGATTCATACATCCTTGGTGAATAACATCATTAACAAATCTGTTTGAAAAGCCATTTCGAGGATTATTTTCATGGTTTTGTGCTATAGGGAAACAATGATAAGGGCTCCGTCTGTATGCTTTTCACATGTAGAACTCATAACTGGGGACTGAATGTGCTCCAACCCAATATAGCATATGCAAAAATGTGTTGTCAAATCGAGATTTTTGGAAATTTCTGCTATGGACGTTCTGCAGCTAAAATTTCAAATTCTGCATTCCGGAAAAATATGTTATGTCTTATAATTTTGCTGAACTAGATTTTGTTAGTTATTGAAAAACGTGGAATTCCTGCCAAATTAATGCGGCTGCAGAATTTCTGCCTTGTGAACATAGCCTTTGTCGTGCAAAAAATAAAGCCCTCTCTACAAAAAAAGTTAAGCTTTTAAAAAGTGATTAAAAAGATTAAATTTAAAAAGTGAAAACAAAAAGGTTAAATGATAGAATTCCTGCAATAATAAAATATTACTAAAGTGCTGCAAAACAACATGTACTTTCCTTTCCAGGCACGGCTATAAAGAGCACTAAATATCTTAAAGTTACAAAATATTGCTAAATAAAAAACTTTTTATAAACCAGTGAAGCTACAGTTACTATTAATCTTAGAGCCTAAGAACAGTGCTTAATGTTCTATGTCTTTTGTTGTCAGTGTTCTTATGTTTGTAGAACTTGGTTGCTCTCCCTTACAAATGTTCTTAAAATCGTATTTTATATTTAAGATCAAGCATTTCTTTAATCTATTGTCAACATAAAATGTGATGTTTGTAGAAATCAAATTAAAAATCTTTTCCATTTAGTAAACAATGCAGCTTTGTAAAATGAATGGCATTACTAATTATTGCAAGCATATGAAAGTGGACTATTTGCTATATACAAAATATTCCTTTTATTCCCATAGTTACATATTTCGCTTAAAAAAGACCTTAGCTCAAGTTCAACTACTTATAATTACAAACTCAACCAAAAATAAATAAATACATTTTAATAAACATATATAAATATATTTATTCAGTAAAATCTTCCTTAGCCGACACCTCCCAATAGGGGACACCTCCCAATAGCGGACAGTTTTTCATTCCCCGGCCTAGTCCCATAAGACTAAATGTATTTGTACTCTCCGAAAAGGGGACACTCCCAATAGCGGACGCGGACACACCTGTGCCGAGCAACACACTCCCAATGGCAGACAACTAGTCTTATGTGCGGGCCCTACCTTGTACACAGGGTCAGGGGGCTACAGCCAATGCCCCAGTAAGGTTACCGGGCTCCCAGGAGGCATTGGCCCCTGCGGCACCTCCCTACAGCCGCCCCAGCACAGAAGCAGAAGGCCTCCATTTAAACAGTACGTCCACCAGCCAAATCATTCGCCCCCCTCTGATCCCCCTGTGCCAAATCATTTCCCCTTGATCCCCTGTGCAATTTCATCCCCCTTTATTACCATTTGTGCAAATGCACCCAGTCTTCACCACCTACCTGTACCGCATCATTCCCCCCTGTGCCAATTCCTCCCCCCCTCCCCCTTTATCCCCCTGAGCCATTTCATCCCCAAATAATCCCCCTTTATTACCCCTCTGTGCTACATAATTTTCCCCTTTCCCCTCTTCCCCTGTTGTTCTTACCTGGCCAGCAGGCTCAGGTACAGGGGCTCTCAACGGGCTTAATGTCCTTTACTCTGCACTGACTGTGAACAGCGATGACTCCTTGCTCTGAGGAGTGACATCAGAGGCTGGAGGAGAGAGGTCTGGCAACAGGAGGGGATCTAATAGGTGGACACTTTTTTCCCAGTAATTGTCCGCTAGATTCTACTGTATATATATATATGTATATATATATTTATATATATATTGCAAGTAAGGGTCAAAAATCTATGCCATTAGAATATATATATATATATATATATATATATATATATATATATATATATACACTAATGGCATAGATTTTTGACCCTTACTCGCACTTGAAGTCATCTCGGCATCAGCATTCTACATTAACACCTGTGATCTTATGTCTGTTCACACTGTCAGCCATTTTTCCTATAACCTTTCAACAGCCTTCTCTTCTCTAGGATGAATACATTTAGTTTTAACAACTTTCTTTATTATTAAAGAGTACCTCTCATCAAAAAATGTTTTTGCTATATTAAAGTTGAATCCCTAATGATTGCTTTTAATTAAAAATTTTGCTTCCTTTAATGTCCTTTTCAAGTTTGAAAAAGTGACCACTAGGGGTCTCCCTAGCAGTCCTGCCTCAAGCCTGTGTAATGATTTCGGACTCGTGGCATGAGTCCGAAATCACACTAGAGGCAGGGCACAGGTGAGCTCATTGCAGCTCTCCACCTGTCAATAAGAGGCGGGAGCGAGTGCTGAGCTGGTACATGAGCAGGGCGCGCTCCTGACCCACCATGTTCCTTATTCCTGCAGGGCACAGCAGCTCTGTCCTCGGAACAGAGAGGAGACTCAGGTTCTGCCGTCCCTGCCATGTGACGGGGCTGTTTGTGTGCTCCAGAGAGGGATAGCAGCATACAGCCCCTGCCAGGCCATGCCCACTTCTTCCCCTCTCCCATTGCTCTGAACTGAGCTACCGAAGAGGAAAAAAAAGGTATTTTTAGGGTGTTTTAAAGATAAATAAATGCAGGGATAGACTGAGAGTCAGGGACAAATGGGAAGGGGGATTAGGGAGAGTTTAGATGGTGATAGATACTCTTTAAAATCTTCAAACCTACATATTTTTTCTCCTTTTTTGTCTCTCTGGGTGCAATTTTTTTATTTTTTACCTATGCCAAAATGCTGGCATTGAAGAAAAAAAACTGGATTTAACTCCTACCACTCCCCCCGATGTCTCTGTTCTCCCCCTCCCATCCTTAATTGCTTTCCTCTTCCTGCTTTTTGTGGTCAACCTCACACTATGACTCAACTAGTCACAGATACCGGAGGCACGAGGGGAATTTTTAACCATGTTTTAAATATATTTTTAACCATCAAATCACATTCTCTGTAATAAAATACAATCAAAGATTGAGCTTCAGTGGACCATAGTCTTTTTTGCATCTAGAACCTGAAAGCTTCCAGCAAGGCCCAGTCACATAAAAAAGTGGCTATTGAACTACAAAAAGTCTACACCTTGCAAATGAGAACTGTAAAAGTTCCTAGGAACTAAAACTAACAAAAACCTTGTTCTCTTTGGAAAATTGCTGTTCAAGGGACTGTGAGTTACTTTAAACTTTGTCTGGCTGAGTAGAGAAGCTAAGGAGTAAATACAGCACAATATACCTTACTAGTTAGGGTTAGACCAAAGGGGGGGTACTGTTACACCTTGTGCTCTGGCCAGACACGCTGGCCGTGAGTGCATTCCCCCCCCCCCTCCTGTCCCCAGCCGTCGGGCTTGAATTCGCATTGGAGACGCGCCCGCATGCGAATCTCAGCCCGTCACAAGCCTCCGTCCTTTGCATCTTCCTCTCTCTCAGCTCCGGCACGCGTGCCCCCGCCTCCTAGGGCGCACGCGGGAGCTCTGAGATTTAAAGGGCCAGTGCGCCCATAATTATGGTTTACACCTGTTCCACAGTTATAAGTTTCTGCACCTCCCACACAATCCTGCCGGATCTTTGTTGCCCTAGTGCCTGAGAGAAAGCACTATTTAGTCTTGCCTTGTCGTGTTCTGACCTTTGATCTGTGACCTGACCTTGCTCCTGTGCTGCCTGCCTACTGACCTCCTGCTTCGTTCCTGAGTACCCACCTGTGCTGCCTGCCCTGACCTTCCGCTATCCTGACCACGAGTTGCCGTATCTTTCCTGTGCCTCAAAACTCCTCAGCCTGTGTGTGGTCGAGTCGTACCAGGGGTAGCGACCTGGGTGCCGCCTGCCGCAGCAAGACCATCCCGCTTTGCGGTGGGCTCTGGTGAAAACCAGCGGCAACTTAGATTCTGCTCCCTGGCACAGCCCGCATCATCAGCAACACAGGTCACGCGGATCTATTACCTCTAGCGTTCCAGTATACTAACCGTGAGTCTTACAGTAAGATCCGGCCATGGATCCTGGTGAGGTACCCCTGCCTGAAGTCTCGGATCTTCCCTCAGTTGTGGTTCGTCAGTCGCAGCAGTTGGCCCGTCAAGAGCAGCAACTAAGTCAATTGTCAGCCATGATGCAACAGCTACTAGCCATGCAAGAGCAACAGCAGCAGCCGCAATCTGCTCCAGTCTCTCCACCTGTTTCTGCATCATCTTCTGGGTCCAAGCTGCGTTTACCTTTACCTATGAAGTTTGTTGGAGACCCTAAGCTGTGCAGAGGCTTTGTGACACAGTGCTCTATGCATCTGGAACTCATGGCGGCCCATTCCCGATGGAACGAGCTAAGGTGGCCTTCATCGTCAGTCTTTTGTACGGAAAAGCCCTGGCCTGGGCTCCACTCAGAAAATGTTTGATGCTGTCCAGACCCCATTCTGCATTAATGTTGGAATAGAGAGAACACACACCAAGGTTTAAAAAAGAAAAAACAGGGGGAAGTGATAAATCTTTTAATTCTTGAATTAATTGTGTGGAATCCCTTAAATATGATGGTAACTGTAAAACATATGACTGAAGAAATAAATCAACATAATGGGACAAATGAGCCGTTAAAGAGGAAACACCAGAAATGACAGGGCGACCAGGGGGATTAACTAAATTTTTATGTAATTTGGGTAAATAATAAAAAATGGGGGTAGAGTAGTATTTAATATTTAAAAATGTGTGTTCTCTCTCATCCAGCAGTTCTAAATCGGCAGCATCTTTAACCCCTTAAGGACCAAGGACGTATGAGTACATCCTTGGTCCCGCTCCCGTGATATAACGCGGGGTCCCACGGTGACCCCGCATCATATCACGGCGGGCCCGGCATCGTAGTGAAGCCGGGACCCGCCGCTAATAGCGCGCGGCACTGATCGCGGTGCCGTGCGCTATTAACCCTTTAGCCGCGCGCTCAAAGCTGAGCCACGCGGCTAAAAGGGAAAGTAAAAACTACCGGTTAGCTCAGTGGGCTGTTCAGGATAGCTGTGGCGAAATCGTGGCATCCCGAACAGCTTACAGGACAGCCGGTGGGTCCCTACCTGCCTCCTCCCTGTCCGATAGCCGAATGACTGCTCAGTGCCTGAGATGCAGGCATGAGCAGTCAAGCGGCAGAATCATCGATCACTGGTTTCCTATGAGAAACCAGTGATCAATGTAAAAGACCAGTGTGTGCAGTGTTATAGGTCCCTATGGGAGCTACAACATTGCAAAAAAAAAGTGAAAAAAAAAAGTGAATAAAGATCTTTTAACCCCTCCCCTATTAAAAGTTTGAATCACCCCCCTTTTCCCATAAAAAAAAACACAGTGTAAATCAAAATAAACATATATGGTATCGTCGCATGCGGAAATGTCCGAATTATAAAAATATATCGTTAATTAAACCGCTCGGTCAATGCCAGACACGCAAAAAAATTTAATTTTTGGTAACTTTTTATATCATGAAAAAATGAATAAAAAGCGATCAATAAGTCCTATCAATGCAAAAATGGTACCGTTAAAAACTTCAGATCACTTCGCAACAATTGAGCCCTCATACCGCCCCATATGCAGAAAAATACAAAAGTTATAGGGGTCAGAAGATGACAATTTTAAACGTATTAATTTTTCTGCATGAAGTTATGATTTTTTCAAGAAGTACGACAAAATCAAACCTATATAAGTAGGGTATCATTTTAATCATATGAACGTACAGAATAAAGATAAGGTGTCATTTTTACCGCAAAATGTACTACATAGAAACGGAAGCCCCCAAAATTTACAAAACAGCGTTTTGTTTTTTTCAATTTCGTCTCTCAATGATTTTTGTTTCCATTTCACCGTAGATTTTTGGGCAAAATGACTGACCTCATTACAAAGTAGAATTGGTGGCGCAAAATATAAGCCATCATATGGATTTTTAGGTGCAAAATTGAAAGAGTTATGATTTTTTAAAGGCAAGGAGCAAAAAAGAAAAGTGCAAATACGGAAACCCCCCCGATCCTGAAGGGGTGAATTAATTTGACATACAGTCGATGATATTCAGGAGATGGATCTTCAGTCAAGACTTCATAATAATCCACGTCCGATAATATTCGGTTGGCCGCACTGATATATATATCTCTCTATCTAGGATGGCAATCCCGTGGCTGTAGAGGAGGTTCTGGAAAAAACAAATACACATTGCCATCTACATCCATTAAAAAAAACAGACAATGAAGCTGTTTAATTTATCTTCATATAATTTAAAACAAAGTGAAATTAGCCTCCTCAGTAGAGGTCTTTCTTTTTGTCCTTCCTCGTCACCCAGTGACTTCCAATTATTTTTAGATTTAAGTCATTTCATCAGAAAATTAACCCTCACCCGTCATTTCAATATTAGTACAAATCCTTCCTTGGTTGCTAGTACTTCGACCGATCCGATTTCTGTCGATAGTGTAAGGGTGACACCTGACCCTCTCTCCACAGTACCAATAATCAAACATGTACCAGTTCTCACCGCTTCGTCTTTTTATCCGCTACATCATAGGGGTAATCACCTGGAAACTTTTCTCTCAGTAGTTCAAAAGGAATTCAACCAGCTATGCGAGCAAATATCTGCATTTGGATTTAATGATAATTTAACTTATGAGGAGAGAATGGCAATAAAATCTTTACAGAAAAATCAGAAAATGATTATCCGCCCCGCAGATAAGGGCGTATTGCCATCCTATATATATATATATATATATATATATATATATATATATATATATATATATATATCAATGAGGCCAACCGAATATTATCGGATGTGAATTATTATGAAGTCTTGACTGAAGATCCATCTCCTGAATATCATCGACTGTATGTCAAATTAATTAAAGATGCTGCCAATCTAGAACTGCTGGATAAGAGAGAACACACATTTTTAAATATTAAATACTACTCTACCCCAATTTTTTATTATTTACCCAAATTACATAAAAATTTAGTTAATCCCCCTGGTCGTCCTATCATTTCTGGTATTTCCTCTATAACGGCTCATTTGTCCCATTATGTTGATTTATTTCTTCAGTCATATGTTTTAAAGTAATCATCATATTTAAGGGATTCCACCCAATTAATACAAGAATTAAAAGATTTATCACTTCCCCCTGTTTTTTCTTTTTTAACCCTTGATGTGTGTTCTCTCTATTCCAACATTAATGCAGAAGGGGGTCTGGACAGCATCAAACATTTTCTGAGTGGAGATCAGGATCTAAATACTGAACAATCCCTATTTTTGTTAAATTCCATTAAATTTATTTTGGAGCACAATGTATTCACTTTTAACCATATGATTTACAGGCAGATAAGGGGCTGTGCCATGGGGACTCGATTTGCCCCCATTTATGCTAATTTGTTTATGAGGCGATTCGAGTCCCAGTACATGGCACAGTCCCCTTCCTTTCACCAACACGTATTATTATTTAGGAGATTTATAGATTATTTATTTTTTATTTGGACAGGGACCCAATCTGAAGCAGAAGAAGTTGTTACCTTTTTAAATCACAACACATGGGGGTTATAATTCACACTACACTATTCCCCCGTCACTATTGAACTCTTGGACCTTGAAATAAGTAAAATAGATAATCAGATCGTCACTCGCACCTTTTTTAAACAGGTTGAGGTTAATAGTTATGATAGCGCCCATTACCCCAACTGGTTAAAAAACGTGCCCTATGGACAATATGTCCGAATAAGAAAGAACTGTACGAGTGAGGGAGACTTCAAAACGCAGGCAGCAATAATAAAAAAAAAATTCCAGGAGAAGGGATATCCCAAAAAATTGTTATATTCAGCTTTTAATAAAGTAAAAACAAAAATACTATCTGACTTTTTTACACCAAAAAATAAAAAGAAAAAAGTTTAGTTTGAAGAAAATAGGTTCAGATATAATTTTATTACAAATTATAATAATAGTGCAAATAAAATCAAAACAATTCTGGAGAGGAACTGGTTCATTATAATGGAAGATCCGATATTAAACCAAATTATTCCTAAGTCCCCTGGGGTCACATACCGACACGCAAAAAATCTAAAAAATCTATTAGCCCCTAGTAGACTTAAAGATATAGAGGTAGCTAAGGAGGAGAATAAAGTAGGAGGATGTGCTCCATGCAATAAAGATCGTTGCTTATGCTGTGGAATGTTACAGGGTACAAGGATTCAAAATTTTTCATCTTTTCAGACCAAAAAGAAATGTACAATAAAAGAATTTGTTAACTGCGGTTCACAATTTACAATCTACTTATTGTCCTGTGCTTGCAATTTACAGTATGTGAGTCGCACCGTGCAGACGGTGCGATCCCGTATGTGCAAGTATAGGTTCAATATAAAAAAACAATTTTTATTACACAGTGTTTCACGTCACTTTTCAATTGTCCATAAGGGAGATATGAGCCCCTTAAAATTAATTATACTGGAACAAATTCCGGAAAATTGTCCCAATCGTTACCCACGTTTAATTAATTGGGTGTCATTTTGGATTCACAAACTGGTTACGTTATCCCCTCAGGGACTTAATGAGACCATTGATAATGTACGGTGAAAGTTAATATCCTTGTGCCCTGTTCACATTGTGCATCTTTTTCAGTATGCATTATATTATATGGTTTATGTTTTTTGTATGTTTTTTTATATATATATTTTATATTTATTTAATGTTTATCTTCATAAATGAATCGACATTGTTTATGTAGAATGTCCATATATTTTTGATTAGATTATTTCTCCATCAATATATGTTCATTGAGACACATGTATATTCAGATTGATGCGATTTTATATGTTGATTTATCCATTTTTATTTTCTATATACTTTTATGTATATGTTGTGTTGGTATACTTGTAGGTATTTAGGTGACCACGCACACATGTATGTGTACATACACATTTTTATTGTTGTGTGCGGTACACATGTCTGCTGTGGTCCATAGATTATGATTTATATTTCATGTATTGTCTGTGTATTTATACATATTTGTACAGGAAATGATACACTTAGAGTGTATACATTTTCTTATTTTATGAATTTTTATGTTCAT
Source organism: Hyla sarda (assembly GCF_029499605.1). Classification (NCBI taxonomy): domain Eukaryota; kingdom Metazoa; phylum Chordata; class Amphibia; order Anura; family Hylidae; genus Hyla; species Hyla sarda. The sequence goes on along the minus strand of NC_079194.1, from coordinate 79,727,765 downwards.
GTTTTATACTCTTTATTACATACGTTTAAGTATATTATGTACATTTTTTATGGAACCTGTGTCTTTAAAACTAATGTAAAAAGTGATGCAACCCAGGGAAGGGTTGATTCCCACTTGTATATAAACCCAAATCCTCCTCTGCTTGTTATGCCTGATGAAGCTGCACCTGCGGTGAAACGTGTTGCATTGTTTAAATAAAAATAATTCTTCTATCTACTTGACGTGTCTACTCCTGACCAGCGCCACTGAATCCCATCACCTCCAGAAGTCTTGTTGCTGCCATTTTCTTGATGGGAAGGCTGCAGGCCGGATCTTGTTCCTCACCCACGCTGACCATCTGGTAAGGGCATTCCCTATTTTATCCTCTGGACCCTGTACCTGCGGTATTACGCTATGGAGCGCTCTTCCTTGTCTTTCTAGCCTGCCGCAGCAAGACCATCTGGCTTTGTGGTGGGCTCTGGAGAAAACCAGCGGCACCTATGATTCCGCTCCCTGGCAAGGCCCGCGTCATCAGCCATACAGGTCCAGTGGATCTACTACCTCCAGCGTTTCAGTCTACTAACCGTGAGTTTTACATGTGTTCTGTCACATCTGGTGTAGGGATCAGTGCAGAGCTATAACTTGAACAAGACACCCTAAAAGGAGGCACCCAACTGAGTGACTGTCCCAGAAGCATCAGAAATGGCAGTCATTCCGGGTAAGTATCAAATAGGAAAAACTGAACAAATATAACAAACAAGAGGTAAACCAAAGACAAGCCAAAGGGTTAGGCCCAGGAGAATAGCAAATTACTAAAAACAAAACACAGTGCACATGTCAGTAAAGCAGGTAAGGACACAATGAGTTAACAGGCACAGAGCTAGTTGAAAAACGCAGTGATCAAAACCAGAAAGACAGTCAGAACACAAACAAATACTCATACATGGAACAAAGAGAAGTGGAGTCGGATAAGCTGAGATCAAAACCAAGAAGACTACAAGGCACAGAAATGTGCCGTCTCATAGATGGCAATGCATTTCCAAGCAGAATCCACAGAAAGAATAGACATGGATATTCTTTCTGTGGATGGCAAAATCAGGATTTCTGTGGCATTTGCTGTGGAAATTCTGCCATGTGCACAGTGCAGCATAATCCTTTTGAAATCAATGGTACTCTGCTGCAGCAAAATTACTGAGCGGAATATTCCTACAGAAATTCTGCCATGTGAACATAGCCTAAGCTAGCACTTGCAGTTAGAACCACAGGCTGGATTTAAGTAGTGGCAAGTCCAGGTGCAGCCCACGATTATCAGTGAATTGTGAAAGCTAGTGGCCATGTTTACTCAAGCACTGGTTCTGGCCACTAACTCTCACAATTCTTAAAAAATGCAGGCTGCTCCTGGATTAGCCACTGTTTAAATCAGCAAGGCCAGGCCCTGGGGTAGCCATTGTGACTAGTGCTGCATGTAAGGGCCCCATAAATGAGGCAATTAAAACAGCAATAAAATAAAAAAAATAAAAAAAGATATTGATGAATTTTGCCAACTCATCAAAAACAAACAGCTCACTGAGAGATCAGAAACATGCTGCACATAGAAGTACATAGAGAAAGTCACATGAGCATGTAGTAAGTGTCATATCTGACCTAATTTCTGGATTCACAGCTTACACGGTTCAGTAATGCTCTATAATGTCTTTCATGCTCCTGCTTCTGATGGTGTGCTATACAGATATCCTCTTCTGTGTGTGTGTGCAGTATATAAGAGACATCATAGCAGCTTGTTTCTACCCACTAGCTCAAGAACTACAAAATAGCTATGCAGAGAGAGACTGTGGAAGAATTCCATATATATGTTATATAATGGCCAGAAATCTATGTCTTATATACACACTCAACAGCCTATCTTGAAAAAGTTTTGTAAAAGGTTAGTAGCCCTTCAAGCTCTTCATGCAGCCATGTAGCTTAACCCCTTAAAGGGGTATTCCAGGCAAAAGTTTTTTTATATATATATATCAACTGGCTCCGGAAAGTTAAACAGATTTGTAAATTACTTCTATTAAAAAATCTTAATCTTTCCAATAGTTATTAGCTTCTGAAGTTTACTGTCTAACTGCTCAATGATGATGTCACGTCCCGGGAGTTGTGCATGATGAGAGAATATCCCTTGCATGATGGGAGAATATCCCCATAAGAACTGCACAGCTCCCGAGACGTGAGTCATCAGAGAGCAGTTAGACAGAAAACAACAACTCAACTTCAGAAGCTAATAACTATTGGAAGGATTACGATTTTTTAATAGAAGTAATTTACAAATCTGTTTAACTTTCCGGAGCCAGTTGATATATAAAAAAAAGTTTTGGCCTGGAGCACCCCTTTAAGGACTCAGTGTTTTTTCGTTTTTGCATTTTCGTTTTTTCCTCCTTACCTTTAAAAAATCATAACGCTTTCAATTTTGCACCTAAAAATCCATATGCTGGCTTATTTTTTGCACCACCAATTCTACTTTGTAATTACATCAGTCATTTCACCCAAAAATCTATGGCAAGACAGAAAAAAAATCATTGTGAGACACAATTGAAAAAAAACCCACCATTTTGTTAATTTTGGGAGCTTCCGTTTCTACAAAGTAAATTTTTCGGTAAAAATGACACCTTATCTTTATTCTGTAGGTCCATACGATTAAAATGATACCCTACTTATATAGGTTTTGTTTTGTTGTTCTAACTACAAGCAGGAAAATGTATACGTTTAAAATTGTCCTCTTCTGACCCCTATAACTTTTTTATTTTTCTGCGTATGGGGCGGTATGAGGGCTCATTTTTGTGCCGTGATCTGAAATTTTTAGCGGTACCATTTTTGCATTGATAGGACTTATTGATCGCTTTTTATTCATTTTTTTCTTGATATAAAAATGCACTATATTGGACTTTGGAATTTTTGGGCGCGCACACCAAACAATATATTTTTATGATTCGGACATTTCCACACGCGGCCATACCACATATGTTTATTTTTATTTACACTTTTTTTTTATGGGAAAAGGGGGGTGATTTAAACTTTTGATAGGGAAGAGGTTAAATGATCTTTATTCACTTTTTTTTTTTCACTTTTTTTTGCAGTGTTATAGCTCCCATAGGGACCTATAACACTGCACACACTGATCTTTCACATTGATCACTGGTTTCTCATAGGAAACCAGTGATCGATGATTCTGCCGCTTTACTGCTTATGCCTGGATCTCAGACACTGAGCAGTCATTCGGCGATCGGACAGCGAGGAGGCAGGTAGGGACTCTGCAGTTGTCCTGTAAGCTGTTCGGGATGCTGCAATTTCACCGTGGCTATACCGAACAGCTCCCTGAGCTAACCGACATGCTTTCACTTTCACTTTAGACGCGGCGCTCAACTTTGAACGCCGCGTCTAAAGGGTTAATGCCGCGCGCTATTAGCCACAGGTCCCGGCCGTTGTTAGAGGCCGAGCCCCACCCGTTATGACGCGGGGCCACGCCGCGGCCCCACGTTATATATCGGGAGCGGACTCATAACGTACCGGTACCTCATGAGTCCTTAAGGGGTTAAAGTAGGCAATGGTAAATTTAATGATGGGCATATTCGGCCTGGGATCCTCAGGCCCAGGAGGCCTGCCAAAAATACCCATGAAAAAATCTACCAATGAATCCTATATCTGGTTAGCTTTTGATGCCTCAGACTGTCATTGTGTGTTATAATTTAGTGTATTTTTTAATAATTACACTTTAACCTCTTCAGGACATAGGGCGTATGGATACGCCCTGAATCCCGAGTCCTTAAGGACCGAGGGCGTATCCATACGCCCGTGGGAATTCCGGCCCCCACCGCTAGCCGGTTGGGGACCGGAGCCGGATGCCTGCTGAAATCGTTCAGCAGGCATCCCGGCATATCGCCCAGGGGGGTCATTATGCCCCCCCATGTCGGCGATCGCCGCAGATCGCTGGACAATTCAGTCCAGCGATCTGCGGCGATTCCGGGTCAATCGGGTCTCCGGTGACCCGGTGACCCGGAATTACTGGCTGTTCGGGGCCGTCTCTGACGGCCCCGAACAGCCAGAGCCTGCAGGGGTGAGGTGGCACTGGTGCCACCTCACGATCGCCCTGATTCGTCGGCCGGATTACCGGCCGACCAATCAGGGCGCCTGCTGCGGGTGTCACTCCCGCACCCGCTTCGCCCCTCTTCCGGAGGACGTGAGCGGGTGCGGGAAGACGACCCCCGGTGCTGGGGACCCCGATCCCCGGCGCCCCTGTTGGGATCGGGGCCCCAGGAGCAGCTGCGGCGGCGGAGACGACGAGGGACTGACCTGTGCGGCGAGGATCGTTGGAGGTGAGTGACAGCCTCCTGCTGTTGCTTAGCAACAGCTCCCAGCATGCAAAAAGGGCATGCTGGGAGCTGTAGTTATGCAACAGCAGGAGGCAGACCACCACAACTCCCAGCATTCCCTTATGGGCATGCTGGGACTTATGGTTTTGCAACAGCTGGAGGCACATTCTTTCTATGGAAAAGTGTACCTTCAGCTGTTGTATAACTACAACTCCCAGCTTGCACAAACAGCTAAAGTGCATGCTGGGAGTTGTAGTGGTGCATCTGCTGGTTGCATAACTACAACTCCCAGCATGCCCGTTGGCTGTCGGTGACTGCTGAGAGTTGTAGTTTTGCAACAGCTGAAGGCACACTGGTTGTGAAACTCAGAGTTTTTTTTACCTAACTCAGTGTTTCACGACCGGTGTGCCTCCAGCTGTTGCAAACTACAACTCTCAGCAGTCACCGTACACCATGCACCGTACATGCTGGGAGTTGTAGTTTTGCAACAGCTGGAGGCACACTGGTTGTGAAACACTGAGTTAGGTCACAAACTCAGTGATACATAACCAGTGTGCCTACAGTTGTTACAAAACTGCAACTCTCAGCAGTCACCGACAGCCAACGGGCATGCTGGGAGTTGTAGTTATGCAACAGCTGGATGTCCCCCCAATGTGAACGTACAGGGTACACTCACATGGGCGGAGGCTTACAGTAAGTATCGGGCTGCAAATTTGAGCTGCCGCAAACTTTCTGCTGCAGCTCAAATTGCCAGCGAGAAACTACTGTGAACCCCCGCCCGTGCGACTGTACCCTAAAAACACTACACTACACTAACACAAAAAATAAAATAAAAAGTAAAAAACACTACATATACACATACCCCTACACAGCCCCCCTCCCCTCCCCAATAAAAATGAAAAACGTCTGGTACGCCACTGTTTCCAGAACGGAGCCTCCAGCTGTTGCAAAACAACTCCCAGTATTGTCGGACAGCCGTTGACTGTCCAGGCATGCTGGGAGTTTTGCAACAGCTGGAGGCACCCTGTTTGGGAATCACTGGCGTAGAATTCCCCTATGTCCACCCCTATGCAAGTCCCTAATTTAGGCCTCAAATGCGCATGGCGCTCTCACTTTGGAGCCCTGTCGTATTTCAAGGCAACAGTTTAGGGTCACATATGGGGTATCGCCGTACTCGGGAGAAATTGTGTTACAAATTTTGGGGGGTATTTTCTGCTTTTACCCTTTTTAAAAATGTAAAATTTTTGGGAAAACAAGCATTTTAGGTAAAAAAAAAAAAAATTTTTTACATATGCAAAAGTCGTGAAACACCTGTGGGGTATAAAGGTTCACTTAACCCCTTGTTACGTTCCCCGAGGGGTCTAGTTTCCAAAATGGTATGCCATGTGGTTTTTTTTTGCTATCCTGGCACCATAGGGGCTTCCTAAATGCGGCATGCCCCCAGAGCAAAATTTGCGTTCAAAAAGCCAAATTTGACTCCTTCTCTTCTGAGACCTGTAGTGCACCAGCAGAGCACTTTTCACCCCCATATGGGGTGTTTTCTGAATCGGGAGAAATTGGGCTTCAAATTTTTAGGGGTATTTTCTGCTATTACCCTTTTTAAAAATAAAATTTTTGGGGGAAAACAAGCATTTTAGGTAAAATTTTTTATTTATTTTTTACATTTGCAAAAGTCGTGAAACACCTGTGGGGTATTAAGGTTCACTTTATCCCATGTTACATTCCCCGAGGGGTCTAGTTTCCAAAATGGTATGCCATGTGGTTTTTTTTTGCTGTTCTGGCACCATAAGGGCTTCCTAAAGGTAACATGCCCCCCAAAAACCATTTCAGAAAAACGTACTCTCCAAAATCCCCTTGTCGCTCCTTCCCTTCTGAGCCCTCTACTGCGCCCGCCGAACACTTTACATAGACATATGAGGTATGTGCTTACTCGAGAGAAATTGGGCTACAAATACAAGTAAAAATTTTGTTCTTTTACCCCTTGTAAAAATTCAGAAATTGGGTCTACAAGAACATGTGAGTGTAAAAAATGAAGATTGTGAATTTTCTCCTTCACTTTGCTGCTATTCGTGTGAAACACCTAAAGGGTTAAAACGCTGACTGAATGTCATTTTGAATACTTTGGGGGGTGTAGTTTTTATAATGGGGTCATTTATGGGGTATTTCTACTATGAAGACCCTTCAAATCCACTTCAAACCTGAACTGGTCCCTGAAAAATACTGAGTTTGAAAATTTTGTGAAAAATCGGAAAATTGCTGCTGACCGTTGAAGCCTCTGGTGTCTTCCAAAAGTAAAAACTCATCAATTTTATGATGCAAATATAAAGTAGACATATTGTATATGTGAACCAAAAAAAAATGTATTCGTAATATCCATTTTCCTTACAAGCAGAAAGCTTCAAAGTTAGAAAAATGCTAAATTTTCAAATTTTTCATCAAATTTACGGATTTTTCACCAAAAAAGGATGCAAGTATCGACAAAAATTTACGACTATGTTAAAGTAGAATATGTCACGAAAAAACAATCTCGGAATCAGAATGATAACTAAAAGCATTCCAGAGTTATTAATGTTTAAAGTGACAGTGGTCAGATGTGCAAAAAACGCTCCGGTCCTTAAGGCCAAAATGGGCTCCGTCCTGAAGGGGTTAATCCTTCTCCTTTACCATAATATTAAGGTCCACTAGACCTGTCAATGTAGCCAGACAAGTTTATTCCAGAAAGAAATTCCCGTATTTATCGGCGTATAACATGCACTTTTAAAACTTAAATTTAAGGCAAAAAGCCTGCCTGCGTGTTATACGCCGATAAATCTTCAGGTCACTGATTTAAAGCGGCCGCAGCAGTGGCTGCTTGTCAAGTATTAGCAGCACGGCCACGGCCACTTTAAATCAGTGACCAGCGGCGTCTCCTCCCTGCCCTGCTTTAAAGGAAAACTGTCACTTGTTTTCTCCCGCACTATCCGCAGGTACTGGTGGATAGTGCGGGACACGCTGATTAACCCCTTAAGGACTCAGCCCATTTTGGCCTTAAGGACTCAGACAATTTAATTTTTAAGTTTTCATTTTTTCCTCCTCTCCTTCTAAAAATCATAACTCTTTTATATTTTCATCCATAGACTAGTATGAGGGCTTGTTTTTTTGCGCGACCAGTTGTCCTTTGTAATGACATAACTCATTATATCATAAAATGTATGGCGCAACCAAAAAACACTATTTTTGTGGGGAAATTAAAACGAAAAACGCAATTTTGCTAATTTTGGAAGGTTTTGTTTTCACGCCGTACAATTTATGGTAAAAATGTGTGTTTTTTATTCTGAGGGTCAATACGATTAAAATGATACCCATTATTACATACTTTTATATTATTGTTGCGCTTAAAAAAAATCACAAACTTTTTAGCCAAATTAGTACGTTTATAATCCCTTTATTTTGATGACCTCTAACTTTTTTATTTTTCCGTATAAGTGGCGGTATGGGGGCTCATTTTTTGCGCCATGATCTGTAATTTTTTTTATACCACATTTGTATAAAAAAAACTTTTAATACATTTTTTATAATTTTTTTTTAATAAAATGTATTAAAAAAGTAGGAATTTTGGACTTTTTTAAAATTTTTTTCGTTCACGCCGTTCACCGTACGGGATAATTAACATTTTATTTTAATAGTTCGGACATTTACGCACGCGGCGATACCAAATATGTCTATAAAAAATGTTCTTTTGGGGGTAAAATAGGAAAAAACGGACGTTTTACTTTTTTATTGGGGGAGGGGATTTTTCACTTTTTTTTTACTTTTACTTTTACATTTTTTTACATTTTTTTTACACTTGAATAGTCCCCATAGGGGACTATTCATAGCAATACCATGATTGCTAATACTGATCTGTTCTATGTATAGGACATAGAACAGATCAGTATTATCGGTCATCTCCTGCTCTGGTCTGCTCGATCACAGACCAGAGCAGGAGACGCCGGGAGCCGCACGGAGGAAGGAGAGGGGACCTCCGTGCAGCGTTATGAATGATCGGATCCCCGCAGCAGCGCTGCGGGCGATCCGATCGTTCATTTAAATCGCAAACTGCCGCAGATGCCGGGATCTGTATTGATCCCGGCACCTGAGGGGTTAATGGCGGACGCCCGCGAGATCGCGGGCGTCGGCCATTGCTGGCGGGTCCCTGGCTGCGATCAGCAGCCGGGATCAGCCGCGCATGACACGGGCATCGCTCCGATGCCCGCGGTTATGCTTAGGACGTAAATGTACGTCCTGGTGCGTTAAGTACCACCTCACCAGGACGTACATTTACGTCCTGCGTCCTTAAGGGGTTAAAATGACCCCTACCTTGTCCGGATCTGCGCCTCCATTCTCCCACAATTGTAGTTTTATTATCTGTTGAAATCTTCCTGTAACTGGCACGGGCGGGGCTTCGGCGCTTAACTGGCATTGACATCAGCGCCGCTTATGAATATTCATCCCCCCTCCCTCCAGTTCTCCCTCTCTTTGCCGTTCCAAACTGGGGGGCGGGGTGATGAATATTCATAAGCGGCGCTGACGTCAGTGCCAGTTAAGCGCCGAAGCCCCACCCATGCCAGTTGCAGAAAGATTTCAATAGATAATAAAACTACAATTGCGGGAGAATGGTGGTGCAGATCTGGACAAGGTAGGGGTCATTTTAATCAGCGTCTCCCGCACTATCCATCAGTACCTGTGGATAGTGCGGGAGAAAACAAGTGACAGTTTTACTTAAAATTTTTCTTACCTCCCCCCTCCCTCATCATTCCCCCTTTTCCCTGCTTTTTATAGTTTTTTTTTTTTTCCTTAACTGGCTGCGCTTTGGCAGGCCAGGTCAGGCAAGGGGTCTTGCGGGCTGTGGTCAGTGAAGCAGATGAGTGACGTCCTCTGCCGGCTTCTCTGCGCGGCATCAGAGACATCACTTTTCATTTCCTGTAGTCGCCGCACTACGAACTCTGACTCTCGGCGGTTGCAGGAAATGAAAAGTGACGTCCCTGATGCCGAGCAGAGGCTTCACTGACCACAGCCCGCAAGACCCCCCCCCCCCCCAAACCTGCCGAAGTGCAGCCAGGTAAGGAAAATAAAAAAAACTATGAAAAGCAGGGAAAAGGGGGAATGATGAAGGAGGGGAAGAATAGCATAGGAGGAACATGATGGGGGATGATGAGACAGGGTGGGGAGATGATGAGACAGGGGGAAATGATGAGGGGGGATGATGGGGGGCATGATGAGACAGGGTGGGGGGTGATGAGACGGGGGAAATTGGTGGGGGAGGCACTAAAGGCTTAATGTCTGTATGGCTAGTGGTGGTCTATGACAGGGGGAAATGATGAGACATGGCGGGATGATGAGACATGGGGGGGCGATGAGAGGGGTTAATGTGGCACAGGGACTGATAAAAGGGAAGGAATGATGTGACATTGAAGGGGACGGGACCAAACTGAGGTGCAGAAGAAAACGAAGTTGTGGGGATAATGTGGCATTTAGTCCAAGTCATTTATTTAACTTTTTTTTTTACTTAAATTTTCCTGTTAATATGGGGGTGCGTGTTATACGCCAGTGCTTGTTATGCGCCGATAAATACGGTAAGTCAAAATGTCCATGAAACTTGGAGAAATTAGAATATCAGCTTAGTAATGACAAACCCAATATAGTACAGTGGCTTCATTCTCTGACAGTTCACAAAATGGTGTCATTATTAATATTTTGTATGTGTCAGCTTAGTCAATTGATTGTCAACTTAAGCCACCAAAATGGAACACTCTGTTTTATCAGTTTTTCTTCTACCAGCTTTAGCCAAACTGTGTATAATAAAAACCAAGATGGAGGAAAGAAGCTATGCTAGTCGGGTAATAACATAGCTGTCATAAACTGGAGGTATTATGTAGAATTGCAGCTCAGGAGAAAAACAATTGCCACATCTTGTAACCAGGTCCTTAATTCATTGGTTATATTATTCTGGCACCTGCACAACCTTTTTTTCTTTTCTTTAATATGGATGGGCTAATCAAATCTGACAAATCCAAATTCGTTCCGAATTTCTTGAAAAATTTGATTTGCAACAGATGCGAATATTGTCATTATTTGATAAGGCGAATTGCTTAATTAAACTACATTTAGTGCGGTCCAGCCTCTAGGGCATCGGAATGTGCCCTAGTGAGGACATTGGGCAAGGAATCCTGGGGAGGCGGGAATTAGGGTCGGCGAGATGACCCTGCTGTAGCATGCAGCCTATTAATAGCCAGCCACTCCTGTGATGTCACAGCCCCATAAAATTGGAAGCCATCTTGTGGGTAGTCACTTCAGCCTTTTATTGCAGAGAGAGAGAGGGACAGACAGCAGTGTGTGTTGCACAGAAAAGCATTTTTACAGCAGCAATTCACCTTCCAGTCACATCAGCATTCTATTGCTGAGGGACAGAGATCAGTGTGTTTCACAGAAAAGCTTTTTTACAGCAGTGATTCAACACAAGCCCCAATCCAGCCTAGAAGCACTGATAGGGAAGGGAGTGAGATTGAGAGAGAGAGTGTAATTTTGGGTGTAGTACACAGCGACTGTGTGCTGCAGCACTGGTGTGTACAATAACTGAAAAGCTAGAAGTAGCCAGCCAGTCACAGTGAGCAGAGCACTAAAAGCATATTGTCCTCTATTAAGTGTAACCTGTGCATACATCTTAGTGGTGTACCATTTTGTGCCTGTTAAAGTCTTAAGGGCCTAGATACTGTGAAAGGCCAGCCAAAAGTACACACCTGCTGGTGTTGTAGACAAATACTGTTTTAAACGTACTGGAGCGCATTGTCCTCTCCTCATAAGTGCATATAACATATGTACATCTAAGTGGTGTACCATTTTGTTCCTGTTAAAGTCTTAAGGGCCAAGATACTGTGAAAGGCCAGCCAAAAGTACACACCTGCTGGTGTTGTTGACAAATACAGTTTTAAGCGTAGTGGAACGAATTTTACTTCCCTCATATACGCACTATGTATGTCAGGCAGAGAAGTCCCAGGACGTGCACAGAGGAGTGACAGATGCCTAAACATGGTCATCCACCTCATCACAAATGACATCTGACACCCCCAATCAACAGTTGGTGAGTTCCTCAGAAACAACCCTCAGTTGGCATGGCCCGGGAGCAGTCCCTGTACTCCCATTGCCTCTGTCCTATGCTGTTCCCTCCCCCACAGAAGGATTTTATGCTGTGGGTTCAGCTCAACTATTTAGTGAGGACGATATACTAGAGGACAGTCAGCAGCTAGTGCCCAGCCAAGAAGTGGAGGAGACATCCACCGCTTCCTCAGATAGGCCGGCAAGTAGTAATGAGGAGAGTGACGTGGGAGGTAGTGTTGCGAGCGTTCAGGGTCCTGAAGCAGACAGTGTTGAGGAACCTGAGGAGGACATCAGGGACGTGCAGACACAACTCGATGGTGATGAAGCCGATCGCACTTGGGAGCCGGGTGCAGAAGGGGCTTCATCATCATCAGGAGAAGAGGGTTGCAGGTTGCCTGTGAGGCAGAAGCTGAGCCAGCAAGGTGGTAGCATGGTTGGCAGTCAGCATGGTGGCAGAAGTGGAAAGTCTGGAGCCAAATGTGCCCTACCTTCGTGGCAGCCTACCTTCCCGAGAGGTAGTGGAACAGGGGTTTCTCGAGTCAGCGGCAGTAGCAGTCAATCAGTGCAGACTGTTGGTGGGAAAATCAACTACTCGGCGGAGTGGCAGTTTTTCATCAAGCATCCAGAGGATGTTAACCTGGCCACATGCAAGATGTTTCGGCAGATGGTGAAACATGGCCAGGGTACCAATGTTGGCACCACAGCCCTGCATCAAAATATGCTGTGCCACCATAAAGCGGCCTGAGAGAACCGTGGTGCTCCGATGTGGTGGTCCAGCTTGCTGCATCACCCAGTGGCAGGCCGCTCCCTCTTTCGGCCAGCCAAGGCTCCATTTCCTCAGCCGAAGGAAGCTGTGTATCATACCCATCTGTCGCTGCAGATGCTCCTGCTCCTCCTACTTTGAGTCAGTCATTCAGCCAGCAATCCATCGGTGAAGCCATGTCCAAGATAAAACAGTATGCGCCCAAGCTGAATATGAAGCTGAATATGCTCCTGTCCAAGTTGCTGGTGCTGCAGTCCCTCACTTTTCAAGTGGTGGACTCTGCACCTTTCAGAGAACTGATGGCTTGTGCCGAGTCGAGGTGGAGAGTCCCAAGCCATCATTTCTTTGCGAAGAAGGCAGTAACAGCCCTGCACAATTTTGTGGAACAGAAGGTGGGCCAGTCCTTGAGGCTGTTAGTCTTTGCCAAAGTGCACGCCAGCGCTGACGTGTGGAGCTGTAACTACGTTCAGGGACAATACATGTCCTTTACGGCTCACTGGTGAATGTGGTTTCTGCACAGCCACAACAGCAACTAGGACAGGTCACGCCGCTTCCGCCTCCACGCTCTGAGGCCACAGTGTGCAACTCCACCTCCTCATTCACTGTGTCCAGGGCCAGCATTAAGGCGGAGCAAACCAGGCAATTGCCGAGGGCCCCCTGTGGGCTGCTCAGTGTTGGATTAAGGTGGGGGCAACGGTGCAATTGCCCATACCCGATCCCCCCCCCCCCAGATTAATTCCCCCCTCACATTCAGGAGATCCCTGTGTCCCGAAAGATCTTTTCGGGACACAAGGATGTCCCGGATACTTTTCTGCGGCCCCGCGTTACCTTTAAAAATGCAGGGCCGCCAGGAGGTAGCGCATGCAGGGACGTCACTGATGTCCCATGCATGCGCCCTTAGGAGCAGAGCAGTGCACCCTTATAGCGGTGGACGGAGCACTGAATTGGGGCAGTACACAGACATACAGCCTCCAGCTATACACTGTATATGAACTATACTGCCAACCTAATGTGGGGGAACTATACTGCCAACCTAATGTGGGGGAACTATACTACCCACTATACTTATATACTTCCCATCACTTGCTATCTTGGACGTGTCAATTAGGTGTTAATTGAACGGTATCCCCCAACATAGTCTGATTTGCAACATTTCCACACATTGAAATTCCACCCTCCATATGTTGGACCGACTATATGAACAGAGAAAAGCCATCACCGATTTCTTGATGATCCAAATGGATAGGGGTACTCCCCTCTGTCACTTCAATGTCAACCAGTGGCAGCTCAAACGTGACACTTGCTGTTTGCTCAGGCCCTTTGAGGAAGCCACGTTATTAGTCAGTCACCAGGATTACGGGATGAACAACGTCATTCCACTGCTTCATCTACTACAACAAGTGTTGGAAACAATGGTTGGTAAAAACACTGGAGACGTGGCGCCTACATCTCACGGCCACATGAGCCCTGTGGGGGCTTAACTGGAGGAGGAGAAGGAGGGGGAGGGGCACAGTGGAGCACAGTTTAAGTTTCACGAGATGGGCGGTTTTTCTAGTCATTTGACAGAAGAGGAGGAGAAGGAGCAGCTAGAGGAGCTAAAGGGTTATGAGGAAGGCGAGACAGAGGACCCAGACACACAGTGGCAGTATGCAGTGGAGATGGAGTCAGGGAGTCACTGACCTACTACAGAGACATCCTACATAGTCAGTTAGCCGATGCTTATCTGCACCATCTTCCATCCTCTCGCAGGATTGACTAGGGAAGGGCCCTCTGCGCTCACCTTCCACTTCCATGGCTGCTGGAGAGGGGTGGGTTGGCAGGAACAGTACCAGCTCCATCAGCAGCAGCCTGAGTCTACAGTCACTGATGAGTAGCTTTCTTCACCCGCATAGTGAAGCAACTCATCAGAAAGCAGGTAGACCTGGAGCAGAACCTGAACCAGCAGGTGGTAACTTACCTTGACATGACCATGCCAGCACACCTTGAAGATCCGGCAGACTTCTGGGCAGCCAAACTTGATTTGTGGCCACAACTAGCAGAATTTGCCCTGGAAATGCTGTCCTGTCCGGCCAGTAGTGTGCCATCAGAGCGGGTGTTTAGTGCGGCCGGGGCCATAGTAACCCCAAGGAGAACTTGTCTGTCCACAAAAAATGTGGAGACACTGACCTTTGTGAAAATGAATCAGGCATGGATTTCCACCCACCAATGCCTGATGCACCAGAGTAGATTGACCATGGTGCCACACCAACAATTCACAAATATGGATAGTGCTAAACATATTTAAGGCGCTGCACCCCAGTTACATAAATCAGACCACAAGTAAGTATTGAGGATATGCATTACGTAAAATGTAACTTTTAAAGGAGATCTGTAGTGCTCTGAACTATATCCCCTATCCGAAGGATAGGGGATAAGTTTTAGATCGCAGGGGGTCCGAGCGCTGAGGCCATCGCGATCTCCTGTACGGGGCCGTGGCAATGTACAGGATAGGGGGTGTTCAGTTCAATTATGACACGGCAGCCGGCACGCCCCTCCATGAATCCCATAGAGATACATGGAGGCCCCCTCCATGTATCTCTATGGGATTCATGGAGGGGCGTTCCGGCTGCCAGCTGCCGCGTCATGCGGGGACAAAAAAACCCCTTTCTTGTACATTGCTGCAGCCCCGTACAGGATAGGGGATAAAGTTCAGAGCACTAAAGATGTCCTTTAATAATATTCTTAGGATAAGATATGTTTAACCAAAGTTTTCTTTAAATCAAACAAAAGGAAAGGTGTGCAAAAAACACCATGTGCCACCTGCACCACCAAGTATTGATGTGATGCAAAGACCTCTAAAAGGTGGGAAGGGGAACAATGTATGGTCCATTGTAACCGGTGGGGGTAAAAACTTCCCCTGTAAGGCCCTACTCTCGCATTATTAATTCCCTTCTTGGCAAGCATTACTCGCCCTTAAAAAGGTGGCACCACACAGGAACTTCTCCCTATTTCCCCCTACAAACACTGCCATTTCCCAGGGTTTTTAGTTGGAAATAGAGAGAGTTTCCCATGTGGGGTTCGACGTTTTTTAGGGGTTAGTAACACTTGCCAAGCAGGAAATTAATAGAGCGAGAGTAGGGACTTTTTACCTTTACCTGCAACAATGGACAATACGTTGTTCCCTTCCACCTTTTTGAGGAAAGTGTTACTCGTCTTAAAAAGGGCGGCCCCACATAGGAACCAATCCCTATTTCCACCTAAAAAAAAACTGGAAAATGGCAGTGTTTCTGTGTGGGGCTTCCCTTTTTAGGGCAAGTAACACTTGTCAAGAAGGGAATTAATAATGCGAGAGTAGGGCCTTACAGGGGAAGTTTTTATCCTTCCACAATAGACCATACGTTCTTCCCTTCCACCTTTTAGAGGTCTTTGCATCACATCAATACTTGGTGGTGTAGGGGGCACACCTTTCCTTTTATTTGATTTAAAAAAAAATTTGGGGTCCATATATTTTATCCTAAGCATATTATTAAAAGTTGAGTTTTACGTAATGCATATCCTCAATACTTATTTTTGCACACTAACACTTTTACAAAAGAGACTGTTTCTTCTGCCTACCTGTATCAACTACTATTCTGATATGGCCACCCGCCTAATACCACAAGTCTGATGCCAAGTGCTCCTTTTTTCACCCACTTTTGTCATCGGGTACTAGTATTGCCACTCATCGCAACACTTTGTCACCGGGTCACTTTCAGGACTCCTGATGCTGCTGCTGCCACCTCCAGGCTGTCTCATTCTGCCACCATATGTTCTCCTCATGCTGCTGCCACCTCCAGGCTGTGTCATTCAGACACTATTTGGTCTCATCATGCTTCCGCCACCTTTATGCTGTGTCATTCAGCCACTATATGGTCTCCTCATGCTCATTCCACCTCCATGCTGTGTCATTCAGTCACTATATGGTCTCCTCATGCTGCCGCCACCTCCATGCTGTCATTCAAGAATTATATGGTGTCCTCATGCTGCCGCAACCTCCATGCTGGGTCATTCAGCACTGTATGGTCTCCTCATGCTGCCGCCACCTCCAGGCTGTGTCATTCAGCCACTATATGGTCTCCTCATGCTGCCGCCACCTCCAGGCTGTGTCACTCAGCCACTATATGGTCTCCTCATGCTGCCGCCACCTCCACTCTGTGTCATTTAGCCACTATATGGTCTGCTCATGCTGCCGCCACCTCCATGCTGTGCCATTCAGCCACTATATGGTCTCCTCATACTGATGCCACTCTGCGACAGTGATTCTAATAGCGATGCCTCAGATCTGCATGTCATACTGAATAAAGGTTTTCTTTCACTAATCCAGCACACACCCTATGCAGATTACAGCAAGGCAACGTGTTCTACACCCCTATTGAGGCTCTCTGCCAGAAAAAGTCATTTTTAATAGTGATTTGCCGCTAATAAATTTGGACCAAAACAATAGTTTTTTTGAAAATTTGGTGAATCGGCCGAATCAAATTTTTCAAAAGTTTGCTCATTTCTAGTCTTTAACATGTTTATAGGATAATTATCATTTTAACAAACATCTGACATGTCTAGTAACTAAATAACCTACCACAAGTTTTTATGTAGTGGTAAAGCTTCCCATTTAAAGCAAATTTACCACAAGTGTTCCTGCAGTGTACACATAAATACAAGAGAAAATAAAATGCGGCACAGCATAGAATGCAACTTGTAAATCACACAGACTTATCTGTTCCTGAAGTCAGGAGCTTGGAGGAGCTTCTGAGGGTAGATGTGGTGATTTCTGTTAGGATTCGGCAGGCTGGATGTGGATCCTCTGTGTCAGCGAGGGATTGGCATGGACCAGGTCGGTGGGCCGGTTCTAGGTTGCTACTGGTATTCACCAAAGCGGGATGGGCTTGCTGCGGCGGTAGCAACCAGGTCGTATCCACCGGCAATGGCTCGACCTCGCTGAATGCTGAGAAGGCGTGGGAAAGAAGGACTAGACAGAGGCGAGGTCAGACATAGAAGAAGCTCAGGGCAGGCGGCAAGGTTCGTAGTCAATGGTGATAGCAGAAGGTCTGGAAACACTGTTATAGCAAACACAGGAAACGCTTTCTCTAGGCACAAGGGCAACAAGATCCGGCAATGCAGGGAAGGGGAAGTGAGGTTATATGGACGTGGAGCAGGTGGAAGCTAATTAGACTGATTTGGGCCAGGCACCAATCATTGGTGCACTGGCCCTTTAAATCTTAGAGAGCTGGCGCGCGCACACCCTAAGGAGCGGAGCCGCGCGCCAGAACGTGACAGCCGGGGACAGGTGAGTAGCTTGGAATGCGATTCGCGAGCGGGGGCGTCCCGCTATGCGAATCGCATCCCCGCCGGCAGTGTCAGTGTAGCGCTCCCGGTCAGCGGGTCTGACCGGGGCGCTACAGAGAGAGGAACGCCGCAAGCGCTCCGGGGAGGAGCAGGGACCTGGAGCGCTCGGCGTAACAATACCCCCCCCTTAGGTCTCCCCCTCTTTTTGTCTACTTGTCTCTTCACATGAGACGAGGCCATTGAGAGCGATTCTTGAGTTTCTTTCTGGAAGACAGAGAAGTCCTGGGTAAATTCATCCATGGCAGGCAGTCCAGAAGAAGTGGGAATGGGGAGGGAGGGCAGAGGGTGAAGGTTGCCACGGGGCGTGTTACCAGGAAGGGGGCTATGAGGAGGCAAAATCTCTGCTCGTTTTTTGCAAAAAACATCGGCATAGTCCTGATAGGCCTTGGGGAGACCTGGTATAGGAGGAGTCACTGAGGTTTGACTGACGGGACTGGGAGCAGACGTGAGGCATTTTTTGTGGCAAGAAGCACCCCAGCTCTTGATCTCCCCGGTGGTCCAGTCAAGGGTAGGAGAATGGCGTTGGAGCCATGGCAGACCGAGGAGGACTTCAGAGGTGCAGTTGGGCAGAGCAAAAAATTCAATTTTTTCGTGATGCAGTCCAATGCTCATAAGCAGGGGTTCTGTGCGGTAATGCACAGTGCAGTCCAATTTTACTCCATTGACCGAGGAAATGTAGAGCGGCTTAACGAGACGGGTCACAGGGATGTTGAACCTATTAACAAAAGAGGCCAAAATATAATTTCCCGCAGAACCAGAGTCCAAGAAGGCCACAGCTGAGAAGGAGGAGTTGGCAGAAGGAGAAATCCGCACGGGCACAGTGAGACGTGGAGAAGCAGACTTCACACCAAGAGACGCCACTCCCACGTGAGCTGGGTGCGTGCGTGCGTTTCCCAGACGTGGAGGACGAATAGGGCAATCCACTAGGAAATGTTCGGTACTAGCGCGTACAGACATAAATTTTTATCTCTGCGGCGAGTCCTCTCTTCATGGGTCAGGCGAGACCAATCCACTTGCATAGCCTCCTCGGCGGGAGGTACAGGGGTAGATTGCAAAGGATACTGGGAGAGAGGTGCCCAGAGATCAAGGTCTTTTTCCTGGCGGAGCTCTTGGTGTCTTTCAGAAAAACGCATGTCAATGCGGGTGGCCAAATGGAAAAGTTCATGCAGGTTGGCAGGAATTTCTCGTGAGGCCAGCACATCCTTGATGTTACTGGATAGGCCTTTTTTAAAGGTCGCGCAGAGGGCCTCATTGTTCCAAGATAATTCAGAGGCGAGGGTACGAAATTGGATGGCGTATTCGTCTACAGAAGAATTTCCTTGGACCAGGTTCAGCAAGGCTGTTTCGGCAGAAGAGGCTCGGGTTGGTTCCTCGAAGACACTACGAACCTCAGCGAAGAAGGACTGAACAGTGGCAGTGACAGGATCGTCGCGGTCCCAGAGCGGTGTGGCCCATGACAAGGCCTTCCCAGACAGGAGACTAACCACGAAAGCCTCCTTTGACCGTTCTGTGGGAAATTGGTCCGACAACATCTCCAAATGTAGGGAACATTGAGACAGGAAACCACAGCAGAGTTTAGAGTCCCCATCATATTTGTCCGGCAGGGACAAGCGGAGGTTAGGAGCGGCCACTCGCTGCGGAGGAGGTGCAGGAGCTGGCGGAGGAGATGGTTGCTGCTGTAGCTGTGGCAGAAGTTGCTGTAGCATGGCGGTCAACTGCGACAGCTGCTGTCCTTGTTGGGCGAACTGTTGTCCTAGTTGCGCTATCTGTTGAGACTGCTGGGCGACCACCGTGATAAGGTCAGCGACAACTGGCAGCGGGACCTCAGCGGGATCCATGGCCGGATCTACTGTTAGGATTCGGCAGGCTGGATGTGGATCCTCTGTATCAGCGAGGGATTGGCATGGACCGTGTCGGTGGGCCGGTTCTAGCAACCAGGTCGTATCCACCGGCAACGGCTCAACCTCGCTGACTGCTGAGAAGGCGTGGGACAGAAGGACTAGACAGAGGCGAGGTCAGACATAGCAGAAGGTCAGGGCAGGCGGCAAGGTTCGTAGTCAATGGTGATAGCAGAAGGTCTGGAAACACTGTTATGGCAAACCTAGGAAACGCTTTCTCTAGGCACAAGGGCAACAAGATCCGGCAATGCAGGGAAGGGGAAGTGAGGTTATATGGATGTGGAGCAGGTGGAAGCTAATTAGACTGATTTGGGCCAGGCACCAATCATTGGTGCACTGGCCCTTTAAATCTTAGAGAGCTGACGCGTGCGCGCCCTAAGGAGCGGAGCCGCGCACGTCAGGACGTGACAGCCGGGGACCGGGACAGGTGAGTAGCTTGGGATGCGATTCGCGAGCGGGCGCGTCCGGCTATGCGAATCGCATCCCCGCCGGCAGTGTCAGTGCAGCACTCCTGGTCAGCGGGTCTGATCAGGGCGCTGCAGAGAGGGGAACGCCGCGAGCGCTCCGGGGAGGAGCAGGGACCTGAAGTGCTCAGCGTAACAATTTCCTTTCTCCTCCTCGGGTGCTCGGCTAATGGGAAAACAGTCCATATAATCCAATGTACAAAAAGAAGGCTAGCGGCACACCAGGATGACTTGAAAGTGAAATCCGGGGCTTTATTTTAGTGCAGCTACAGGTAGGGAAAGGACATAAATAGCAGGATGGCAACAAAATCCGACAACAATTGTTTCACACTGGCAACGTGCTTCTACTGAGGGGCCAGTAGAAGTACATTGCCTGTGCGAAACAACTGTTGCCTGATTCTGTTGCCTGTTATTTATGTCCTCCCCCTACCTGTACCTGCACTAAAATAAAGTCCCGGATTTCACTTTTAAGTCATCCTGGTGTGCCGCTTGCCTTCTTTTTGTACATTGGTTCCTGCAGTGTAATTGGTTTCATCCCGGCTCAGCTGTATCATGGGCAATATTCTCTGCAATAGGAAAACCAAAGGGGGAATTGGCTTTAAAATGACAAAAAATTTATCAATGGCACATCAGCTAAAATAGACATACAATATTATTAATAGCCTATGCTGCACTTTATGAGCACAAAAATAAATGCATAAATACAGTTCCTGCAATGCCATGCAACTTCAACACTAAAAGGCGGCTTTACCACTATATAAAAACTTGTGCCAGTTTGTTTAGTGGGAAACTGTTGCTTTTGGACATAATTCTGATTAAAAAAAAGCTAAAAGACCATAAACACGTGACTCACTATCGCATCACCGTCATCCCCTGAAGTCTTGAGTCTTGAACATAAGGCTGGATTCTCAGATTGCAGTTGAATTGTGTCTTTTGATTGCCTTAAATATAAACAGGCTTCCGCATTGTAACAATGATTAGAATTGTCTGCCTATGTTCTCCAGCATTTACCCATCAATCCACTTCATAGCACAAATCTGAGTTGTTGGGTAATTTCATCACAAAATACAATGACTATTACTATCACTGTTTCTTCGTTGTGATTCTGTTTATATTTTAGGCAATCAATAAACGCAGTCCAACTGCATGGTGTAAACCCAGCCTATGAGCTACAAAGCACTAAAAATCTCTTTGAACAAAGATATCACCAATTTTCTTTGTTTTCTCTGTGGGGAAACATAATGAAAAGTTAAATTAAATAATTTTGGTATCGTTGTAATGGTATAGACCTGCAAAATTAAGTTAACATTTCAATACCATATATGGCAATGTGGCAATGCCAAATATGTGCCTCTGACACAGATGTTAACTGGCACTTACATAGCAGGATCAGTGACCTTCAGGATGCCCCTAGCTGCCATGGAAACCCACTGCCATCTGTCGATCATGTAACCATGGGCAACTCAGCAACTTTTTCTCTGAGCAGGTTTTGATGAATCTCCAACAAATGTTTTTCCAGTACCAGCAGTTAAGGCAGAGGCCTGGCTATCACTCTGAAAGCTGAGCTTCTGTGATCCTTGCATAGGTACCCAAGCAGGGCAGCTAGGCTGCTACTTTAAAAGAGTGTCAGTCTGACTTTAAAGGTATACTCCAGTGATAAACATCTTATCCCCTATCCAGTGGCGGGGCCCAACACATTCTCCTGCCCAGCAGCAGCGGCATGTTTATGACGTCACGCCCGGCAGTTGATGACGTCACACAATGCCCCTCCATTCATGTCTATGGAAGGGGGCTCTTACCATAGACATGAATAGAGGGGGTGTTGCAGCTGTAGTCGCCAGTCATCCAGCACAGAGCGGAGTACGCTCAGTGCACGGATGACCGGAATTCTGCTCCAGAGATCAGAAATTTCCATTATGTAAATGTATTCTTTAGAAAAAAAAAGAAAAAACATGAAATAGGCTACATCACAGAAGTGATTATGTAATGAAGCCTACATTTCCTATGAATTTTGTTTCTAAGGGTGCAGCATTCGATCACTGCACCTGGTTGTCTAATTAGGCCACTAGTGCTGGAGTTTACTCATGGGAACTAATTAGAGCCATAAGTAGGTTGAGGTCAGTTCACATTATGTGCAATTTTTATACTGTTTTTCATTCAAAATGTGATTTTTTAGAGATGAAAATGATTTGACCTATAAATCACATTGAAGTGTTTTATGAAGATTGCATTTTTACTTCATTTTTCACATGTTGGTACTGCATTATCAAAAAATCCCTGTTAAAATCACATGTTCTTACTGTCATTTGTATGATTACAGTGAAATGGAAAGGGAAAAATAGGGGGCCAAGGCAAAAATAGAATAAACAAAAGGAATGCAATCTGTGAAGACAAATACATCTACTATGCACCCTTATCATATATATATATATATATATATATATATATATATATATATTTGTGTGTATAGCAGTAGCATACAGTTCTATAAGGGTAGGGGTCTGGTAGCCTACTGGATTGATCTGGTAGCTGATGATGTCATCCTGTAGTTCACAGAAAGTCAACTGACCAGGGACTGACTTCCTTTTGAGATATTAAGGCCAAATTCTAGTAATAAAAGACATAGATGCAGCTGTGCTGGAATGAAACAAATGGTGCTGTATGACAAGTGATGGTTTGTGTGCATGATATGGGGGGAAAAAAGAAAAATTTTGTGGTTTTTGAAACATATATGTCAAGAAATTTCACAGATCCTCTCCAAATATTTAGCTTCCACTAGTGACGGTTCAATTTGAGAAATGAAACAAAATAACAGCAATCCAACAAATAAAATTCCCAAACCTATTTTCTACACCCAAGTAAAAAAATAAAAGGTACTCTTGACATAAACCTTTCAATATTACTTTTAAAAATGGAAAGGAAGGCATCATTAGGGAGAAATTGATGAACTCAAACGGACTCGGCCTATGAAGTGGGCAGGTTAAGTAAAAAAAGTATAAAATAAACAAAATCATTTTATTTCTGTCCAGTACAAATTTATCAGGACATACTGAAATAAAGTGGCGGATAGTTTGCATTCATTAATGCGGCACTTACATGCAAATTGCGGTCATCAAATTAGCTGTTCTCTTCCATCTCCCTCACAAGATGAAATTAAATGAATAATATGAACCTTCAGTCACATTTGCTCGAGGACCACGTACGGCCTTGTAAACAAATCATTTATAATCTACCCAGAAATGCAATTACAAATTGCTTAAAGGATAAGTTTGACTGAGAATGTGATTGTCTATTGAGTGTCCAAAACAGGACTGAGTCACATAGTTAAGGACATTTATTACCGCGAACCTCCAGCCACACATGACAACTTCCCTACACGGCTTAATCCATGTGTAGTCAGCTGTGCGCAGCTTTTATTTATTCACTTTATATGTTGTGTGCCAGATTAAAAGGGTAATTCAGACTAAAAAAAATATATCCTCTATGCACAAGTGTCTTAAAAAGGAGGTCGGTGATCTCTAGAATTGAGCCCCAACTCTCCTGGCTAAATGGATAGAGGGAAAGTTTTTTTAAGGCTGCAACCAGGAGCGTAGCTATAGAGGTAGCAGAGGTAGCAGTCACATGGGGGCCCTGGTGCCTAAGGGGGCCTCGAAACACATCTGCCCCATAAGAGACAAGTATTATATTTGGCAAATGGGGCACTGTTACAGATTTTGCATCGGGGCCCAGAAGCTACAAGCTATGTCTCTGGCTATAACAACCCTCTAATCTTAGCATCCTTAGGGTAAGTACACACAGGTGGATCTTTCTGTAGTTCCTCCTTTTGGGTTTTAGCTGAACAGCAGACCTTATTGAAGTTAGTGTAATCTGCTACGGATATTCAGATGTGGAAAATCTGTCGCAGCTAAAACCTGCCGCATTTTCTAGTCTAAGTTAAGTTGGCGAGTTATGAGTTAATGTTTCGGTGCACCTTTTGGTGCAGAGTTGTACATAAGCAACGCCACTTTTCTAAAGAAGCCACACCTTTTTCGGCTAAGCCACAACTCCTTGTTGAGCAAGGCTCAAACATGTATTAAACATGGAATTAAAAAAAAGGAGCAAAAGAAATGTTAGCCAGTTTTTGGTTCAGGGTGCGTTCACACGGGGGTATTTGTCAGCGGATCCGCAGCTGCGGATCCGCTGACAAAGACCCCTAAAGTGCTGCCCTCTTTGTGCCTGCTAATAGCGGCAATCCGCCGCTACCAGCAGACACACTGTAATGTGCGAGTCGCAGTGTATCCGCACATCGCGGCCGCTCCCCCGGCTCCCTGAGCTACACAGAGAGCGGCCGCGATGTGTGTGAGTACACTGCAGGGTAACTCGCACATCGCAGTGTGTCTGCTGGTAGCGGCGGATTGCCGCTATTAGCAGGCACAAAGAGGGCAGCACTTTAGGGGCCTTTGTCAGTGGATCCGCAGCTGCGGATCCGCTGACAAATACGCAAGTGCAAGTGCATTTACAATACTAAGTTAAATTTACCAGGCACCGGATACATTTAGTTACCGGTATGTGACTGTTCAGTACCATATGATTGGTTGGCTGCTTTATAATATATGTCACGATGCCGGCTGGCAGGTAGTGGATCCTCTGTGCCAGAGAGGGATTGGCGTGGACCGTGCTAGTGGATCGGTTCTAAGTCACTACTGGTTTTCACCAGAGCCCGCCGCAAAGCGGGATGGTCTTGCTGCGGCGGTAGTGACCAGGTCGTATCCACTAGCAACGGCTCAACCTCTCTAGCTGCTGAAGATAGGCGCGGTACAAGGGAGTAGACAGAAGCAAGGTCGGACGTAGCAGAAGGTCGGGGCAGGCAGCAAGGATCGTAGTCAGGGGCAACGGCAGGAGGTCTGGAACACAGGCTAGGAACACACAAGGAAACGCTTTCACTGGCACGATGGCAACAAGATCCGGCGAGGGAGTGCAGGGGAAGTGAGGTGATATAGGGAAGTGCACAGGTGATAACACTAATTGGAACCACTGCGCCAATCAGCGGCGCAGTGGCCCTTTAAATCGCAAAGACCCGGCGCGCGCGCGCCCTAGGGAGCGGGGCCGCGCGCGCCGGGACAGGACTGATGGAGAGCGAGTCAGGTACGGGAGCCGGGGTGCGCATCGCGAGCGGGCGCTACCCGCATCGCGAATCGCATCCCGGCTGGAGGCGGTATCGCAGCGCCCCGGGTCAGTGGATGTGACCGGAGCGCTGCAGTGAGGAGAGTGTAGCGAGCGCTCCGGGGAGGAGCGGGGACCCGGAGCGCTCGGCATAACAGTACCCCCCCCTTGGGTCTCCCCCTCTTCTTAGGGCCTGAGAACCTGAGGAGCAGACTTTTGTCTAGGATATTGTCCTCAGGTTCCCAGGACCTCTCTTCTGGACCACAACCCTCCCAATCCACTAAAAAAAAGGTTTTCCCTCTGACCTTTTTAGACGCCAAAATCTCTTTGACGGAGAAGATATCCGAGGAGCCGGAAACAGGAGTGGGGGGAACAGATTTGGGAGAGAA
The DNA here is from genome assembly GCF_029499605.1 of Hyla sarda. Classification (NCBI taxonomy): domain Eukaryota; kingdom Metazoa; phylum Chordata; class Amphibia; order Anura; family Hylidae; genus Hyla; species Hyla sarda. The sequence goes on along the minus strand of NC_079194.1, from coordinate 79,702,301 downwards.
ACGGTTAATGATAAGTGGTTTAAGAAGAGAAACGTGAAAGGCATTAGGAATACGAAGAGAAGGAGGAAGAGGAAGTTTGTAAGAGACAGGATTAATCTGGCACAAAATTTTGAAAGGACCAAGATAGCGTGGTCCCAACTTATAGCTAGGGACACGGAAGCGGACATATTTAGCGGAGAGCCATACCTTGTCTCCAGGGGAAAAAATGGGAGGAGCTCTTCTTTTCTTATCCGCGAATTTCTTCATACGTGATGAAGCCTGTAAGAGAGAATTTTGGGTCTCTCTCCATATGATGGAAAGATCACGAGAAATTTCATCCACAGCGGGCAGACCAGAGGGCAAGGGGGTAGGGAGGGGGGGAAGAGGGTGACGGCCGTACACCATGAAAAATGGGGATTTGGAGGAAGATTCAGAGACTCTGAAATTATACGAGAATTCGGCCCAAGGTAGAAGATCTGCCCAGTCATCCTGGCGGGAGGAAACAAAATGACGTAAATAATCACCCAAGACCTGGTTAATTCTTTCTACTTGTCCATTGGATTGAGGATGATATGCAGAAGAAAAATTTAATTTAATCTTGAGTTGTTTACAGAGAGCCCTCCAGAATTTAGACACGAATTGGACGCCTCTATCCGAGACGATCTGCGTAGGCAACCCGTGAAGACGAAAAATGTGTACAAAAAATTGTTTAGCCAACTGAGGCGCTGAAGGAAGACCAGGAAGAGGGATGAAATGTGCCATTTTGGAGAATCGATCAACGGCCACCCAAATAACAGTGTTGCCGTGGGATGGGGGTAAGTCAGTAATAAAATCCATACCAATCAGAGACCAAGGCTGTTCGGGGACAGGCAGAGGATGAAGAAAACCAGCGGGCTTCTGGCGAGGAGTCTTATCCCGGGCACAGATAGTGCAGGCTCGCACAAAGTCCACCACATCTGTCTCTAGAGTCGGCCACCAATAGAAGCGAGAGATGAGTTGCACAGATTTCTTGATGCCCGCATGACCTGCGAGATGGGAGGAGTGACCCCATTTGAGGATTCCGAGGCGTTGGCGTGGAGAAACAAAGGTCTTTCCTGGAGGAGTTTGCCTGATGGAGGCTGGAGAAGTGGAAATCAGGCAGTCAGGAGGAATGATGTGTTGAGGAGAGAGTTCAACTTCAGAGGCATCTGAGGAACGAGAGAGAGCATCGGCCCTAATGTTCTTATCGGCAGGCCGAAAGTGAATTTCAAAATTAAATCGGGCAAAGAACAGAGACCACCTGGCCTGGCGAGGATTCAGCCGTTGGGCAGACTGGAGGTAGGAGAGGTTCTTGTGATCGGTGTAAATAATAACTGGAAATCTTGATCCCTCCAGCAGATGCCTCCATTCCTCAAGTGCTAATTTAATGGCTAGAAGCTCACGATCCCCGATGGAGTAGTTCCTCTCCGCCGGAGAGAAGGTCCTAGAAAAAAAACCACAAGTAACAGCATGCCCGGAAGAGTTTTTTTGTAGAAGGACAGCTCCAGCTCCCACTGAGGAGGCATCAACCTCCAATAGGAAGGGTTTAGATGGGTCAGGTCTAGAGAGCACGGGAGCCGAAGAAAAGGCAGACTTGAGCCGTTTAAAGGCGTCTTCCGCTTGAGGAGGCCAAGACTTGGGATCGGCATTTTTTTTGGTTAAAGCCACAATAGGAGCCACAACGGTAGAAAAATGTGGAATAAATTGCCTGTAATAATTGGCGAACCCCAAAAAACGTTGGATGGCACGGAGTCCGGAGGGGCGTGGCCAATCTAAGACGGCAGAGAGTTTGTCTGGATCCATTTGTAGTCCCTGGCCAGAGACCAAGTATCCTAGGAAAGGAAGAGATTGGCATTCAAACAGACATTTCTCTATTTTGGCATAGAGTTGATTGTCACGAAGTCTCTGAAGAACCATACGGACATGCTGGCGGTGTTCTTCTAGATTGGCAGAAAAAATCAGGATATCGTCCAGATATACAACAACACAGGAGTATAGGAGATCACGAAAAATTTCATTAACAAAGTCTTGGAAGACGGCAGGGGCGTTGCACAGGCCAAAGGGCATGACCAGATACTCAAAGTGTCCATCTCTGGTGTTAAATGCCGTTTTCCATTCATCCCCCTCTCTGATGCGGATGAGATTATAAGCACCTCTTAAGTCCAGTTTGGTAAAAATGTGTGCACCTTGGAGGCGATCAAAGAGTTCAGAGATGAGGGGTAGGGGGTAGCGGTTCTTAACCGTGATTTTATTAAGACCGCGGTAGTCAATGCAAGGACGTAGAGAGCCATCTTTTTTGGACACAAAGAAAAATCCGGCTCCGGCAGGAGAGGAGGATTTACGGATAAAGCCCTTTTTTAAATTTTCCTGGACGTATTCAGACATGGCAAGAGTCTCTGGGACGGACAGAGGATAGATTCTGCCCCGGGGTGGAGTAGTGCCCGGGAGGAGGTCGATAGGACAATCATAAGGCCTGTGAGGAGGTAGAGTCTCAGCTTGTTTTTTGCAAAAAACATCCGCAAAGTCAATATAGGCCTTAGGGAGACCGGTTACAGGAGGAACCACAGAGTTACGGCAAGGGTTACTGGGAACCGGTTTTAGGCAGTCCTTGGAACAAGAGGGCCCCCAACTCTTGATCTCCCCAGTGGACCAATCCAGGGTTGGGGAATGAAGTTGAAGCCAGGGAAGTCCAAGGAGAATTTCAGAAGTGCAATTGGGGAGGACCAAAAGTTCAATCCTCTCGTGATGAGATCCGATGCACATTAGAAGGGGCTCCGTGCGGAAACGTATGGTACAGTCCAATCTTTCATTGTTTACACAATTGATGTAGAGGGGTCTGGCGAGACTGGTCACCGGGATGTTGAACCTATTGACGAGAGAGGCCAAAATAAAATTTCCTGCAGATCCGGAGTCCAAGAAGGCCACAGTAGAGAAGGAGAAGGCAGAGGCAGATATCCGCACAGGCACAGTAAGACGTGGAGAAGCAGAGTAGACATCAAGGACTGTCTCACCTTTGTGCGGAGTCAGCGTACGTCTTTCCAGGCGGGGAGGACGGATAGGACAATCCTTCAGGAAGTGTTCGGTACTAGCACAGTACAGGCAGAGATTCTCCATGCGGCGTCGTATCCTCTCTTGAGGTGTCAGGCGAGACCGGTCGACCTGCATAGCCTCCACGGCGGGAGGCACAGGAACAGATTGCAGGGGACCAGAGGAGAGAGGAGCCGGGGAGAAGAAACGCCTCGTGCGAACAGAGTCCATATCCTGGCGGAGCTCCTGACGCCTTTCGAAAAAACGCATGTCAATGCGAGTGGCTAGGTGAATGAGTTCATGTAGATTAGCAGGGATTTCTCGTGCGGCCAGAACATCTTTAATGTTGCTGGATAGGCCTTTTTTAAAGGTCGCGCAGAGGGCCTCATTATTCCAGGATAATTCTGAAGCAAGAGTACGGAATTGTACGGCATACTCGCCAACGGAAGAATTACCCTGGACCAGGTTCAACAGGGCAGTCTCAGCAGAAGAGGCTCGGGCAGGTTCCTCAAAGACACTTCGAATTTCTGAGAAGAAGGAGTGTACAGAGGCAGTGACGGGGTCATTGCGGTCCCAGAGCGGTGTGGCCCAAGACAGGGCTTTTCCAGACAGGAGGCTGACTACGAAAGCCACCTTAGACCTTTCAGTGGGAAACTGGTCCGACATCATCTCCAAGTGCAATGAACATTGGGAAAGAAAGCCACGGCAAAACTTAGAGTCCCCATCAAACTTATCCGGCAAGGATAGTCGTAGTCCAGAAGCGGCCACTCGCTGCGGAGGAGGTGCAGGAGCTGGCGGAGGAGATGATTGCTGAAGCTGTGGTAGTAACTGCTGTAGCATAACGGTCAGTTGAGACAGCTGTTGGCCTTGTTGCGCTATCTGTTGTGACTGCTGGGCGACCACCGTGGTGAGGTCAGCGACAACTGGCAGAGGAACTTCAGCGGGATCCATGGCCGGATCTACTGTCACGATGCCGGCTGGCAGGTAGTGGATCCTCTGTGCCAGAGAGGGATTGGCGTTGACCGTGCTAGTGGATCGGTTCTAAGTCACTACTGGTTTTCACCAGAGCCCGCCGCAAAGCGGGATGGTCTTGCTGCGGCGGTAGTGACCAGGTCGTATCCACTAGCAACGGCTCAACCTCTCTAGCTGCTGAAGATAGGCGCGGTACAAGGGAGTAGACAGAAGCAAGGTCGGACGTAGCAGAAGGTCGGGGCAGGCAGCAAGGATCGTAGTCAGGGGCAACGGCAGGAGGTCTGGAACACAGGCTAGGAACACACAAGGAAACGCTTTCACTGGCACGATGGCAACAAGATCCGGCGAGGGAGTGCAGGGGAAGTGAGGTGATATAGGGAAGTGCACAGGTGATAACACTAATTGGAACCACTGCGCCAATCAGCGGCGCAGTGGCCCTTTAAATCGCAAAGACCCGGCGCGCGCGCGCCCTAGGGAGCGGGGCCGCGCGCGCCGGGACAGGACTGATGGAGAGCGAGTCAGGTACGGGAGCCGGGGTGCGCATCGCGAGCGGGCGCTACCCGCATCGCGAATCGCATCCCGGCTGGAGGCGGTATCGCAGCGCCCCGGGTCAGTGGATGTGACCGGAGCGCTGCAGTGAGGAGAGTGTAGCGAGCGCTCCGGGGAGGAGCGGGGACCCGGAGCGCTCGGCGTAACAATATATTGGGATCTGGGTGACATTAACCATGATAAAGGACCGTATGGACCCCATCAGAATCTTTGTCTATGCACATATGTCCATACACAGATTTGCAGCCAGGAACTAAAATCACGCTTAAAAAGAGTAGAACATGAAGGGATGCAATTTTCTATTGGTACTGACGAAGTTAGGAAGCAACTCTAGAGCTATGTAATCTTGTGTTATTCTTTGTTTTTGTTATAGTTTGTCAATGTATAATTTACAAAATAACAAGTTATGCCCTCAATTACAAAAGTAAGTTGAGAAGTATAAAAATACAACCTAAGGGGGTAAGACTGCAAATGATAGCCAGGGCACCAAGATTATGTACATATACTATCAGGGCCCTTGTGTAAGGCCCCAGCATGCAGTATCAGCCCCCAAATCACCCAGAACAATAAAAAAAGATATATGAACAAACTGAACACACAGATCCCAACGCGTTTTCCTCGGTGGTGCTGGATTCATCAGGTGACAATACTGGGGGTAATGAGCATAAATACAGTAGGATAATCAGGGCCTTAGATAAAATGATAAATGCAAAAAAACAAGCCATGAAAAACAAGGTAGTAATAGCCAGACTGCAGCTGCTCAATGTACCCAATGTATAAGCCTGCTGGTTCAAACTGGAAAAACTGTTTTTGTTCCAAACACTTGTTACAGATCAAAGTGTCACAGATTAACTTCATCATTACAGTGTCCCCCTGATAATGTGCTCCCCTCTTATTACTTGATCTGTGTACTTTAGAGTTATAAAAGGGCGCATTAACACTTAAAATGCATTGGTCACCTCTGTATGAGAAACGGAGGTGCAGACACCTGTAGTGAGTGCATAAGAATATGAAACAGACAGTACATTTGCTTACGTTGAATAGTCGAAGAGGCAGGCCGAGACTGATCATCACACCTCCTCCCTGCCCTTGCCCACTCCTAGCCTCAAGCCCTGTACGTCAACCATGCAGGTCAGTGTGGGGAGGAGGCTGCTGTGCACTGTAACCGACAGATCAATGGTAAATGTTCTATTGATGTTTTTATATAATGAGGCTTTTTTTCTGAATTGAAATAATAGCTGTTGATTTTCTATTTATAAACAATACATGCTTGGTAGGTCGGCTAATATTTGACACAGCATCTCTAACGTTTGCTCCATGTCACAGAAAGCTTATTGTCAGCTGTCCGTCTTTATGAGTTTTATTCTCTGCAGCTGACTCATAACTCACAGGTGCTAATTGAGTAATTAATCAATTTAAAACATCAAATTACTAATTAAAACCAAAATGAGATAGATGACACTGCATTAGAAATCAATACGAAGTGATGGAGTGGACTCATACGCGTGTGAGTGGGTGACACAAACAAGTGCCTGAGGAGCTGAGCACTTAGGTACCAGCAGGGGCAGTACCAAAAATTATTTGCCAGTGTCCCTATGACAAGTCTTTCATCCCCTGCCGCAGGGGGGTCCAGACTCTGGGATTCCATGTGATGTCAAGAACAGGGACTCAATTCTCTCCTGAGAATGGAGTGTCAGGTTTTGCATTCATGCTGACACTTCATCCATTGTCTGGCATAAGCTTTCACTTTATTAATGCAGGAGATTCTAGTTCTTCAGACTGCAAGGGTCCCAGTGGTCAGAAGGCTTGAAAATAAAAATGCTGGACACCACAATGGAACCTTGACAGGCCTAAAGGGATATTCCAGCTTTTACCACTTAAAGGGGTTATCCAAGAAAAAAACTTTATATATATATATATATATATATATATATATATATATATATATATATATATATATATATATCAACTGGCTCCATAAAGTTAAACAGATTTGTAAATTACTTCTATTAAAAAATCTTAATCCTTTAAGTACTTATGAGCTGCTGAAGTTGAGTTGTTCTTTTCTGTCTAAGTGCTCTCTGATGACACCTGTCTCGGGAACTGTCCAGACTAGAAGCAAATCCCCATAGCAAACCTCTTCTACTCTGTGCAGTTCCCGAGTCTAGCAGAGATGTCAGCAGAGAGCACTATGGCTAGACAGAAAAGAACAACTCAACTTCAGCAGCTGATAATTATTGGAAGGATTAAGATTTTTTAATAGAAGTAATTTTCAAATCTGTTTAACTTTCTGGAGTCAGTTGATATATATAAAAAAGTTTTTTTCCTGGATAACCCCTTTAAGTGGTAAAAGCTGGCATATCCCTTTAGGCCTGTCAATGTTCCATTGTGGTGTCCAGAATTTTTATTTTCAAGCCTTCTGTGCTATTTTACCCCATAAATCTGAGAGGATTCATTCAAAGAAGAAAGATTGGCATAAAGTTTAGAAATGACTCATTTATTCTGAATTTTTCAAAGATGCTTTTATCTTAAAAGGGCCACTATAAAGGTAACAGGTCATCAACATCACAAGACTTCTTTTTACTTTAAGCAAAGCCTGTCACCAAAGCTGTGGACAAGATCTAAGGGTCTGCATTAAAATATCTTGGGACAGTGTCACTTACTAAAATATTAGATTGCAAATTCTAAGATGGGCAAAGGATTACAATCTGCACTACAAATGCCCAGGATTTCAAATATTTAACTTCATAGGATTTTTGAAATTGTAGAAAGAATAAAGTAAAAGACTGTAGATAAAGACTGTGCAATCATATTCACATAAGATATTTATAAATGTGAGAGCTTATAGACTTGTGTTTGTTTTTGTCAACTTGTGGAACATAGATGTATCAGCCACAATATCCATAATGTAAGCCTTCTGTGAAATGATTTTGATTGAATATATATATATATATATATATATATATATATATATATAGTGAGATAAGGTAAACGCCCCTGTACATGTAACCTGTCTAACTCAGGAAGAAGTACAGTGCCGCCTACAAAAAATCAAAATAGACAAGTCACCAGGTCCAGATAGCATTCACCCCCGTGTTCTAAAGGAATTAAGTAATGTAATAGACAGACCCCTATTTTTAATATTCAGGGCCTCTATAGAAACAGGGACTGTTCCCCAGGACTGGCGCATGGCAGATGTAATGCTAATATTTAAAAAGGGGTCAAAAGGTGACCCTGGGAATTAAAGATCTGTTAGTTTAACCTCTGTTGTATGTAAATTGCTTGATCGTTTTCTAAGAGATGTTATTTTGGAATATCTTGATAAAAATAAATGTATGACTCCATATCAGCATGGCTTTATGAGGGATCGGTCCTGTCAAACTAACCTGATCAGCTTTTATGAGTAGGTGAGCTCCAGACTGGACCAGGGGGAACCGCTGGATGTCATATATTTGGATTTTTCCAAAGCATTTGAAACAGTGCCACATAAAAGATTGGTGCATAAAATGAGAAGGATTGGGCTGGGAGAGAATGTGTGTAAGTGGGTAACTTACTTACTCAGTGATAGGAAACAGAGGGTGGTTATTAATGGTACTTATTCTAAGTAGGTGTCTGTTACTAGTGGGGTACCACAGGGGTCAGTCTTGGGTCCTGTTCTATTTAATATATTCATTAATTACCTTTTAGAGGGGTTAGAGTAGTAAAGTAGCAATCTTTGCAGATGATACTAAACTCTTTAACCCCTTAAGGATGCAGGGCAAACCTTTATGCCCTGAGTCCGCTCCCTTTCTATAATGCACGGCTTCCTCATAACCCTACAGCTCCTCTGGCTGCTCCTGCTCTTCCTCTCCTGTCAGATGACAAAAAAAACTCCCCATTTAGTGAAACCTAAACTGTGCTCCACTGTGCCCCTCCCCCTCCTCCAGTTAAGCCCACACAGGGCTCATGTGGCCATGAGATGTAGGCACCACGTCTATAGTGCCCTGACCAGCCATTGTTTCCAACACCTGTTGTAAAAAATGAAACAGTGGAATGACGTTGTTTATCCCATAATTGTGGCGACTTACAAATAATGTGACTTCCTTAAAGGGCCTGAGCAAATGGCAGGTGTCACGTATGAGCTGCCACTGGTTGACATTGAAGTTACACAGGGGAGTACCCCTATCCGCTTGGATTATCAAGAAAACGGTGATGGCTTTTCTTTATTCGTACAGTCGGTCCTTCTTCGCAAAGAAATTATGGCTTGGCATTCTCCACCTCGGCTCGGCACAAGCCATCAGTTCTCTGAAAGGTGCAGAGTCCACCACTTGAAAAGGGAGGGACTGCAGCACCAGCAACGTGGAAAGGAGCACATTCAGCTTCTGCGCCGTTGGATTAGTGGGCGCATACTGTTGTCTCTTGGACATGGCTTCACCGATGGATCATTGGCGGAATGACTAAAAGTAGGAGGAGCAGGAGCATCTGGAGCGACAGGAGGAGGGTATGACACACAGCTCCCTTCGGCTGAGGTGGTGGAGCCTTGGCTGGCCGAAAGAGGGAGCAGCGTGCCACTGGGTGGTGCAGCAGGCTGGACCACTACATCGGAGCCATGGTTCTCCGAGGCCGCTTTATGGTGGCTCAGTATATATTGATATATTGACGCAAGGTCGGGGTGCCAACATTGGGACCCTGGCCACGCTTCCCCTTCTGCCGACACATCTTGCATTTGGCTATGTTAACATCCTCGGATGCTTGATGAAAAACTGCCACACCGCCGAGTAGCTGATTTTCCCACCAACAGTCTGCACTAATTGACTGCTACTGCCGCCATCTCAGGAACCCCTATTCCACTACCTCCAGGGAAGGTAGGCTGCTGCGAAGCAGGTGGTCTCGCCCTGGCACGTTTGGCCACTTCTGCCACCATGCTGATTGCCAGCCATGGTACCACCTTGCTGGCTCAGCTGGTGCCTCATGGGAAACCTGCAACCTTCTTCCCCTGATGTTGATAATGAAGCCCCTTCTGCACCTGGCCCGGCTCCCAATTGTGATCGGCTTCATCATCATCAACAAGTGTCTACACGTCACTGATGTCCTCCTTAGGGACCTCAACAGTGTCTGCTTCAGGACCCTGAATGCTGGCAACAACCCCTCCCATGTTACTCTCCTCATCACTACTTGCCCGCCTTTCGGAGGAAGCGACAGATGTCTCCTCCACTTCTTGGCTGGGCAGTAGCTGCTGACTGTCCTCTATTAGATCATCCTCACTGAATCGAGGAACTGAACCCACAGCATAACATAATTCTTTAGGGAAGGGAACAGCATAGGACAGAGGCAATGGGAGGACAGGGACTGCTCCCGGGCCATGCCAACTGAGGGTTGTGTCTGAGGAACCCAGCGACTGTTGACTGGGGGTATCAGATGTCATTTGTGATGAAGTGGATGACTGTGTTAACCAATCGATGATGGCAGATGGATTGCTGGTCAAGACATGACCGCTAGCTGATAATGGGAGCCTCTCGCTGCGACTCCTGCTGCCACTCGCCCCTAGTCTGCTGTGACCTCTTCCTGTGCCTGATGAATTTAGGCCTCTTCCACTCCTCTGTACACATCCTGGCACTTACCTAATGTGTATATGAGGGGAGTACAATACGCTTCACTACGCTTAAAAAAGTATTTGTCTAGAACAGCAGCAGGTGTGTACTTTTGTCTGTCCTTTCACAGTATCTAGGCCCTTGACAGATTAACAGGTACAAAATAGTACAATTTTAGATGTAGGTATGTGGTATGCACTTATGAGGGCAGAAAAATGAGTTACAGCATGCTTAAAAAAGTATTTGAGTACAACATCAGCCTGTGATTACTTTTGCCTGGCCTTTCACAATATCTAGGCCCTTGACAGATTAATGGGTACAAAATTGTACAATATTTAGATGTAGGTATGTTGTCACGATTCGGCTGGCAGGAGGTGGATCCTCTGTGCCAGAGAGGGATAGGCGTGGACCGTGCTGGTGGACCGGTTCTAAGTTGCTACTGGTATTCACCAGAGCCCACCGCAAAGCGGGATGGTCTTGCAGCGGCGGTAGCAACCAGGTCGTATCCACCAGCAACGGCTCAACCTCTCTGACTGCTGAAGATAGGCGCGGTACAAGGGAGTAGACAAGAGCAAAGTCGGACGTAGCAGAAGGTCAGGGCAGGCAGCAAGGATCGTAGTCAGGGGCAACGGCAGGAGGTCTGGAACACAGGCTAGGAACACACAAGGGAACGCTTTCACTGGCACAATGGCAACAAGATCCGGCGAGGGAGTGCAGGGGAAGTGAGGTATAAATAGGGAGTGCACAGGTGAGAATACTGATTAGGCCTGCTGCGCCAATCAGTGGCGCAGCGGCCCTTTAAATGGCACGCGCGCGCCCTAAGGAGCGGGGCCGCGCGCGCCGGGACAACACAGACGGGGAACGGGTCAGGTACGGGAGCCGAGATGTGCATCGCGAGCGGGCGCGTCCCGCATCGCGAATCGCATCCCGGCTGGGAGTAATATCGCAGCGCACCCGGTCAGCAGGTCTGACCGGGGCGCTGCGAATGAGAGAACGCTGCGAGCGCTCCGGGGAGGAGCGGGGACCCGGAGCGCTCGGCGTAACAGTACCCCCCATCTTGGGTCTCCCCCTCTTTTTGGAGCCTGAGAACCTGAGGATAAGACTTTTGTCCAGGATGTTGTCCTCAGGTTCCCAGGATCTCTCCTCAGGGCCGCAATTCTCCCAGTCGACCAAGAAGAATCTTTTACCTCTGACCGTCTTGGATGCTAGAATCTCCTTGACAGAAAAGACGTCAGAAGATCCGGAAACTGGAGTGGGAGAAACAACTTTGGGAGAGAAGCGGTTAAGGATGAGTGGTTTAAGGAGAGAGACATAGAAGGCATTGGGAATACGGAGAGAAGGAGGAAGAAGGAGTTTGTAAGAGACAGGGTTGATCTGGCACTTGATTTTGAAAGGACCAAGATAGCGTGGTCCCAGTTTGTAACTGGGGACACGAAAACGGACATATTTAGCGGAGAGCCATACCTTGTCTCCGGGAGCAAAAATGGGGGGAGTTCTTTTTTTATCAGCAAATCTTTTCATCCGGGATGAAGCCTGTAAAAGAGAATTTTGGGTCTCTTTCCATATGGTGGAAAGATCACGAGTCACTTCATCCACAGCGGGCAAACCAGAGGGCAAGGGAGTAGGGAGGGGAGGAAGAGGGTGACGGCCGTACACCACGAAAAATGGGGATTTAGCAGAAGATTCGGAGACTCTGAAGTTGTATGAGAATTCGGCCCATGGTAGAAGATCTGCCCAGTCATCCTGGCGGGAGGAAACAAAATGCCGTAAATAGTCACCCAGGACCTGATTAACTCTTTCTACTTGCCCATTGGATTGGGGATGATAAGAAGAAGAGAAGTTTAATTTGATCTTGAGCTGTTTACAGAGGGCTCTCCAGAATTTAGACACGAATTGGACGCCTCTATCTGAGACGATATGCGTGGGCAAACCGTGAAGGCGAAAAATGTGAACAAAAAATTGCTTTGCCAACTGAGGCGCTGAAGGAAGACCAGGAAGAGGAATAAAATGTGCCATCTTGGAAAATCGATCAACGACCACCCAAACAACTGTGTTGCCACGGGATGAGGGCAAGTACGTAATAAAGTCCATACCAATCTGTGACCAAGGCTGTTCAGGAACAGGCAGAGGATGAAGGAGACCAGCAGGCTTCTGGCGAGGAGTCTTATCCCGGGCACAGACAGTACAGGCCCGCACGAAATCAATATCATCAGTGTCCAGAGTCGGCCACCAATAAAATCGAGAGATGAGTTGCAAGGATTTTTTGATGCCCACATGGCCTGCGAGGTGGGAGGAGTGTCCCCATTTGAGAATCCCGAGACGCTGGCGTGGAGAAACGAAGGTCTTCCCTGGAGGAGTTTGCCTGATGGAAGCTGGAGAAGTGGAGATCAGACAGTCCGGAGGAATGATGTGTTGCGGAGAGACCTCTACTTCAGAGGCATCAGAAGAACGAGAGAGGGCATCGGCCCTAATGTTCTTGTCAGCAAGGCGAAAATGGATTTCAAAGTTAAAACGGGCAAAGAACAACGACCACCTAGCCTGGCGAGGGTTCAGTCATTGGGCAGACTGGAGGTAGGAGAGATTCTTTTGATCAGTATATATGATAACTGGAAATTTTGATCCCTCCAGCAGGTGCCTCCATTCCTCAAGCGCCAATTTAATGGCCAGTAGTTCTCGATCCCCGATGGAATAGTTTCTCTCCGCCGGGGAGAAGGTCCTGGAAAAAAAACCACAAGTCACAGCATGCCCGGAAGAATTTTTTTGTAGAAGGACAGCTCCAGCTCCCACTGAGGAGGCATCTACCTCCAATAGGAAGGGTTTAGATGGGTCAAGTCTGGAGAGCACGGGAGCGGAAGAAAAGGCAGACTTGAGATGTTTAAATGCGTCTTCCGCTTGGGGGGACCAGGACTTGGGATTGGCATTTTTCTTGGTTAAAGCCACGATAGGAGCCACAATAGTGGAAAAGTGTGGAATAAACTGTCTGTAATAATTGGCGAACCCCAAAAAACGTTGGATAGCACGGAGTCCGGAGGGGCGTGGCCAATCTAAGACGGCAGAGAGTTTATCTGGGTCCATTTGTAGTCCCTGGCCAGAGACCAAGTATCCTAGGAAAGGAAGAGATTGACATTCAAAGAGACATTTCTCCATTTTGGCATAAAGTTGATTGTCACGATGTCTCTGAAGAACCATGCGGACATGCTGGCGGTGTTCTTCTAAGTTGGCAGAAAAAATCAGAATATCGTCCAGATAAACCACAACACAGGAATATAGGAGATCACGAAAAATTTCATTAACAAAGTCTTGGAAGACGGCAGGGGCGTTGCATAGGCCAAAGGGCATGACCAGATACTCAAAGTGTCCATCTCTGGTGTTAAATGCGGTCTTCCATTCGTCCCCCTCCCTGATGCGGATGAGATTATAAGCACCTCTTCAGTCCAGTTTGGTAAAGATGTGGGCACCTTGCAAGCGATCAAAGAGTTCCGAGAAAAGAGGTAAGGGGTAGCGGTTTTTTACCGTGATTTTATTAAGTCCGCGGTAATCAATACAAGGACGTAGGGAGCCATCTTAGACCTTTCAGTTGGAAACTGGTCCGACATCATCTCCAAGTGCAGGGAACATTGCGAAAGAAAGCCACGGCAAAACTTAGAGTCCCCATCAAATTTATCCGGCAAGGATAATCGTAAGCCGGAAGCGGCCACTCGCTGCGGAGGAGGTGCAGGAGCTGGCGGAGGAGATTGTTGCTGGAGCTGTGGTAATAGCTGCTGTAGCATCACGGTCAGTTGAGACAGCTGGTGACCTTGTTGCGCTATCTGTTGCGACTGCTGGGAGACCACCGTGGTGAGGTCGGCGACAACTGGCAGTGGCACTTCAGCGGGATCCATGGCCGGATCTACTGTCACGATTCGGCTGGCAGGAGGTGGATCCTCTGTGCCAGAGAGGGATAGGCGTGGACCGTGCTGGTGGACCGGTTCTAAGTTGCTACTGGTATTCACCAGAGCCCGCCGCAAAGCGGGATGGTCTTGCAGCGGCGGTAGCAACCAGGTCGTATCCACCAGCAACGGCTCAACCTCTCTGACTGCTGAAGATAGGCGCGGTACAAGGGAGTAGACAAGAGCAAAGTCGGACGTAGCAGAAGGTCAGGGCAGGCAGCAAGGATCGTAGTCAGGGGCAACGGCAGGAGGTCTGGAACACAGGCTAGGAACACACAAGGGAACGCTTTCACTGGCACAATGGCAACAAGATCCGGCGAGGGAGTGCAGGGGAAGTGAGGTATAAATAGGGAGTGCACAGGTGAGAATACTGATTAGGCCTGCTGCGCCAATCAGTGGCGCAGCGGCCCTTTAAATGGCAGAGACCCGGCGCGCGCGCGCCCTAAGGAGCGGGGCCGCACGCGCCGGGACAACACAGACGGGGAACGGGTCAGGTACGGGAGCCGAGATGCGCATCGCGAGCGGGCGCGTCCCGCATCGCGAATCGCATCCCGGCTGGGAGTAATATCGCAGCGCACCCGGTCAGCAGGTCTGACCGGGGCGCTGCGAATGAGAGAACGCTGCGAGCGCTCCGGGGAGGAGCGGGGAACCGGAGCGCTCGGCGTAACATATGTGGTATGCACTTATGTGGCCACAGAAATCCGCTACAGTACGCTTAAAGAAGTAGTGGAGTAAAACAACAGCCGGTGAATACTTTTGCCTGTCCTTTCACAGTATCTAGGCCCTTGACAGATTAACATGTACAAAATAGTACACTACTTAGATGAGGGCAGAAAAATGCGCCACTGAACACTTAAAAGACGTATTTTTGCACAACACCAGCAGTACACAACCGTGCTGCAACACACTGTCACTGTGTACTAAATCCAAAATATCACTCTCTCAAAGACTATTAGGAATGGACTGCTGGGTATTATACTGTCTACAGACTAGTTTAACCAGCAGACCATTGAGTTGAAAAAGTATTTCTCCATCCTCTCTGCCCCTCTTTGTAATACACTGCTGTAGAAAGGGACTGGGAGGTTAATGGCTGCAGTAAAAATTATTTTCTGTGAAAAATGCACTGCTCTCTGTCCACCAGAACGCTGACGTGACTATGAGGGGAAATGCTGCTGGAAAAAGCTTGTCTGTGTAACACACAGCACTGTCCTATCTCTTTGCAGTGAAAGGATGAAGTGACAAGCTGGAATATGGCTGCTGATTATATAGGGCTGTGACATCACAGGGGTGACTGGCTGCTGATAGGCTGCATCCTGCATGTGATTCAGGGTCATCCCGTCTACCCTCGTTTCCGCCTTCCCAGAGTTCCCTGCCCCATGTTCTCACATGTGCATCCGCCATTTTAGATGCCCTGGAGCCTGGACCGCACCAAATGGAGTTCAATTAAGTGATTTGCGTGATAGAATAGCAGCGATATTCGCATTTTTTGCAAATCAAATTTTTCATGAAATTCGTAACAAATTCAGATTTATCAGATTCAATTAGCTCATCTCTAGTTCTGAGCTGTTTGATTTTTAGCAGTTTACACAAATCCCGCATTACCTTGAACATAAAAGGTGTACCCCGGTCCATGAGTATTTCCTTAGGTAGACCTGTTCTAGAAAAAATGTGAAATAACTCCAGGGCTATAAACTTTAATGAGGTATTTGGCAGGGGAACAGCTTCAGGGTACCTGGTGGCACCGTCAAGTGCTACCAGAATATATTGATGGCCTCGGGCAGATTTTACAAATGGCCTACCAGATCCATAGCTATATATAATTGGTGTCATGAGCATGAGTAAAGGGAGAAGAGCCCAGTAATGAGGGTGGGGGGAGGAAGTTCTACTGGGCAATTCTCCTTACTAATTCTAATGATTAGTGGGGATCTTAGCACTGAGACCCTGACCGATCAAAATTTTGATATGTTTAAACTTTGACATGTTTCAGAACAAAGTTCTGACATGTAATGATAAAATCAAAATTACAAAAAAAAAATGCTAACTCCTCCATACCCATATATTTTCTGAAAGTAGACACCTCTTACATTAGCAAAATGCAACTCTGTTTTTATACACACAGGCACCTTCATACAATTTTGTGTCAAAATTATTTTTTTCATAAAAAATTTATTAAAACTGAAAAGTTTGACTAAGTGGGCAAACAAGCAGAAATTTCTATTCACCACACTTTCTAAAAATTAAAGTTTAACATGTGTACAGTTCATACATATCACTATGTCTACATGCAAATAACTACCAGAACTACAAAGAACATAATTCTGATTTTAAGTTAGAAATGTAAAAAAAAGTAGACGATAACAGAGAGAACCCCTAAATCCTATATGTTTCCTAAAAGCAGATAACCTGACAAATACAGATCCTTTGACAGGCTGTATATTGCCCTGACCTCCTTCACATTACTATGTGACAAACAAGAATTATTCAAGAAAAAAAGAAGCAATGCATGAAAACATATGTTTGTTCATAAATCTTATATTCAAGCAGAAGTTTAAATGAAAAAACATTGTAAAACAATAGATCATAGAGTACTATGTTTATATGTACTACAACCGTCCACATCAACATCAAAGATCCTGCATTCTCAAAAATGCTAAAGCAGAAGCCATTACTTATTTAACCCCTTAAGGACCAGGCCAATTTTCACTGTAGGACCAGAGCGTTTTTTGCACATCTGACCGCTGTCATTTTAAGCATTAATAACTCTAAGATGCTTTTACCGTTCATTCTGATTCCGAGATAAATTTTTCGTGACATATTCTACTTTATGTTAGTGGTAAAATTTTGTCGCATCATTTCTTGGTGAAAAATTCCAAAATTTGATGAAAAAATAGAAAATTTCGCATTTTTCTAACTTCAAAGCTCTCTGTTTATAAGGAAAATAGACATTCCAAATAAATTATATATTGATTCACATATACAGTATGTCTACTTTATGTTGGCATCATAAAGTTGCCATGTTTTTACTTTTGGAAGACATCAGAGGGCTTCAAAGTTCAGCAGCAATTTTCCAATTTTTCACAAAATTTTCAAAATCAGAATTTTTCATGGACTAGTTGAGTTTTGAAATGGATTTGAAGGGCCTAAAAATTAGAAATACAACATAAAAGACCCCATTATAAAAACTGCACCCCTCAAAGTATTCAAAATGAAATTCAGTAAGTGTGTTAACCCTTTAGGTGTTTCACAGGAATAGCAGCAAAGTGAAGGAGAAAATTCAAAATCTTCATTTTTTTACATGCACATGTTCTTGTAGACCCAGTTTATGAATTTTTACAAGGGGTAAAAGAGGAAACATCCTCTCAAAATGTGTAACCCAATTTCTCTCGAGTAAGGAGATACCTCATATGTGTATGTCAAGTGTTTGGCGAGCGCAGTAGAGGCCTCAGAAGGGAAGGAGTGACAATGGAATTTTGGAGAGTGAGTTTTTCTAAAAGGTTTTTGGGGGCATGTCACATTTAGGAAGCCCCTATGGTGCCAGAACTGCAGAAAACCCCCACATGGCATACCATTTTGGAAACTACACCCCTCAAGGCACATAACATGGGGTCCAGTGAGCCTTAACACCCCACAGGTGTTTGACAACTTTTCGTTAAAGTCGGATGTGTAAATGAAAAAAAAAATGTTTTTCACTAAAGTGCAGTTTTTTCCCCAAATTTACCTTTTTTTTATACAAAGGGTAATGGACAAAAATGCCCCTCAAAATTTGTAACCCCATCTCTTCTGAGTATGTAAACACGCCAAAAAATGCTCTGCGGGCAAACTACAATGCTCAGAAGAGAAGGAGTCACATTTGGCTTTTTGGGGGGCATGTCGCATTTGGGAAGCCCTTAGGGTGCCAGAACAGCAAAAAAAAAACATGGCATACTATTTTGGAAACTATACCCCTCAAGGAATGTAACAAGGGGTACAGGGAGCCTTAACACTTCACCGGTGTTTGACGACTTTTTGCTAAAGTTGGATGTGTAAATGAAAAAAAAAATGTTTTTAACAAAAATGCCTGTTTATCTTCAAATTTTACATTTTTACAAGGGGTAATAGGAGAAAATTACCTACAAATTTTGTAACCCCATTACTTCTGAGTATGGAAATACCCCATGTGTGGACGGCAAGTGCTCTGCTGGCACACTACAATGCTCAGAAGAGGAGGAGCGCCATTGAGCTTTTGGAAATGGTCAGTCAGAGGAATGGAAGTCACGGGCCATGTGCGTTTACAAAGCCCCCGTGGTGCCAGCACAGTGGACCCCCCCCCCCACTTGTGACCCCCATTTTGGAAACTACACCCCGGACAGAATTTAAAGGGGTTCTCCGGTGCTTACACATCTTTTCCCCTATTCAAAGGATAGGGGATAAGATGCCTGATCGCAGGAGTCCCGCAGCTGGGGCCCCCTGGGATCATGTACGCGGCACCCCGTCTGTAATCAGTCCCCGGAGCGAGTTACAGGCGACCATTGGGCCGGCGGCATGTGACGTCACGCCTCCGCCCCTGTGTGACGTCATGCTCCGCCCCTCAATGCAAGCCTACGGGAGGCGGGGTGATAGCTGTCACGCCCCCTCCCGTAGGCTGACATTGAGGGGGGAGCGTGACGCCACACGGGGGCGGAGGTGTGATGTCACACGCCGCCGGCCCGGTGGTTGCCTGTCATCAGTCCCGGAGCGAACACGCTCCGGGAACTGATTACAAACGGGGTGCCGCGTGCATGATCCCGGGGGTCCCCAGTGGCGGGAATCCCGCGATCAGGCCTCTTGTCCCCTATCCTTTGGATAGGGAAAAGATGTGTAAGCACCGGAGAACCCCTTTAATAAGGGGTGCAGTGAGCATTTACACCCCATTGGCATTTGATAGATCTTTGGAACAGTGGGCTGAGCAAATGAAAAATTACATTTTTCATTTTCACGGACCACTGTATGCCTTATTAATAAGGCACTGTATGCCTTATGTAATAAGGCACTGTATGCCTTATTACATACCGTGAGGGTTGTAGTTTCCAAAATGGGGTCATATGTGGGGGGGTCCATTGCTTTGGCACTATTTGTAAACAAACATGGCCTTCAATTCCGGACAAATTTTCTCTTCAAAAGCCCAATCGCATTCCTTCTCTTCTGAGCATTGTAGTGCACCTGCAGAGCACTTTACCTCCACGTATGCGGTATGTTTTTACTCAGAAGATATGGGGTTACAAATTTTGGGGGGCTTTTTTCCTATTTTCCCTTGTGAAAATGAAAAATTTATGGTAACACCAGAATTTTAGTGAAATTATTTTTTTTCATTTTCCCATCCAAATTTTATGAAAATTTGTCAAACACCTGTGGGGTCTTAAGGCTCATTATACCCCTTGTTACGTTCTGTGAGGGGTGTAGTTTCCAAAATGGGGTCACATATGGGTATTTATTTTTTTTACGTTTATGTCAGAACTGCTGTAAAATCAACCACCCCTGTGCAAATCATCAATTTAGGCCTCAAATGTACATAGTGTGCTCTCACTCCTGAGCTTTGTTGTGCGCCCGCAGTGCATTTTATACCCACATATGGGGTATTTCTGTACTCAGGAGAAAATTGCATTACAAATTTTGGGGGTCTTTTATTCCTTTTACCGCTTGTGAAAATAAAAGGTATGGGGCAACACTAGCATGTTAGTGTAAAATGTTTTATTTTTTTACACTAACAGACTGGTGTAGCCCCCATCTTTTCCTTTTCATAAGGGGTAAAAGGAGAAAACGTCCCCCAAAATTTGTAGTGCAATTGCTCCCGAGTACGGAAATACCCCATATGTGGCCCTAAACTGTGTCCTTGAAATATGACAGGGCTCCGCAGTGAGAGAGCGCCATGCGCATTTGAGGACTAAATTGGGTATTGCATAGGGATAGACATAAGGGTATTCTACGCCAGTGATTCCCAAACAGGTTGCCTCCAGCTGTTGCTAAACTCCCAGCATGCCTGGACAGTCAGTGGCTGTCCGGAAATGCTGGGAGTTGTTGTTTTCTAACAGCTGGAGGCTCCGTTTTGGAAACACTGCCGTACGATAAGTTTTTCATTTTTATTGGGGGGACAGTGTAAGGGGTGTATATGTAGTGTTTTACCCTTTATTATGTGTTAGTGTAGTGTAGTGTAGTGTTTTTAGGGTACATTCGCACTGGCGGGCTTTTACGGTAAGTTCCCCTCTAGGAGTTTGCGCTGCGGCGAAAAATTTGCCACAGCTCAAACTTGAAGCAGAAAACTCATTGTAAACTTGCAAACCTGGCAAACCTCCAGCTGTTGCAAAACTACAACTCCCAGCATGTACTGACAGACCGTGCATGCTGGGAGTTGTACTTTTGCAACAGCTGGATGCACACTGGTTGGAAAACCTTAAGTTAGGTTATGTTACCTAACTCAGTATTTTCCAACCAGTGTGCCTCCAGCTGTTGCAAAAGTACAACTCCCAGCATGTACTGATAGCCGAAGTAGTTATGCAACAGCTGGAGGTATGCAACTACAACTCCCAGCATGCAGAGACAGCTGTTTGCTGTGTGGGCATGCTGGGATTTGCAGTTTTGCAACATCTGGAGGGCTACAGTTTAGAGACCATTGCACTGTGATCTCTAAACTGTGGCCCTCCAGATGTTGCAAAACTACAAATCCCAGCATTCCCAGAATGCAAACTGCTGTGTGGGCACGCTAGGAGTTGTAGTTTTGCAAGATCTACAGGGCCACAGTTTAGAGATCACTGTACAGTGATCTCCAAACCGTAGCCCTCCAGCTGTTGCAAAACTGCAAATCCCAGCATGCCCACACAGCAAACTGCTGTCTGGGCATGCTGGGATTTGTAGTTTTGCAACATTTAGAGGGCTACAGTTTAAAGACCATTGCACAGTGATCTCCAGACTGTGGCCCTCCAGATGTTGCAAAACTACAAATCCCAGCATGCCCAGACAGCACTATTTTTGGCCGTTATTTAACTTGTATATTACATTTTTAGCAGTTTCTTTTTTTTACAACAGGCACATCTTTAATTTTTCGGATTTCCATAAGTTGGTGGGTATAGACTAGCTTTTATGATGTCTCCTATAAACTGCACACACCTATAAACAAAACAGGGGATCCTACTCCCAAGTATTTATATTGTACACCCTCTGAAGAAGCAGCAGCATGGAGAACATTGTAAAATAGTACTTAAAGGGGTTATCCCAAAAAAACAAACAAACAGCTAATATCTTTCAAAAACAGCTCCACGTCTGTCTCCAGGTTGGATGTGGTTTTACAACTTGGCTCCCTTCACTTCAATGGAACTGAGCTGCAGAACCACACACAACCTGGAGACAGATGGGGAGCAGATTTTGAAAGAAAGTAGCTTTGTTTTTCTTTTCCTGGATAACCCCTTTAAAGGGGTACTTCAGCAGAAAACATATTATCCCCTATCCAAAGGATAGGGGACAAGATATCTAATTGCGGGAGTCCCCAGTGGCGACAATCCAGTCATCTGGTGCATGGAGCGACCTTCATTCCATGCCGGAGTACTAGCCGTCACACCCTCTCCCATAAACTTGAATGGAGGGGGCGTGACATCATGAACACAGAAATAAAGGGGGTCCCCTTTGGATTCTGGATAAGATGTTTTCTGCAGAGTACCCCCTTAACATAAGCTGTGAACCAAGCATTAGGGTGAGCTATAGCACATTTCTGTGTATCTTTTTCTGCCTATGTCTCACTCTGCAACAGATTTTCCTGCTCCTTCTCCCTTCTCGGGTATTTTTATGAGCTGATCCCTCTTGAGATGGATTTTAGCAGTTTTTTTTAAGTGTGAATGATGAGTTTAGGAATGGGGAAAAGAACTTGATAAGTGGAGAAAGAGTTTTTTTTTTCTGATAAGGCCCCTTTCACACTATAAAATCACTTCCGTTACCAACGCCCGTTAGGATATCGACAGTTATACGGCCAGTACTAAATCACTAACGGCCGTTAGAAAATCCCATTATAGTCAATGGGATTTTTTTAATAGCCGTTTTAACCCGTTATCGCCCATTATTAATAACGCCCGTTATTTTGTGACGGGCGAATGAACGGGAGAAATAGTGCGTGAACTAATTCTCTCATTACTATCGCCCGTCCCAAAATAACGGCCGTTATTAATAACGGGTTAAATCGGCTATTAGAAAAATCCCATAGACTATAATGGGATTTTCTAACGGCCGTTGATTTAGTACTGCCAATATCCTAAAGGGCGTTGGTAACGGAAGTGATTTTATAGTGTGAAAGGGGCCTAAGATATAATACAAGGTTTCTTTTAGTTGCTTGTACTAGTATGCAAAGTTACATGAAAGGTTAGTGACCATTTAAATCTACCTTACAATTAAATAACTATGGTTAAAGTAGGCATTTCTTTTTTTTCTTCATGTATTGTAGCTTTTTTGATACATTTTGCACACACTTGTGAAAATTTGCTGAGGAATAATGGAAAGATCATAATTAAAGTTGTATTCCGGCCAAATACATCTTATCCCCTATCCAAAGGATAGGGGATAAGATGTCTGATCACGGGGGGCCCGCTGCTGGGACCCCCACAGTCTCAGTTTAGCACCCATATTCTATGCTGGGCTGCTGCTCCAGTTTCAGAAACCTCTGTGTTTCCGAGACTGGAGACGTGACATTGCGGTACACCCCCTCGTGACATCACACCACGCCCCTTCATTCATGTCTATGGGAGGTGGTGTGACAACGAGCCCCCTGCGATCAGAGATCTTATCCCCTATCCTTTGGATAGGGGATAAGATGTCTTTGGCCAGAATACCCCTTTAAGTGCATTTGCTGCAATAAGACAAAATGCACACATAAAGGGGTTGTCCGGTAAAAAAGATCTTATCCCCTATCCAAAGGATGGGGAATAAGTATCTGATCACGGGGGTCCGACCGCTACAAGAACCCCCGATCTCCAAAATGGAGTGCTGTACTCAGGCATCGCCGGCATTCCAATACAAATTAACGTAGTGCATGCCATCTACAGATATTCATCATCCTGCAGTTAACTGGTGTTTTAACCATTTATCAGTAAGTACTGTATAGCCTTTTACATTTATATGTTACCAGCGGTACCCGGCATTCATTGCTGCACCCAAGAAAAAGCACACATATTTAATGTCAACTGTGAATTACATTTTCTTTATTTTTTTTTTGTAATGCTAACGGATACACAATATTTTTGGTGGTTTTATTTGGTGTATAAATGTATACAACTGGCCATGTGAAAAACATGAATTTTCCAAATTCAATCCAGAAATAGTTAATGATTGCCCTTGTGCTTTGTTGATGGTAATCGCAAAGCCAAGACGCAAATGGAACTGAAGTTGCTTGAACTCGAAAAGTAAATCATTGGCAATAATTGGTATTCGAGGAATCAGCACGTCTTCCGCTTTGAATTTGCTGCTGATAACCAGTCTTGTTCCGTTGCACAGTTTTGGTGCATTCAAATTTCGAATGAGCATCACCGGTGATCCAACCTTTAATGTCAATATGTGTTGTGGCATTCCGGGTGGCTCCAATGAATTAAAAAACTCAGTTGGATAATTGACTGATTGTTCTGTGTCCATTACTGTGTCAATCGATTTGTATTTGACTGGTTCGCCAGGCAGATTCAATTGAATTTGTTTGTTTAGTTTGTTAAAGGGGTACTCTGGCGCTTAGACATCTAAGGATAGGGGATAAGATACCTGATCGTGGGGGTCCCGCCACTGGGGACCCCTGTGATCTTGCACGCCGCACCCCGTTAAAATCAGTCCCCGGAGCATGTTCGCTCCGGGTCTGATTACTGTCGATCACAGGGCTGGAGTATTGTGACGTCACGGCTCTGCCCCCTTGAGACGTCACGCTCCGCCCCCTCAATGCAAGTCAATGGGAGGGGGCGTGACGTCACACGGGGGGTGGAGTCGTGATGTCACTATCTTCCGTTCCCGTGGTTGGGAGCCAGAACCTCCAGCGCTGCCAGAAGCAGATACAGATGGGTGCTGCATGCTATATTGCAGGGGTCCCCAGCAGCGGGACCCCCTCGATCAGACATTTTATCCCCTATCATCATTTTTTCCTCCGTTTCAGTGGCACTCAACGTTGATGCTCTGTCGTGGTTTTGTTTAAGCCGAGATTCGTGTGGTTCCTCTATTTCATCAGCTGTTTTTTTCCCTCATTTTCCTTGCATTGGATGTTTTTCGTCCAATTGATGCTTTTTTCGGTGGCATGGTTGAGTCTATTGTGACTTCACCCAAACACCGTCACTCCCTCATCTGATCGCAACCAGACTTCACAGAAATAATCCTCAGACTATATTTTAGTTTCCCTGAAAATGTTATCAAAATCAGTTGAGCAGTTTAGAAGTCCATAGGGAACATACATACATACATTTTTATATAGACCCACATCACTGACTTCCCCTGTAATTTTTGTTGCTAATAGCAACCAATCACAGCTCAGCTTTCCTTTCTCACACTGCTGAGGTAAAATAAAAGCTGCACTTTGATTGGTTGCTATTTCTTAAATTGCTGAGGTAAAATAAAAGATGCACTAGGATTGGTTGCTAGAGCTCAGCTGTTATTTCTAATACTGTTGAGGTAAACTGAAAGCTGTGCTGCCATTTCTTATACTGTTGAGGTAAACTGAAGGCTGTGCTGCGATTGGTTGCCATTTCTTATACTATTGAGGAAAAATGAAAGCTGCGCTGCCATTTCTTATACTGTTGAGGTAAAATAAAAGCTACGCTGTGATTGGTTGCCATTTCTTATACTGCGGAGGTAAAATGAAAGTTGCATTGTGATTTGCTGCTATTTGTTATACTGCTGTGGTAAAATGAAAGTTGTGCTGTGATTGGTTGCTAATGGCAACACAGAATTTCTTTTGGACAGCTTATATGACAAATTTGGTTTTTCTTTTATATCAGCGGTGTCACGCGCCCTCATTCGATCACAACCAGAAACAATCATTAGACTATGCTATAGTTTCCCTGAAAATTTGATTAAAATCGGTTAAGCGGTTTAGAAGTCCATAGGGAACATACATACATACATTTATATATATATATATATATATATATATATATATATATATATATATATACACTGAATTTTCTTTGTCTGTGAACTAGCGTTTGTTTGTACTTGGTTTCCATGGAGCAGCAGAAGCTTTGATACACATGCATAGGGGCTGTGTACAAAGAATGGTAGGATGGTTATACTCAAGACAATTTTAGAAAAGTGCATCAGAAAGGTTCACATAGCCTGTATCACAATGCCTTAGATGCAATAACGTAGACACTCGATAGAAGTGCAATTTGTTATGGTGTTGATAGGCACCTTTGCCCATTGGGCCTCTATAGAGCTATTTATGCTGCACATTAGATATGTTCTCTTTAAGAACGTTAATTATTACATTTTAACATCTTGGTGGCTCAGTCTGTTGTATGCTTTGATTTATTATATTCCTTCCTTTTATTCATTTACACACTGTCCTTTAGGGGTCATTACTGTATAAAATTTGCACTCACACTAGTTTGAGCTCAGAATATTCATATTAGGCTCATACCTAGCCTGGGGGCAAAGTTTCCAGTTAACACTCTTGTCTTATATCTAAATAACCTGATATGAGCAGGGCTGTAAATTACGTAAGTTGGTACTCTTTCTCTCTGATTACCAGATCCACCCCATCCTAGGCCCTGCCGACTTAAAGGTGTTATCCAGGAAAAAAAAATGTTTATATATCAACTGGCTCCAGAAAATTAAACCGATTTGTAAATTACTTCTATTAAAAATCTTAATCGTTTCAGTACTTATGACCTTCTGAAGTTGAGTTGTTCATTTCTGTCTAAGTGCTCTCTGATGATACGTGTCTCAAGAACCGCCCAGTTTAGAAGTAAATCCCCCACAGCAAACCCCTTCTACTCTGTGCAATTCCCGAGACAAGCAGAGATGTTAGCAGAGAGTGCTGTTGCCAGACAGAAAACAACAACTCAACTTCAGCAGCTGATAATTATTGAAAGTATTAAGATTTTTTAATAGAAGTCATTTTCAAATCTGTTTAACTTTCTGGAGCCAGTTGATATATAAAAAAATTCCCCTTTAACCTCATAATATAGGCAAGTGACCTTTTGCTTATTCTGGAAATTCCGTGATATCATAACACTGATTTGCTTGACATACTTTACTATAGATTTATTCCTGAAGAAGAGAAAAGAAAAAAAAATCGGAGCTCTCAAAATACATTTTCCGTATAAACAGTAGATATATTAGTCACAACCATGCACAATGAGAATTCTGTGTTAATAGCACAGTTTACACCTCCTCAACTTGCTCTTTGGGTAGTTTATACAGATCAAATGTTCCAAAAAGTGCAATGTAAATTATAATTAAAGTAGACAGATGATTTCTCCTGAGCTTGTCATCACTGTTTGACTTCTGCTGTCTACAACTGCATTTGTAGCTGCATATCCCAGAACTGTTTAATTTGATGTCTTCCCTGAAGACCATTAAACACAGTCTGCTTTTGAATTAGAAACACAAATTCTAAAATTTCACATGGAAGTTTTGGTACATGAGTGTAACACTCACGTTTCAGAAGACAGGAACACTGGTGGATCCGCTGGACCTGTGTGGCAGATAACTCAGACCGTACCAGGGAGCGGAGTCTAAGGTACCGCTGGTTTTCACCAGAGTCCGACGCAAAGTGGGATGGACTTGCTGCGGCAGGCAGCACCCAGGTCGCTACCCCTGGCAAGGCTCAACCACACAGGCGGCTGTGGAATTCGAGGCACAGGAGGAATAAGACAACTCATGATCAGGATAGCAGAAGGTAAGGGCAGACGGCACAGTAGCGTAGTCAGGAACCTAGCAAATGGTCAGTAGGCATGCGACAAAGGTGTAAGGTCAGGTCACGGAGCAAAGGGTATAATACATGGTAAGACAATCACAGGGATGTTTTCTCTCAGGCTCTAGGGCAACAAATATTAGGAAGGGAAGTGTGGGAGGTGGAGGAATTTATCAATGAGCCACAGGTGTTACTTTACTAATGGGCGCACTGGCCCTTTAAATCTTAAAGCTCTGGTGTGCGCACCCTCTAGGGGACGGGGACGTGCGCGCCGAAGCAGAGAGGCAGGGGTAGGAGAAGCACCAGGTGAGTGACAGGCTGGGATTCGCATGCGGGTGCGTCCCGCGATGCGAATCCCAGCCCCTCCATCAGCAGGTAACGGAACCATGCGCCCACGGCCAGCTTGTGCAGCCGGAGCGCATAACGTAACAATGAGGTTATTGTAAATGAACATGTGTTAATAGACTGAAGCAAAGCAGTGACAGACTGGAGTACATTGGGCCAACAAGAGAAAAACATTCTTGAGACCCACTCTTTAGCCCCTGCCCCCACAACATTATTGCTAGAAAATTGTTATGATAAGTGGGGATAATGCAGCCGTGAACTCAACCCAACCCACTGTCCCTACCAACTTGGATGATCCACCCTGATGGCCTTCAACTGGACAATGATTCCTACACTGACAACGTGCAGAGGGCTAAACTAAAAGACATAGTTAAATGGACCAGGTCACGACTAAGCAGGCATGACTAAGTCAGAATCAGAGTGCAGTAAAAAGACCAAACACAAGTCAAGGGTTAGATTCAGAGCACAGTGTCAGAACCATCTCAGAAGCCAAGACAGTACCAGAAAGCAGGCAGGAGGTCTTGTCTAGTCCAAATCAGAATCCAAAGGCAGGGGTCAGGTAAATGGGCAGATTTCAGAATCCCGGAAAACAGTAGTACAGGCTAAAGGAATGCTATTGATTGCAGTTAAGTCCAATCATGGGCGACTATGGCCAACAATTACTAGTTGAAAAATACCACCTTGGGAGAACATCATCAACCACGTTGACAACAAGTCTGATTGGCCCGGTGTCTCTGCTCTCTGATAGGAAAATTATATATACTTTAATACAATATAGCTATAAGGCAGGGTTCAAATGATGTATTAACACAAAAAATCCCAACCGGCAAAAATGCCTAAACCTAAATGCCAGACAGTAATGGACAGACAGGAAGGGTCCGCGCTTGTCTTGGGGCTAAATTGGTATGTTGTGAGATATAAAGCTGTGGCTCTCTTTTTGTGAACTGACTATTTCCTGTTGGAGTTTGATCCCTTAAACTACAAATCCCATGATTCCTTGTTTGTGAGGTCACATTTCTCCCTCCCACACATCCCTTCAATGCAATAGACCAATGTTTTCTGACAAGGGTACCTCCAGCTGTTGAAAAAACAGAATGATCTTCCTCCTACCCAGAGGTCCCTTCACCCATTGAA
Source organism: Hyla sarda (assembly GCF_029499605.1). Taxonomy (NCBI): domain Eukaryota; kingdom Metazoa; phylum Chordata; class Amphibia; order Anura; family Hylidae; genus Hyla; species Hyla sarda. The sequence goes on along the minus strand of NC_079194.1, from coordinate 79,673,901 downwards.
GAAAAGACAAGCTCTCTCTGATGACCAGACTAGTAATGTCATGTCACGGGCCTTACTGCAACCTGGGAAAACCTGGGATGACACTCATTTTGCATGCTGTTAAAAATAAACCTTGGGCCAAAAATCACAGAAGAATCACAAGACCACCATAACACATAGGTACAGACACAATATTATGAACTAAATTAACTCTAACCTCTTCCCGCAAATGGACGTCTATTCACGTCCACTGCGGGCTCCCACTGTATCATGTGTGTTCAGCAGCTGAGCACACATCATACCCAGTGAGTCTCGGTTGCAATTAGCAACCGGGACCCACGGCAAATGCCAGACATCGCCGATTGGGCTGATGTCCATTATTAACCCTTTAGACGACGCAATTAAAAGTTAGTTGCGGCGTCTAAAAGCGGTAAATCCCATTCCCAAATAGCTCAGTTGGCTAATTGGAACTGCTGCAGCGAAACTGCAGCATCCTGATCAGCTGAGAAGATGTCGGGAGGTAACTTACCTTCCTTCCTGCCATCCAAAAGGTGCTCTAGGCTTTTTAGAAGTTGTAAAATATAACAAAACCTATATAAATTGAGTATCATTTTAATTGTATGGACCTACAGAATAAAGAGAAGGTGTCAGTTTTACCAAAAAATGCACTGGGTTGAAATGGAAGCCCCTAAAATTTGCAAAATGGTGTTTTTTTATTTTATTTTTATTTTGGCATACAAATAATTTTTTGTTGGTTTCTCTGTACATTTGGAGGTAAAATGAATGGTGTCATCACAAAGTGCAATTGGTAACACAAAAACAAGCCATCATACTGGTCTTTAGATGGAAAAATAAAAGAGTTATGTCCATAAGAAGGCAAGGAGGAAAAAACAAAACCTCAAAAAAGAAATATGGTCCTGTCCTGAAAGGGCTAAAGTCCCTGTATCATAGTCAAATAAAAAAAAGTCCTAGAATACCCCTTTATCCAATGTCCTAGCTTTGTGCTACATATCTTGAGAACAACATTATGGAAAAGTATACATGCATGTATAAACACCAATTGATATTGTATATGTTAGAAAATTTAGCCAAAAAAACATATGAAGCATGAATAAATGGGTTCATAGCATACAAAAAGAAGGTTGCAGGAGGTTGTCTAATTTCAGATGGGACTTTAACACGCTCACTCTATTCAACTCTGCTGGGCATTTAGCCTATGACTGTGTGACATGCAGAATCCACTATGAATGTAAAACCCTCCTTTGGATAGGGAGGGGTGCACGGCTAAAGAGGGTTCCACTCTTCCTAACTTGCACAGCAAAAAAATGAAAATTAAATAAATAAAAAAAACGAACACAACTAGCTAACACACAGGTGCATGCTGCTGTGGCAAACACAAAGTATACAAAAAAGAAGGTGCAGCAGCACTCTTGTTAAAAAAATGGAGGCACTTTTTGATCAAAACGTGTCCCCCATCCACCACGCGGCGGTGGCTTCACTTCAGATGGGACCCTAACACGGTCATTCCACTCACCTCTGCTGGGCATAAAGCCTCTGACTGGGTGATATGCAGGATTCACTATCAATTTTAAATTGTCCTGTGAACAGGCATAGCAAAAAAAAAAAACACACAAAAAATATTCAGCACAACTACCTAATAGGTTTAGATGTATTATTAGACAGTATATTGTATCTTAGTAATGTTTTGCAAAAAATCTGATCCAAAACAGAAAAAAGTGGTAATCTTATTATTTATTTTTTTATGTTTCAGTTTCACTCCTGCTTTGGGGTAAATATACTGAACAAAATTCTGATCAAGATATTAAGTAATTACAGATCAAAATACTACATGTCATCCCTGCCAAAGACAATTGGGGCCGCCAACTCCAGTCAACCTGGAAAAGCCGGGAAAAGTCCAGAAGCACAAACAGAGATATAACTATTGTGTGATAGGGTCCCAAAGAGGACTGTGTTGCATCTAAATGTGACACTTACTATGTGGGGTACAAAATGTTGTACAATTACTGTATCATTATCATTTGAGGCACTACAGATTGGGAGTTTGTACAGAGTTAGGGAAAGTGCAGGAAAAACAAGGAATCTAAGATGTTTGTCTAGCAAAATATGCAGATTCATGTTGTACCTGAAATAAATTTTCATGTTTTTCTGAGCCAGATGTAAAAGAAAAGGAAAATGAATGACTGAAATCAGATATGACATCCTCTCTGAGTAATTGGATATAACTGTTTAAACGCTAAGATGGTCTGCAGGGCAACTTTGTAGAACTGATGTCTACCTCTGTATTATCAGTGTATAAAGGGGAATATTAGTATTTGTATAGAGAAGTACTTCACAGAGTGGACCATACTGTCCGCTGTGGGGAGGGGCACTGGAACAATCCAGGATGATGGTTTTAGCCTTAGGTGCAATTGGGGAGGGGGGAATAACAATAAGAGGGCTATGGAAGAATGGAGAGAAGAAAATTTTGGTATGTTTTCATTGATCATTGATCAAGACCACTGACAGATCTTAACAAGCAAGTGTTAGCAGACAAGCGTGTTGCACATTGAAGGAAAGTTTGATATCGATTAGCAAGAATCTATGTGTAATGAGTTGTTTACAATACAATACTATAAATAGGCGACATGAAGTCTAAATTAGGTTGTTTCTGAATTGTGTGATAAGCAGATTGTGGGGTAACAATAAATGTGGGGGCCCCACTGCGAGACTTACCGAGGAGGCCCCTAAGCTCGAACCCATGCCAATTTACCCAACCCCTACCAAATTGTTACACCCATACTGACATGCACCACCCATAGGCATTTTCTATGGACGTATATGAAGTGCATTTGTAAGTAATACTTACATTTGTTTTGTTTTTTTACTGTAGTGTTCAATATATAGCGTAGATAAAATAAGACAATTATCTATGTTTTACAACCTAAGTAAATAAATAAGTGAGGACTGACACACACTGCACCCTCTGAATATAACACTGCCAGACTATGCACCCTCTTAAAATAATACTGCCAGACACTGCACCCTCTAAACATAATACTACCACATACTGTGGACTATAATACTACTAAACACTGTGCACTTTAAATATAATACTTCCACCCACTGCTAACTCTGCATATAAAACTAACTCACACTGGCAATCTATTTTCCTTCCTGATACCAACCTCAGTGCAGCTCCGCTCTGCCCACTGACATCATTCAATGCTGCTGGTAAATACCACACACACTGGCCACAGAATATAATACTACCACACACTGCTACCTCTGTATATAGAACAAACACACACTGGCAGTCTGTCTTCATGTCACGGGGGTTTGGTAAGCTCCTCTGAGCTACCATGGATTTTAACTTTGACTTTAGATGCCATGATCAGCATTGATCATGGCTTCTAAAGGGTTAAATGATGGATGGCCAATGCCTGCCATAAACACTGAGTATCTGGCTACTGATGGTAGCCGACACTTACTGCTTTAAAATGAGCGCAGCTCTTTGTCCTTAAGAGGTTACCACACAAACATTAACCCCTTTCATATTAAAAGTTTAAATCACTCCCTTTTCCCAAATTCCATATAAAAAATATGTAAACATAATAAAAATAAACATAAATGGTATTGCTGTATGCGTAATTGTCCGGTCTATTAAAATATAGCATTAGTTATCCTATATTGTGAACGGAGTAAACGTTAAAAAGTTCCAAACACCTGAATTGCGTTTTTCATCATATCATACCCCAGAAAAAAGGAATCCAAATGTGATCAAAATGTCCTATCAATACTACAGTACTACAATGGTAAAAATAAAAAATACAGATCATGGCACAAAAAAATTAGCCCTAATAGAACCCATTAACCAAAAAAATTAAAAAGATATAGTGGTCAACAAATGGCCAGTCAAAATGAAATAAAATTTTTTTTTTAAAAAGTTTCGAATTTTTGAAAATTTGTAAAACATGAGGCAACATATACAAATTGGGTATTGTTTTAATGGTGCCGACCTAAAGTAACAAGATTACATGTTAGTTTGACCACACGGTAATGTCGTTAAAATAAAAATAAAAACACCAAGTTTGCTAAATTGCTTTTTATTATTTTATGGTTGTGTAGATAAAAAAAATTGGCTATTAAAGGGCGAGGAGGGAAAAATTTAAGTGCAGCAACCATCATGCTGTGCTGTGGACTGAGGCAGGGAGACTGTTTGGGTTTGAGGGAAAGTTAAATGGAACAAAGAATATACATATTCTTAATGAAAACCTGATCCAGAGTGCTCTAGAGCTCAGACAGAATATTCTCCTTCCAACAAGATATGACCCTTAGGGTGCGTTCACACAGGGTAATTCAAGAGGAATTCACTCGAGTACTTCCTCTTGAATTCTCCGCTACAAACTAATTCACATCTCCTCTACCCATTGACTTTAATGTTTTTTCCGCTGTCCTGTTCACACTGACGAAATTCTGCTAGCAGAATTCCGACGCTGAATTCCTTTCCGCTTGAAGAAAGAACATGTTCTTGGTAAAAAAAAATTCCGCCCGACATCTTTTTCGTGCGGAATTCGTGCGCAATTAACGGGAAATTTGCGCACAATTTGCGGGGAATTCACACGCAATTTGCGCAGAAATGGCTGAAAAAAACTTCACTTCTTTCTCCCTCATGTCCGTGCGCGAATTGCACACAAATTGCCCGCGAATTTCACACGAAAATTCAATTATCTTTTCCGCCCGTAAATTTTTTGGCGGAATTCATTTACTCCGTGTGAACGCACCCTTATTCAGCCAAGACAACACAGGAGTAGCTTAGGGACAACTCTGTGAATGTCCTAGAGTGGCCCAGCCACAGCCTTGACTTGAACCCAGTCAAACATCTTTGGAGAAACCTGAAAATGACTTTTCACCAATAGTCCTCATCCAACCTGACAGGGCCTAAGGTGATCTACAGAAAAGAATGTCATACACAAATCCAGGTGTGTAAAACGTGTGAAATCATTGCAAAGGAGACAAGCGGCTGAAATTTCTGTCAAAGGTTCTTTAACTAAGTACTGAATAAAGGGTCTCAATACTTAACGTCACTGCGATATTTTAGTCTTTCTTATTGAGAAAATTAACAAAGATTTCTTACATCCTGATTCCACTTTGTTATAATGGGATATTAAGTGCAGAATGATGGGGGACATATATGTATATATATATATATATATATATATATATATATATATATATATACAGTATATACTGTATGTGCATTTTTGGCCCCTACTTAAAATTGATACATATTATAGCAACTTGAATTTTATTACAGGAAGTTGTTGAGTTGATGTATTAAAGGTATGAGACAGCAGGCGAAAATACTGTAAACATCCTTATACACAGTTACAAAATGCCAAACATTTTTTTCAGCCAGAAGGTGATATTATCCAGCTTGAAACTGTCAACTGCAACACTAAGATACTATTATATTACAGATCTGCCGGATATTGAGGTCACCAGTTATTTTTTCTTTTTACGTTATAAAAAGTACTTGTCCTCTGTGCAGCTGTTTTCAGAATAAATCTATTTACTTGTTGTCATCCAGTTATTTCAGATTGTTACTGTGTATGTTGTTAAGGCACTGGCCAGTCAATGAGGAGGAATGCTTCTTAGACACCTGTAATCCCGGTATATCATACTTCCATGAAGTGGTTCAGTGACTAGTCACCATGGGTATATCTTGCAATTGATTACTTAATATGTGTTACTGTAAATGTACTGTGGAATTCTAGTGCAATGCTATTTGGTCACTGGTATTTCGGGTACAAGAGCAGTGCCAGGGAGACCTATGAGGTCCAGTTACAGAGCCAAGCTGACTTTCTGACAGTCAACGGGTTAGCAAAAAGTGATATAGTGAAATGTGGATTTAGAAATAAGTTAATCAATTCAGAACTTATAACATTTTGTTCAGAATTTCCCAAAATAATAATCGTATTTTGTGGATTTGGGTGAATTAGAACAAGAGCAAGGACCCCTGCGAAAGATAGTCCCTGCTCCTGTGCTTGGTAAGACACACATTCACTAGGCCAGGTGCAGAGTGTGTCAGCCTCAGAGGAAAGCACAGTTACCAGGCACTCTGTACCCCTTCCAGTTAGTGTTGATTGGGTAGCACGGCATGCATTGTATATCTTGCTGCTCAGAAAGTTTCTGCTCTTTTATGTGGTTTCCATCAGCATGGGACATCTTAAGCTACAGAGGGATGGGACTCTGACATCTAAGTAAAGCTGATGTGGTATCCCAGTACCGCATTTCACATGGTACTTATTTATCTGTGGGTCCCCATAGCCAGAGTCCCTAGGACTTAGTAGTCTTTATTGGTCATTTTGCCCCTAGTCGCCTCCATTATAGTATATAGATTACGAATTTATCTATAAAATAATGTATATAGTGTTGTTTCAGTGTGTGGATGGTTGGTTGCTTGCTTCTGTGGCATTGCAGGGCCTTCGGGTCATGTGATGCGTTCCAAGCCTCCCTCTGGATGCGTTCCAGGCCATGTTCTGGTATCTGTAGCCTTGTTCTGGTTCTACAATGTACATAGAGCCTGTGACGTAAGCAATCCCATCTGACCATGTAAAGTGAGTGGCAGACGTTCGGACCAATCAAAATTGCCACGCCCCCTGCCCATATAAGGGAGCGGCGGCCATCTTATCTCACTCTTGCTACTGGCTTTCATCAGAGAAGGACCTGTATTGCAGTAATCGCAGTGAGTTAGGCCTGAGCCTTGCGGAAATGGCCGAACGATATAAATTATAGAGTGTGTCATCCCCTAAGCACTCTGCAGCATCACCGGACTCAATATTTCCCCTAAATCCGGACAGATCTGCACATCATTCCCTAAATTCAGAGACTATAAGTCTTATGCATGGTCCGCAACTTCTACCAGTCGCTAAGCAACCAAACAACTGTATTAAGAGACTGTTATTACGTATTGGATATTGCAAGCACTGCAGTAAAGTTATTGAAGTTCAAGTTAAATCTGCTTGTGGACCTTCAGTCATTTCATTGTACCTATCTCTTCTGGGAAGGGCGGCGATAGGCAGGAACATAGATTCAGCATACCAGCCCTCACCCTGGCGTCACGAGTGACTGGGTTAATATTAACCCCTCATATACCAATATCCTACCATCCCTACCATACAGCCCCCCCAAGGGCTACCGCACTGACATCTAACCAGAGCTGAGATTTCGTACTCTGCCTTGTCTCTGCATGTAAATATTTAGAGGCTTGTTTTTGCCACTTCTGGAGCAGCACATCCAGGCTACATGAACCATAAGCATCCTCCTAGCTACACCACTGGATCTATGGCTTCAAGATAATGACACAAAAAATTTAGAGGGCACACTGGTATGTAGGATTTAATAATAAGCTGCATCCAGAGTACTAAAACAATGTAATGTGCACTTATTTTAATAAAGCAAGGGGGAAATATGGTTGTTACTCATTGTTTCATATGGAGCTATACTGCACCACATTAGGTGCAGTATAGTTCCCCCACAGACATACAGCCTTCAGACATATACAGTGTATGGCTGGAGGCTGTATGTCTGTGTACTACCCCACTTCAGTGTTCCAACCACCAGTCCTCTGGTCCGGGGTCCCAATCTACTGCTATGGGAATGGAGGAGCGGTGGTCAGACCACCGAAGATGATGGGCTGCCAGCTGGTGCTGGTGACTTACCATGCCAGCTGGCGCGCGTCCTCCTCGATGCTCCGCTCCTCAGTTGCTATGGGCGCACACACGGGACGTCAGTGATGTCCCTGCGTGCGCTACCTCCCGGTGGCCCCTGCGTTTTTAAAGTTAACGAGGGGACCGCCGCAGAAAGGTAACCGAGACATCCTTATGTCCCGAAAAGATCTTTTGGGACACAGGGATGTTCAGAATGTGACGGGTGCCCCCTGCGGGCTGCTCAGTGGCGGCCGCGGATCCCCCCCTGGGTGTGCACGCCTATGCTGAGCAGCTGGCAGGGGGCCCCCTGTGGGATGGGGGCTCTAGGCAATTGCCTGGTTTGCTCCACCCTAACGCCGGCCCTAGGTGAGGGCATTATATACTGGCGCTAGGACCCCACAGGAATGTGCCGTCTCATAGAGTCCACAGAAAGAAGGAACAGGTTCATTCTTTCTGTGGACACAGAAAACGGAACTTACGTGCCAGAAACATCTAGCACGGAAATTCGGCCATGTGCACAGCAGAATTTCGCTGATTTCCATTAGGAGCTTTTATCACAGATTCCATCTAGAATCCCAGCAAATAAATATTTCAGCATGCAGCGCTATTGTGTACGTTATAATGCTGTTATAATGCTCTACTCTTAGTAGAGTCTATGAACATGGCAGGATTGGTCAAAACTAAACTAAATAGTATACTTAATCAGTATTATTAATCAAAAACTTAGCTACTACCATTTAGATAGAAGGATACATTTTATTCTTAGAAGCAGAGTGAATAGAAAAAAGAGGACTCAGAACGCCACGGTTGCACAGGACGATATTTATAAAATAAAAAAAATTCGGACAAAGTTTTTCGGCACTGGCACACGCCCTCCTCAGGTCCACAAAACAATCAAGTTGGTGCGTCCTGGTGTGTGTTGCTGTGATTTAGTAGCTTTTGTGCCTCTAAAGCACAGCAACACACACCAGGATGCCCCAACTTGATTGTTTTGTGGACCTGAGGAAGTCACGTGCCAGCAACTAAATGGGTTGTCAGGAATTTTTTTTAACCCCTTAAGGACGAAGCCCTTTTTTGCAAATCTGACCACTGTCCCTTTAAACATTAATAACTCTGGAATGCTTTTATTTATCATTCTGATTCTAAGATAGTTTATTCGTGACATATTCTACTTTAACATAGTGGTAAATTTTTGTGGTAACTTGCATCCTTTCTTGGTGAAAAATCCCCAAATTTAATGAAAAAATTACAAATTTTGCATTTTTCTAACTTTTAAGCTCTCTGCTTGTAAGGAAAATGGATATTCCAAATATTTTTTTTTGAGATTCACATATACAATATGTCTACTTTATGATTGCATCATAAAATTGACAAGTTTTTACTTTTGGAAGACACCAGAGGGCTTCAAAGTTCAGCAGCAATTTTCAAATTTTTCACAAAATTTTCAAACTCACAATTTTTCAGGGACCAGTACAGGTTTGAAGTGAATTTGAAGGGTCTTCATATTAGAAATACCCCAAAAATGACCCCATTATAAAACCTGCACCCCCCAAAGTATTCAAAATGACATTCAGTAAATGTTTTAACCCTTTAGGTGTTTCACAGGAAAAGCAGCAAAGTGAAGGAGAAAATTCAAAATCTTCATTTTTTACACTCGCATGTTCTTGTAGACCCAATTTTTGAATTTTTACAAGGGGTAAAAGGAGAAAATGTATACTTGTATGTGTAACCCAATTTCTCTCGAGTAAGCACATACCTCATCTGTCTATGTAAAGTGTTCGGCGGGCGCAGTAGAGGGCTCAGAAGGGAAGGAGCGACAAGGGGATTTTAGAGAGTAAGTTTTTCTGAAATGGTTTTTGGGGGGCATGTCGCATTTAGGAAGCCCCTATGGTGCCAGAACAGCAAAAAAAATAACACATGGCGTACCATTTTGGAAACTAGACCCCTTGAAGAACATAACAAGGAATAAAGTGAGCCTTAATACCCCACAGGTGTTTCATGACTTTTGCATATGTAAAAAAAAAATAATAATTTCACTAAAATGTTGGTTTTTCCCCCAAATTTCAAATTTTTTAAAGGGTTAATAGCAGAAAAGACCCCCCCAAATTTGTAACCCCATCTCTTCTGAGTATGGAGGTACCGCATAAGTGGACCTGAAGTGCACTGCGGACGAACTACAATGCTCAGAAGAGAAGGAGTCATATTTGGCTTTTTGAGAGCAAATTTTGCTCGGGGGGCATGTTGCATTTAGGAAGCCCCTATGGTGCCAGGACAGCAAGAAAAAAAACACATGGCATACCATTTTGGAAACTAGACCCCTTGAGGAACATAACAAGGAATAAAGTGAGCCTTAATACCCCACAGGTGTTTCACGACTTTTGCATATGTAAAAAAAAAAAATCCCAAAAATTTTGGTTTTCCCCCAAATTTCACATTTTTTAAGGGTTAATAGCAGAAAAAGCCCCCCACAATTTGTAACCCCATCTCTTCTGAGTATGGAGGTACCCCATAAGTGGACCTGAAGTGCACTGCGGGCGAACTACAATGCTCAGAAGAGAAGGCGTCATATTTGGCTTTTTGAGAGCAAATTTTGCTCGGGGGACATGTCACATTTAGGAAGCCCCTATGGTGCCAGGACAGCAAAAAAAAAACACATGGCATACTCTTTTGGAAACTAGACCCCTCACAGAATGTAATGAGGTGTACAGTGAGCATTTACCCCCACTGGTGTCTGACAGATCTTTGGAACAGTGGGCTGTGCAAAATTTTTCATTTTCACGGACTACTGTTCCAAAGATCCGTCAGACACCTGTGGGGTGTAAATTCTCACTGCACCCCTTTTTACATTCCGTGAGGGGTGTAGTTTCCAAACTGTGGTCACATGTGGGTGTGTTTTTTTTTGTGTTTGTCAGAACCGCTGTAACAATCAGCCACCCCTGTGCAAATCACTTCAAATGCACATGGCGCACTCTCCCTTCTGGGCCTTGTTGTGCGCCCCCAGAGCACTTTGCGCCCACATATGGGGTATCTCTGTACTCGGGAGAAATTTTGTTACAAATATGGGGGGCGTTTTTCCCTTTTACCTCTTGTGAAAATGAAAAGTATAGGGCAACACCAGCATGTTAGTGTAAAAATGTTTATTTTTTTACACTAACATGCTGGTGTAGACCCCAACTGTTCCTTTTCATAAGGGGTAAAAGGAAAAAAGCCCCCCAAAATTTGTTAGGCAATTTCTCCCGAGTACGGCGATACCCCATATGTGACCCTATTCTGTTGCCTTGAAATACGACAGGGCTCCAAAGTGAGAGCTCCATGCACATTTGAGGCCTGAATTAGGGACTTCCATAGGGGTGGACATAGGGGTATTCTATGCCAGTGATTCCCAAACAGGGTGCCTCCAGCTGTTGTAAAACTCCCAGCATGCTTGGACAGTCAATTGCTGTCCAGAAATGCTGGGAGTTTTTGTTTTGCAACAGCTGGATGCTCCATCTTAGAAACACTGCTGTACAATACGCTTTTCATTTTTATTGGGGAGGGGGGTGGTGGGGGGGCAATGTACGTGTGTTTATGTAGTGTTTTACTCTTTATTTTATGTTAGTGTAGTGTAGTGTTTTTAGGTTACATTCACACTGGAGGCAGATTACACTGAGTCTCCCGCTAGGAGTTTGAGCTGCGGCGGAAATTTTGCCGCAGCTCAAATTTGTAGTGGGAACTCACTGTAATCTGCCGCCAGTGTGAATGTAGCCTGTACATTCACATGGGAGGGGGGTCAAAACTACAACTCCCAGCATGCACTGACAGACCATGCATGCTGGGAGTTGTAGTTTTGCAACAACTGGAGGTACACTGGCTGGAAAACCTTGAGTTAGGTTCTATGACCTAACTCAGTATTTTCCAACCAGTGTGCCTCCAGCTGTTGCAAAACAACAACTCCCAGCATGTACTGATTGCGGAAGGGCATGCTGGGAGATGTAGTTATGCAATGGCTGGAGGCACGCAAGTACAACTCCCAGCATGCCAAGACAGCCTTATGCTGTTCCTGAATGCTGGGAGTTGTAGTTTTGCAAGATTTAGAGGGGTTCAGGTTGTAAATCACTGTCCAGTGGTCTCAAGACTGTGGCCCTCCAGATGTTGCAAAACTACAACTCGCAGCATGCCCAGACAGCAAACTGCTGTCTGGGCATGCTGAGAGTTGTAGTTTTACAACATCTGGAGGGCCATGGTTTAGAGACCACTGTAAACTGCGGCCCTCCGGATGTTGCTAGACAACAACTCACCTAGCAGGACCCGGAAGTATTGCTGCCACCGCCGCACGTGGGGGAGGATCGCGCTCGGGGATCCGGGATCCAGGTAAGGGACCTTCGGCGCCGACCTTCCCTGGACAGTTCCCCCGTTTTGCCCGGACACCGATAGGTGGGCAAAGCGGGGGAACCGAACTTTAACCCCCCTCCCCCGGTTTGCTATCGGTCGGTCGCTCGGCCGACCAATAACAGGGATAGGAGGGGTGGCACCCCTGCCACCAAACTCCTATCCCTTCAGGTGGATCGAGGGTGTCTCGGATACCCCCGATCCCTCTTGTTTTCCGGGTCACCATTGACCCGTATGACCCGGAATCGCGCAGATCGCAGGTCTGAATTGACCTGCGATTTGCGCGCATCGTGGTCATGTGGGGGCGATGTGCCGGGATGCCTGCTGTTAGATAACAGCAGTCATCCCGGCCCGATCACCACTACCGGTGACGCGGCGCTCCCGGAACTCCGCAACGTACATGTACGTCGCCGCACGCCAAGTGACACTTTGCGGCGCCGTACATGTACGTCGCTCGTCGTGAAGGGGTTAAATAAATATCGTCCTGTGCAACCGTGGGGTTCTGAGTCCCGTCATTGCTAGCAGAAGCGCTCCACCCATTTTCCCTCTTTTTTCTATTCACTCTACTCGGGGATCCGGGATCCAGGTAAGGGACCTTCGACGCCGACCTTCCCTGGACAGTTCCCCCGTTTTGCCCGGACACCGATAGGTGGGCAAAGCGGGGGAACCGAACTTTAACCCCCCTCCCCCGGTTTGCTATCGGTCGGTCGCTCGGCCGACCAATAACAGGGATAGGAGGGGTGGCACCCCTGCCACCAAACTCCTATCCCTTCAGGCGGATCGAGGGTGTCTCGGACACCCCCGATCCCTCTTATTTTCCGGGTCACCATTGACCCGTATGACCCGGAATCGCGCAGATCGCAGGTCTGAATTGACCTGCGATTTGCGCGCATCGTGGTCATGTGGGGGCGATGTGCCGGGATGCCTGCTGTTAGATAACAGCAGTCATCCCGGCCCGATCACCACTACCGGTGAGGAGGCGCTCCCGGAACTCCGCAACGTACATGTACGTCGCCGCGCGCCAAGTGACACTTTGCGGCGCCGTACATGTACGTCGCTCGTCGTGAAGGGGTTAAATAAATATCGTCCTGTGCAACCGTGGGGTTCTGAGTCCCGTCATTGCTAGCAGAAGCGCTCCACCCATTTTCCCTCTTTTTTCTATTCACTCTACTCGGGGATCCGGGATCCAGGTAAGGGACCTTCGGCGCCGACCTTCCCTGGACAGTTCCCCCGTTTTGCCCGGACACCGATAGGTGGGCAAAGCGGGGGAACCGAACTTTAACCCCCCTCCCCCGGTTTGCTATCGGTCGGTCGCTCGGCCGACCAATAACAGGGATAGGAGGGGTGGCACCCCTGCCACCAAACTCCTATCCCTTCAGGCGGATCGAGGGTGTCTCGGACACCCCCGATCCCTCTTATTTTCCGGGTCACCATTGACCCGTATGACCCGGAATCGCGCAGATCGCAGGTCTGAATTGACCTGCGATTTGCGCGCATCGTGGTCATGTGGGGGCGATGTGCCGGGATGCCTGCTGTTAGATAACAGCAGTCATCCCGGCCCGATCACCACTACCGGTGACGAGGCGCTCCCGGAACTCCGCAACGTACATGTACGTCGCCGCGCGCCAAGTGACACTTTGCGGCGCCGTACATGTACGTCGCTCGTCGTGAAGGGGTTAAATAAATATCGTCCTGTGCAACCGTGGGGTTCTGAGTCCCGTCATTGCTAGCAGAAGCGCTCCACCCATTTTCCCTCTTTTTTCTATTCACTCTACTTCTACATTTCCGTACCCTTGTGGATACGGACAAGGGAAAGTGATCTGCATACTGCACTTATCCCACCCACCACACAACCCCCACAGGGTCTTGCTTGTTCTGTTGGACTACCCCAGTGGATCAAGTGTGACACCCAAGACGAGGTGGTGGGTTCTGTCCATTTTTTTTCCCCTACAACAGCACAACAAAGAGCGCCCTTTTTTTTTCTTTCTGTCTTTGCATTTTATTCTTAGACTAACCCCTTTAAATGGGACCTCTTGTTTTGTTGCAGGATACAAGTTCTAACTGCTAAAGTAAGCAGTATACAGGAGTGCCGGAAGTCCCATAGACTTGTATGGCAATACACTTGTAAAGCAAGTCTATGGCACTTTTAGTAATTCCGTATACTGCTCTGTTTAGCAGCAGTCTACAGAGTTACCAAAAGTTTGACCTTGTATCCTGTGGATGCAACAAATTGAAAAGTAACCTTTAAAAACTATAAACTTAAACTCTTTAAATATGTTATTTTCCATATGTTATTAACCATATATACCGAGACTTACAAAGCTATTTCACATACAAAATAATGAGGTCTACAACATACATTGACGTTGCCACCACTTACATACTTTAGAGATCATAGAAATTACATAGAATTTTCATAATTATGTAATGACTAATGCTCTATATATTGTAACCTATCACATAAAACGATATCCTGCTACAGAATTTATTAATCATGGTTGGGAATTTTACTAAAGTTCATCTGCAAGTATAATTTTCCTGATAAAGAATATCGAATCAATCTTCATGTAGCAGTGTCCAGTCATTACTGATCTTGAGTTACAGACTGTGAAATGGTCCAGTGCTGCATTAATAATTCTGCAGATTTCGAGCTGAAATCTCCCATCTGCTGGCAAGTGAAACCTCCAGAAATTCATTGTGGGAGAATTCGATTGAATCAGCCATCAAATTCATTTCAGATTCAATGGCCAATTCGAGTTTGTAGAAAAGCAGGGACTCCTGTCAAAAGACAAATGGGGAGATTTATTAAAACCTGTCCAGAAGAAAAGTTGCCCAGTTGTCCATAGCAACCAATCAGATTGCATCTTTTATTTTTAACAAGGCCTCTGCAAAATGAAAGAAGCAATCTGATTGGTTGCTATGGGCAACTGGGTAACTTTTAATTTGCACAGGTTTTGATAAATCTCCCCCAAAGTTCCTGCCTTACCTAAGTACACTAAGCAGCAAGGCTTAGGGTATGTTCACATGGCGGAATGTCCGTGCGGAATTCTTCCAGACTATTCGACAGGGATATTCCACTGGGAAATAACTTTCCATCTATAAGACAGTGTATTTCTGAGTGGTCCTAGCGCCCACTGAATCATACAAATGTGCAGAATGTCCACCCGGATATTCCGCACATTTTACACCATGTGGATATGGCCTTAGATTCTATTCTCACGGCAGAATTTCCACTTGCATAATTCCACTTTCAATTAAAGCCCATAGACCTCTATGGTATTCCGCACCCCCATTCACACTTCTAAATTTCCGCTTGTGGAATTCAGAAGTGTGAATGGGAGTGCGGAATCCCATAGAATTCTATAGGCTTTAATTTGAGGCGGAATTCCGCAAGTAGAAATTCTGCTTTGTGAATAGACCCTTATACTAGGTTCACACTACTGAAGTTCCACCTGTCTGCTTGCAAAAGTTTGGTAGAGTAATTTCCGCCTCCAAAGCCTATTTTCAGTCAATCTGCCTCTATTCTGCGTTTGGTAAAAATCGGCCTTCAAATGAGAACCCCATTGATGTCAATGGGATTCTGCTGCAAAAATCCATCTGAAGAAAGAGCACCACCCTTCTTCAGGCAGAAATTTGAAAGGGGGAATTCCTCTCACAAATTCTGGTTAAAAAATTCTGAAGTGGGAATGGGTGCACGGAAAACCCATTGACTCGCATGCACATTTTAGAAAGTAGAATTTCTGACTACAATTTCAAAGCGGAATTGCAGGTGGAATTTCAGTAGTGTGAACCTAGCCTTACTCTGCACCCGGCCCAGCAAATGCAGTGAATGTAAGTGCTAATACATACAACATAGCAGCTTGCCTCCAGGTAGCCCGACCCATTTCCTGGGCTCTGGATTTTGCTTAAAGGGGTACTCCGCTGCCCTGTGTCGGAAGCTCCGCTCCCCAGCATCCGGAAGTTTATTGTTCCGGGCGCTGTGTGCGGGCTTACGTGTTTAAGGCTGCCCCTCGTGACGTCACGCCCGCCCCCTTCATGACGTCACGCCCGCCCCCTCAGCAAAAGTCTATGGGAAGGGGGCGCGATGGCCGTCACGCCCCCTTCCCATAGACTTTCGTTGAGGGGGCGGGTGTGACTTCACGAAGGGGGCGGGCGTGACGTCACAAGGGGCAGCCTTGAACACGGAAGCCTGCACACAGTGTCCGGAACAATAAACTTCCGGACGCTGGGGAGAGGAGCTTCCGACACAGGGCAGCGGAGTACCCCTTTAATAGGCTTATCTCCTTGGAGTAGACAATGGCAACTCACAAGAAGCGTATAGCAGCAGTACCAGGAGCTGAGGGCTGATTTATTTGTATTTTTTTTAAAATAAAATTTAAGAAAAACAGTTCATGAATCCCATTCCTACCCGATTTTATGAGGACCGGTGCAAACCAGCTGAATCTCCTTCCCCCCCTGCTTAGAGTAGAAACTAAGTAGTAATATAAAATGAAGAAATATTTCCCATTATATTATTGGAGCACCTTTAAGGACCGGCTCTAGGTATAATAGCACCAGAGGAGTAACTTGAACCTTTTGGCCCATGAGCAAAGCTTGAATCAGGGTCCTTAAACCATAATATCACATTGCTAGTAATGGTGCCCTCCTATGTTGTTATTGGTCCCCATCAGGCACCTCCAATAGTTTTGCCCCTAAACAGCACTCTTTTTAAGATGTTGTGTAATCCACCTGGTGTTAGTAAATGTGCCCAGAGAGCTCGAACAAACATGATTGTATTATAAATATACAGTTTATAGAATTACTCAAGGCTCTTACATACGTTTTATATAAAGTTGTAGCTGAATAGGAATGTTACATTCAACAAATGTATTGTTAACAGAAAGAAATAACATTCTTGTTTTGCTCTCCACATATCTCTAGTTAAAGCATGTTTTTATAACCAAATTGCACACTGCAGCATGAATAGCATTGCATTATATTAGCTGAAATGGCTTGTTATAGATGTTAAAAGGTGGGACTCGGAGGGACTCTCTTGGGGCAGCTAAGTAATTCTGGAAAGCGGTGGTGGATTACCTGTACCAGGATTAGGTATGGCGTTGGCGCACCATCTCTGGGCTGCAGCGCACCAGCACAGTGCTCTACACACTTGGCGTATGCAATCTGCATTGTATAAACATAGTTGGTCACTTACACAATAGTTTCTGTGGTACCCGATTGGAACAGCATGGAGCACCACACATAATTGACCGAAGTCCACTGCTCCATTTACTGAATAGTAAGCCAGTGATGCTTTATAGTGTTGAGCGGCATAGGCCATATTCGAATTCGCGAATATTCGCGAATATATGGACGAATATTCGTCATATATTCGCGAATATTCGCATATTCGTTATATTCTCATTTTATTTTCGCATATGCGAACATTCGCGTATGCGAAAATTAGCATATGTGAATATTAGCATATACAAAATTAGCATACGCGAAAATTCGCATATGCGAAAAGTAGCATATGCTAATTTGCGCATATGCGAATTTTCGCGTGCCAGTCTCACACAGTAGTATTACAGCCTTCTTTACACCACACAAGCTGGAAGCAGAGAGGGGTGATCACTGTGATGTGTGCTGTGAAGAAAAAAATAAAAAACGAATATTCGTAATTACGAATATATAGCGCTATATTCGCGAAATTCGCGAATTCGCGAATATGCGATATTCGCGAATAATATTCGAATTGCGAATGTTCGCGAGCAACACTAATGCTTTATGCAATTTGGTGCACCTTCTGCTTCTAAACAGGACACCCTTTGCCTCCCCAGATACAGTGTAACCAAGCTAAGCAAACAATATCAGGGGCTTACTTAAGAGAAGTGGAGTGGCATCAAAGATTCGCTCTAGTTAAGGGGGAAGAATTTAAAAAAATATGCAAGGTAGCACAGACACCTGTCAAAGACAGCTGTCCCCACTCATTGTAAAATTCACTATGCTGATAGCACAATGCATTTCATCAAAGATGTATCATGCCAGCTATAAAGTTGCAGCTGGCTAAATCTATAGCCTAGTAAGGTATTATGAGTTAATATGGGGGTGGGGGTACAAATATATATATATATATATATATATATATATATATATATATATATATTTTTTTTTTTTTTTTGTTCTGCTTTTTGACACAGCAGAACAATCCATTATTTTGAATGGGCACTGTGTAGTACTCCAGTTTTCCTGTGGCATTGCTGCAGAACAATTGTACACTAAGGGCCCATTCCACTCTGAATCAATTACATTGGAATTAATTTGATCTCAATAGGATTCGGCTGCTCAGTATACACTGTAAAGTTCAGTAGCAGAACTTTCAACGCTAATTCAGATTCCATTGAACATATCATTTCTTTTGCCAGAATTTGCCCTGAAAAGGGCTTTGATTTCTGAAGCTATTTTTGCTGTACAATTCTGCGTGAAATAAGTGTAGATTTTGGGCTGCACTGATTCTGTAAGGAAATTCAGCACGGAAATTACTCCTTGAATTTCCTCAGTGTGCAGAGTCCTTTCTGCCAGAGATCCCCACAGATTATAGTTGATCATTGGGGCTGCAAGCAGGGGGACACTTTGGAATCTTCTTATTGTTAAAGGGGTAGTCGTGGAGCCTAACGTATCTCCAATCCACAGGATAGGGGATAAGTGTCTTATCAGGACTTGTCAGTCCCCAGAGGGCTCCTGCCTCCATCTTCAGAGACATTGTTTGTGTTATGGGCCATCACACAAGTGCACCTCTCTAGGAGGGGGCAGAAGTACTCCAAAGTCTGATAAGTAGCCCTGTACACGAGATCAAAGGGGTCAGACCACCACCTCCTGATCAGACAGGTATCTCCTATCCTGTGGATAGTGGATAAGTTAGGCTACCCAGAGTACCCCTTTAAAGGATCCTTTTAGCGAGCAGGGATATGCCAAATCGGAGAACTTTTCATTTTTGAATGCGCCACCAGAAAGATATTCTAGTCATTGCAGTGTATTTAAGAAATTGGTATTTCGTAATATATTCAAGACCTTCTCTTTGCCTTTTCTCTGACAATGATCTCCAGTGCGTTACCTTGCTTAATTGGGAACATGTAATGATTAATCTGGCTCCTACATAAGAGCTGTAACAAGGCATGATGGAAGACTATTTTCAGGAAAGCCCAGTGATTTCAGCCTAATAAGGGAACACAACAAGAAGATGAGATGGCAAATTACATGTAAAGTAAATAGTAGGATGGGGGGGGTGCAGGGAGCGGGAGGGGGGCACTCCTGGATCAGTGGGAAGAGTATTTTACTGGGATGCAGAGGACTGTATAGAAGGATGTTTCTATCACTGAGGGTTTCAACAGTTGTCAAGAAAAGGCTACAGTTCTGGAAGGGAGGGAGAGCAGAGGAGAGGTAGCTGCATCATTCACACACACACACACAAAGGGAGACGAGAACGATGGACCAGACGTGAAGATACAGGGAAGGAGAACATGTATGAATCCCATTTTCGGTCTCTTCAGACAGATGATAATTTTTTTTTTTTTAGAATTTTTCCATTCTTTTTATTTGTAAAGTCTCCAGACCAGGAGTCAATGACCGTCGACATCAAGAACAATGTTTTAGTGGATGGTAAAGAAAACAATTGGAGTCAACGAAGAAATTTCGACAACTTACAAAACTGGTGAGTGATAAAACTTTATATGTGCTATTTGCGGAGCGAATAGAAAATGACAGCAGAGGAATGAGGTTCATTCTTCATCCGGGGGGGGGGGGGGGGGATTTTCCTGGATACTTTTGCGCAAGATAATTCTGAAATTTCAATGACAAACTAAACTCTGCTGATGTAAACAGCTTGAACCTGTTATTCTGCCGAGCCCATTGTCGTCTCAAGCTATCTTTACATGTGGTTTTTCCATAGGGCTGCTGGTGAAGCTTGCCAAATAATGGTAGCTGGGTAAGACATCACGAGACTTTTAAGGGTTAACATCTGTACCGACATAGCAGTGCTGACTTTGTTATTTGAGCCACTATTATAGGGTTAAACATGGAATGGGATTATCTGCAGCTCTGTTAAAGACCACAGGAGCTGACAAGTCGCTACACATGACGATTGCAGCTCAGCTACATTTGTCTTTAAATTAAACTTTATTATTTATTTATTGATTTATGGGTTTTAAAATATATTTTTAAATATGTTGTAAAAGTAATTTGCACTGAGCGAAAGACCATCAGCTTCTGTAATGTATCTATATGCCTTTATTGGAGTTTTTCCAACAGGCTAGACCTCTACCTTAGTGTTCGGCTGAATGAGTATTTGTGAGTTCATGTGATCGGTAATATTAAATATTTATGAAAAAGAATTACAAAGTATAATCTTAGCTTTGTGATCATCTAAACTATTGTTGCTTATGTAGGTAATACCTCTACTAAGAATTCAGATGTGAGTTTCCCATCTCAGAAAGTGATTTTATATAGCGGTGGTCTTCAAACTGCAAACCTCCAGATGTCACAAAACGACAACTCCCAGCATGCTGGGAGTTGTAGTTTTGCAACATCTGGAGGACCACAGTTGGAAGACCACTGGCATGTAGCTAGGATATGCCATCACTCTAGGATCAGTGGGGTCTATCCTCTGGGACTCACACCAATTTTGACAATGAAAAGGATAGAATACTGTTGTAGCACTGCATCCTTTTTAAGGAGGAACTCCAGTATTTAACAACTTATACCCTATCCACAGGATAGAGGATACATTTTTGATCAAGGTGGTCTGACCGCTTGGACCCTCGCTATCTCCTGCCCGGCGCCCCGGCTCTCACCATGCACAGAGCAACCACCGCTCCTTGCACGCAGCTGTGTTGACAACCAGATAGAGTAGTGGCAGACACCCCCCCCCCCCTCCGTGCATCCCAGCGCTTGTGTATCTCCAGCTCTCCTAAAGAAATGCATGGAGCGGGCATGTTGACTGCTGTTTCATGCATGGGAACAACCAGGGAGCCGGGCAGGAGATCGCGGGAGGTCCCAGTGGTCAGACCCCATGTGATCACTTATCCCTTATTCTGTGGATAGGGAATAATAAATTGGCACTGTCATTAAAACTTATTTTGCTATTACACTTCTTATGGTACATTAAAAAAATTCTAATGTACTTTGTTTAAAAAATAAAAAATAAAGTTTTATAAGTTTTATTGGTGCTTAAAAAATCTGAGGTGTCTCCCTTCTTGTCCAGAGCACCCCCCCCCCCCATCTCTTTTGCATTTTCCAAAATCAGGAAATGAAGTCTGGAGTACTGAGGGGTGTGTGTGCAGCCTTAGCCTATCTTAGCTCATCTCACACACTGAACTGCTCTAGGCTGTAAGTAGTGAGTGGTGAAGGAAGTTCTCCCCTGTATGGCTTCATATAATCCATATTCTTCATGTTACGCCTGCTGGGGAACACCCCTTCCCAGTCTGTGAATCTGACAGAGACTGAGCAGAAAATACCAAGGAATACAATATCAAGGTAGAAAACTAAAAAATAATAAAAAATAAAGGAAAGGGGTGGTTTATCATGATGGGGGCAGTGAACTGGGAGGATTATAAAATGTGACAAGATCATGACAGTTACTCTTTAAGTACCGGAGTTCCCTGCGACTTTTTGAAGTACAACCAATGGATTTTAACTGTTTAGCACCAGGCTGCAGCTGTCACTCAAGAGTTGATACCAAATAGTCTCAGTGTAGTCCAGGTCTTAGGCTATGTGATATGTGTAGACATCAAAAATTCAGCATAGATGCGTGAATTCCACTGCTGCATTAATTTGGCTGGGAATTATGCATCTTTCAAACATATGCAGAATTTCGGCATGAATTCCGCATGAATAAACTGTGCACATAAAGTGCCTGTAGTCATTACTTCATTACAATGTGGAATTTTAGCTGCGGAATGTCGAAAAACCCTGTAAAGTGTAGTGCCAAAATTCACATGAACAGATCGATTGTCTGATGTTTCCTTATGGAGGTCCCATAGACTTGAATGGGACTTCCGGGATCGAACATCAGCGGTCCATCTGATCATGTGAGTTTCAGAGATGGTCTAAGGCCACTGGAGAACACTTTTAGTTTCATCCTTATCCTGCTACCAGCCATGGCAAAAGTAACTATTTAGGCTCGGTATTCCAACCCGCCTCATCCACATCCCACCACCAGCCAAAACAATTAAGGCTCGTATCCCAACCTCTTTCCTCTCTCTATGTCATTCTTATGGAGCTCTGTGGAGCCAAGTCCTGGAGTGCTCATCTGCTAAAGTTGATGTATTTGCTTTAGTACTTACAAATCAAAATTACAAGTCAAAAAATGTTGCAGTATCCTGTGATAGCTTTTTTATTGGACTAACAGAATTTTGTAGAGACAAGCTTTCGGGATTCCTCCCTTTATCAAGTCCAAAGCAAATTGAAGCTCACAAGCAGGTTACATCTCATAAATATGCAGGGGTTAAGACAATAGATGTGGAGGATTCACACTAAGATGGGCCATAAATTGTCCTGCTATAGGAACATAGACTAAATAGAAAAGGATGAGAAAAAGGGGGGTGGAGGGAGGGGGAGCAGGGGTGAGACTGTAATTAAAGGGGTACCCTGCTGATCAGCGTTTGGAACAAACTGTTTCAAATGCTGGAGCTGGCGACGGGAGCTCATGATGTCATAGCTCCCTCCCATAGACTTGCATTGAGGGGGCGGGGCGTGACATCATGAGGGGGTGGGGCTATGACGTCACGAGCTCCCGGGACCGACTCCAACGTTCAGAACAGTTTGTTTCAAATGCTAAGCAGCGGAGTACTCCTTTAAGCAGGACAAAGTGAGATACAAATGAGAATACAGTACAGCACAGGTTAAAATAAGTTTTGATAATGCGATAAGAAGCTCAAATCAACAATGAGTCCCCTGTTTTTGGAATAAAAAAAACAGTACCATTTTAGCTTCAAATGTCTTACTCTCTTGGGTGTTTTTGAAATTCCCTCTCAGTATCTTGATTGTAAGGTCATGTATGGAGTGGACTGTTTGGGTAAAATGGTGTCCAACTGAGGTGCAGTAGTCATTTTCTTTATGGCGGTTGATGGAATTTCTGTGTAGATTCCTCCTTTCGGTTTCACCAATGTAGCATCCCATATCACACTTGGTGCATTGTATCATGTAGACCACATTTGGAGATGTGCAGGAGTATAGTCCTGTAATGTTATATGTATTGTTGTTGTGGGGGGCTTCCATCTTGGTGCAGATATGTTGGCAGAGTTTACAGCGATGTTTGGTGCAGGGTTTGGTCCCATTGTCTGTGTCTGGTAATTTTACACTCACCAGCTTTTGTTTTAAATTGTGTGGTTGTTTGAAGGCCAAGATGGAATGTTCAGGGAAGATTTCTTTTAGCATCTCATCTTCCGCCAACATCGACTGTAGGTCCTTGATAATTTTGCGTATTTCTTCAAGGGCCGGATTGTATGTGGCTACCAGTGGTACGCGTGGTGATGGTTGTATCTCTCTGTATTGTAGCAGGTGTTCCTGTGGTGTTTGAAGGGCAGAGTGTATTTTCCTATTGATTATCCTTAGTTTGTATCCTTTTTGTTTGAATTTCTCAGACAGTGTTTGTAGGTGCAGGTCTCTGTCATCAGGGTTGCGATGGTACCTGTATATGATGCCTTTCTTTGTGTGTGAAGGATGGATGGAAACTGGATTCATGTAGGATCGGTCTGTGGGTTTTCTGTACACAGACATTTACTACTTTAGTACTTACAAAGTCACAATTAATCTTGTAGAGTCAGTATTACATTAATCTTGTTAAGAGTTGACATGTAAGGTCAAGGGTCAGGAAAGGCAGCTCTCCAGGTTGAGGAAGCCCTGAAAGAGACCACAGGATTTGGCTTCCCAAAATTATCACTTGAAGTTGATAAAATAACAAATGGACTGGCAAGTGCAAAAGCCTGAACATATGCTACAAAATCAGAATTGTGTATAAGATACTCATCTGAGATTAAGGGGGGCATTTATTAATACAATTGTGGCAAAAACAATCAAAAAGTTGCATATCCTTTGCGCAAGGAAGGTCCTTTCACCAAAACTATGCAGCTTTTTCATTGTTTTCCAATTCTCGCTTAGTGAGTGGAGCGTGCCTCTGAGGAGGTGTGGCTTCTTATGAACGGGCGTGTCTGCTCTATTTGCTAAATTTAACACAGTTTATGCTTACTAACAACTCTAAACTGTGCTAATATTTACTAGCTCAGATCTGGTGGAGATGCCTCTACATAAAACCTGCAATCCTGTGCGCTGGTGGGGCATTCATTTAGACTGGCAACAGAGATGCCAATTTTTATAAATGCCCCCCTAAATGTTTGTTTTTTTCTGACTCTTATCAGTGGGCTGTGCCTTGTATTGCAACCCAGCAAAATTTACTTGAATGGCACAATATCAGATAGAGTATAAAGAACTACGTGTTTGCTTTTGGCCATGCAACTGCAGCGATGCAAACCTCCCGGTACAAACAAAGAAAAATTTTAGGTGCCATATGACACTAGGTAGTCGCCAAATATTTTACTTTTGTATGTAGTGTGTGGGGGCACTAAATAAATTGTACACTCCAATATGGCCTTCCTAGTACTACACGTTACTATACTTTATATACCATTACTGGATTTTCTCTACACTAGTTCCTCTGAGGATCTCCACATATCTAACTAAAATATTATGAGGACAGAAACACGTAGGAATTTGCATGCTAAACAATTAACAATTCTTGTATTTACTGTACCCAAAAAGGGCCAAAGAATAGCCTAACAAATTCTGAATTTCTGAAGTAGGCTATGCCCACATGATCCTGCTTCCAGATAGGAAACATGACCCCTCTTGCTGGAATACAATCAGTAGATCCTAGTAAGAAGACCCATCAGAGCGCACCTGCAGTGGCAGAACGGCCAGCTGTGAATGTCAGATAATTTTTTGCCAATTTTTTCTATTCTTTTGACGTTATTAATTAACATTTTGGGAATTCACTTTTTCCCTCTGGATTTTATAAGATCTTAATAAATGGTCTATTTTACAATGCTATCAGATATAGCATGGACAAGATTGGCGCTGTTTCTGGAAAGTGAAGCAGAACCCTTAAAGGGGTTATCCAGGAATAGAAAAACACAGGTAATTTCTTTCCAAAACTGCTCCCTGTCTGTCCCCAGGTTGGGCGTGGTTTTACAACTTGGCTCCATTCACTTCAATGGAACTGAGCTGCAGAACCACACCCAACCTGGAAACAGACGGGAAAGAAACGTTTTGGAAAGAAATTTCCTGTGTTTTTCTATTCCAGGATAACCCCTTTAATCTAACAAAACTCTGTGAGCACTAGATCCTGCTCAGGGCTCAAGTCTCAAGCGGTGTCCGTGCTGAGCAGCAGCATGCATGCCTTCTCCTTCTCTTGACTGATTGAAGTACACTGTTCAGTGCTTAAAGCTGAACCCTCTACATCAAAAAATCAAGTCAGAGAAGGGTGGGGGAGGGAGAAGGCATGCATGCTTCAGCTCAGCTAAGCCTCTTTGACACTTGAGTTCTTTAAAAAAAAATTCCTTTTAAACTTTGACAACCCTTGTAACAAATACAATATGATGGGTTTTAAATCGTAATCTGCGCTGTATGTGATTGGTGAGAAAATATATATAGAGTCCGTCAAACGTATCTGATAACAAGGGAAAATGAAAGAAAAATGTATGATTAATCTTTTCAAATTTGCCATGGTCCTTTTAAATGCTGTACCATGTTATCATTGATAGAGAAGCTAATTCTTGTTGGTGGTGTCATCATAAATAAAATAAAAAAATAAAAAATATATATATATATATATATATATATATATATATATATATATATAAACTACAGTACATTATAGTAGGTATATCTTGCCTTGAGAAGAGATTGTTCATGCAATCATTGCATTTTGATAGTCTGGGACCAGGATGGTGTGACAAATCTGCTCCTGTGGGTTTATGTGACTGATAGAACTCATTTATACGTGTAGGCCCTCAGGGAGGAATGAGTCTAACTATCACTTGTTCTCCGACTGGAAAACATTACCTTTTCCATAAACACTGCTTCGTATATGGTGCTCTGCATAAGCATTACATCGAGGCAGCCTGTGCATTCCTGATGTAGAACCTGTGCACATTGACAGAGTTTCGGCGACCTGATGAAGTCTACTGGGGGATGGCAAATATTACATGCACGCCCCTTTCAGACAGTAGGGCAAATGTAGGATATAACCGAATGGTTGCAAGAGTTTGATGACGTTAGATGAATACTATAGGATGGGTATAACTGATAATATGCTGCTTACGGCAGTGTTTCACAGCCAGGGTGCCTCCAGCTGTTGCAAAACTACAACACCCCGCATGCCCGGACAGCCGAAGGCTGTCCGGGCATGCGGGGGTTGTAGTTTTGCAACAGCTGGAGGCACCCTGGTTGAAAAACACTGGCCTATAGTATATCAATCAAGACGCCCCAGTGACTAAAAGCTATTACCATCACAGGCTACAGTCAGATTCCCCTTATCCATGATATTATTCTGCTGAACCTTCTGACAAGGATCTGTAATGAGAATAATTCAGCCTTGGTTTCTTATGTTATATAGACAATGATAATCAGCCCACTATAAACCCTACTTGACTTCAGAGAGAACAATCCCTTCAGATGCATAATACAGTGAATGTTGAATCGCAGAGGTGATTTAAGGCTTAAAAAATAACTATAGTCATTACAAAACGTTACATTGACGAAACCTTTATTTTCAGCAATGCAATTCCTGGTAATAGCCAAGAGTTGTATCGGTGTAGAAACCATACTGTAATACAAAGGTCACAAAAACTACTGAGAGAATATTGTTTTAGAAGGTGTTTTCCCACTATCTGTAAGGCTGGGTTCACATTGCCATGGGGCTCCATCCCATTCTGGGTCCGTTCGGTTCTCTTTTTTGTGTGCAGAACAGCCCCAAACGGGTCAGATCACAACTGACTCTACTGAGTCACCACTGGATCCCGACGGATCACATTGACTTGTATGGTGAACCTTGTCAATCCTCAGAATTAAAGGTATCTAGCATTACTTAAAGGGGTTCTCTGACCCTAGAACTCTTATCCCCTATCCAAATAATAGGGGATAAGATGTCTGATCGTGGGGTCCCACTGCTGGGACCCCCTCGATCTCTCTGCAGCACCAGGCGTTTGTTTAGAATGCTATGTGTGGGCAGCGGGGTTGTGATGTCACTCCCACGCCCCTTGTGATGTTGTGGTGGCTGTCAAATCCCTCCCATAGACTTGCTTTGAGGGGGTGTGACATGACATCACAAGGGGCATGGTTGTGACATCATGACCCCCGCCACCCGCTCAAAGTGTTCGGAACAAGATGTTCCAAATGCTGGAGCAGCAGAGTACCCCTTTAAAGGTTCTTTCTATCTTTTAAAGTGATAGCATATTTTATGGTCAGTGAGGGCCCAAGCCCTGGGCCCCTATTATGGTGACGCAATGTAATTTTACTGCTGAGTGTTCTGACTGCTCTCCCCCGCACAACAGCCCTCAGGCACCTATTTAAGTGAATGGGGCCATCTGCAGCTCCCTGCACAGCCAGGTGATCTAGCATTATACTATTACTTTCTAAGATGTGAATATCTCTTAAAAGGGGTACTTGAAAAGAAAAAAAAGTGTTTTTACATCAACTGGTGCAATAAACTTTTATTTAAAAACCTTAACCCTTTCCGTACTTATCAGCTGCTCTATGCTCCCGAGGAAGTAGTGTAGTTCTTTCCAGTCTGACCCCAGTGCTCTCTGCTGTCCCTCTGTCCATGTCAGGAACTGTCCAGAGCAGGAGGAGTTTGCTATGGGGATATGCTCCTACTCTGGACAGTTCCTGAGATGGACAGAGGTGTCAGCAGAGAGCACTGGAAAGAACTCCACAACTTCCTCTGGAGCATACAGCAACTGATAAGTACTGAAAGTCTTAAATTAAATTACAAATCTGTATTACTTTCTGCCACCAGTTGATTTGATTTTTTTTTTTCATTTGGAGAAACCCTTTAAGGACAGTAGCACCTTCATACTTCTTTTCTGTGCTTTTGCACCATCATTAGGTATTGTTGTGTTACTGTGAGAGCTGTCTTATCCCCCAAGTAATTATTTTGGTGGTTAGTGGATAGTGCCGACTACCTGTTTTGAACTTTATGGATGATTAACTTAAATCCTGATTAAGAGATCCTGAGATCCAGTTATTGATAAAGCCCCTTTCCCACATGTGCTTTGTCTTTGTCTGGTGGTGTTTCCCTCCGGCACTGGAGAAAAAACACTTTAGGGAAACAGATTGTGGAACTGATCCCATTAATTTGAAGAGGACAGTTTACATTTATTTGGCATCTCAAGTTGGATGCTGGATGGTTAAACAAGCCAGATGGGTACCGGGCAGGGAACACATCTTGCTGCACTCCTCTGTCGGGCATGCACAATTAATAAATGTTGGATCCTAAATAACTGATGCTATTTCCACTTTTATCATAAGTTGTGGTATCAATTGCACCAAGTTCAGGTTATGTTCATTGAGCCGGATGCTGAACAAACGTGAACCCAGCCTAGGAGAGCCCAAGGACAACATTTATTGTAAGAATTTCTGTCCAATGCAGTATTGTCATGGATACCTTGCATGAATCCAGATCACCATATACCAGATATCTCCTCCCTACTTTGCTTTAAATGGTGACTTTCCTTTTAACAAACATTTCAAATAAGCTGTGTCAAGTGTGAGTACATGAGTAGTAGCACTATTTCTAGACATTATATAACTTGCATATGCAATTTTCTGCAGTTTTCATCTCCGCAGGCTCAATCTCTAATTTTAAGTTGTCCTAGAGCTGGTAGGAGGAGGCTAGATGCTATAATTTCTCCCATAAAGGAAACACAGGAGAGGAGATATTCTCCTATATCTCCATAGCACACCATTGGAAGCAGCAGCAGCATATAGGATATTATAAAACAGTACTGAGCAGTGTAAGGGTAAGTTCACATCAGCATCTGAGGGTCCATTTGGGGCCTCTGTCACAAAATCCATTTAAATTTCTAGTAAGATGATAGAAAGCATGAAACCCACCAAACCCAATTAAAGTCAATGGGCTCTCCAGGGCTCCATTGGTGTTTGTCAATCAGTGGACTGGCCAGTTCCATTATGCAGTCCCGAATACAATCTGTATAGACAATCTGTATAGTCAATCTGAGATGATCTATATTGAGACAGATTTTTAGCAGTTTTTTAAGTGTTACCCACGAGTTTACGGGGAAGGGGGAGGGGAAAAAGGGGGCAAGATAAGTGAAGAAAGAGGATTTTTCTCTAATAAGATATAATACAAAGTTTCTTATATTCACTTGTACTATTGATGTCTGCAAACTTTGTTGAAAGGCTAGAAACTATTTCATAGTGGCATCTATGTGTTCACATAAATAAGGACATTGATGTTTTTGGTGAAGTGGACCCTTACAAGCACTTTCTGACCTTCAACAGGAAATGTTGCCATGAGAATCTCTAGCCTCCAGCTTTTGAAAGATTTCATAAAAATTAAAAAATCTTAATATCCTTCCTACAGTACATACATTTTTTCTGACCCCCCCCCCCCCCCCACAGCATTAACAATACGTTAATGCCAGATAGTCTAATCTGCCTTTGATATATTGATTAATGGTCCAGACTTTTGAAGATGGTTCTACAATCCAGGAAAGAAAAGACCATAATGCCTTCTATAGAATTACATATTGACTCTTTATACAATTGCTCTGAAATGTCTTCTCCCTGGGGAATATATGATTTAATAAGTCCATGGAAACACTGAGCTCCGCCAGATCTGTCATAATACAGAAAATGTGTTTGTTTTCCTCCCACAGCAGTCACTGAACTACGGAAATTGTTTGAGCCTTTCCCACCATTCACTTCGCTCATATTATTTACTGCCATACAGTTTGAGAAAAGTTAAGGATAATGCTTCGGTCCTCATTATCTGACAGACTATGGCCCCCGAGATATGTAATTACACAGAATATTGATCTAGACGACAGTGTAAGGGACTGGAAAATGAAATCCTTCACTGCCATAAGCTGTTATGAGGGATATTGGTCTAATATTTGAAAGTGGATGTTTCACTTTTTTTTTTTTTTCGAAGTTTACAATAAAACCTGAATGGAATAACGATACTTCAAACATAGACATTTAGATAAGGTATCACTGACTCAACATATATTCCGAGAATCATCAATTAGTTCAGGATTTGACATAACAATGAGCCCCTAATAGTACAGTATTTTCCAAACAGCGTGTCTCCAGCTGGTGCAAAACAACAATTCCCAGGGTTTAAGTAATTTATTTATTTAATTATTTATTTATTCACAAAAACAAAAAAAAATCATACCTCACCTGCCTACTCTGGGATTACTGTTCCAATAGCTCCAGGTCCCCTGTGCTCTCAGCTTTTTCCTGGTTTTAAAGGGGTACTCCGGAGCAGTAAACCCATAGCTCATACTTTCCCTCTCATCAACCTATTTAATTGTCTAAATATTATTCATTAGCTATATAGAGCAGTTTCCCCTCTTTGGTTGTCACATGCAGGAAGTGAGCGAATGACATCATCTAGACATTCACTCTGTCTCCGTCGAAATCACTCTCTGAAAGCAGCCTCCACACCTTCCTAAAAGAGACACAGACCATGTGGTTTCTGCCCTGCACTGATTCATGCTCCCTTTAGTGCTGAAAACTGGAAGGAGTCTGCAGCCTCAGTCAATCAGACACTAAACCTCCCTCTGCTACTCAGAGCAGGAGGGTGGGGGCTGCTCTCAGAAAGTAAGCTGGCTAGCAGAGAAGAGCTGCAATGATTGCTGGTAGATGTTGGTAAGGGGAGGAAAGGATGGCAAAAAATGTCAAGCAGCCAGAGAAGACAAAAGGGGCCACAGGAGCCATGCAGGTCAGTCAGGATGGTTTATCCAGATAGTTTGGGGGTTTTGAAGCATTTATTTAACATATAGTATATACTTCCCTGGAGTACCCCTTTAACCCCTTAAGGACTCAGCCCATTTTGGCCTTAAGGACTCAGACAATTTAATTTTTACGTTTTCATTTTTTCCTCCTCGCCTTCTAAAAATCATAACTCTTTTATATTTTCATCCACAGACTAGTATGAGGGCTTTCTTGTTGCGCGACCAGTTGTCCTTTGTAATGACATAACTCATTATATCATAAAATGTATGGCGCAACCAAAAAACACTATTTTTGTGGGGAAATTAAAACGAAAAACGCAATTTTGCTAATTTTGGAAGGTTTCGTTTTCACGTCGTACAATTTATGGTAAAAATGACATGTGTTCTTTATTCTGAGGGTCAATACGATTAAAATGATACCCATTATTACGTACTTTTCTATTATTGTTGCGCTTAAAAAAAATCACAAACTTTTTAACCAAATTAGTACGTTTATAATCCCTTTATTTTGATGACCTATAACTTTTTTATTTTTCCGTATAAGCGGCGGTATGGGGGCTCATTTTTTGCGCCATGATCTGTACTTTTTTTTGATACCACATTTGCATATAAAAAACTTTTAATACATTTTTTATAATTTTTTTTTTAAATAAAATGCATTTAAAAAGTAGGAATTTGGGGCTTTTTTTAATTTTTTTTCGTTTACGCCGTTCACCGTACGGGATCATTAACATTTTATTTTAATAGTTCGGACATTTACGCACGCGGCGATACCAAATATGTCTATAAAAAAAAATTACGCTTTTTGGGGGTAAAATAGGAAAAAACGGACGTTTTACTTTTTTATTGGGGGAGGGGATTTTTCACTTTTTTTTTACTTTTACTTTTACATTTTTTTACATTTTTTTTACACTTGAATAGTCCCAATAGGGGACTATTCATAGCAACACCATGATTGTTAATACTGATCTGTTCTATGTATAGGACATAGAACAGATCAGTGTTTTCGGTCATCTTCTGCTCTGGTCTGCTCGATCACAGACCAGAGCAGGAGACGCCGGGAGCCACACGGAGGAAGGAGAGGGGACCTCCGTGCGGCGTTATGAATCATCGGATCCCCGCAGCAGCGCTGCGGGCGATCCGATCATTCATTCAAATCGCGCACTGCCGCAGATGCCGGGATCTGTATTGATCCCGGCACCTGAGGGGTTAATGGCGGACGCCCGTGAGATCGCAGGCGTCGGCCATTGCCGGCAGGTCCCTGGCTGTGATCAGCAGCCGGGATCAGCCGCGCATGACACGGGCATCGCTCCGATGCCCGTGGTTATGCTTAGGACGTAAATGTACGTCCTGGTGCGTTAAGTACCACCGCACCAGGACGTACATTTACGTCCTGCGTCCTTAAGGGGTTAATGATATGCCAACCCTGCAGGAGCTGCCCACTCAGCCAATCACTGGCCGTAGCATTGATAAGTCTTGGACAGAAAAAGCTTAGTGCATCAAGGACTGTGAGCCTTCGGAATGGCAGTGACAGGCGATCAGGGCAGATCAGTACAGGTTATTATTTATTTTTGCAGCATCTGGGACCCCTAGTGAAATAAAAAAAGAAAATAATTAAAGCTCAGACAATCCCTCAAATTTATGAACAACTCTATGAGGAATTGCATTAGATTTAAATACATGATGTCAGGGGTTGTAACGGATTGTTTTGTCCGTTATGTTCTCTGCTTTACCTCCTTTATGTGTCTTGTTTCCTCTATTTATTTCATACACTCCCCATTTAAATTCCCAGCTTCCTTGTGTGCAATGGCCCGCAGTTATCATTGTAGGTGTAAGTGAAGCATTTTTTTACACCTTTTTTTGTGTGCTGGTAATGTGTAGGAGCACCAAATTCATTAAATGGTCACAGAGCATTTGGTAAATTTTTCACATACACCAAAAAGCAACACCATGTCTGGGCTGATGTAATTTTAGAGACTTTTCAGTGGCTTTGCGCCTTTTTTGCTCCTTTTCACAAAAAGGTGCAGTTAAAACCCTTCCATATCATGCGTATTGCCAAAATCAGTGGATTGCAACTCAAAATCAGCAGAAATGTGTAAACAAGGCGCAAAAAAACCTGCTTGCTTGTTTTTTTGCCACTTTTTAGACACAAAAAGACAGTCTAAAGACAATTATAAATGTGGGCTAATGTGTTTTACTACTATATTCAGGGGATATTTGGTGCCACCGGTGTTCAAATCAATTGTCATTTCGTGACCGTTAGCCTATAGAGAAAGCGTCTCCTGAGCCAGACACGGGGGTAAGAAACACACCGACATCAGGTTATGGATAACTGTCTTTTACTGAGCAAGTGTATATGGTTCAACACACAGGCCCACATTTATCATTGTAGTGTAAGTGAAGCATTTTTCACACCTTTTTTGTTTGCTGGTAATGTGTAGGAGCACCAGATTTGTTAAATGGTTAAAGGGCATTTGATAAATGTTGTGCAGGTTACATTTTCTGAAATTTCTCTCTTCACATACACCAAAAAGCTGAGCTAAGTCTGGGCTGGAGTAGTTTTAGAGACTTTTCAGTGGATTTGCATCTTTTTTGCTCCTTTTCACAAAAAGGCGCAGTCGATAAAACCCTTCCATATCATGTGTATTGCCAAAATCTGTGGATTACAACTCAAAATCAGCAGAAATGTGTTAACAAAAAGGGGGGAAAAAGGCACAAAAAAACCCTGCTTGCTCCTTTTTTGCCCCTTTTTTAGACACAAAAAACTGTCTAAAGACAATGATAAATGTGGGTCACAGTACAGAGTAGAGGAGAAGGGAAGCAGTGTAAACCTTGGGAGCCCTGTTGCCTTGCTGGGACTTATCGTGCTTTTCACTCACTTGAATTCTATGGACTTGAGATATGAGACTAGAAGTTATCCCACGCTGACTAGGGTTCTGACAAGGTCCAATTACTCACACTGCCAGGGCTTGACTCAACACTGTACAGGGAACTCTTGCAGAATGGCAGGGCTGACTTGATTCAGAGATTTTCTCAGGCTTCACTTTGGATTCACCATACATTGAATTTCACCTCCTTTCAACACTTTCAACACAACAGTACTCAGCACAAGAGCTAGGCTATAAACCTAGACTGAACTCAGCACTGAACTGGGCTGAACCTCAATGGGGGAACTCCCCCCCCCCCTCCCACACACTATATACAGGACAATTTGGGGGTTCCCATTGTGCAGACAGGGTCACTTGGTTACCACTGCATCTCTTCTTTAAAGGTACAGCACATAAATAACATAAAATACAGTAAATGGAAGGAATATAATAAAGTGCTTGAACATAATGAACAATGCAATAGTGGGCCCAACTCAAGAGCAGCAGGCATGCCAGATCCGCAGCCCACAGAACAGCCTTTGGTGCTGGGACACCACAGATACACTGTGTGTAACTGTCAAATCCTGTGGGTGCAAATGCTGTTCTAAGTCCTAACTGCAGCTGCCGCAAGTGCCCAAGGGTGATATCTTCTTCTTAGATGACCAGAGCTCTACGCATCTCTCCAGTGGCGTTGCTAGGGTTGGTGTCACCCGGTGCGGTAGAAAACGGTGTCACCCCCATACCTCCCCCCCCTCTCAGTAAGTTTTAGCCTGTTGTGACAGACACCACTGTTGTAGCGCATTGTGAGAAATTCCAGTATAATAATCAGATATACCAGTTGCCACAGAATAGGAAAGTGTTAAAGAAGTTTTCACCATTTAAATATACAGCTCCCAGAATTACTTAAAGGGGTACTCCACTGGAAAACATTTACTTTTATATCAACTGGTGCTAGAAAGTTAAACAGATTTTTAAATTACTTCTATTTAAAATCTTAATACTTACAGTACTTATAAGCTGGTGTATGCTCCACAGGAAGTTGTGTAGTTCTTTCCAATCTGACCACAGTGCTATTTGCTGACACCTCTGTCCATGTCAGGAACTGTCCAGAGCAGGATAGGTTTGCTATGGGGATTTGCTCCTACTATGGACAGTTCTTGACATGGACAGAGGTGTCAGCACAGAGCACTGTGGTAAGACAGAAAATAAATTAAAAAAGAAAATAACTTCCTGTGAAGCGCTTATACAGCAGCTAATAAGTACTGGAAGGATTAAGATTTTTAAATAGAAGTAATTTACAAATCTGTTTAACTTTGTAGCACCAGTTGATAAAAAAAAATGTTTTCCTGTAGAGTACCCCTTTATGCAGTGGTGAGGTTATGCTGGGAGTTGTAGTTTCACTGACCATAACTGTAAAACTGACAAGCGACTACAGCTCTGATAGGACATAGGGAGGAGAATATACAATATCAGTGACTACAGGTGACGTCTTCTCTATAGTGAGGAGAATACACAATATCAGTGACTACAGGTGACGTCTTCTCTATAGTGAGGAGAATACACAATGACATCAGTGACTACAGGTGACGTCTTCTCTATAGTGAGGAGAATACACAATGATATCAGTGACTACAGGTGACGCCTTCTCTATAGTGAATAGAATACACAATGATTTCAGTGGCTACAGGTGACGTCTTCTCTATAGTGAGGAGAATGTACAATGATATCAGTGATTACAGGTGACGTCTTCTCTATAGTGAGGAGAATACACAATGATATCAGTGACTACAGGTGACGTCTTCTCTATAGTGAGGAGAATGTACAATGATATCAGTGACTACAGGTGACGTCTTCTCTATAGTGAGGAGAATACACAATGACATCAGTGACTACAGGTGACGTCTTCTCTATAGTCTTCCCTTATCTAATTCAGATGGTACATACCGCCTGGTCCAGCTAAAACTTCTGTCTGTAGAATGTGACGCCCAGACGTCTCCTCACTATGTCAGCGCATTCTCATCCTCTATATGAAAACAAGTATTATTATAAACCTGCCAGACACTATATCCTCTAAATATAATACTACTATACACTATACTCTTTGATTATAAACCTTCCATACACCGTACCCACTGAATATAATAATACCACACACTGTACATTCTGAATATAATACTATCACATACTGTACCCTCTGAATATAATACCAACACATACTGTACACTCTGAATATATTACTACCACCCACTGCGCCCTCTGAATATAATACTTAGAGATGAGCAAACTACAGTAAATTCAACTCGTCACAAACTTCTCGGCTCGGCAGTTGATGGGTTTTCCTGCATAAATTAGTTCAGCTTTCAGGTGCTCCCGTGGGCTGGAAAAGGTGGATATTGTCCTAGGAGACTCTTTCCTATGAATGTATCCACCTTTTCCAGCCCACCGGAGCACCTGAAGGCTGAACTAATTTACGCAGGATAAGTCATCAACTGCTGAGCCGAGAAGTTCGTGACGAATCGAATTTACTGTAAGTTCGCTCATCTCTAATAATACTACCACAAACTGCGCCCTCTGAATATAATACTACCACCCACTGTGCCCTCTGAATATAATACTACCACAAACTGCGCCCTCTGAATATAACGTTGCCATACAGTGCACCCTCTGAATATAATACCACAACCGCAGTAACACCCCTCAACATCCGTTAACTGATGCTATTACCACGGGAGGGGGGTATTGGTGGTGTTGCTAGTGGATGATCGGGGTGCTACTACTGGGGGGGGGGTGTTGCTGAAGGATGATGAGGGTGCAACTGGCCATCCCCCCCCTGGCAGTATCACCCCCATCATCCATCGGCAGGATCATCCTCCTGGCAGGAGCACCGCCATCATCCACCATCAGGATCTGCTGATGGAGGTGCTGCTGCTGGGGGGGGGGGTAGTTGCTGGCGGATGATGAGGGTGCTACTGCCAGGGGGGGAGCATTAGGTAGGCAGCAGTTCCCCCACATTAGGTAGTTAGCAGTTTCCCCACATTAGGTAGCATCTTTTCCCCACATTAGGCAGCATAGATTCCCCACATTTGGTACCAGTTTCCCCACATTAGGTAGGTACCAATTACCCCACATTAGGTAGCAATTTCCCCACATTAGGTAGCACAGATTCCCCACATTAGGTAGCAGTTTCCCCACATTCGGTAGCACAGATTCCCCACATTAGCTAGCATAGACTCCCCACATTAGGTAGCATAGACTCCGCACATTAGGTAGCATAGACTCCGCACATTAGGTAGCATAGACTCCGCACATTAGGTAGCATAGACTCCCCACATTAGGTAGCATAGACTCCCCACATTAGGTAGCATAGACTCCCCACATTAGGCCGCAGGTTCCCTTGCAGGTTCCCCACAATGCATCAAAGTCTCCCCACACACACACACACACACATGCACACACACACACAAAAAAAAAACATACAACACAGAGAGACACACACACAAACACACAGTCAGAGAGACACACACTCACAGACAGACACACAGAGTCACACACACACAGAGTCACACACACACACACAGAGTCACACACAGAGTCTCACACACACACACAGAGTCACACACACACACACACAGTCACACACAGAGTCACACACACACACACACACACAGAGTCACACTCACACACAGAGTCACACAAACACACAGTCACACACACACACAGAGTCACACACACACAGAGTCACACACATACAGTCACACACACACACACAGAGTCACACACACAAACATAGATAGAGACAGACACACACACTCACCCATCCAGCGCAGCGATCCTTCTCACCGGGCGCAATGCGAGTGACGTAACTGACGTCCCCCTGCGCGGCCATGCGGTGTGACGTCAGGCCGGCGCAGACGTGGGAGCGGAGGCCGGGCACAGTACTGGTGAAGGTGAGGGGGGGCGTGATGACGGACGGGCGCGCTGAAGGGGGGGGGGTTGCTAACGGACGGGCGCACCGCACACACAGCACAGGCGGGGGGGGGGGGTGCTGAAGGATGGGAGGCCGGTCGGGCACATAGGGGGGTGTCAGTGTAGCTGGGGAGGGGGTGTGGGTGCTGCGGAGCGTCTTGGTGTCACCCCATTAGGTTGGTGTCACCCGGTGCGGGCCGCACCCCCCGCACCCGGGTCGCGGGTTCCTGAGCAATATTGTAGCTTTTCTACTAATGACGGTGCCTGGTCTGATCTCCTGTGTTCCTGAGTTCCTAGCCTTTGGTTTTCCAGGCATCTTGGGAGTTGTAGTTTTGCAACAGTTGGGGCACTCTGGTTTAACAACACTGCTCTAGAGCAGTGGTTCTTAACCTTGTTGGAGGTACTGAACCCCACCAGTTTCAAATTCACTGAACCCTTCTTAATTGGAAAAATAAAATGGGATTTTTTTCAAATTCTCATGTCTCATGTCATTTTCGCAACAATGACAGTGTTTCCCCGCATTAGGCAGGCAGTGTTCCCCCACATTAGGCAGGCAGTGTTCCCCCACATTAGGCAGGCAGTCTTCCCCCACATTAGGCAGGCAGTCTTCCCCCACATTAGGCAGACAGAGTTCCCCCACATTAGGCAGGCAGTGTTCCCCCACATTAGGCAGGCAGTGTTCCCCCACATTAGGCAGGCAGTGTTCCACCACATTAGGTTGGCAGTGTTCCCCCACATTAGGTGCAATATAGTCCCCCACATTAAGCTAGCAGTATGTTCCCCCACATTAGGTGCAATATAGTCCCACCACATTAGGCTGGCAGTATGTTCCCCCACATTAGGTGCAATATAGTCCCCCACATTAGGCTGGCAGTATAGTCCCCCACATTACATTGGCAGTATAGTTCCCCCACATTAGGTGCAGTATGTTCCCCCACAGACATACAGCCTCCAGTCATACAGTATGGCTGGAGGCTGTATGCCTGTGTACTTCCCCACTTCAGTGTTCCAACCACCGCTCCTCGGGTCCGGCCATAGCAGGACCAGAGGATCACTGGTCGGAACACAGAAGCTGACGCGCCGATGGTAAACACTTACCAACTGCCAGCACGCGTCCTTCTTGCTTCTTCTCTGCTCCTCCGCACTCCGTTGCCATGGGCGCACGCATGGAACGTGAGTGACACAACTGCGTGTGCTAGTTCCCGGCAGTCTCCGTGTTTTTAAAGTAAAAGCTCTGGACTATAGGGACTTAACAGAGGCGTCTCTGTGTTCCAAAAGCATCTTTCGGAACACAGGAATGTGCCGAGGCAAAAACACCCGGTGGGCCTCCCCCGCCAAACCCCCGAGACTGACTCACTGAACCCCTGGGGTTCGATCGAACCCAGGTTAAGAACCACTGCTCTAGAGTTATACAATTTGGTACAAGCACTAAAATAATATCAGATAATATAAGGGAGAGGGTCTTGATTTCAATCTAAAAACTTTGGGTAGGATTTCCTTATCTCTTAGCATGTTGAATACTGTCTGAAGGCTTTAAACATATGGAACCATATTATGGCTAAGACAGAAGAACAGAATGACTGGATTGATATATTTGTTATATTTTGTGCTCAATGTGGATAAGAACAAGTGATTCTAGCAAACACAGTGTCATTGACCATTAACACAGCTATATCGACCATTGTGCAATAAGAGGAATGTAAAGTGTTTTGAAGAGCACAATTGCAGAAAAGATCACACAGGTAGAAGGATGTTAGCAGCATTGAAGTGGCCATCATTTTGAGAAGAATCAAGCTAATGGCTCCTGTTCCTGTGAACTAAAACTTAGTGTACATGTCGTGTCCTAAAACTTAAAGGGACACTGTTTAATAGCTGTTAGGGCTGGAAGGCACATGGTACCTTTTATATATCTTTAGCACCTCAAATCCCGATATGTTTCAATGGTGTCTAAACATTGTCCTGATAGGCATGCGGGCAGTACAGCATCTCTAATGTTACAGGGACTGGAAAGAATTACAGCCCCCATTAGAGGTGGTAATACTAAACAGAAGGTCTTCTGGATTCTCAAATTGGAAAGCCGCACACCTAAAGGATTGAATAAAAGAATGGACATCATTAGAGATGAGCGAATTTAAAAAAAATAAAAAAAATCCCCAAAAATTTGGTTTGGTCCGAATTTATTTGCGGCGAATCTGTATTAAAAACGGCTATTTGTGGCCTACAGAGAACCTCAATAGGGGTGTAGAACACTTTGCCTTGCTGTAACACACATAAGGTGTGTGCTGGGTTAGTGAAATAACACTGTTATTCAATATGACATGCAGATTAGAGGTGTCGCTATAAGAGGTGTCACAGAGCGGCACAATGACAGAGCCTGGAGGTGGCATCAGTAGGAGGAGACCATATAGTGGCTGAATGACACAGCGTGGAGGTGACGGCAGCATGAGGAAACCATATAGTGGCTGAACGACCCAGCCTGGAGGTGGCAACAGCCTGTCGAGACCATAGAGCCTCACAATTGAAAAAGATTAAAGATATTTTTTAACATTTAGATTGAAGATTTAAAATAGATGAACTTAAAAAGTTTTATTTAATGTGCCAGCAAGCATGAGGAGACCACATGGCGTTGCAGTGACACAGCCTGGAGGTTGCGGAAGCTTGAGGAGACCACATAGTGGCTGAATGACACAACCTGGAGGTTGCGGAAGCATGAGGAGACCTTATAGTTGCAGAATTAAACATTCTGGAGGTGGCAGCAGCATGAGGAGAACATATGGTGGCAGAATGAGACAGCCTGGAGCTGCCATCAGCATGAGGAGAACATATGGTGGCAATATAAGACAGCCTGGAGGTGGCATCAGCAGCATCAGGAGTCCTGAAAGTGACCAGTTGACAAAGTGGGGCAGTGGGTGGCAATACCAGTACTCGGTGATGAAGGTGGGTGAAAAAAAGAGAACTTGGCATCAGATGTGCAGCATCAGGCTGGTGGCAGGATCAGAATAGTAGCTGAGGCAGGTAGGCAGAAGAAAAAGGTCTCTTTTGTAAAAGTGTTAGTGTGCACAAGTAAGTATTGAGGATATGCATTATGTAAAACTTAACTTTTAATAATATTCTTAGGATAAAATATAAGTACCCAAAACACCATGTGCCACCTACACCATCAAGTATTGATGTGATGCAAACACCTCTAAAAGGTGGAAGGGAACAACGTATGGTTCATTGTAACCGGTGGGGGTAAAAACTTCCCCTGTAAGGCCCTACTCTTGCTTTATTAATTCCCTCCTTGGCAAGTGTTACTCGCCCTAAAAAGGACGGCCACACACAGGAACCTCTCCCTATTTCCACCTGCAAACACTGCCATTTCCCAGGGTTTTTAGATGGAAATAGAGAGAGGTTCCTGTGTGGGACCGCCCTTTTAAGACGAGTAAA
Organism: Hyla sarda; assembly: GCF_029499605.1. NCBI lineage: Eukaryota > Metazoa > Chordata > Amphibia > Anura > Hylidae > Hyla > Hyla sarda. The sequence continues at coordinate 79,632,573 of NC_079194.1, read as the reverse complement.
ACTTTCCTCGAAAAGGTGGAAGGGAACAACGTATTGTCCATTGTAGCAGGAGTGGGTAAAAACTTCCCCTGTAAGGCCATACTCTCGCCCCATTAATTCCCTTCTTGGCAAGTGTTACTCCGCCATTTTAGATGCCCGGCCCCTGGAGCCTGGACCGCACTAAATGGAGTTTAATGGTTTATTGGTTTTTAGAATCATATATTTGTATGATGTGTATCTCTTACATAGGTGATTGGGTTTTTATGTTTTTAGAAACTCCACATTTATGATGAACCTATAAAATCCCTTTCCCCAATGTAGGCTTCAGCACAAAAGATATAGAAGTGGAGGTTTATCAGAAATGACTAAATATAACACCTACAGTATGTGCGCAAGGCACAAGAAAAAACCTCCAAACAATAAACTATTTGAAAAGATTAAAATATTAATTATTTTTTTATGTGAAAAGTAACATTAAAAAGTACATATAAGGAATCACACAAAGGGACAATATAATGGAAAAAAATGGGATACTGGGGTTGAAGGTCCTGTTCACACGTATGTCTGAATAGATTGTAATGCTACAAGAATAGATCACCACTGTAATGCTACACGAATAGATCACCACTCTGCATGTATGGTGTATACATAAATAGTAAGAGGTAAATACCAGCAAAGGGTTAAATGTATAAAGTATAAAGTGCCATAGTGCAAACAGCATATTATTTTAAGGCTAAAACAGCTCCCATAGTTAAACATATACAGAGGACTGAGGCTAGAGAGACAGAATAGAGCACATTAGTGCAAGTAAGAGAAACCACTTTGTGAGAGAGATGTAGCAGCAGACACATACAGTGAAAATAGGACTCACCCCAGCTCCACACCTCCGACGCGTTTCGCCGGGATAGGCTTTATCCAGGCTTTATCTCTCTCACAAAGGGGTTTCTCTTACTAGCACTAATGTGCTCTATTCTGTCTCTCTAGCCTCAGTCCTCTGTATATGTTTAACTATGGGAGCTGTTTTAGCCTTAAAATAATATGCTGTGTGCACTGTGGCACTTTATACTTTATACATTTAACCCTTTGCTGGTATTTACCTCTTACTATTTTTGTATACACTGTGGCACTTTATACATTTAACCCTTTGCTGGTATTTACCTTATACTATTTTTGTATACACTGTGGCACTTTATACTTTATACATTTAACCCTTTGCTGGTATTTACCTCTTACTATTTATGTATACACCATACATGCACAGTGGTGATCTATTCTTGTAGCATTACATTTTATTAAGACATACAGTTCACTATGTGACCAGGACCTTCACCCCAGTATTCCGTTTTTTTCCATTATATCTTCCCTCTATGTGATTCCTTAAATGTACTTTTTAATATTACTTTTCATATCAATAAAGAATTCATATTTTAATATTTTCAAATTGTTTATTGTTTGGAGGTTTTTTCTTGTGCCTTGCGCACATACTGTAGGTGATATAACTCCACATTTATGTCTACTACATAGTTGTGATTGATACAAAAAAATGATACCGATAAAAACTACAGATCATGGCATAAAAAATGGTCCCTCATATAGCCTTGTATACGGAAAAAAGTGTTATAGGGTTCAGAATGGGACAATTTAATGAATGTTAATTTTCTCACAAAAAGTTGAAAAATATAACAAAACCAGCATTAATTGGGTATCGTTGTAATCATATGGACCTACAGAATGAAGATAATGTGTAATTTTAACCCAAAAATATATTGCGTCTTTTATACAGGTAAGAAAATGAAATTAGGAGCACTCTTTTTAAGAGAGTGTTCCTAATCTCTTCTTGTCACTTATATAAAAGACACCTGGGAGCCAGAAATCTTGTTGATTGATAGGGGATCAAATGCAAATCAATGCATAATAACTGATTTGAAATCTGTTTTTCCAGATTTTTTTTTTGTGTTATTCTGTCTCTCACTGTTCAAATAAACCTACCATCAAAATTGTAAATGTATAGTTTTTTTGTCAGCGGGCAAATGCACAAAAAACAGCATGGAATCAAATATTTTTCCTTCATTGTATTTAAAGTATACCCATAAGATCTTTTTTTTTCTTCTAAATATATCACTCAGTGCCTAATCCTGACATGTACATCAAATTTTTATGTGTCTAGCACCTTTATTTATTTTTTATTACACTTTTATTTAGCTCACTAGTCTGAATTCCTCTCAAAGGGAGGGGGCGTGGCCTCACTGTGCAGGTCTCCGCCCCCTCCCTCAGTATACTGTCTGCTCACATCTCCCCTAGCATTCGCAAAACTACGACTCCCAGCTTGTCCTCACTGACGGTAGCGGGACACAAGCTGACAGTGAGAGGATTTTTCCTCCAGCTGTGAGCCCTGCGCTCACAGCTGTCAATCAAGGAAGTGTGTCCATGACATAGGTTATGATGCATGGACACAGCAGGACTAGTATGTGTCCAAGCATGCAGGGGGGCAGTTGTTTGACTGGCTTTTTCAGTATGAAATAGAAAGCAAATGCAAAACCTCTTGTGTTTGCCTTGTGTATGCCTATTTAAGATGTTGCCATGCATTAGTTGTCTACCATCTAATTCCTATTTCCTACTTATTTGGTTTCCTTAATCTTCCTATCTGAAATGATGCTTCTGGTTTTGCTGAGACAAAGGGAGGCTGAGTCTCATCACCTCACATGCCCTTAGTCCTATAAAAGTGCAGCAAGTGTTATATCAGTGGCATATATCATCTATCCCATTACATTATACAGCATTCATTGTGATACAGCTGTAGACTGTCTTCTTTTCCCCTTATTACTATAGGTCTTACGCACAGGAGAGCAGTGTAGGCTCCATCACATAGGACAAAGTAGAATCTATTCACAGCACATAGCAGAAACAGCAAGTGTGATCAGGGGAGTGTTATAACTCTGTAATAATTAATGTATGGAATACTCTGTGTCAGTGTTCTTCTGGTCCCATAGACAAAGCAGCATTCTATAAATAGAGAAATAGAGAGCTGCCAGGAAATATCTCATGTCATGTCTCATGTCTTTCCTATTACACATTAGACTTGCCATAGTAGCACATGTTAGCTGAAAATAGGACACCAGACATTGACTGTTTTTGGACATGAGGAAGGTACAAGCAAGCGCCAAAATGTGTTGTCTATTTTATATATATATATATATATATATATATATATATATATATACCAAATAAATCTATGTTCGTTGCAACTGTAGTTGTTAAAGAATAATTTTGTGAGAAATATACGGCAATACCCATTCAAGACCCATTTTGTTCCCCTCTATTTATCCATATTCCATTCCGCACCCTATGGTATGCAGATAGGGTCCTCCAGCAGCATACTGTGTACATACTACACCTACTCTCTTCATAGAGTTGTGCCACAACTCAATAAGGTTAATTCAGCGAGATGTGGTGACAGGTTTACTGGTCCCCGATGTACTGCGCCAGGGAGCGCCCCTGTATTTTTTTGCCTTTCTTTTCTCCTGTCAAGCAGGAACTATATGATAACTGCAGCATAATTTAAATCCACATAAGAAGAGAAAGAGAAAAAATGGGAGCACTGACCGTGTTGTCTTCAATGCAGGGAAATCTTTATTCCATGTACAGGTAACAGGTCCGGGGGAGTAGACTCACAGAGAGGACTGTGGAGAATGGTCCGTATCGTGCAGCCGCGCTTCTTCAGGCCCTATGTCATCACATCTGCAGTGGAGTATGCCGCATAAGTCCCCCACATTAGGTAGGCAGCATAACTCCCCTACATTAGGTAGGCAGCATAGTTAGAAAGGCCATAGCATTAGGTCCCGGGACCGGAGGAGCGGTGGTCATAGCACCATAGCTGATGTGCCGCTGGTAACTTACCATGCATGCATCCTCCTGCTTGCTGCTCCACTCCACCGCTTCTATGGGCGCATGCACAGGACATCAGTGATGCCCCTGCGTGCACTACCTCCCGGCAGCCTCTGCATTTTTAAAGTTATTGTGGGCTGCAGAGAGATATCCAGGACATCCTTGTGTCCTAAAATTATCTTTCGGGACACAGAGATGTCCTCAAATCCTGACAGGGGAAATTAATCTGGGGGGAGGCAATTGCCCCGTTGTCTGAACCCCCCCCCCCCCCCACTTGGATTCACCACTGGTGTAAAGCAGGGTAAAAGCAATGCAATATATTAGGCATGTTTAATTCACAATATCCAGAGAGGAATATAGTAACAAGAGACGATCTACATCTATAACCTGAATACTTCAGCAGTTTATAATCTGGTATCGGGACACTGCATACTGTATATCCTCCAATATGTGAGGAGGATGTTGAAGGAATGTAGGCTCTTTAATTTAATTTTGGTAACCTTTATGGATTCAAATATATACTACATAGAGTACATTTTGGCTTTTGAGTTCTCCTGGGAGCCAAGTAAAGCTTTGTTACCCCAGGTAATGGGCAATATTCTGAAAGCTACTAGATCTTGTATATCTAGAAATTAAACAGAACTGCCATTAAGTTTTGAAATGTTATATTGTTCATGAAACTTGTAGTATGAAATGTTTAACCTTGAATCAATTTAAAATCCTTAAAAACCCCTTAAAGGGTTACTCCGCTACCCAGCGTCCGAGACATTGAGTTCCGAACGCTGTGTGCGGGTTTCCGTGTTCACGTCCGCCCCCTCGTGACGTCAGGCCCCTTCATGTGGCGTCACGTCCTGCCCCCTCAATGCATAGGGAGGCCATAGACTTCAATAATCATAGAATATTAATTTACATTATTAAAATCAGGGAATGTTCTTATTTATTAGTTCCATGTTATTCTTCCCTCCTCTTCTTTGGTATGATTATGGAGCTTTGGATTTGGTACCACTTTAAAATTTACAGATGTCAGTCCTACATGACAACGATTGGAAAATACTCCTTACTTTTGCATGAATTTGAAAGTGGGGTAGGTCTAGAGGAATGTTTGTTTTCCCAATGAGTTTACAAAAAGAAAAGGCTAATTTCTAGTGTAATTTTAGCACAAAAATATGTAGCACTAACCTTACACTCTGTAAACAATAGGAAATTCCCCAATAATTGGGGGATTATCCACTTGTGTATCTTAAATAACTTTAAAAAGTCAAAAATATTGGCATAAGCCACTTTTTTGCAACTTTTTGCAAATTTGCCATATCACTGGCCAGGTAATTAAAAAGTGAGATGGGCTCAATGGCGGAATCGGACACATTTACTATAATTCATGTAATAAATAGACATAAATTATATCCATCCATGTGGTGTCTATTTCAGTGTTTATTGTAATGGCAGTCAAAATTGTGTCAAATGTATTACAAAGCTTTTAAAGGGGTATTCCGACCTTTTCTATCTTATCCCCTTTCCAAAGGATAGACATTCTGTGCGTAAGAGGCCAGAATACCCCTTTAATAAAATGGTATATCCTGTATGAGAGCTATTTACTTTAAGTCTAATGGATGAAACATCACCTTATTAAATTCCCTTGTTGTGTAATAATTAGTAAAATTCAATAAACATTTTGTTAGGCTCTGTTCATGTGTTTAGTTGTTTGATTGCAATTTATGAATAGAAAACCAGAATTATATTTGAAAAGTGGAGAAGCCTCAGTCTTTCTATTATAAATGTCTTTCATTTGTGATCCATTCCTGGCTTTGCTTTCAATAATTGAAATAAAAAAAATCTATTGTCTGAACACAATCTTATATAAGAAATAAGGCAAAAAATTCAAGTTTTAATGATTATTGATTTAAATAAACAGCTGGTCTCTCTCTTTTTTTTTTCATCTTCCTATCTGTTCCCAAATTTCCCTTAAAGTTAATTGACTTCCCACGTTCGAATATTCATAAAATTCCCTTATGACTATAGTAGAAAACAATCTGGTAAGAGGTCAGAGGAACTGGGTCTTTTGCAATGTTTGCAGGCTAAAAGACTAAATAGGATTCCATACAAGCCCCTAGAGATACTAAAGAGAACAATGAGGGAACACATAAAGATACCCATGTTTATCCTCCTATCTTTATTTGCAACAATATAAAAAATTGTAGCAATGTTTGAATTTCTGAATTAGGAAATCAGTGTTTAAAAAGTAATGATGTATCAACATTATTCATGACAAGGAAGTAACTTAAAGAGGTTATGCACCACTTTAGTATTTACCAGCCAGACAGTAATGGACATGATAAGGAAGGATCCGTGCTTGTGTTGCGATTCCACCATAACACTGCTGCTTTCTTTTTGAGAAATGGCTATTTCCTGTTGGCGTTATCTCCCTCCAACTGAAGTCCCAGGATCCCTTGTTTGTAAGTGTGAGGTCCCCTTTCTTCCTCCCACACATCAGCCACCCCACTCATTGCAGAACAGCTGAGTTGCTGTCCATGCTGTGTTGTGCTTGAAACTACAATTCCTTTCAGCCCTGGAGAATGATCTCCCTTCCTATTTGGTCCTCATTTTGGAGCTCATTTTGGTCAGTATTTTTAGCCAAAACCAGGAGTCAGTCCAAAATACAGAAAAATTTGCAAATCAATTTTTTCATTGTGACGGTCCCACTGCTGGTTATGGCTTTAATGACAGACTGAAAGAGCTTCAATATGAAGACCAAATACTAACTGAAATATTATGTGTAAGCCCAGCCTAAGGCCAGTTTTAGACAGGTATAATATGGCCACATGTTTCTATCTATATTTCATCCAGAAGTCCGGGCGTAAGCACAGGTTCAATTATCCAAATTGGCAGCTGGTAATTTAGGTAATCAAAAACACGACCGAGATGGGATCGAGATTGCTGCAGTACAAATACAGGCACAAAAATGCAGACATATTATGCTGATGTTAAACTCGCCTAAGATTGAATTCACACACCAGATTTTCTGCAAGAATGTCAACAACTGTTCCATTCATGTGAAATATAAACATTTAAAAGAATAGAATTGTTTGCAACAAATCTGAAACATGCCAATTCACACTGAGTAGGGTCAAACATAGTGCATATACCGCATATTTTACACTACTAGAAATCCACTGGGCAGCGGGAAATACTCTGCACATTTTGCTATGAGCAGACACCCAGGCTAGGCCCGCCTCCAAACATTACTGCACACACAGGACTGCAGGAGGATAGCCCTGTGTGTCCGCTCATAGCAAAATGAGCAGCATATTCACTGCTGCCCAGCTGACTTCTTGCAGCATGAAATAAGCTGCATATGCGCTATGTGTGACCCTACCTTACGGCTAAATGAGTGAGAAAAAGTAATACCCAAAATTGGGATCCTAAAGTAAACAGTAAAACATCAACCTATTCAATATTTACATACAGTTTTATTGTTTTCATGCTAGCACACAATGCAGTTTTCAGGCCATCACTAATAAAATCCCGAATAACCCTTTTAAAAGTAGACTGGAATGTCAAAATATATTATCCAGTCCAATCTAGTTATGACATGTCTAAGTGAAATCGTTTGTGACTTCCAGCATTTTGCTATAATAGTTTTGGCTGCTAAATGAAAAAGTGTCTAAGTTTCTGGGTGCTTTGGAGACATCTAGGATTGGTTGCATTGAAATGTTAAGCTGTAGGATAATCTCACCAGGAGTTGTGCATTGCGCTCCCAAAAGCATAAGGGGGGGGGGGGGGGGGGTTCTTGCTATGATAAGCAAAATAAGATAAGAAAGCTTTGTAGCCAAAAGCTTTGAGACTGACACAAAGTTTGCTGGTTTAGTTTTTATTTAGGAAATTAAAAAATGTAAGCAAACAGAAGTATACAGTGCACTCAAAGGCAGATGTATTGTATATATATATATATATATACATATATATATATATATATATATATATATATATATATATATATATATATAGTCACCCAAACAATACAGCACCACTTCACCATGTTTCAATGAAATAGTGCCAGCATCAAAGACCCAATCATAGTAAATTAAGTAAAATGGCGCAGCAATCTATTACAATGAAAAATGATGGCAATGATTGAAAAAGGTTCTATGGTGGAACTGAAGCATTGCATGTAAAAATCCAGTGCACTGGGACCAATATTACCAGTATAAAAAGGGAAAATATTATCACCATACATATTACCACTATACTGTAACTGACCAAATCCTGTATACTGAGATCAATATTACCAATAATACCAGTTTGTAAGGAGAAATATTATCACAATACATATTACCAGCATACTTTTACTGAGCAAATCCTGTATACTGAGATCAATATTACTAATAATACCAGTATACAAGGAGGAATATTATCACCATACATATTACTATCTTACTGTTACTGACTAGTGATGAGCTGCAGGGGCTATATTCAAATTCGCGATATTTTGCAAATATATGGATGAATAATCGTCCTATGTTCCAGAAATTCGCATATTCGCTATGTTGGTCTCTTTTTTTTTTTTTTTAAATTCTTAAAGAAATTCGCATAGTGCGAATGCGCAATTATATCTTTCACCTAAAAGAAGGGAGGGATCAGTTTCCAGTCTGGAAGTGCCGATATTTGCATAAATATTCACATAAACATTATAAAAAAATTAATATTCATCATTACGACTATATATCTATATTCTAAATACTTCGCAAAATTCCGAAGTGCCAATATTCGCAGTAAAAATTAGCATTTCAAATATTTGCGCTCAACACTATTACTGAATGATATTACCAATAATACCAGTATACAAGGGACAAATAATACCGCCACACCCTAACCACTGCAACCACAGAATGATAAATATACCCACACTGCTAGTGAAAAAAATCCACTATGCAAAGAGCAAGATTCCCTCTCCTACAGTGCCCATAAACAGGAAGACACCAATACTATACAGGAGGTGCAGACCACAGAAATGCTGACAGTTACATCCAGGGAATCACAGCTGACATCTTCTCCAAGTGAATCACAGGTGACGTCTTCTTTGTTCATTTTTCTTCTTCTTCATCTGTCCTGGGCATCATGAAGATTTCTCCCAGTCAAGACTTGTCGCCGCAGAATCTGCCAGACAAACAATCCCCCCCCCCCACCCGATTCCTTATCCTCCTCTCATTCAGCAGCAGTTTTGGTAAAAACAAAAAAGAGAAGTTACCTTCTCATCGCATCCACGAAGTCCTGTTCTTTCCGACCCGCCCAGTAACATCGTAGCGTCCTAGCGCAGGCGGCGTGATGACGTCATATCAACACGCCACCCATGCTGTGATGCAGCAGACGTCCTGCGCGGCCTCCTCGGAGCAAGTGAGTGGAGTGAATGGCGAGGCTGGAAGCTTATAGCTCTTAGCTTCGCCACTTTGTGGCCGCTGCATACAAGGTCCTGATACTAGTATCAGGACCTTGTATGCTAGTATGAGGGGCTGGCAGGACAACACTCTCATCTATGGGACCTGATCAGGTGGCTGAACATAGACCAGCCACTGCCAGCTCTGCCTGGACTGGCAGCGGCGGCTAGCTGCTTTAGCGTAGGGCTAAAGGGCTAGCTGCTTGGGCCCCCCAGGAATGACAGGGCCCAGGGCAGCTGCCCCTTTTGTCCCACAATAAGATGTGCATAAGAGGAGATAAAGAATAACAAATCCCTACATCCCTGCTCTATCCCCCATGCCAAATGAATATGTATGAATAAATAATTTTATAGGATGCTGCAAAAACACAATATGCAATATATATAAACCTACAAACCTATACTTTATTTATATCATATTAAAAATGTGTATCACAGCAACAATACATGTGCAAAAACAAGGCAAATGGCAACTGGAAGGCAGGGGGCAACAGTAGCTGGGCAAAAAACATGCTGAAAAAATGCATGTATAATGTACATGTGCTTCCCAGAAACAGGGGGAATGCTAAAAAGCTATATAGGGTATAGGTAACTAAAAGCTGAACTAGTAGAACAACAGTATAAATTGCATGTGCAAAAAATACAAGAAAATAGCAGCAGTTACATAAGCGATACCAATATGTAGCAACAAACCCACCCCTACAGCCGTTTTGGAACACTTTCCTTCTTCTGTGGGTGTCACAATTTGGTTATGGGACGATATTTATACAAGCAATGTTCAATCATAAAACAAATCATGAAATAAAAATCTGGGGCTCAAGGTCTCAGATATTCAGGAAAATATTTTATTTAGGTAATAAAATTTAAACAACAGTGGTAAGTACCATATCAAATAGTTTAAAACGTAACTGGTGGCACACAGGGCCTTTGTGTGCCACTTAAGTCAGAATGTATTGTAAAATAAATCAGTACATACATTAACCCCTTAAAGGGGTTCTCCGGTGCTTACACATCTTATCCCCTATCCAAAGGATAGGGGATAAGATGCCTGATCGCGGGAGTCCCGCCGCTGGGGACCCCCAGGATCATTCACGCGGCACCCCGTTTGTAATCAGTCCCCAGAGCGTGTTCGCTCCGGGTCTGATTATGGGTAACTACAGGGCCGGCGGCGTGTGACGTCATGCCTCTGCCCCCGTGTGACGTCACGCTCCGCCCTTCAATGCAAGCCGACGGGAGGGGGCGTGATAGCTATCACGCCCCCTCCCGTAGGCTTGCATTGAGGGGCGGAGCGTGACATCATACGGGGGTGGAGGCGTGATGTCACATGCCGCCGGCCCTGTAGTCGCCCGTAATCAGACCCGGAGCAAACACGCTTCGGGGACTGATTACAAACGGGGTGCCGCGTGCATGATCACTGGCGTCCCCAGCTGCGGGACTTCCGCGATCAGGCATCTTATCCCCTATCCTTTGGATAGGGGATAAGATGTTTAAGCACCAGAGAACCCCTTTAAGGACTCAGCCCTTTTTACCTTAAAGGGGTATTCCAGGATTTTATTTTATTTTACTATGATACAGGGGCTGTAAAGTTAGTGTAGTTCATAATATAGTGTCTGTACCTGTGTGTGATGGTTTTCTCACAATTCTGTGATTTTCACCCCACTATTTATTTTTAACAGCATACAAAATGACTGCTGTCTCGGATTTTTCCCAGCTTGCAATGAGGCCGAGACCTGACTCACTAGTCAGCTGATGACAGGGAGCCTGTCTGCTTCAATGGGTGAAGCGATCACTTGGTGGGAGAGAGATCAATCTGCAACTAATGCAACAGCTGTAGGCACCCTGATTGAAAACCACAGGTCTTTTGTTTCAATGGGTGGGGTGGCTGATGTGTGAAAGGGAGGAAATTGGAATTGTTGGATTTGTAGTCAAAAAAAGAAAAGTCAAACAGGAATAACAAGTTCACAATAAGCTAGCCACAGTGTTATGGTAATCTCTCAACATAGCCATTTAGCCCCAAGACAAGTGCAGATCCTTCCTAATCATGTCCATTACTGTCTGCCAGGTACATACTAAAATACCTTATGGTGGATAACCTCTTTAAGGACTCAAAACAATTTTAGTTTTTGCACTTTTGTCTTTTCCTCCCCCCCCCCTTTCTAAAAATCATAACTTGTTCAATTTTGCACTTACAGACCCATATAAGGGCTTGTTTTTTGCTTAACCAATTGTACTTTGTAAAGACATCACTTATTTTATAACATAATATGCGGAAAAACAAAAAAAAAACGTATTTGTGGGATAAAATAAAAAAAATGCCAGTTTGCAACTTTTTAAAGCTTCCGTTTCTACTACCGTTTTTGGTAAAAATGACACCTTATCTTTTTATTCTGTAGGTCCCTACGGTTACAAGGAAACCCAATTAATGTAGGTTTTATTTTATTTTACTACTGATGTCTGATGTCTGTGCGAGGATCCTGGGTGCCGTCCTCGTGATAGGTAGCGCACGCTCCTTGCTGTTTAATAAGCAGGCGTGATAATAGGTATGTGGTGCAATAGTAAATCCAATTGGTCACACTGTGGGTAGTCAGTGGTTATTCCAGTAACTAGCTGGACGTGCTTCAAGACTTTCGTAGCTGCTGAAGAAAAGCGTCCAGTTAGTTACTTGAATCACCACTGACTACCCACAGTGTAACCAATTGGATTTACTATTGCACCACACACCTATTATCATGCCTGCTTATTAAACAGCAAGGAGCATGTGCTACCTACCACGAGGACAACACCCAGGATCCTCGCACAGACATCATCTCCCTACGGAGCAGGAGCGCTGCAGTCCACCCGACCGGAGCCCATCTGTCCATGCAACTTAAAGGAGATGGCCAAGTATCCCGCAGCATACCCTCTTGCTATAGAGAGCCGGCAGTGAGGATAAAGACCAGCATGTCCGTGTACCAGTAAGGTAAGCTGTTACAATACCGTGCTACGACTAGTAGTCCCAGCATGCCTTTGCTGTTATAACGATTTCAATGACTCCTTATCTCAGCACACTGAAACTAGTGACTCAGAATACGTCTGATGCAAACTTGCTACGATGAATACAATTTATATCTTAGAGAAGAACAATGTTGTAGTTCCATATTTCCATATTTGGACAGTTTTTTTTCTAGTTGGCAGGATACAGAATACGTTCATCTTCAAATGATCACGATAGTAGAAGACAATCTGTCCAAGAGAGGCTGGGAGTTGAACTGGAAAAAATCTTTCAGTTTCCTGCATACTATCCTGGGAATGGTACTGAACCATGAAGCAGGCTTGCTATTTTCCCATTCAAAAAGTTCAAAATATCAGGGAAAGCCTTCAGTCAGTAAAATGATGTCAGTGAGCGAAGTCTTTTTGTGAGAAGAAATGTCAGTTTTAGGTTTAGGTGCATATAGCTGTGTCTAGTTAGGACTGTGATGCAAACCAGTTGTGTTTGGACTTAAAGGAGTACTCCGGTGGAAAACTTTTTTTTTTTAATCAACTGGTGCCAGAATGTTAAAGGAGTACTCCGCCCCTAAACATCTTATCCCCCTCCCATAGACTTGCATTGAGGGGGCAGGGCGTGATGTCACACAGGGGCAGAGTGGTGATGTCACGATGTCACGTCACCGTGATCGGGAGGCGGTAGGATGAGAGCCTCCAGCGCTGCCGGAAGCCGCAACAGGTGGGCCCTGCAGCCGAGATCCCAGGGGTCCCCAGCGGCAGGACCCCCGCGATCTGACATCTTATCCCCTATACTTTCGAAAGGGGATAAGATGTCTAAAGGCAGAGTATCTGTTACGCCGAGCGCTCCGGGTCCCCGCTCCTCCCCGGAGCGCTCGCTACACTCTCGTTACTGCAGCGCTCCGGTCAGATCCACTGACCCGGGGCGCTGCGATACCGCCTCCAGCCGGGATGCGATTCGCGATGCGAGTGGCGCCCGCTCGCGATGCGCACCCCGGCTCCCGTACCTGACTCGCTCTCCGTCGGTCCTGTCCCGGCGCGCGCGGCCCCGCTCCCTAGGGCGCGCGCGCGCCGGGTCTCTGCGATTTAAAGGGCCACTGCGCCGCTGATTGGCGCAGTGGTTCTAATTAGTGTGTTCACCTGTGCACTCCTTATTTATACCTCACTTCCCCTGCACTTCCTCGCCGGATCTTGTTGCCATTGTGCCAGTGAAAGCGTTTCCTTGTGTGTTCCTAGCCTGTGTTCCAGACCTCCTGCCGTTGCCCCTGACTACGATCCTTGCTGCCTGCCCCGACCTTCTGCTACGTCCGACCTTGCTTCTGTCTACTCCCTTGTACCGCGCCTATCTTCAGCAGTCAGAGAGGTTGAGCCGTTGCTAGTGGATACGACCTGGTCACTACCGCCGCAGCAAGACCATCCCGCTTTGCGGCGGGCTCTGGTGAAAACCAGTAGTGACTTAGAACCGATCCACTAGCACGGTCCACGCCAATCCCTCTCTGGCACAGAGGATCCACTACCTGCCAGCCGGCATCGTGACAGTATCCCTTTAAACAGATTTGTAAATTACTTGTATAAAAATGTTTAATCCTTCCAGTACTTATTAACGGCTGTATACTACAGAGGTAATTCTTTTTTTTTTTTTTCTTTTTTTTCTGTCACGGCCACAGTGCTCTCTGCTGACACCTCTGTCCATTTTAGGAAATGTCCAGAGCAGCATATGTTTGCTATGGGGAATTTATCCTGCTCTGGACAGTTCCTGACATGGACAGAGGTGTCAGCAGAGAGCACTCCTATTCACACTGCCATGTGAATAGACCCTTATTGTACTCTTAAGAGACCTTTAACATATCTGCTCTGAAGGAATGGTTTGGCAATGCCAAGGCTCCACATAAGCGACCGGCCTGTCCTGACACTAGGCAGAGGGGGTAGAACTATAAAGTAGTCATGTTGTAAGCATTTGTTTCAACTGTACGTTCTTTCCCTCCAATAAGGACAAATTGCTGACATGTAATATACAGCCTTATCTACACAGATTTGGTGATATATGCAAAAAGTATACATCCTTTAGGTGAAATGCAACACTTCTAAATTCCTAAAAATCAACCTGGTGCTCAGAACCTAGGGTCAATAGTAGTTCCACAGCCTTCCTCAGCCTTTGATATTGTATGTATGGCTCTGCTTTGACAGACAGTCATTTCTATGGGATGTAGAATGCTAAAAATCCATGTTTTTCATCGCACTTCTTTTATCTCTGAGATACAGGTTTGAATATTTTCCACAGTCTCTGTGAAACCATAGCGCTCATATCTGATAATATGTTTTATCCCTGCTATTATACTTCACCTTCTCATACACACATGTACTCTGCTTTCCTTACATTACTACCCAGCGTACTTTTATACATTATACATATGCAGTCTACTGCACAGAAATGAATGACTGTTTGTACCTAAATTAGTTTTGGTCACATATGACTAGACAGGGCTGTAACTGACAGGGGGATAATGCTGAAGCAGTTTTTTTTGCATTGAATGGACCTGATGAAGAAAGGATTCTACCTTTCAAAATGCATTGTCATATGTTCCAAAAAATATTTTATTATTTACTTTAATGGATCATATTAGGTTTTGTTTTTTTCAAAGTAAATCTTTATTAAGGTTTTACAAATAAGTATAAACAGAAAAAGATAAAAAAAAAAAAAAAAAAACAACAGCGACAAACGTTGTCATGCAAGGACAATAAACAATAAAGATGGGTTCTGGATGGGCCCTTGGTAGAGAGGAGCCAGACTCGAAGGCACACTGCAGGTTCCCTAATGGGACAATCCTATCTAAAAGGGCGCCTATGCTATTATTCAACTATTGTCATTGAATTATCTGAACTGGAAGGGCAGGGGGCCTAGTAAAGCAGGCGTAGGGGTAAAGCAGTATATCACAAAACCTACGTGCCAGTAGAGGATTTTGAATCATGGGGTAGGCAGAGACGATCAGTCGGAGTGATGTCCTTTAGTTCCCAGAAAGGAGGGGGGGGGGGGCTTTGAGTAGCCATGACAAACCTACTAGGAAAGGAAGAGACAGCAGGAGCATCATATTACGTTTTATCGCCACGCATCAGTGGGTGCCACCCATCTCCTGGTCTTCTGAGGCTCTGGTGGGATTTTATACACTAGCTTTTAGTGCGTGTACCACTCCATTCCAGGACAAAGGGGAATGCAGGCTGCGGCTGGGGATATTTATATCTACTTGTACTGTTGTGATATGAAAAGTATAAAAACAGACAGATTGATGCGCATCTAAGCGCAATTATCCTTATTAAAGGAGATGGAGTAAGAAATAGGTATAAATATGCTCACCTATATGTGTTACGCTATGAGCACAACACCACAGCTCGCTTAATCCCACAGTGAGTGGTATATGAAGGAGTGCAGCCTGCATTGATCCCGTGTCCAGCAGGTGGAGGACGGTCAGATAAAGCGTGTCAATGCAAGTAGAGCACAACAGTACAAGTAAATTCAAGTGGTGGAAGGAGGTCTCCCGGAAAATAAGTGCAGTCAGCAGCGCTCTCCTCTCAGTAGGGAAGGGTTTTTAAATAATACCAGGCAGAGTATGGACTGGATAAAATAACAAACAGTTTATTTTACAAAGGCAAACGAACAACGCGTTTTGAGGGGCGGGACCCCCTCTTCGTCAGGATCACGTGATCAGCACAGATAATAGGGAACGTTTCTCATTTCTCTGAGATTCAATCCTCATTTTAATTAGTAAAGGCATGTAGATCTCTTAAATGGTTACTGTTATTTTGAAAAAAAGTGAACGTATCTTTTCAGATAGATAACAATGCTTCTTTCTCCACTTATCAACCCCCAGACACACACAAAACTGTCATTCACTCTGACAAATCAGTTAAAATCGACCATGATAGACTTGCAGCTCACTCTGAGATTGTATTACAAGCTGCCAATACAAGTCTATGGGGAGGGGAGGGATGTGGAGGGAGATAGGAGGAGGAATGACTGGAGAGACCAGGAGCTGTAGAGATACAGCACGGAGACTACATAGGAGCTACTGTAAGTAATAGATCTCGCCCTGAGGCTCAATTCACAGCTTACTCTATTCACAAGTGCTCTATAATGTCTTCCATGTTACAGCAGTTTATTAGCAGGCATATGACATAGAAGTGCAGAATCCTTTGTGTTTGCAGTGTAAGACAAACATTGTAGACCCCACCCACCAGCTAAGAGACTACTAAAAAAGACGGATAAAAAAGACAGTGAAACTGCTATATACACATTATATAATTACCAAAATAGTACTGCTTCCCAGGTACACACATAGGGCAGCTTATTGTGAAAAGTCACCTGAAAGTGTTAAGCCTGGAAGGCTGTATTTGTGGGAGTTGCATTGGGTACATAAACCCCCTCCTTCCGGATACAGGTGTGTATGGCGCGTTTGACGGTTTTCTCTTCCTAGAAGCACCGTGTGAGCCCATACGTCCCGGAGGTCAGAAGGAGTTCGTGTAGGAGGGTTTCTTGCAGCGATTACAGTGAAGTATCCAGCAGTAATAGCGCCGGTTCCTGGCTCATTTTTCTTACTGTGCACTGATTTCTTATCATTACATTGCCCGCATCACTTGCCAGCCAGAGAGCTGTTAACTGTGGCGGCTCTCTTGTATGTGGCAGATAGAAATTCTTCCAGCACTGTGGTGCACCATTAGCCGTGGCTCCTCCATGCGGCAGGTTGCACACAGGGGCTTCCTCACCTCCCCACCTGGCCTCACTGTCTGACTGGTCCCTCCATTGCTCTGCCTGGTCCGCTCGCTGCCGGCTTCTGGTGCGGGAGCCCTCAACACAGAGAGGCAGTGGCTCTCACGTGTCAGGCAGGTGACGTCATCAGTCGGTGCAGCCGCGCACCGCCAGCATCGACTCCCCGTGTGCCGAATACACAGCTGGGGGGCTCCCTTACCTGTCAGTGTGAAGTAAGAATTGTGGGGCACTGGGGAAGCGGTGGGGGGGGGGGGGGAGTACGGAGGCCTTGTGGAAGCATGGGAAAGGGGTTGCAAGGGCAATGAGCCAGGATTATCCTGACTCCCCACTTACCAGCTTACGTGATATCAGCAAATTTTTTAAAGGTACACGGTCAACATGCCTCAATGGAAGGTGTATATTGTCATTGAATATGATAATGGTAATTTTGCAACTGGCACACTATTATTTAATCTGCATCTCTGTACCAAGTGGGATCCGTGTGTTAGTTGGTTTCCTATAAATTCCCAGAGCGTCTTAGGTGCTGGAAATTATGTTACCCCTCTTTTTTGTTTATGATACCCATTCACATACTCCCACAGTGTAAATGAAGTCACATTAGTGGGGCTCAGATCCTATACATCACTGACGTACTCCACCAGCGCGGCCTCACGTTGCAGCATTTCGTTTATGCACATAGACAGTTGACTACCAGTTTATCTGACACGTTCTTCAGATGGGGTCTTCTGTTGTTCATTGTTACTGACATGCCTTCAGAGCAATGACATCACACATAGTCAGTGAATGACCGCATGCCTGACTCTTCTTCAGGTGGGGCTCTCCGAGTTGCTGCTGACCCGTTTTTCAGAGCAATGATATTACACTTAGGCAGTAGATCACAGTTTTTTTTTTTTTTTTTCTTCAGATGGGACCCTCGGCATGCTGTTGTTACTGACTAATTTTTCAGAGGAATAGCATTTCAGGTAGCTGTTGGTCATGAATCAGTAGGATTACCCTGCTGTCTTATTTTCTCGCTGTCATGTCAATAGTTATACATTTCACATAGCTTCACTATCAGGGGGTCATATCATAGTCATTCACTCACGATTGTCACAATTAATTCCACATTCCACGCAGTACCCAGTAGTGTTTACGTGGTTGCAAATCACTGTCGTCTTCTCTGTACATCATGCTGCCTCATGCCGTTTTCTCAGTGTCACAGTCATTCCAGTCCACGAACAAGTACAAGGTGTTAGTATGTCATCCTTGTGTTTAGTGACTTTCATCTCTTCACTGCTATGTTGTCATCCTTTCTTTCATTTCACACTGTTCCTGGTGTGTTCACATTTTGGTTTAGCACGTATTCTTTGTTTTAATAGTTACTGGTTCTTGTCTTGGTCATTAGTAGGTTCAGAGTGGTCGCAGTGTGTCAGTTTGAGTCGAGTATTGAAAATGGTTGTTTGTCCCAGGTTAGTAGCTTGTTACTGGTGAGGGTTGCCCTGGTTGATTTGAAGCTTACTATTGTTTGTCTATCTACCAGTACCCTTAAATGGCCCGGACAGGTACAGCAGCAATATGTCTCAACCATCTGACATCAAGGAGACACATTCCATCTCAGAGACTCCCGCAAGGGCCTCTGATCAGGGTAGTGCCCCCTCATACCGTTCTTGGACAATTCGAAACTGATGGAGGAGCTGAGGAGGAAGGGCATCCCTTTTTCCGGCATCAGCCAGGAAAGCGGAACTGTATAATTTACTGATGCCTGAGCCCATGCCAGGTCGTGACCCAGCAGGTATCACAGGTCAATCATTTCGCATAGCCCACGCCAGGTCGTGACCCAGCAGGTATCTCAGGTCACTCATTTCGTATAGGGGCAGCCTCCATGGCATCCAGACATAACATTCCAGCTCACATAATTAAAGGGGTATTCCAGGAAAAAACTTGTTGATATATATATATATATATATATATATATATATCAACTGGCTCCAGAAAGTTAAACAGATTTGTAATTTAGAATGCATCTGATGAAAGGCCACATGACCTGAAACGCGTCATGCTTGGCGCTGATTCCTGGAATTTTAAATGTTTGTCTTATTGAAGTCTCTCCATGTCGATGATTTTACGTGGTTCCAATAAAGGTGAAGTTTCATAATTGCTGGCATCTACCTGCTTTCTTCGTAGATTTGTAAATTACTTCTATTAAAAAATCTTAATCCTTTCAGTACTTATTAGCTTCTGAAGTTAAGGTTGTTCTTTTCTGTCTAAGTGCTCTCTGATGACACCTGTCTTGGGAAACGCCCAGTTTAGAAGAGGTTTGCTATGGGGATTTGCTTCTAAACTGGGAGTTTCCCGAGACAGGTGTCATCAGAGAGGACTAAGACAGAAAAGAACAACATTAACTTCCGAAGCTCATAAGTACTGAAAGGATTAAGATTTTTTAATAGAAGTAATTTACAAATCTGTTTAACTTTCTGGAGCCAGTTGATATATAAAAAAAAGTTTTTAAAGTTTTAAGCAACTAGGTCGCTGGCATTCGGCTTGTTTCATCCGCTACATCACAGATTCGTCTCTTGAAATGGCAAACGTTTTCAAAGTTTTGGTTCTGTGATATATCAATAAAATTGCATTGCACCTACTCTCTTGTCTTTTGCCCTCTATAGACGTGCCCTCAATTGCGGTTTTGGGCACACTTCAACCACTAATTGATATATTTATGATAATTTTTTTAATTCAGGTAACCCTTCATCCATCATACACAGGGGTGTGGAAATAAAAAAAAAAACTACTTGTCCAAGGGACTAAAGCTGAACACAATCTACTTGTCCCTCAAGAAAATCCACTTGTCCTGGTAGATAAAATAATTTCCACCAAAATAGTACGATCCCCCCCACTAGACCACCAGGGATGGATATAAGATCCTTTAGACACTGTTGTCAACTTAGACAGCAGTGATCTAATGGTTTAATAGCGGCTTCAGAGATCGCAGCATGCCAGGCTATTAGCGGCCGGAGAGCTGTAGCTCCTCTAACACCCGAGGCAACCACAGAAAAGTATAAATGTAACTTTTTGATCACCTTATGAAAAATTTCTCATATGAAGTGACCAAAAATGAACAATTCTGGACTATTTTTTTACATTTACACCGTTCACCGTACGGTTTAATTAACATTATATTTTAATAGTCTGGACATTTCCACATGCAGCGATACCACTTATGTTTATATTTTTACATTATTTTTATTTAAAGAAAATTGGAAACTTTTATTAGTAAGGGGCTTATTCACATATATACGCACTTTTTAAAATATTTTTAGCACTATTTTTCAGTCTTCATAGGGACTTATGTGTTACTGGGGGGGTTCTGCTTCTCCAGTTTATGTGGTGCATTTTGTGCCAGAAAATGCTGGAAGTTGCATTTAGTTAGTAGATAACTACAACACCCAGCATGCCCTGATACAGCCTATGGTTGTGTGGGTGTTGCAGCATGTTGCACTGTATAGGACAGTTAAGGTTATTGTGTAACATGCTGGGAGTTGTAGTTTTGGTTTGTGTCAGCTGCAGAGCCATAGGATGTGTCAAGGAATACTGGGAATTGTAGTTAGTAACTACAACACCCAGCATGCCCTGATACAGCCTATAGCTCTGCAGCTGACCAGAACCAAAACTACAACTCCCAGCATGTTACACTTTATAGTTCTACAGATTAGGTTATTGTGTAACATGCTGGGAGTTGTAGTTTTGGTTCGGGCGTGTTTGCGTGCATCAGTGGGGCTCTTGGTTGGCGGGTGAGTATGAAGGGGGAGGATTCTGGGGGTGAAATTTAGTGCGGGTGACCAGAAGCCACAAAAAATTAAATTAGATGGTACAACTGGCGGCGGCGGCAGTGCCCCCCCCCCCCCCCCCCCACATCATACATTACATACATACACACATCACACATACACACATCCTACATACATCCGCCGCTGCCCCCCCACATCATATACATACACACATCAAACTTAGACAGACATCACACACACATCATACATTACATACACATCACACATAGACATCATACACACATTATACATTACATACACATCACACATAGACAGACATCATACACACATTATACATTACATACACATCACACATAGACAGACATCATACACACATTATACATTACATACACATCACACATAGACAGACATCATACACACATTCTACATTACATACACATCACACATAGACAGACATCATACACACATTACACATTACATACACATCACACATAGACATCATACACACATTATACATTACATACACATCACACATAGACATTATACACACATTATACATTACATACACATCACACATAGACAGACATCATACACACATTATACATTACATACACATCACACATAGACAGACATCATACACACATTCTACATTACATACACATCACACATAGACAGACATCATACACACATTACACATTACATACACATCACACATAGACATCATACACACATTATACATTACATACACATCACACATAGACATTATACACACATTATACATTACATACACATCACACATAGACAGACATAATACACACATTATACATTACATACACATCACACATAGACATTATACACACATCACACATAGACAGACATAATACACACATTATACATTACATACACATCACACATAGACATCATACACACATTATACATTACATACACATCACACATAGACATTATACACACATTATACATTACATACACATCACACATAGACAGACATCACACACATTATACATTACATCCACATCACACATAGACATCACACATTATACATAGACAGACATCACACACATTATACATTACATACACATCACACATAGACATCACACATTATACATTACATACACATCACACATAGACATCACACATTATACATTACATACACATCACGCATAGACATCACACATTATACATTACATACACATCACGCATAGACATCACACACATTATACATTACATACACATCACACACAGACATCACACATTATACATTACATACACATCACACATAGACATCACACATTATACATTACATACACATCACACACAGACATCACACATTATACATTACATACACATCACAAATTATACATTACATACACATCACACATAGACATCACACATTATACATTACATACACATCACACACAGACATCACACACACATTATACATTACATACACATCACACATAGACATTATACACACATTATACATTACATACACATCACACATAGACAGACATAATACACACATTATACATTACATACACATCACACATAGACATTATACACACATCACACATAGACAGACATAATACACACATTATACATTACATACACATCACACATAGACATCATACACACATTATACATTACATACACATCACACATAGACATCATACACACATTATACATTACATACACATCACACATAGACATCACACACACATTATACATTACATACACATCACACATAGACATCACACATTATACATTACATACACATCACACATAGACATCACACATTATACATTACATACACATCACACATAGACAGACATCACACACATTATACATTACATACACATCACACATAGACATCACACATTATACATTACATACACATCACACATAGACATCACACACATTATACATTACATACACATCACACACAGACATCACACATTATACATTACATACACATCACACATAGACATCACACATTATACATTACATACACATCACACATAGACATCACACATTATACATTACATACACATCACACATAGACATCACACATTATACATTACATACACATCACACACAGACATCACACATTATACATTACATACACATCACAAATTATACATTACATACACATCACACATAGACATCACACATTATACATTACATACACATCACACACAGACATCACACATTATACATTACATACACATCACACATAGACATCACACATTATACATTACAAACACATCACACACAGACATCATACACATATTATACATTACATACACATCACACAAAGACATCATACACACATTATACATTACACACACATCACACACAGACATTATACACACATTATACATTACATACACATCACACATAGACAGACATCATACACACATTATACATTACATACACATCACACATAGACATCACACATTATACATTACATACACATCACACACAGACATCACACATTATACATTACATACACATCACACATAGACAGACATCATACACACATTATACATTACATACACATCACACATAGACATCACACATTATACATTACATACACATCACACATAGACATCACACATTATACATTACATACACATCACAAATAGACATCACACATTATACATTACATACACATCACACATAGACATCACACATTATACATTACATACACATCACACATAGACATCACACATTATACATTACATACACATCACACATAGACATCACACATTATACATTACATACACATCACACATAGACATCACACATTATACATTACATACACATCACACACAGACATCACACATTATACATTACATACACATCACACACAGACATCACACATTATACATTACATACACATCACACACAGACATCACACACAGACATCATACATTACATACACATCACACAGACATTATATATTATATACACATCACACACAGTCATTATACACACATCACACCATACATATACAACCACCCTTCCTGCCGCCGCCTGTATTCTCTGCCTCCTCACCTGAGCCGCCATGAGTGGACATCAGAGCTGTAGTCTCGGCCGGTGTGAGGTTACATGGGTTTGAAAATCTCCCCTCACACCGGACGTCCTCTCCTCTCTCCCCTCCTCTCACACTCTGTGTTTTCCCCGTGCAAACATGCAACCTCCCCGTGGTGGATTAGGTCCTGTGGAGACAGGGGAGGGGGAGGGATAGAGCTGTGTGCGGGGGAGGGGGGAGCTGTGTACCGAGCTGTCTTACGTCCTTTCTCTCACCCTGCTGTGTCTTCTTGTGTAGAGCTGCATCCTCCGGGAGGGGAGATAAGGGGGCTCTGCAGTCAGCTGGAGGCCGCCGCCCCCTCCATACACTCTGAGCGCCGGTGTGAGGTGGAGACTTCCATCGGCTCCTGCGCCTCACACCGGCATTAAAGAAAAATAAGGGAGAAGTCTGTCTGTCCCTGCTCGCCCGATACAGGGCTAAATCTATAAACAATTCACCTGCCCGGCGCCCAAAACTACTTGCCCCGGGCGTCGGGCGATAGAATTTCCACATCCCTGCATACAGCTGTTCATAGGTAAGTGAGTTTCTTTATTTATATCTAATGTTATGTAGAGTTTGTCTCAGCATGTCTACGAATCAAACTGTGTCTGCAAGGGCATAAAAGCTTTCTTTTGTAGGTATGTGAAAAAACTAACAATGCAGCTTGTAGGATTTGAGTTGTAGTGGTAATAAAGTTCCTCCACACACAGTTATAAAGTATATATTTTATTGTATTCATTTTGTTATTGTAAAAAAAATCCCTAATGTATTCGTCACATTTGCATTTTAGTTTAATTAAAACAGCTCATAACTTTTAGCCAATTAAAAAGAACAGCACAGCGCGATATAGTACCAGCAAGAAACAGAGGGTGCAAATGTGCTTGTTCCCCACTTCTTAGAAGTGTCCCCTGACAATAAACCAATCCCAATCAAAGTGTCCCAACAATCAGCTGTAATCTGTCGGGAACTGGCAGTAAGTGTGCAATTTTCCTGCAGCACCACCACAGGGGAAATTAATACACAGTGCACATTGAAATGAATGGAAAGTCTATGAAACACATGACAGAAAAGGTTCAGAGTAATGACAGTCCTGAACAGAGCTAAATTCCGTACTAAGGTACTGTGTATAAAAATGTCTTTTTTAGACTTTACAAACTTTTTAAGCATGCCTGTAACACACTGTCATCTATTATTGCTCAATTCCATGTTTGCCATTTTGTCATGAATGACTGGGGGGACAGGGAGAGTGAGCCCAAAGCTGTCCCTAGTGATACTCTCCCTGCCTACTTGCCCATACACCCTAAGCGGTGAATAGACAAATTGGAGTCGGTCCCTCCCTGCACTACAGTGCATTAGTGTAAAATAAAAAATTACATACATAGTCAGTCACAGGCCAGAAACAGAAACGAAGAACTACCAGACTACCAGATATACCAGACAGGATACAAATACTAAAAGGGCAGAATATAGTGTATTAACAAACAGTTCATAAACCAGATATCAGATAAACAGCAGACATGATAAAATGAACAAGATTAGGTGTGCAACAAGAATACAGCAGAATCCAAGAGACGCAGGGGATGGACGGAAGAACTGAAAGCTAAAACACTAAACTGATCTGGTAACATAAGACACTGTTCACACAGATCACACAGATAACAGACATGAATTTCATAAAAACGGACACAAGAAAACCAAACTCTACAACTTAGAGGAACGCTGGCCAGGATACTAGACAAGATATTTCTAAACAGGATATATTTCAAGATACATGACAGGATAAATTCAAAACCAATCTCCACTATGTGGAGGGACAGGACAGGATTCTCACAGTGTGAACACAGACTAAGCAGAACAGACATACATCCTAAAAACCGACAAATAACACAGACTAAAATCTACAATAAACAAGACTATTTAACCATAGCCACCAGATAAAATCACAAGATGAATACAAGGTGCATGCTCAAGCAGACATAGTGAGAGTATTGCACAAACAGACATCATAGTAGCATTATTGCACAAAATAACCAGCAGCTAGAATGCAGGAGAACTCTGGTTAAGCTAGACCCACCCAAGTTCTTATTCGTTCAGAGCATTAACCCCTTAATGACCACGGACGTAAATGTACGTCCTGGTTTGGCGGTACTTTGTGCACCAGGACGTACATTTACGTCCTGTGTATAATCGTGAGCATCGGAGCGGTGCCCGCATCATACACGGCAGGTTCCGGCTGCTATCAGCAGCCAGGGACCCGCGGGTAACCCCTCAGATGCCGGAAATGCATCTGTGGAAATGCGCATGTTAAAATAGATGATCATCTGTAATGGTGGACGGAGGTCCCCTCACCTGCCTCCATCCGTCTCCTGGCATCTTCTGCTCTGGTCTGAGATCGAGCAGAAGGGAGAAGAAGATAGCCAATAAAACTGATCAGTGCTATGTCCTATGCGGAGCACTGCACAGTATTAGTAATCAAATGATTGCTATAGATAATCCCCTATGGGGACTATTAAAGTGTAGAAAAAAAAAGTTGAAACATGTAAAAAATCCCCTCCCTCAATAAAACTGAAAATTGTCAGTTTTTCCCATTTTACCACCAAAAAGCGTACATTTTTTTTAAATAAACATTTTTGGTATCACCACCAGCGTAAATGTCCTAACTATCAAAATATAATGTTAACCCCTTCCCGCTATTGGACGTATGCATACGTCCAGGCGAATTACACGTTCGCGCAAATGGACGTATGCATACGTCCAAGCGATCTCCTGCTCTGCCGCGGGCAGCGCAGGAGATCGCGGGTGGGACTCAGCTGTCAATCACAGCCGGAGTCCCACCGCAGCTGCCGGGGCCGCGATCGCGCCGGTCCCGGCAGCATTAACCCCATAGATGCCGTGATCAGACTGATCACGGCATCTATGGTGTTTGCAGGGGGAGCGCTCTCCCCCTGCCCATCAATCGCGGCGCCGCGATAAAATAAGGGGGATCGGGGGTGTCCAAGACACCCTCGATCCCCCTTGAAGAGATAGGAGTGAGGTGGCAGGGTTGCCACCCCTCCTATCCCTGCTATTGATCGGCGGAGCGGCCGACCAATAGCAGACTGGGGGCGGGGGGGTTAAAGTTCGGTTCCCCGCGCTATGCCCGCCCATCGGTGTCCGGGCACAGCGGGGGGAACCGTGCAGTAGCGGCGGCGGCGGCGATCACTTACCCGGCGGCGGCGGCGGCTGTGATCACGGCGGCGGTGGAGGTAAGTATGACGCCGCGTGTGCAGAGTCTGTTGCCTAGCAACATCTGCAGGGCGACAGTTTAGAGAGTGGTCTCTAAACTGTCGCCCTCCAGATGTTGCAAAACTACAACTCCCACCATGCCTTGACAGCTGTTTGCTGTGTTGGCATGCTGGGAGTTGTAGTTTTGCAAGATTTAGAGGGGTTCAGGCTAGAGATCACTGACAGTGGTCTCTAAACTGTAGCCCTCCAGATATTACAAAACTACAACTCCCAGCATGCTCAGACAGCAGTTTGCTGTCTTAGCATGCTGAGATTTGTAGTTTTGCAACATCTGGAGGGCCACAGTTTAGAGACCACTGTCAGTGATCTCTAGCCTGAACCCCTCTAAATCTTGCAAAACTACAACTCCCAGCATTCAGGAACAGCAAATGGCTGTCTCGGCATGCTGGGAGTTGTACTTGCGTGCATCCAGCTGTTGCATAACTACATCTCCCAGCATTCTCTTTGGAAATCAGTACATGCTGAGAGTTGTAGTTCTGCAACAGCTGGAGGCACACTGGTTGGGAAATACCAAGTTAGGTAATAGGTTCTATTACCCAACTCAGTATTTTCCAGTGTGCCTCCAGCTGTTGCAAAACTACAACTCCCAGCATGCACGTTCTGTCAGTGCATGCTGGGAGTTGTAGTTTTGCCCCCCCCTCCCATGTGAATGTACAGGTTACATTCACACTGGCGGCGGATTACAGTGAATTCCCTGCTTCAGGTTTGAGCTGCAGCAGCCGCAGCTCAAACTCCTAGCGGGAGACTCAGTGTAATCCGCCGTCAGTGTGAATGTAACCTAAAAACACTACACTACACTAACATAAAATAAAGAGTAAAACACTACATATACACACGTACACTGCCCCCCCCCCCCACCACCACCCCTTCCCCCCCAATAAAAATGAAAAACGTATCCTACAGCAGTGTTTCCAAAACGGAACCTCCAGCTGTTGCAAAACAAAAACTCCCAGCATTTCCGGACAGCCATTGACTGTCCAAGCATGCTGGGAGTTTAGCAACAGCTGGAGGCACCCTGTTTGGGAATCACTGGCTTAGAATACCCCTATGTCCACCCCTATGCAAATCCCTAATTTGGGCCTCAAATGCGCATGGCGCTCTCACTTTGGAGCCCTGGCGTATTTCAAGGCAACAGTTTAGGGCCACATATGGGGTATCGCCGTACTCGGGAGAAATTGGCTAACAAATTTTGGGGGGCTTTTTCTCCTTTTACCCCTTATGAAAAGGTAAAGTTGGGGTCTACACCAGCATGTTAGTGTAAAAAAAAAACATTTTGTACACTAACATACTGGTGTTGCCCCATACTTTAAAATTTCACAAGCGGTAAAAGAAAAAAAGCCTCCAAAATTTGTAACGCATTTTCTCCTGAGGACGGAGATACCCCATATGTGGGCGCAAAGTGTTCTGCGGACGCACAACAAGGCTCAGAAGGGAGAGTGCACCATGTAAATTTGAGGTCTAAATTGGTGATTTTCACAGGGGTGGCTGATTTTACAGTGGTTCTGACATAAGTGCAAAACAATAAATACCCACATGTGACCCCATTTTGGAAACTACACCCCTCACGGAATGTAACAAGGGGTATAGTGAGCATTTACACCCCACAGGTGTCTGACAGATCTTTGAAACAGGGGTCTGTGAAAATGAAAAATAAAATTTTTAATTTACACAGCCCACTGTTCCAAAGATACGTCAAATGCCAGTGGGGTGTAAATTCTCCCTGCACCCCTTATTACCTTCCGTGAGGGGTGTAGTTTTAAAAATGGGGTCACATGTGGGGGGTCCACTGTTCTGGCACCACGGGGGGCTTTGGAAATGCACATGGCCAAATTCTCTCTCCAAAAGCTCAATGATGCTCCTTCTCTTCTGAGCATTGTAGTTCGCCCCCAGTGCACTTCACGTCCACTTATTGGGTATTTCCATACTCAGAAGAGATGGGGTTACAAATTTTGGGGGGTATTTTCTGCTATTATCCCTTGTAAAAATGTAAAATTTGGGGGAAAACAAGCATTTTAGTGTAAAAAAAATATTTTTTTTTTTTTTACATATGCAAAAGTCGTGAAACACCTGTGGGGTATTAAGGTTCACTTTACCCCTTGTTACGTTCCCCAAGGGGTCTAGTTTCCAAAATGGTATGCCATGTGTTTTTTTTTTCTGTCCTGGCACCATAGGTGCTTCCTAAATGCGGCATGCCCCCAGAGCAAAATTTTCTTCCAAAAAGCCAAATGTGACTCCTTCTCTTCTGAGACCTGTAGTGCGCCCGCAGAGCACTTTTCATCCCCATATTGGGTGTCTTCTGAATCGGGAGAAATTGGGCTTCAAATGTTGGGGGGTATTTTCTGCTATTACCTTTTTTAAAAATGTTAAATTTTTGCTAAACCAAGCATTTTTGGTAAAAAAAAAATTATTTTTTTTACATATGCAAAAGTCGTGAAACACCTGTGGGGTATTAAGGTTCACTTTATCCCTTGTTACGTTCCTCAAGGAGTCTAGTTTCCAAAATGGTATGCCATGTCGTTTTTTTTTTGCTGTCCTGGCACCATAGGGGCTTCCTAAATGCGACATGCCCCCCGAGCAAAATTTGCTCTCAAAAAGCCAAATATGACTCCTTCTCTTCTGAGCATTGTAGTTCGCCCGTAATGCACTTCAGGTCAACTTATGGGGTACCTCCATACTCAGAAGAGATGGGGTTACAAATTTTGGGGGGTATTTTCTGCTATTAACCCTTGCAAAAATGTGAAATTTGGGGGGAAACACACATTTTAGTGAAATTTTTTTTTTTTTTTTTTACATATGCAAAAGTCATGAAACACCTGTGGGGTATTAAGGCTCACTTAATTCCTTTTTACTTTCCTCAAGGGGTCTAGTTTCCAAAATGGTATGCCATGTTTTTTTATTTGCTGTTTTGGCACCATAGGGGCTTCCTAAATGCAACATGCCCCCAAAAAACCATTTCAGAAAAACGTACTCTCCAAAATCCCCTTGTCGCTCCTTCGCTTCTGAGCCCTCTACTGCGCCCGCCGAACAATTTACATAGACATATGAGGTATGTGCTTACTCGAGAGAAATTGGGCTACAAATTCAAGTATAAATTTTATCCTTTTACCCCTTGTAAAAATTCAAAAATTGGGTCTACAAGAACATGCAAGTGTAAAAAATGAAGATTTTGAATTTTCTCCTTCACTTTGCTGCTTTTACCGTGAAACACCTAAAGGGTTAAAACACTTACTGAATGTCATTTTGAATACTTTGGGGGGTGCAGTTTTTGTAATGGGGTCATTTATGGGGTATTTCTAATATGAAGACCCTTCAAATCCACTTCAAACCTGAACTGGTCCATGAAAAATAGCGAGTTTGAAAATTTTGTGAAAAATTGTAAAATTGCTGCTGAACTTTGAAGCCCTCTGGTGTCTTCCAAAAGTAAAAACATGTCAATTTTATGATTAAAATATAAAGTAGACATATTGTATATGTGAATCCAAAAAAAATAATATTTGGAATATCAATTTTCCTTACAAACAGAGAGCTTCAAAGTTAGAAAAATGCAAAATTTTCAATTTTTTCATCAAATTTTGGGATTTTTCACCAAGAAAGGATGCAAGTTACCACAAAAATTTACCACTATGTTAAAGTAGAATATGTCACGAAAAAACAATCTCGGAATCAGATTGATAAGTAAAAGCATTCCAGAGTTATTAATGTTTAAAGTGACAGTGGTCAGATGTGCAAAAAAGGGCTGCGTCCTAGAGGTGAAAATGGGCTGTGTCCTTAAGGGGTTAATGATCCCGTACAGTGAACGGCGTAAACGTAAAAAAAAATTAATAAGTCCAAAAATGCAGCTTTTTTGTCCCATTTTATTCCCCAAAAAATGAATAAAACATTATCTAAAAGTTTTATATATGAAAATATGGTATCGCTAAAAGTACAGATGACGGTGCAAAAATGAGCCCTCATACCGCCCCATATACGAAAAAATGAAAAAGTTATAGGTGGTCAAAATAGGGTGATTTTAAATTACTGATTTTGTACAAAAAGTTTTAGATTTTTTTGGGTTCGCCATACATTTTATGGTAAAATGAGAGGTTTCATTACAAAGTACAATTGGTCATGCAAAAAAACAAGCCCTTATATGGGTCTGTAGATGGAAATATAAAACAGTTATGGATTTTAGAAGGCGAGGAGAAAAAAATGAAAACGCAAAAATAAAATTGGCCTCGTCCTTAAGGTCAAAATGGGATTGGTCCTTAAGGGGTTAAAGGGGTCACCATAAGATGATTTTAGTATGTACCTGGCAGACAGTAATGGACATGCTTAGGAAGGATTTGTGCTTGTCTTGGGGCTAAATGGCTATGTTGTGAGATTACATTAATACTGTGGCTAGCTTTTTGTGAACTGGTATTTCCTGTTTGACTTTTCTTTTTTTGACTACAAATCCCATAATTCCATTTTCCTCCCTCCCACACATCAGCCACCCCACCCATTGAAATATAAATGAGCTGCATCCATTCAAAAAGACCTGTGGTTTTCAATCAGGGTGCCTACAGCTGTTGCATTAGTTGCAGATTGATCTTTCTCCCACGAAGCGATCCCTCCACCCATTGAAGCAGACAGGCTCCCTGTCATCAGCTGATTAGTGAGTCAGGTCTCCGCCACATTGCAACCTGGGAAAAAATCTGAGACAACATTCATTTTGTATGCTGTTAAAAATAAATATTGGGGTGAAAATCACATAAGAATTGTGAGAAAACCGTCACACACAGGTAAAGACACTATATTATGATGTGGTGTCCGGTACAGGACATGGTCCTGTACCCTTCCTAAGTCCCCTCAGGAAGAGTCCTGTACCCTTCCTAAGTCCCCTCAGGAAGAGTCCCTGCAGTCCATAGGGCTCTCCTGCAGGGCTCACCCCTTGCTCACTTTCTATAAATGCATTGTAAATGTATTGTACATATTGTTCTTTGTATATAAAGTTGTACAAATGTACAGGACTTTCCTGGGTCATGTGATCTACTATCATGTGATGTACCCAGAGTTCCCTGGGTACAGGACCTAGAGGCTTTGCAACCAATGGGCTTTAGTCCAGCCTCCTTAGTATATAAGGGGCTGTAGTCTCTCAGTTAGCTCTCTTCTCTCTTAGTTTCTGGCTACAAAGCAAGCATCTACTAAATTCATCTCATCTAGGCCAAAGCCTAAAGAACCTGCAGCCACTTCAAAACGTGAGTTATCAAGCTCTATCTACAATTCTAGTGATTACTATTCAACTTAAGTATACAATTAGTAGCACAGTGGCCTGCATAAATCTCAATACGACAAGTGCCAGCAAGCCTACGAGGTATCCTGCATCCCGGTTGCCTCTAGAGAAACTGCATAAATGTAAAGATTGTTTCCAAAGAAGTTTATGTAAAGTTCCAGTCATCTCAATTCCTGCTGTGGAAATTCCTTTATTGCCTGCTGTTTTTGGGTTTGTTGTCGGCAGGACCGTATCAGAAAACAACTACATCCTGGCATCACGAATAATCAGGGGTTAATAACACCTTACCCCACAGAGTTCATACCACCAGACCCTGCTACACCATTGCAACACCCTGGCACCACAATGAACTACACAAACTTTACAGCCCCTGTAGCATAGTCAAATAAAAAAAAAAAAAATCTGCAATACCCCTTTAACTATTCCCTATCCATAAAAATGAGAAGCAGTGCAGCACTCCATAAAGTGAAAAAATAGTGAATTTATTCCATCAAAAAAGTGTAACAATTAGCAGCGACGTTCCGATCCTCTCCAGGATCTTTTTCAAGCTTGAAAAAGATTCTGGAGAGGATAGAAATGTCGCTGCTAATTGTTACACTTTTTTGATGCAATAAATTCACTATTTTTTCACTTTATGGAGTGCTGCACTGCTTCTCATTTCTATGGATATGAAGGAATTTATGGACTGATTTTGTTTACAGTAGCCTGCACCCTTCACTTTATTAAATTTTTTTTGCCAAGAGTGCTGTTGTATCTATTGCTTTTGCCTATTCCCTATCCAGGGAGAATAGCAAACTGCTCAGAACAAACCAGTGTGTGAAAACACACCCAAACAGAAAAATACAAAAGCAAATAAATTGACATTACCAGGGGCAGACTGACAACACTCAGGGCCCCCCGGAACAAATAAAGCAAGGGCCCCCAGTCATCCCCTGGCCACACCTCTGCCCCACCCCTATTCGGACATGAACCTGATTGGTGATGTCTGGCATTAGCAGAGGGAGTGGGAGCAGGCACAATGCTTACATTTATGCCTTGTGTCCTTAGGGCTCATTTACCTGAATGGATCAGCAGCGTATTGGACCCATGGACACATTGGACCCTACAGTGCTGCCTCCATCTGTGTCTGCTCATAGCGGCAATCCGCATCTACGAACAGACACGCTTTTATGTGCATGTTTGCCGTGCACATGCGCAGTATACTCACACGCATCGCGGCTGCTCTCGGCCTAGCTCAGGGAACAGGAGGAGCGGCTGTGATTTGTGCGAGTATACTGCGCATGCGCGCGGCGAACATGCACCTCGAAGTGCGTCTGCTCGTAGCAGTGGATTGCCGCTATGAGCAGACACTGTAGGGTCCATTGCCGGCGGATCCGCAGTGTAAAATACGCTGCGGAACCGTCCGTGTGAATAAGCACTTGGGGTATGTTCACACGTACAGGTTCTGCTGCATATTTTCTGTAGCTTATTTTGCAACCTATTACAGCTAATGGCTTCCAAAGTCAGCTGCATAAAATATGCAGGAAAAATATGCATCAGATCCTGTACATGTGGATGTACCCTTAAGGCGTTAATGATAAATAAACAAGCAGTGTGCTCACATGTTGTCACCCCAGTGGGGTCACTTTCCGTCCTCCACTGTCCACAGGTCACCAACAAGTCACATTACCAGAACAATTTTTAGAAAAATTGCGGCAAAAATGGGCAGTTTTACAGCGATTTCGAAAAATTGCAGTAAAACTGCACCATTTTTGCCGCGTTTTCCCCCCAAAAAATTTCTGGTAATGTGACCTGTTGGTGACCTGTGGAGACTGGAAGAGGGAAAGTGACCCCACTGGGCTGCTACTTTAAACCGCCCCCCCCAGCCCCAGGTTATACTGCTGGTCAGAGGGGAGAGAGGCAGGACACAGGGATATCACTCGACCCTCTGTGTTCCTGGGAGGCCTGTCAGCTCTCAGCCCCCATCCTCTTCCTGTGCTGGGGGCGGAGCCAACAAACAGGTCCTTTTCATCCCTGCTCTGCTGCCTGTTTCTGCTAATGATAGGCTGAGCAGGAGCTGCGCAGGGATATTTATATAGAGAGAGACATCACATGAAAGTAGCGCTTTACTGGATCCCCAGCAGCTGCAGTGGGCCCCTTTACCTGGCCAGGCCTTCAAACCATGGCCGAATGGACCGGCCGGTAAGTCCGCCCCTGGACATTACACATTTTCTCCCAGATTGACCAGTATTTTCCAATCAGGGCTCCCCCCAGCTGTTGCAAAACTACAATTTCCCCATGGGAGATGTTTAGACTACCAAAGGCTGTCTGGGCATGCTGGGAGCTATAGTTTTGCAACAGCCAGAGTTACACTGGTTAGGAAACACTGATATAGACATTTCAGTTCCACTAAAGCACTGATGGATATGACAAGTGGCAGGTTATTGTTCTATGCCACCCTTCTAAAAACAATACAGATGGGTGGAATTTTGCAAACCCTGTGCAGACGAAAAGTTCACCAGTTACCCATAGAAACCAATCAGATTGCTTCTTTAATTTTTGAAAAGGACTCTGAAAAATAAAAGAAATGATCAGATTGGTTGCTACGGGCAACTGTTTCACTTTTCCTTTGCACAAGTCTTTTCTTTTACAAAGTGTCTAATACAGTGTACCTTCCCTGGTTCCTGCTGCCTGTGTCCATCATACACATTTAAAAATATACCACTATTATAATGACAGGAAGCTGATCATATATATATATATATATATATATATATATATATATATATATTGTACATTTATTTTTTAAGTAGATTTTATTTATTTTTACTTTATCATTTATTTAATTATCATTTTTGTTTTAATACAAAAAAAAAGGGGTGGCAACCTAAAATGAAGACTGTCTCCCATCAATTGCCCAAAGGCATCTGGCCTGATCCAGCTCTACTATTAGCCATAAAGCCATTGGCTTCTATGTAGATGGCCCTTCTAGTACATGGTTCTTGC
The DNA here is from genome assembly GCF_029499605.1 of Hyla sarda. Taxonomy (NCBI): domain Eukaryota; kingdom Metazoa; phylum Chordata; class Amphibia; order Anura; family Hylidae; genus Hyla; species Hyla sarda. The sequence continues at coordinate 79,597,158 of NC_079194.1, read as the reverse complement.
TTTCATGCTGTCTACGGATGCTAAAAGCTAAATCTGCACAGCAAATTGTAAGGAAATCCTAATTTGATAAAAAATATTATTTAACCTAACAATTTTCAGGTAAAACATCCCTCTGAGAGCCTTCATTATTCTTACTGGAGCAGTGGTTGTCACAGCACTAAGGTCCTTCATTATTCTTACTGGAGCAGTGGTTGTCACAGCACTAAGGTCCTTCATTATTCTTACTGGAGCAGTGGTTGTTACAGCACTAAGGTCATTCACAACATAACTATATTTACACATAATAGGAGTAAATGAGAAGCATATCCTCCCACTCATACCTCCGGCTGATCCGACGCATTAATAGCATATTATTGCATTCATTTTGCTTCTACATTTGCTACATTTTATAGTATCATGGTTAAGAAGAGAAGACGCTTACCAAGATTGAATCCAAGACAAATGACATACCAGCAACCGATAGATCATAGAAAATATTTGATACATCTACTTTTCATGGGAACAAGGTCATAGTGTGATAAATTAAATGTTAATACATCCTGCCAATTCACTGAAGGTTATGTATGCAGGAATCCATCACAGACTCCAATGTATGCAGTTGTTATCTACATTATGTCCAGAAACGGGAAAAAAAAAAAAAAAAAATATATATATATATATATATATATATATATATATATATTAGAATAAATCTAAATAAATCAAAGCATGTCTCCATTTATTCTGAGAAAAAAAAAAGATTGCTATGATTCTTGTCTTTTAATATTTCAAAGATTTTTATTAGTATAACTGGTGTCGCAGCATACACTAAGAATCATTGTGCGATGGTTTGACCACAATTGTAAGAAAACTGGTATAGTATAAAGAAGAATACAAAGTAATGTGGCACTCCACTTGAGTGAATAATTAGAAGATTTTTTATTTATGAAATCCAATGAACATAGTGATGTTTTGGTCAATTCAGATCTTTATCCGACTGGATTGCTGCGAAGGAAAGGAGTCAAGGGTAAATAGCGGTCAGGTGCTGTGCTGTAAGTAAGGTGATTAGCGACCATAGTCACAAGGAGATACATATATATATATATATATATATATATATATATATATACCTATATACCTCCTTGCAACTATGGTCGCTATACACCTTTCTTAAAGCATAGTACCTGACCACTATTTACCCTTGTCTCCTTTCCTTCGCAGCAATCCAGTCTGATAAAGATCTGAATTGACCAAAACATCACTATGTTCATTGGATTTCATAAATAAAAAATCTTCTAATTATTCACTCAAGTAGAGTGCCACATTACTTTGTATTCTTGTCTATACGGTTTGGGACCCTAAACTGAGCACCCTCGCCTACAGAAAGTGCCATATTCATTACATGGTATAATAAAAAGTAGTCAGGGTTCAAGCTCAGAATCTGCCCAGGCTGTTTTTGATCTTTTGTATATTTGTTCATTTCCAGTTAATTAAACTTTTCTCCCGCGTATAGTTAATAAGTATCTGAATTACTTACAATGGTGTCCCTAATATCAGCCGCTTATTCAACTGTGTAAGGATTATTGCTTATGGTCACATTGCATTTATAAAAGAATATCTCTGTACATTTGGAACCTGATGGAGGTCATACAATAGAATATGGAGGCTCTAATACAGGAGTGGGAAACCTGTTTTTTGCCAAGAGACATTTGGATATTTATAAGATCATTTGTGGGTCATGAAAAATCATCAACCTAAAAATTAGCCACTAAATTTGGTCAAACATTCAATTAGCTTACTCTCAATGTAATGGCTGGAACTGCTTCTCTTTGGTGAGGCATGGGATGTCAGCTGTGATTGATTGTTATTATACGTAACTGCTTTTTAAGGTTTGCATCTGTCATTCTTTGTATAGTTCGCTCCTGTAGGTATCTTGCCCATTTAGGTAAGACCCAGAGGATTAAAAAAAAAAAAAAAGCACATACTAACCATGTATACCCCTTAGTTATCGCAGCATCTTCCTGCAGCCACTAGAGGCTGGGAGCACCTTCAGGATGTACAGGATAAATCACTCTTTGTGCATCCCAGAGAAGTCCCTAACCTCTAGGGGTTTCAGGCATGAAACTGACTGCATCCTTAGGCCACAGGTGTCCTAGCTTGTCCTGTCATCATCGTCCTCACCAAAATGCTGCAGCATTACAGGTGGGGCAGATAGAATGATGCTGTGGGCCTTATAAAGCCTGTGGACCAGATGTTCTTCACCCCTCTTCTAAGGAGTCCTGCAGACTGGCATACAAGCTTACAGATGTTCATGAGTGTATACCACAGTATATATATACCACAGTATATACATGTTGCATTGTGAGGCATTGATAGATGTGCAGTATTATGAACATATTATGAGCATATTCCCCAAAAAATAACAATTCTGGAGCATGTTTTTTGTAGCTGTGCCATTTCTCTGTTTTTCTAAATAAAAATGTATGCCCAAATAGCCAATAGGGCAGCTGATGAAGTGTCCTACACTCTCTGGCGCTGTCATCTTGGATTGGATGGTCTTCGACAGCATAGAAACATGCCTCGAACTGGTAATACTCAATTGGCTATTTAGTTACATATTACTAGTAAAATAACAGAGCTACATACTCTAATCAGTAAAAAAAAAAATCTAGGTTATACATTTACTTTATAGGGGTTATCCAGGAAAAACCTTTTTCTTATATATCAACTGGCTCCAGAAAGTTAAACAGATTTGTAAATTACTTCTATTAAAAAAATCTTAATCCTTTCAGTACTTCTGAGCTGCTGAAGTAGAGTTGTTCTTTTCTGTCTAAGGGCTCTCTGATGATACCTGTCTCGGCAACTGTCCAGAGTAGAAGCAAATCCCCATAGCAAACCTCTTCTATTCTGTGCAGTTCCCGAGACAAGCAGAGACATCAGCAGAGAGCACTGTTGCCAGACAGAAAAGAACAACTCAAATTCAGCAGCTTATAATTATTGGAAGGATTGAGATTTTTTAATAGAAGTATTTAAAAATCTGTTCAACTTTCTGGAGCCAATTGATATATACATATAAAGTTTTTTCCTGGAATACCCCTTTAAAGTGTCCCTGTCATAAAAAAAAATATTAACATGTCACAGAAACATGTCAAATGTTTTTATCTGTCAGAGACCCCAATGATCAGGAGAACGAGTAAGGATATGCGATGATATCCTGATCAACGACTCTCTGCAATTTTTGTATCGCTGTTCCATTATAAGTCTATGGGACAGCCACAAAAAGTTCACTAATTTGGCGAGTAAAGTCTGAGATTAAAGTGTGCTACTGTGCGTTTATCCCCACTCATTCTACTGGTCAGTGGGGATCTCAGCACCTAGCGCTTTTACAGTAAGATTCTCTTTGTTGCCCATAGCAACCAATCACAGCTCAGCTTTCATTTCTCATATCGCTCTAGTAAAATGAAAGCTCTGATTGGTTTCTATGGGCAACAAAGGGAATCTTTCTGTAAAAAGCTAGGTGCTGAGACCCCCTCATTATGGTCACTTGTTTATGTACGGAGGTACCGAAGGATGTAGCAGAGGAATAGTCACTCAAGTAGTAGGTAAGGGCTGGCAGATAGAAGAGATGGACAACAGGTCAGACGAGTGGAGTTCACTCAGAGTTATGTCACCAGCACAGGTAAGAGCAGGTAGTGAAGGAAGAAATGGTAAAAAAAAATTGTACGCCCGGTCAATTACAGGAGAAGTAGATACAAGAACACCTTTACTATTCACTATAATGCCGAATGTTTATTGCTTAGACCTAGATAACAGCATAATACCCAACCGACAAGTCCCCCAGGGTACGTAGTAGGACACTACTTAGCTTTGTTTTTCTAATCCTGGATAACCTTTTTAAATCTTCGAACATATTGCACATATCAAGTACTTAGAACAGTTCTGGAACTGTCAATCTTGAAACACCAAATGTTAAAGTAAAGTGTCTACGTCACTCATTCTCAGAATCAACATTCAATTTAGCTTGAAGATGATAGGCAATTTGAAATATACTATATAAATAGCAACATGCAAATGTAGGTCTTTAGCTCGCATTGTTGCCGCACCCTCCCCCATTATAGCAATCCTGAGACCCTTTCATTTAGATACCTTGTTATACCTATAAAAGCTTTCATCTTCTGTGTCAAAATGAGAAGCTGCAGAGAACAAGAACATGTTTTTAAAAGAATGTCAGGAAGGATAATTTTATTCAAAACATATGTCCAGCATTGAACATCATTTTTGTTTTTGTTTAAACAAGTTGTCCAGGGAAGTAAGTAGCCAGGCTTATCTGAAAAATCATTACTCACCTGTCGGATCCCCTGCTGCAAACATTCTGATGGTGCCTTGTTGCCAATGCTCACCACTTCCTAAAATATCTCAATACAGGGGGGTGCACCCTCATCCAACCACTGGCCGCAGCGGTGACTATCTCAGTGACTGGGTCGGTGGCCACCTCCTTTGCGTCAAGATGGTGAGCATTAGGGACCATCACACACCAAATGGCCCTAAGGCTGGAAAATGGGGTACAATACTAATATTATCCCAAGCCCCCATTGGTTTGAATAAAGGACTGCAGGGTATAAACCCACTTTACTCAAAAGTTACACCAAGGTAACAATCACAAGATCACAGCCCCCATGTAACATTCCCTCACAAGTCACAGCATCCATAGCCACTCTAAGAACCAGAAGCTGCCATGTAGGCGATGGCTGTCATGCTGGGTCATTCCTGAGCCTTCCCATCATGACACAGCAGTATGGCTCAGGCGAACAGAGAACTATTCAAACTGCAGAGTTTCAATGGGCATTGTGGAACCCTTTTTTTTAGCTGTATGTGTGCAGATCGACGGTGCACTGGGTAAAATGAACCAGGGGGCTACAAGAAGGTCAAGTTACAGTATCAAGCTGAGCTATGGTTGGCAGCTCCCATGCACCATACCTTGGGCAGCAACATATGGGTCTAGCATAGGGCATTTAGAAAAGCAGATGCTAATACTGTGCAACGTATCTGCCTGTTAGTAAAGGGTAATTTGTCTCTCTTGTCATAGGGAGGGGTGGCTTTATAATTCTGGGTAAATCTAGAATCATGCTCACTTCAAATAGCATATTAATCCAAAAATTCAGGAACATTTTCCAAAACTATTTGTTTTATATTCTTGTGCTGCATTCAATATTCTGCAAAGTTCAATCTCTGCTGACATTTCTAAGCATTCTCTGCTGGCTCAGAGCTTTCTCCTTTTTTATTTAAATGTTTTTGAAGATGGGGAAATCTTCTTTTCTCTAGACATACCGTATATACTCGAGTATAAGCTGACCCGAATATAAACCGAGGCTCCTAATTTCACCCCAAAAGCCCAGGAAAATGTATTGACTCGACTATAAGCCTAGGGTGGGAAATACATCATCCCCCCATGTCATCATCCAGACCCCCGTCATCATCCAGACCCCCGTCAACATCCCCCCCCTTCATCATCACCGCCTGTCAATCCCTTCATCAGTGGTCTTCAACCTGCGGACCTCCAGATGTTGCAAAACTACAACTCCCAACATGCCCGGACAGCCATCGGCTTTCCGGGCATGCTGGGAGTTGTAATTTTGGAACCTCTGGAGGTCCGCAGGTTGAAGACCACTGCAACCTTCGTCATCATCCAGACCCCCGGACTAGTGACGTTGCCTTGACGACAACGCACAGGGACGTTCATGCACGTTCCTGTGCGTCGTCATCAAGGCAACTTCACTATTCCGGGGCAGGCCCGGAGAGCGGAGAAGAATGCCCCCCTGGTGAAAATGGACACTTCGGAATGAAGTGGCCTGGACCAGCTCACCCTAACGTCCCACCGAGGGGAGGTGAGTAGAAAACTAAAGGGGGGGGGGGTCTGGATGATGACAAAGGCCACAGTGGTCTTCAACCTGCGGACCTCCAGAGGTTTCAAAACGACAACTCCCAGCATGCCCGGACAGCAGATGCCTGTCCGGGCATGCTGGGAATTGTAGTTTTGCAACCTCTGGAGGTCCGCAGGTTGAAGACCACTGAGAAGGGATTGACAGGCGGAGAGTTCACTTAAGTATAACCAGAGAAAAATTGTGCTGAAAAACTCGGCTTATACTCGAGTATATACGGTAGTGACTTTTGGTTTGTTTAAGGTCACCTATGCAGGATCATAAGACAGGTCTCTGCACTGTCCTTTGCTATAGTTATGCATAGTGATTAGATTCCTCCTAACACTCATTTTGACACATCCAAAATAAATATTCCTAAATATGGTAACCCTTCTTTTAGTTCTACAATCCACCCAGTTCCTTAATTACTTGATTGTCCTTCTCTACATCTGTGCCATTCAGAATAGGGGATAAGTAGCTAACAAGGAGGTTCTGACCATGGGGGCCCCAGCAAACTCAAGAACAGGCACCTCGGCTTGCATGATTCTCTGCTCCATTCTGAGGTGAGACTCAGGGGGCCATTCCATTCTGAGATCAGACACTTATCCTCTATTCTATGGATATTGAAAGTAACAATACCCTTACAAACATTCAAGCCACCGGAGCCCACTTATAGTTACAGTGAAGCTTCCTCACCCAACTTTATTAGTAGGTCTTGGAGTGTGACATCCCCCATCACTTAGCAGACCCTGAATTCCCTGTCCCTTACACAAACTGTAGCTCTGCTTCCTGCATGTTCCCTCTGCACAACTTTAATCTCTGCATGCCCCTTACACAGCTCTGCTACCTTCATCTGTAAGTCAATACAATCGCAATGCAAAATTTATATATCTATATCTATCTATATATATATATATATATATATATATATATATATATAGAAGGAGATTTATTATTTTTCAAACATATGGCTTTTATATGACATTTTTTTTTTAACTTACTTTTGCTTACACGCGACCTATTTATCAAATAGTCGCACGACCTTGATAAATAAATCGCAAGTAAGCAAAACTCGGGAAACCCGCTTACAAAAGCATTTTTTAAAGCAAAAAAGTTTTCCCTTATGTTGATAGCCCTAGTTCTTTATCTACCCTTTATTACCAGTAGCGTTGATAGAGCGTGAAGGGGAGGGGGGATGGGGGGGGGATGCACTGCACCGGGTGACACCCTGACTAGCCTGCCTGGCACTAAATAGCTGCACTCCAACTATCCGGCAACAACCATCCACCCTCCTCAGAAATGAAAAAATATTAAAAACATACTATGCCTTACCATGAATATCCATACTCTGGAGGCTTTTCTGTTTAATATTGAGCCTAGATTTGGTGACGTTGGTGGGCGGAGTCTTGCGTTGCTGCGCTGAGGCTGGAAGGAAGACAGCACAGCAAAAAACAGGCACATAAACAATAGTGAAGCCACAAAAACAAAAAAAAACGGAAACGGCTCGGTACGTTACCCACCCCAAAATGTGCATGAAGCTATATTACTATGGATGTTTCTGTTTTTTTAAGGAAAACTTTTTGTGCCACATATGGGTTATTTACGTAGTCTGTAAAAATTCTTACACAATTATTTTGAGCCTTATTCTATTTTAATACAACATTCATTTTAAAATTTCGTGGGTACGCCAGAATGTATGTGTCCTACAATTAACAAGGTGTGCAGTGTGTATTTTCAACCTTAAAATGAATAGTTATTAGTTATATAGTTAATTTTTTCTATAATTAACATTAACATTAATGTAGTAGCTTTATTTCATCAGGCAGAACAAGAACAGTTGTTAAAGTGGGTGTTAATGTCCTTTTCTGCAGACGTATGCACTTTCTATAAGCCAGGTTGGACCTGGAATACATAGGCGACTTTTAAATGGAGATGCGACTTTTTTTCTTCATAAATAGCAACTATCGCATTTGATAAATACATGACCACTGCAAAGTAAAAATAAAAAATTGCTACGTGAGCAGATTTAAGAAACGTGTTTTGGAATAAGCAAAAATCAAAAAGTCGTAGCATGTATAGGAAAGTTGCACGTGCGCAAGTACGTACAACTTTTTTACGCAAAAAAAAAAATCTACTACGGAGCTTGATAAATCTTTTTCTTAATGTTTTACTTAAACACTTTTTGGCCTATAATGTCCATCTGTGCTAAATCTAACCTTTCACATAAGGATGGGAAGTCTGAGATGTTTTAGAATATAGTAGCATTTGAGATATTCCAAATATGCACGAAAGAACTTACTGTTGACAGACGTGTGCAGTACAGTGGTCCCTCAAGTTACAATATTAATTGGTTCCAGGACGACCATTGTATGTTGAGACCATAACTCTATGGAAACCTGGTAATTGGTTCTGAAGCCCCAAAATGTCATCCAAAAATAGGAAAAAGTGAGAATTAAAGAAAAATAAGTAGAGAACTAATAAAGATGTAGCAAGTCCTTACATATAAAAGTAAGAGAGCTGCTAGGAGCTGTAAATCACTGTCTATGTCAGTGTTTCCCAAGCAGGGAGCCTCCAGCTGTTGCAAAACTACAACTCCCAGCATGCCCGGACAGCCAAAGGCTGTCCGGGCATGCTGGGAGTTGTAGTTTTGCAACAGCTGGGGGCACCCTGCTTGTGAAGCACTGGTCTATGTAGAGGGCAGGAGCTTCTTCGGGGTCCTGTACAGTGCACGCAATGTCCTAAAAAAAAGTAACATGGTGTCCAAACGAGCAGCTAACCCTGGCCCAAAGAGTAGTACAGAACATGTGGTACCACCCTGTACTGTAGGGGGCGCTACCAGACACCAGTCAGTGCATACGCTTCAGTAATACAGGAGTTTTACCAGTGAATGCCCATTCTGGTTGGTCAGTTCATTGACAAGTTTCACAGATCTGGACTGTCCGTAGCATTGTATGTTGAGTCTTGTTTCAACTTACAATGGTCCAGAAAAGACCATTGTATGTTGAAACTATTGTCTGTCGAGGCCATTGTAAGTTGAGGGATGACTGTACAGGTCAGGGTGACTTCTCGAGTGAATGACTTTAATAATAAAGTTCTGAGAGTACAGAGGTCCGTATCATTTTTCACCACAACAGAAGACAACTATGTATGTACTCTATATCACATCTGTCACATATAAAAAAAATATCCATTGAATATAAATTTCTCAGTGTCAGTTTTTCTATTAAGAACATGATAGCAGCCAAGTCTATCACTCACTTGGTACATCACTTTCCTGTATGAATAATAATGCAGAATGATGCAGAACGCTGAGTACTGGCCTGTGGATGTCTCCTCTTTACAGTTCATTCCAAACCCAGCACGTTCTGTCATTCACTAAAATATACAATAAGAAATGAAAGTCTACGCTCCACTGCTAGTTCATCTCCTTCTCCTTCCCTCAGATGTCTCCCATCCTTGACCTGATTCTAATCTAGACAGTCACCCAGCATCCACTCTCCTGTGTTTCCGGCCCCGCTCCTATATCTGCCAGCTTTGTGTGACAGATCAGATCTCAGACTAAGTACAAACACATTATCAGTATCTGTCACTGACTCCTCTATAGGAGCATTTCCCTGTATATAGAGTTTGCCAAATGTCAAGATCTACAGTGACTGCAAATGTAATTGTCTACTGTCAAATTCCAACCCAGAATAGACATCTTTCCTTTATATCTAAGTTTCTCATCACATAAATGTGTAGAATTATAGTGTTACTTCCACTGTTTATTAGTATATTTTGTATTATAGTACTTTAATGGTTTCCAAAAAAAAACATGCATTAAGATCTTGATGATCAAAAAGAAAAATAAAGAAGGCGCTGCAAGACCCTTTTAAAAGATTTACAAAAAAAAGTATTCAATTGTACTCACTTGTACTTGCCTAATATGTGCAGGCTACTTACTTTCTACTGTAGCTAACTTGTATGGTCACCTACATACCCAGAATGCAGTTCTACCTTCCTAGTTCATATAGGGGACCCACCTACCGATTATTTGGGGCTACCTTTGTAATATGGTGATCTGCCTTAATACCTAATGAAGTCAGTCTACTTATGCAAGGTCTAACTACCTAAAATGGAGAGAAACCTAAGTATCTAATATTGGGGGTCCACCTACTTACTTAATATTGGGTAGTCTACCTACGGTATCTGTATCATAAAAGGTCTACATACCATTTAGGGAATATTTGTACAACAAGGGCACTATTAAGGGGGCTGTTACGCCGAGCGCTCCGGGTCCCCGCTCCTCCCCGGAGCGCTCGCTACACTCTCCTCACTGCAGCGCTCCGGTCAGATCCACTGACCCGGGGCGCTGCGATACCGCCTCCAGCCGGGATGCGATTCGCGATGCGGGTAGCGCCCGCTCGCGATGCGCACCCCGGCTCCCGTACCTGACTCGCTCTCCGTCGGTCCTGTCCCGGCGCGCGCGGCCCCGCTACCTAGGGCGCGCGCGCGCCGGGTCTTTGCGATTTAAAGGGCCACTGCGCCGCTGATTGGCGCAGTGGTTCCAATTAGTCTGATCACCTGTGCACTTCCCTATATCACCTCACTTCCCCTGCACTTCCTTGCCGGATCTTGTTGCCATCGTGCCAGTGAAAGCGTTTCCTTGTGTGTTCCTAGCCTGTGTTCCAGACCTCCTGCCGTTGCCCCTGACTACGATCCTTGCTGCCTGCCCCGACCTTCTGCTACGTCCGACCTTGCTTCTGTCTACTCCCTTGTACCGCGCCTATCTTCAGCAGCCAGAGAGGTTGAGCCGTTGCTAGTGGATACGACCTGGTCACTACCGCCGCAGCAAGACCATCCCGCTTTGCGGCGGGCTCTGGTGAAAACCAGTAGTGACTTAGAACCGATCCACTAGCACGGTCCACGCCAATCCCTCTCTGGCACAGAGGATCCACTACCTGCCAGCCGGCACCGTGACAGTAGATCCGGCCATGGATCCCGCTGAAGTTCCTCTGCCAGTTGTCGCTGACCTCACCACGGTGGTCGCCCAGCAGTCACAACAGATAGCGCAACAAGGCCAACAGCTGTCTCAACTGACCGTTATGCTACAGCAGTTACTACCACAGCTTCAGCAATCATCTCCTCCGCCAGCTCCTGCACCTCCTCCGCAGCGAGTGTCCGCTTCTGGTCTACGCCTATCCTTGCCGGATAAATTTGATGGGGACTCTAAGTTTTGCCGTGGCTTTCTTTCCCAATGTTCCCTGCACTTGGAGATGATGTCGGACCAGTTTCCCACTGAAAGGTCTAAGGTGGCTTTCGTAGTCAGCCTTCTGTCTGGAAAAGCCCTGTCTTGGGCCACACCGCTCTGGGACGTCACTGCCTCTGTACACTCCTTCTTCTCGGAAATCCGAAGTGTCTTTGAGGAACCTGCCCGAGCCTCTTCTGCTGAGACTGCCCTGTTGAACCTGGTCCAGGGTAATTCTTCCGTTGGCGAGTATGCCGTACAATTCCGTACCCTTGCTTCAGAATTATCCTGGAATAATGAGGCCCTCTGCGCGACCTTTAAAAAAGGCCTATCCAGCAACATTAAAGATGTTCTGGCCGCACGAGAAATCCCTGCTAATCTACATGAATTCATTCACCTAGCCACTCGCATTGACATGCGTTTTTCCGAAAGGCGTCAGGAGCTCCGCCAGGATATGGACTCTGTTCGCACGAGGCGTTTCTTCTCCCCGGCTCCTCTCTCCTCTGGTCCCCTGCAATCTGTTCCTGTGCCTCCCGCCGTGGAGGCTATGCAGGTCGACCGGTCTCGCCTGACACCTCAAGAGAGGACACGACGCCGCATGGAGAATCTCTGCCTGTACTGTGCTAGTACCGAACACTTCCTGAAGGATTGTCCTATCCGTCCTCCCCGCCTGGAAAGACGTACGCTGACTCCGCACAAAAGTGAGACAGTCCTTGATGTCTACTCTGCTTCTCCACGTCTTACTGTGCCTGTGCGGATATCTGCCTCTGCCTTCTCCTTCTCTACTATGGCCTTCTTGGACTCCGGATCTGCAGGAAATTTTATTTTGGCCTCTCTCGTCAACAGGTTCAACATCCCAGTGACCAGTCTCGCCAGACCCCTCTACATCAATTGTGTAAACAATGAAAGATTGGACTGTACCATACGTTTCCGCACGGAGCCCCTTCTAATGTGCATCGGATCTCATCACGAGAGGATTGAACTTTTGGTCCTCCCCAATTGCACTTCTGAAATTCTCCTTGGACTTCCCTGGCTTCAACTTCATTCCCCAACCCTGGATTGGTCCACTGGGGAGATCAAGAGTTGGGGGCCCTCTTGTTCCAAGGACTGCCTAAAACCGGTTCCCAGTAACCCTTGCCGTGACTCTGTAGTTCCTCCTGTAACCGGCCTCCCTAAGGCCTATATGGACTTTGCGGATGTTTTTTGCAAAAAACAAGCTGAGACTCTACCTCCTCACAGGCCTTATGATTGTCCTATCGACCTCCTCCCGGGCACTACTCCACCCCGGGGCAGAATTTATCCTCTGTCCGCCCCAGAGACTCTTGCCATGTCTGAATACGTCCAGGAAAATTTAAAAAAGGGCTTTATCCGTAAATCCTCCTCTCCTGCCGGAGCCGGATTTTTCTTTGTGTCCAAAAAAGATGGCTCCCTACGTCCTTGCATTGACTACCACGGTCTTAATAAAATCACGGTTAAGAACCGCTACCCCCTACCCCTCATCTCTGAACTCTTTGATCGCCTCCAAGGTGCCCACATCTTTACCAAACTGGACTTAAGAGGTGCTTATAATCTCATCCGCATCAGAGAGGGGGATGAATGGAAAACGGCATTTAACACCAGAGATGGACACTTTGAGTATCTGGTCATGCCCTTTGGCCTGTGCAACGCCCCTGCCGTCTTCCAAGACTTTGTTAATGAAATTTTTCGTGATCTCTTATACTCCTGTGTTGTTGTATATCTGGACGATATCCTGATTTTTTCTGCCAATCTAGAAGAACACCGCCAGCATGTCCGTATGGTTCTTCAGAGACTTCGTGACAATCAACTCTATGCCAAAATAGAGAAATGTCTGTTTGAATGCCAATCTCTTCCTTTCCTAGGATACTTGGTCTCTGGCCAGGGACTACAAATGGATCCAGACAAACTCTCTGCCGTCTTAGATTGGCCACGCCCCTTCGGACTCCGTGCTATCCAACGTTTTTTGGGGTTCGCCAATTATTACAGGCAATTTATTCCACATTTTTCTACCATTGTGGCTCCTATCGTGGCTTTAACCAAAAAAAATGCCGATCCCAAGTCTTGGCCTCCTCAAGCGGAAGACGCCTTTAAACGGCTCAAGTCTGCCTTTTCTTCGGCTCCCGTGCTCTCCAGACCTGACCCATCCAAACCCTTCCTATTGGAGGTTGATGCCTCCTCAGTGGGAGCTGGAGCTGTCCTTCTACAAAAAAATTCTTCCGGGCATGCTGTTACTTGTGGTTTTTTTTCTAGGACCTTCTCTCCGGCGGAGAGGAACTACTCCATCGGGGATCGAGAGCTTCTAGCCATTAAATTAGCACTTGAGGAATGGAGGCATCTGCTGGAGGGATCAAGGTTTCCAGTTATTATTTACACCGATCACAAGAACCTCTCCTACCTCCAGTCTGCCCAACGGCTGAATCCTCGCCAGGCCAGGTGGTCTCTGTTCTTTGCCCGATTTAATTTTGAAATTCACTTTCGGCCTGCCGATAAGAACATTAGGGCCGATGCTCTCTCTCGTTCCTCGGATGCTTCTGAAATTGAACTCTCTCCGCAACACATCATTCCTCCTGACTGCCTGATTTCCACTTCTCCAGCCTCCATCAGGCAAACTCCCCCAGGAAAGACCTTTGTTTCTCCACGCCAACGCCTCGGAATCCTCAAGTGGGGTCACTCCTCCCATCTCGCAGGTCATGCGGGCATCAAGAAATCTGTGCAACTCATCTCTCGCTTCTATTGGTGGCCGACTCTGGAGACGGATGTTGTGGACTTTGTGCGAGCCTGCACTATCTGTGCCCGGGATAAGACTCCTCGCCAGAAGCCCGCTGGTTTTCTTCATCCTCTGCCTGTCCCCGAACAGCCTTGGTCTCTGATTGGTATGGATTTTATCACTGACTTACCCCCTTCCCGTGGCAACACTGTTATTTGGGTGGTCGTTGATCGATTCTCCAAAATGGCACATTTCATCCCTCTTCCTGGTCTTCCTTCAGCGCCTCAGTTGGCTAAACAATTTTTTGTACACATTTTTCGTCTTCACGGGTTGCCTACGCAGATTGTCTCGGATAGAGGCGTCCAATTCGTGTCTAAATTCTGGAGGGCTCTCTGTAAACAACTCAAGATTAAATTAAATTTTTCTTCTGCATATCATCCTCAATCCAATGGACAAGTAGAAAGAATTAACCAGGTCTTGGGTGATTATTTACGACATTTTGTTTCCTCCCGCCAGGATGACTGGGCAGATCTTCTACCATGGGCTGAATTCTCGTATAACTTCAGAGTCTCTGAATCTTCCTCCAAATCCCCATTTTTCGTGGTGTACGGCCGTCACCCTCTTCCCCCCCTCCCTACCCCCTTGCCCTCTGGTCTGCCCGCTGTGGATGAAATTTCTCGTGACCTTTCCATCATATGGAGAGAGACCCAAAATTCTCTCTTACAGGCTTCATCACGCATGAAGAAGTTCGCGGATAAGAAAAGAAGAGCTCCTCCCATTTTTTCCCCTGGAGACAAGGTATGGCTCTCCGCTAAATATGTCCGCTTCCGTGTCCCTAGCTACAAGTTGGGACCACGCTATCTTGGTCCTTTCAAAATTTTGTGCCAGATTAATCCTGTCTCTTACAAACTTCTTCTTCCTCCTTCTCTTCGTATTCCTAATGCCTTTCACGTTTCTCTTCTTAAACCACTTATCATCAACCGTTTCTCTCCCAAATCTGTTCCTCCCACTCCTGTTTCCGGCTCCTCGGACATCTTCTCCGTCAAAGAGATTCTGGCATCCAAAAAGGTCAGAGGGAAAACCTTTTTTTTAGTGGATTGGGAGGGTTGTGGTCCAGAAGAGAGATCCTGGGAACCTGAGGACAATATCCTAGACAAAAGTCTGCTCCTCAGGTTCTCAGGCTCTAAGAAGAGGGGGAGACCCAAGGGGGGGGGTACTGTTACGCCGAGCGCTCCGGGTCCCCGCTCCTCCCCGGAGCGCTCGCTACACTCTCCTCACTGCAGCGCTCCGGTCAGATCCACTGACCCGGGGCGCTGCGATACCGCCTCCAGCCGGGATGCGATTCGCGATGCGGGTAGCGCCCGCTCGCGATGCGCACCCCGGCTCCCGTACCTGACTCGCTCTCCGTCGGTCCTGTCCCGGCGCGCGCGGCCCCGCTCCCTAGGGCGCGCGCGCGCCGGGTCTTTGCGATTTAAAGGGCCACTGCGCCGCTGATTGGCGCAGTGGTTCCAATTAGTCTGATCACCTGTGCACTTCCCTATATCACCTCACTTCCCCTGCACTTCCTTGCCGGATCTTGTTACCATCGTGCCAGTGAAAGCGTTTCCTTGTGTGTTCCTAGCCTGTGTTCCAGACCTCCTGCCGTTGCCCCTGACTACGATCCTTGCTGCCTGCCCCGACCTTCTGCTACGTCCGACCTTGCTTCTGTCTACTCCCTTGTACCGCGCCTATCTTCAGCAGCCAGAGAGGTTGAGCCGTTGCTAGTGGATACGACCTGGTCACTACCGCCGCAGCAAGACCATCCCGCTTTGCGGCGGGCTCTGGTGAAAACCAGTAGTGACTTAGAACCGATCCACTAGCACGGTCCACGCCAATCCCTCTCTGGCACAGAGGATCCACTACCTGCCAGCCGGCACCGTGACAGGGGCAAGGCACCTAATGAGGTTTACTTACTAGCTTGGCCACCTACCTAATTGGAGCCCTACCTACCCATGATATGAGAATCTAACAGATAGGAGTCTGCCTACCTACTATATAGGGATTTTACCTATCTCCCAAAAGGGGGTCCTACCAACTTAATAACCTACTGTATGGGGGCATAAAAGGGGGCATCGTTAGTGGATGTGGACACTTTAACTTTGGGGCACCTAGAAAGGGAATACATTATGTGGCAAACTAATGATAGGACATGGTTTATCTAGCAGATTCTGTGGAATTGAGTCATGGCAGGAAGAAGTCATCATGGTGGGCTGGATGCAGAAGGAAAGAAAAGGGGTAGCAGTCACAGTCACTGCACTGTAATCACTTATATAGTCTGCAGAGTCTGCATAGAATTGGTACCTACTACTTTATGGTCACTGTAGGGGTTAATATTTGTCATATTGGTGAATCTAAAATGGTAGAATACACATATTCCCGGCTTACAAAATTAGGTTATGCTGCTCCCTGATGGTGATGAGTATGTGTTGGGGAGTGGTAAAGGATGGCCAAATTCTGCACTATGGGGTTAGAGCAAAAGTGCTTGTACCATAGTAGAAGACCATGCGGCTACTATGGGGCCCTTGGAGAGAGGGCCCCATATGGGTCATGGAAAAAGAGGGGAAATAATCAGTGGAAAAAATCAGATGTTATAATAGGATGCCCATTTTGATATTTGCTATTGGGCCTCATTCTTCTTTTATATCACCTTTCATCTTTTATGGATGAGAGGTAATACAGTATTTTGGCTGGTGTGGTTTATGTGCCAGGGTTGCTTTTTAGTTCCAGTCTGGCTGTGGTGGTAGGGGTTAATGTGTTCCAGATATGGGGGAGGGTTGAGGGGGGGGGGGGGTTACCAAAATGAATCTTTGTCCCGAGTAATGGAAATCCTAGCTACACATTTGGTAGTGAGTATGTACTGTATATGTATAGTCATATATAGTCATATATGTATATGGGTGTGTATGTAGAAACTACACAGTGACTGTGCAGATGTATGTGCATGTTTGTAGCTAACATGTATAAGTATCAATTTATGTTTATGTTTTTTGTCTGTAACTGCACTAAGGCACTGTATAGTAGTATTATATGAGTCCTCTATAAGAGTATCCTTTGGGGATAGCTGTGAACCAAATAGCAAAACAGACAAAAAGCGCAGCTATGTGCGGTCACTCTGGTGGAATAGAGATAGCCACTAGCAACAAGAGGAAAAGAGAGGCTCACCTTTGGGTGTTATGCTTAGAGCACAACACCTATAGTCACCTTGTGCAGCCTGGATCGTTCCCATCACTGAAATATTCAGAACGGTCAAACAATTCACAACGTGGAGAGTTGCGGACAGCAACTCGGAAAAACCGATCCTCCTGGCGCTCATCCGGTAATGGAAAATGAATCCAGTGGTCACAAGAAATAAAATAGATTCTTTTATTTTTAGCGCTGTGGACTACACGTTTCGAGGGGTGGAACCTGACGAAGAGGGGGTCCCACCCCTCGAAACGCGTAGTCCACAGTGCTAAAAGTAAAAGAATCTATTTTATTTTTTGTGACCTCTGGATTAATTTTCCATTACCGGATGAGCGCCAGGAGGATTGTTTTTTACGAGTTGCTGTCCGCAACTCTCCACGTTGTGAACCAATGATCGCGAACCAGGCCCCGGTTCAGAACCCTTAATTTTTAACTATTACCACAATTATCCAAACCTGTCCAGAGGAAAAGTTGCCAAGTTGCCCATAGCAACCAATCAGATTGCTTCTTTCATTTTTCAGAGGCCTTTTCAAAAATGAAAGAAGCAATCTGATTGGTTGCTATGGAAACTCAGCAACTTTTTACCATGACAGGTATTGATAAATCTCCCCCTATATCTTTAGATGTTTTATGTTTATCTGTTTATAAAATTGCATTTATATACTGAGCCATGACATTAAATAAAATGCACATTTTATTATAACAGTTTATCTCCTGTTAAAGCTATGTTGATTATATATTTTTTAGTTAGCGATCCCATTTCTGTATTTATATGCCTCAATAATAAAAGCCTGTATTTGTGCTGATCCTTGTTCTTCTATACCTTCTCTTGTTAAGACATGAGCAGTAGAGTGAATGGTTTCTCTTGTAAATGTATGCCTAGTTTACATCTGCCAAGCAGTGGACATGATTTCCAGTTGATTAAGCAGACTACAGATCTGACACCTGGTAAGCACTACCATATTTTATATGCCTCACCTGATCCTGACATGTGGAACTAGGGAATTCTGCATAAGAGACTTGTTATTCAATTGCATGTGAAACACACAGTCGGAACACCCTATCCATGTGTGGTAACGGGGTGTGATGAGGGCAGATCTTGTTACCCTATGGTCAGATGGCATTAACTCCTTGTATTCATGACGCCAGGAAGTGGTTTATCCTTGATACCACCCGAAGGTATACAGCTAGATCCTGGGTTAGGCAAGGGGGCAATAATGATTGCGACACCAAGTTATGGAGAACAGTAGCTTTACTAGGAGTGGACAAATGGTAAAGTCTATACAGTTCAGCCAGGGCCCACGGAGGTGACCAGTGGCTCAGAGACCTTAACCTGTTAAGGACCCAGGGCGTACGGGTATGTCCTGATACCCTGGTACTTAACCCCTTAAGGACGCAGGACGTACTCAAACGTCCCCTTTTCCGAGTCCTTAAGGACTCAGGACGTTTGAGTACGTCCTGTCAAATCCCGGCCCCCCGCCGCTAGCCGGAGGGGAGCCGGTGCCCGATGCCTGCTGAAATCGTTCAGCAGGCATCGGGGCATATCGCCCAGGGGGGTCATTATGCCCCCCCATGTCGGCGATGGCCGCAGATCGCTGGACAATTCAGTCCAGCGATCTGCGGCAGATTCCGGGTCAATCGGGTCTCCAGTGACCCGGTGACCCGGAATTACAGGCTGTTCGGGGCCGTCTCCGACGGCCCCGAACAGCCAGAGCCTGCAGGGGTGAGGTGGCACTGGTGCCACCTCACGATCGCCCTGATTCGTCGGCCGGATTACCGGCCGACCAATCAGGGCGCCTGCTGCGGGTGTCACTCCCGCAACCCGCTCCGCCCCTCTTCCGGAGGACGTGAGCGGGTGCGGGACGTGCACCCCGGGTGCTGGGGACCCCGATCCCCGGCGTCAATGTTGGGATCGGGGCCCCAGGAGCGACGGCCGCGGCGCAGACGACGAGGGACTGACCTGTGCGGCGAGGATCGTTGGAGGTGAGTGACAGCCTCCTGCTGTTGCTTAGCAACAGCTCCCAGCATGCAAAAAGGGCATGCTGGGAGCTGTAGTTATGCAACAGCAGGAGGCAGACCACCACAACTCCCAGCATGCCCTTATGGGCATGCTGGGACTTGTAGTTTTGCAACAGCTGGAGGCACATTTTTTCTATGGAAAAGTGTACCTTCAGCTGTTGTGTAACTACAACTCCCAGCTTGCACCAACAGCTAAAGTGCATGCTGGGAGTTGTAGTGGTGCATCTGCTGGTTGCATAACTACAACTCCCAGCATGCCCGTTGGCTGTCGGTGACTGCTGGGAGTTGTAGTTTTGCAACAGCTGAAGGCACACTGAGTTATGTAGCAAACCAGTGTGTCTCCAGCTGTTGCATAACTACAGTCCCCAGCATCCCCAGCCAAAGTAGTATGCCTCCAGCTGTTGCATAACTACAAGACCCAGCATGCCCTTCCGCTGTCCGTACATGCTGGGGGTTGTAGCTTTTGCAACAGCTGAAGGCACACTGGTTGCAAAACACTGAGTTTGTTACCAAACTCTGTGTTTCACAACCAGTGTGCCTCCAGCTGTTGCAAAACTACAACTCCCAGCATGCATTGATAGACCGTACATGCTGGGAGTTGTAGTTTTGCAACAGCTGGATGTTCCCCCCCCCCCCCCCCAATGTGAACGTACAGGGTACACTCACATGGGCGGAGGATTACAGTAAGTATCCAGCTGCAAGTTTGAGGTGCCGCAAAATTTCTGCCGCAGCTCAAACTGCCAGCGAGAAACTACTGTGAACCCCCGCCCGTGCGACTGTATCCTAAAACACTACACTACCACACAATAAAAAGTAAAAAACACTACGTATACACATACCCCTATACAACCCCCCTCCCCTCCCCAATAAAAATGAAAAACGTCTGGTACGCCACTGTTTCCAAAACGGAGCCTCCAGCGGTTGCAAAACAACTACTCCCAGTATTGCCAGATAGCCACTGACTGTCCAGGCATGCTGGGAGTTTTACAACAGCTGGAGGCACCCTGTTTGGGAATCACTGGCGTAGAATACCCCTATATCCTCCCCTATGCAAGTCCCTAATTTAGGCCTCAAATGCGCATGGCGCTCTCACTTTGGAGCCCTGTCGTATTTCAAGGCAACAGTTTAGGGTCACATATGGGGTATCACCGTACTCGGGAGAAATTGGGCTTCAAATTTTGGGGGGTATTTTCTGCTTTTACCCTTTTTAAAAATGTAAAATTTTTGGGAAAAGAGGCATTTTAGGTAAAAAAAAAATTATTTTTTTTACATATGCAAAAGTTGTGAAACCCCTGTGGGGTATTAAGGTTCACTTTACCCCTTGTTACGTTCCCCAAGGGGTCTCGTTTCCAAAATGGTATGCCATGTGGTTTTTTTTGCTGTCCTGGCACCATAGGGGCTTCCTAAATGCGGCATGCCCCCAGAGCAAAATTTCCTTCAAAAAAGCCAAATGTGACTACTCCTCTTCTGAGACCTGTAGTGCGCCAGCAGAGCACTTTTCACCCCCATATGGGGTGTTTTCTGAATCGGGAGAAATTGGGCTTCAAATTTTGGGCAGTATTTTCTGCTTTAACCCTTTGTAAAAATGTAAATTTTTTGGGAAACCAAGCATTTTAGGGAATTTTTTTTTTTTTTTTACGTATGCAAAAGTTGTGAATCACCTGTGGGGTATTAAGGTTTACTTTACCCCTTGTTATGTTCCCCGAGGGGTCTAGTTTCCAAAATGGTATGCCATGTGTTTTTTGTTGCTGTTCTGGCACCATAGGGGCTTCCTAAATGTGACATGCCCCCCAAAAACCATTTGTCGCTCCTTCCCTTCTGAGCCCTCTACTGCGCCCGCCGAACAATTAACATAGACATATGAGGTATGTGCTTACTCGAGAGAAATTGGGTTTCAAATACAAGTAAAAAATTTCTCCTTTTTACCCCTTGCAAAAATTCAAAAATTGGGTCTACAAAAACATGCGAGTGTAAAAAATGAAGATTGTGAATTTTCTCCTTCACTTTGCTGCTATTCCTGTGAAACACCTAAAGGGTTAAAACGCTGACTGAATGTCATTTTGAATACTTTGGGGGGTGCAGTTTTTATAATGGGGTCATTTATGGGGTATTTCTAATATGAAGGGCCTTCAAATCCACTTCAAACATGAACTGGTCCCTGAAAAAAAGCGAGTTTCAAAATTTTGTGAAAAATTGGAAAATTGCTGCGGAACTTTGAAGCCCTCTGTTGTCTTCCAAAAGTAAAAACTCATCAATTTTATGATGCAAATATAAAGTAGACATATTGTATATGTGAATAAAAAAAAAAAATTATTTTGAATATCCATTTTCCTTACAAGCAGAGAGCTTCAAAGTTAGAAAAATGCAAAATTTTCAAATTTTTCATCAAATTTTGGGATTTTTCACCAAGAAAGGATGCAAGTTACCACAAAATTTTACCACTAAGTTAAAGTAGAATATGTCACGAAAAAACAATCTCGGAATCAGATTGATAACTAAAAGCATTCCAGAGTTATTAATGTTTAAAGTGACAGTGGTCAGAATTGCAAAAAATGGCTGAGTCCTTAAGGGGAAAAAGGACTCAGTCCTTAAGGGGTTAAGGACCCAGGACGTACCTGTACGCCCGTGGGAATTTCGGTACCTGCCGTGTGCCAGGCAGGGACCGGACCGAGGTGATCAATCAGCAGGCACCCCGCGCAAATGTCCAGGGTGGTCATTGGATCCCCCCATGTCGGCGATCACCGCAAATCGCCAGTGAATACACACCGGCGATTTGCGCCGATTCCGGCTCATACGGGTCTATGGTGACCCGGTGACCTGGAAATGAGGGATTGTCCAAGACAAGTGATGGCCGCCACGCCCCCTCTAATAGACATAAATGGAGGGGGCGTGGTTTGACGTCATGAGGGGGGCGTGTTTTTGAGCCATGTCTCCAGCACCGGAAACAAAGAGCTTTCTGGAGACACTGGAGACACAGCCCCGAATAGAATGCGGGTGCTGCTCTTGGGCCGGATAACCCCTTTAGGAACTACTAGGTAATATTTGAAAATGTTGCAATGGGTTAGAGCAGTGGTTCTCAACCTTTTAGGCGATTGTACCCTCAAAGGCTGGAAGTATGTCTGTGGGTACCCCCTCGCACGGAACTTACACGTGAGGGGTACCCGAGGGCAAAAAACTTGTTCTTACTTTCTTACTAATGTCGATAATTAATCCCCTTGTGCTATTATTCCCCCTCCATCTTAATCCCCTTGTGCTATTATTCCCCCTCCATCTTTATCCCCCTGTGCCATTATTCCCCCCTCCCTCTGATCCACTTTTGCCATTATTCCCCCCTCCATCTTTAAGATTAATTAAAATGGAGAGGGAATAATAGCACATGGGGATTAAGATGGAGGAGGTAATAATGGCACAAAAGGATTAAGATGGAGGGGGAATAATAGCACAGGGGGAATAATGGCACAAGGGGATTGAGAACCCCGCCCCCCTCCCTCCGATCCCCTTTTGCCATTATTCCCCCCCTCCATCTTAATCTCTTTGTACCATTTCCTCCCCTCTATCTTAAAGGGGTTATCCATGTACCAGGCAGACAGTAATGGACATTCTTAGGAAGGATCTGCGCTTGTCTTGATGCTAAATTGCTATGTCATGAGATTAACATAACACTGTGGCTATATTTTTGTGAACTGGTATTTCCTGTTTGACTTTTCTTTTTTTGACTACAAATCCCACAATTCCATTTTCCTCCCTCCCACATGTCAGCCACTCCACCCATTGAAACATCAATGAGCTGCATCCATCAAAAGACCTGTGGTTTTCAATCAGGGTGCCTACACCTGTTGCATTAGTTGCAGATTGATCTCTCTCCCACCAAGCGGTCCCTCCACCCATTGAAGCAGACAGGCTCCCTGTCATCAGCTGACTAGTAAGTCAGGTCTCGGCCACATTGCAAACTGGGAAAAATCTGAGACAACAGTCATTTTGTATGCTTGTAAAAATAAATATTGGAGGGAAAATCACAGAAGAATTGTGAGAAAACTGTCACACACAGGTACAGACACTATATTATGAACAACTCTAACTTTACAGCCTCTGTAGCATAGTCAAATAAAAAAAAAAAATCCTGAAGAAGTGGGTAGTATGGGACAACGGGATTAAGATGGAAGGGGAAAATGGCGCAAGAGGATCAGAGGGAGGGAGGAATAATGGCACAAGAGATTAAGATGGGAGGAGGGTTAATCATTACGCCACCTCCATCTTAATCCCCTTGTGCTATTATTATCGGAGATGGCAAAAGGGAATCAGAGGGAGGGGGGGGATAATCGCACAAGGGGATTAATATGGAGGGGGGCATTAATCACCCCCCCTCCATATTAATCCCCTTGTGCCATTATCCCCTCCCTCTGATCCCCTTTTCCATTATCCCTCCTCCATCTTTATGAATTGTGCTTTATTTCTTCCCATCCCCCCTTCAAAAGTATCCCTCTCCCCCTCCATTTTAATCATTAAGATGAGGGGGAGTGGGATAATGGCGGAGGGGGCATGAGGAGAAAGAAAGCACAATACATTGTGCTTTATTTCTCCCCATCCCCCATCCGCCATTATCCTTCTCCCTCTCCATCTTAATGCCTTGTGCTCCGTCCCAGACACCCCCCCCCCCATCTTAATGCCCTCCCATACACTTATTTTTAACTTTTTAACTTGAAAACTTTTTTTTACTTTACCGGACCTCCTGCATTCCCATTTCCTGCCCCTTGGTGCAGCGCTCGGCAGGGCCGCGTGTTCGGCGGGGCCGCACTGCTGTGTGACATCCTCTGCACTGTGCGGCACCTCCGTGCAACGTCAGGGGAGGTCACACGCCTCCCCGGCAATGACGCAGCTCTCTTACAGTAGCAGCTAAGGCCACGCTACTGTACAGTGAGCTGCCACAGCTCTATGCGGAAAAATACTGGCCAATGCATGGCCGGTATTTGTCAGCGCCTTGGCGTACCCCCGTTCAACTCATATTGTACTCCTAGGGGTTGTTACGCCGAGCGCTCCGGGTCCCCGTTCCTCCCCGGAGCGCTCGCCTCATCTTCGTTGTTGCAGCGCCCCGGTCAGATCCACTGACCGGGTGCGCTGCGGTCCCGCCTTCAGCCGGGGTGCGATTCGCGATGCGGGTAGCGCCCGCTCGCGATGCGCACCCCGGTCCCTGTACCTGACTCGCTCTCCCTCGGTCCTGTCCCGGCGCGCGCGGCCCCGCTCCCTAGGGCGCGCGCGCGCCGGGTCTCTGCGATTTAAAGGGCCAGTGCACCAATGATGGTGCCTGGCCCAATCTTCCCAATTAGCTTAATTGGCTCCCACTTGTTCCCTGGCTATATCTAGTCTCCTCCCTTGTACTCCCTTGCCGGATCTTGTTGCCTTAGTGCCTAGTGAAAGCGTTCCCTAGTCTGTTCCTAGTCCGTGTTCCTGACCTCCTGCCGTTGCCCCTGACTACGATCCTTGCCGCCTGCCCCCGACCTTCTGCTACGTCCGACCTTGCTTCTGCCTACTCCATTGTACCGCGCCTATCTTCAGCATCTTCAGCAGCCAGAGAGGTGAGCCGTTGCTAGTGGATACGACCTGGTCACTACCGCCGCAGCAAGACCATCCCGCTTTGCGGCGGGCTCTGGTGAAAACCTGTAGTGGCTTAGAACCGGTCCACTAGCGCGGTCCTCGCCATCCCTCTCTGGCACAGAGGATCCACTACCTGCCAGCCGGCATCGTGACAGTAGATCCGGCCATGGATCCCGCTGAGGTTCCCCTGCCAGTTGTCTCTGATATCGCCCGACAGATCGCCCATCTAACCCACCAGCTGTCGGAAGTGTCCACCATTTTGCACCAACATTCGCAACTTCTTCAGCAATCATCTCCTCCGCCAGCTCCTGCACCTCCTCCGCAGCGAGTGGCCACTCCTAGCCTCTGCCTGTCCTTGCCGGACAAATTTAATGGGGACTCTAAGTATTGCCGTGGCTTTCTTTCGCAATGTTCCCAGCACTTGGAGATGATGTCGGACCAGTTTCCTACTGAAAGGTCTAAGGTGGCTTTCGTGTTCTGCCTTCTGTCTGGAAAAGCCCTGTCATGGGCCGCACCGCTCTGGGACCGCAATGACCCCGTCACTGCCTCTGTACACTCCTTCTTCTCGGAAATTCGAAGTGTCTTTGAGGAACCTGCCCGAGCTTCTTCAGCCGAGATTGCCCTGCTGAACCTGGCCCAGGGTGTTTCTTCCGTTGGCGAGTACGCCATTCAGTTCCGTGCTCTTGCTTACGAGTTGTCCTGGAATAGTGAGACTCTCTGCGCGACCTTTAAAAAAGGCCTATCCAGCAACATTAAAGATGTTCTGGCCGCACGAGAGACTCCTGCTGACCTACATGAACTCATTCATCTAGCCACTCGCATTGACATGCGTTCTTCCGGATGGCGTCTGGAGCTCCGCCTGGATATGGACTTTGTTCGCACGAAGCGTTTTTTCTCTCCGGCTCCTCTCTCCTCTGGTCCTCTGCAATCTGTTCCTGTGCTTCCCGCCGCGGAGGCTATGCATGTTGACCGGTCTTGCTTGACACCTCAAGAGAGGACACGACGCCGCATGGAGAATCTTTGCCTGTACCATGCCGGTACCGAACACTTCCTGAAGGATTGTCCTATCCGTCCTCCCCGCCTGGAAAGACGCACGCTGACTCCGCACGAAGGTGACACAGTTCTTGATGTCAACTCTGCTTCTCCACGCCTTACTGTGCCTGTGCGGATATCTGCCTCTACCTTTTCCTTCTCTACTATGCTCTTCTTGGATTCCGGATCTGCAGGAAAATTTTTTTTGGCCTCTCTCATCAACAGGTTCTACGTTCCTGTGACCAGTCTCGCCAGACCCCTCTACATCTATTGTTTTTACAATAAAAGATTGGACTGTCTCGTACGTTTCCACACAGAACCCCTCCTAATTTGCATCGGACCTCTTCACGGAAAAATTGAGTTTTTTTTTCTCAGGTTCTTTGGCCCCAAGAAGAGGGGGAGACCCAAGGGGGGGGGGTACTGTTACGCCGAGCGCTCCGGGTCCCCGTTCCTCCCCGGAGCGCTCGCCTCATCTTCGTTGTTGCAGCGCCCCGGTCAGATCCACTGACCGGGTGCGCTGCGGTCCCGCCTTCAGCCGGGGTGCGATTCGCGATGCGGGTAGCGCCCGCTCGCGATGCGCACCCCGGTCCCTGTACCTGACTCGCTCTCCCTCGGTCCTGTCCCGGCGCGCGCGGCCCCGCTCCCTAGGGCGCGCGCGCGCCGGGTCTCTGCGATTTAAAGGGCCAGTGCACCAATGATGGTGCCTGGCCCAATCTTCCCAATTAGCTTAATTGGCTCCCACTTGTTCCCTGGCTATATCTAGTCTCCTCCCTTGTACTCCCTTGCCGGATCTTGTTGCCTTAGTGCCTAGTGAAAGCGTTCCCTAGTCTGTTCCTAGTCCGTGTTCCTGACCTCCTGCCGTTGCCCCTGACTACGATCCTTGCCGCCTGCCCCCGACCTTCTGCTACGTCCGACCTTGCTTCTGCCTACTCCATTGTACCGCGCCTATCTTCAGCATCTTCAGCAGCCAGAGAGGTGAGCCGTTGCTAGTGGATACGACCTGGTCACTACCGCCGCAGCAAGACCATCCCGCTTTGCGGCGGGCTCTGGTGAAAACCTGTAGTGGCTTAGAACCGGTCCACTAGCGCGGTCCTCGCCATCCCTCTCTGGCACAGAGGATCCACTACCTGCCAGCCGGCATCGTGACAGGGGTACACGTACCACGGGTTGAGAACCCAGAGGTTAGAGACGACAAAAGGAGGACAAAAGCGCAGACTAAAATTATGCACCCATGTGTTATATAAGGTATAGATCTGGTAAAAAGTGAATAATAATAATAATCATATATCCAGATCATATTATTGCACAAACGTGTTTAACATCTGTATGAATTTGTCTATATCTAGATAGTTAGAAAAGATGATAAAAATGGAACCACTGGATGCAGATGCAAAGCTTGTAGCTTCTGGGCCCTGGTGCAAAATCTACAACAGGGCCCCATATATAAAATATATTGTTTAAACACTTGCAGTGAGAATTGGATATCTTGTACTTTAGATGGTTTTATGTTTACATATCTACACCTTGTTTGTACTGCAATGAACTTCAATGAACTTCAAATTTGAAAAAAAAATATATATATTACTGTCTCTTATGGGGCAGATGTGTTTTGGGGCCCCCTTAGAAAGCAGGGCCCGGTGCGACTGCTGCCTCTGCTACCTCTATATCTACACTACTGTCTGGATGTACAGTAATAAGGTGCAGAGGCCTTTATTGTACAAATATAAGATCCCTTACAAGGATAGTGAGGTTCTAGGTAGTAGGAAAAAAGTAATGAAGACCACCCTTTCACATTTAGCCACTTGCCTCAAGTTACAGTATACTCCAATTTTCTTCCAAGTCTGTTGTTGTGGCTTTGTCTTTGATCGAAAGTCTACAATCTAACACTGGTACAAGACATAGTGGGGTCAGCGCAATGGAGGGCATTCTTGTAGTTCAGAAGGTGAATAGTTGTGAAAATACAAAAGCTTGTTTTAAAATTAAATATTTATTTATGTTTGGAAGTACCATAATTGTAGGCTTTTAGAGACAATTTAACAATTTATACATTTTTCCGTTTCAATTACCGGAATCCTAATGGTCGTTCTATCTAATGGCTTTACTTTACTTTACTTACCACAAAGTCCATTAAGGGTATAATAAGGTCCATAATAAGTGTCTCCAAAGGTGACTCCCCTCCTCCATACACACGCGCACACCTGTTTTCCTTAAAGGAGTATTCTGGGATGTAAAAATTGGGTTTCAGACTGCCGGCAGTAAAAAAAAAAAGAAGGGATTCATACCTACCACCACTCCCCCGGTGCCTCTGGTAACCCACTCCGGCCTCCGCCGCGATCCACTTCCTGGGTGCTGGTGGTCGGTGATTCATACTGCACTAAGCCAATCACCGGCCGCCATGAAGTCCCGCATCGGCTGGCGATAGGCTGGGCGGCAGTTTGCTGTTTTCGGCCCCGGCACTGGTCTTCTTCCTGGTGCCGAGACCGAAAACGTCACACTGCCGCTCATCCTATCACAGGACTTCGCTGTGGCCGTTGATTGGCTGCTTGCAGTATGACTCACCAACCACTGGCAACCAGGAAGAAGATCGTGGCGGAGGCTCGAGCGGGTTACTGGAGGCACTGGAGGAGTGGCGGCAGGTATGTATCCCTTTATTTTTTTTTACTGCCGGCAGTCTGAAACACAATTTTTACATCCTGAAGTACTCATTTAAATAAGTAACATAGAAATAGAGAAAACCCATATAAAAATTGCAGAGCACTGTAAGTGGGAGGGAAGATGAAAAACATGAATTAGAAGACTAAAGGCTTTTACAAACAAAATTTGAATATTTTTAGTTTTTTACATATATTTATAATATTCATTCTTACTTAAGGTAATTGCACATTACATTGAATCATTTATGAGTCAAATGCACTTAAAACAGTAACTCCTACAAACCAACATCACTTTTTACCCCAGGGAAAAAAAGACTTAGGGGATGTTCACCCAGCTTTAGCAAATATACAAATTACTGATATGTCACGAAACAATGTTTGTTTAATAGATGAACATTCAGGTTTCATACAACATATCTGAAATAAATTATCAAATGATGGGAAAAAAAAAATCACTTATTGTAATGAAAAACATGATGGCTTCACCAACAAAAAAAAATATTGGCCAATGCAGATTGGTGATTGATCACTAAATGACTTTTTTCCAAACATTCGAACTCCATGTTTAATTCTCTTTAGCCCACTTTAATCTTGTTTTCTTCCAGTTTGGTGTTATTGATGGTTTTCATTTGGCGTTTCTATATTTAAGTCCAATTAGAAGTACAGTAGTATTTCAATCGGTTTTCCACCAGAGTACCCCTTTAAATCTCTGGGAACCTGAAAATGTTTAGTTCCCTTTAAAGCACCACAACAGGAGAGATGGAGCACTAAAATTACAGTAATAGGCTGGCCATGTAAATGGTCCTATTGCATGGGTCAATTATTCATCAAATTGCCATGTGTAATAGGGCCAGCAATCAGCCGAAATGGGCGAACATTCATTCACTGGCTACTTGGGTCTTTGTGACTTGCCTACAAATCATCAGCTGAGGGCCACACATGCCTTATCACAGAAGGCAATTGAAGGAAAGAACCATATGATACACATCAACAGAAAAGAGACAACCAATGGCACCTCAAGTATCTCACCAATCGTTGCCAGTTGGACATCACAATAGCCAATGCACGGCGCGGGATGCATATGACGCTCAATAGGACAGAACTCTTGTTATAGCAATAAAAGAACAGAAAAACACTGCACTCACCACACCAATCTTGATATCACATCCCTGCATCTTCCCCACCCTCCCTGGCCTCCTACTCGATGTTTGGATATGTCTTTGAGCGGTTTACACAAGTGATAAACAAAGACATCCATAATAAGATTGGTGTGGTGAGTGCAGCATTTTTCTGTTGTTCTATTGCTATGACATGAACCTTATGACTGATCATGCCTTTTGGGGTTTCTGTAAGTGAGTGCCAATCACCAAGGCATAGCTCGCACTATGTAATAGGGCCTTAAAGGGGTACTCCGCCCCTAGCATCTCATCCCCTATCCAAAGGATAGGGGATAAGATGTCAGATTGCGGGGGTCCCGCCGCTGTGGACCCCCGGGATCTCCACTGCAACACCCTGCTATCATTACTGCACAGAGCAAACTCACTCTGTGCATAATGACGGGCGATACAGGGGCCGGAGCATCGTGATGTCATGGCTCCGCACCCTCGTTACATCACGGCCTGCCCCCTTAATGCAAGTCTATGGGAGGGGACGTGATGGCCGCCACGCCCCCTCCCATAGACTTTTATTGAGGGGGCCGGCCGTGACGTCACGAGGGGCGGAGCAGTGACATCACGATGCTCCGGCCCCTGTATCGACCATCATTATGAACAGAGCGAGTTTGCTCTGTGCGGCAATGATAGCGGGGTGCTGCAATGGAGATCCCGGGGGTCCCCAGCGGTGAGACCCCCGCAATCTGACATCCTTTGGATAGGGGATAAGATGCTAGGGAGTAACCCTTTAAGGCATGGCTGTACCTGGTTTTCCAGCAACAGAGATGCCCTTTGTAGCTGCTCTAAATTCTGTCTACTAGATGAGGGTCCCTAAATGCGGGGCATCACTTTATTAACTCAGGTTTAGAATGTTCCAACCAGATTTTATTTGTTTATACATTTGCGGTTTCATTCTGAGTTTCTATTATTTTTCCAGTTTTAAATCGTCTTAGAAAAGCTTAAAAATCAGCTGTGCCTTCTAACACTTCTTTTAAAAGAAGTCTAAGATAACAAAGTGTTTGAATAAAAACTATTAAAAAAAAAAAAACTTTCCAAGAGCCAATGTATGCCATTATCCCCTTTAACAGTCAAATCACTAACAAATTAAAGGAGTACTCCGGAGCGCTGGTACTTAAAAAAAAAGTTTACCTCATCTGATAGCTCTTTCAAAGACCTTTCCAACGATACCTCATTTGTCGATTTGGCCCAGCCATTCTCTTGTAATTACCACCTGTAGCAGTAAGCAGCCATGTCATAAAGACTACATTTCCCATGACTCCCTGTGCCAGCTTCCTGTTAGCTGCTGCTCTCTCCTCCTTCCCCCAGGAAATTATAATAAATTATAATAAAGTGACGCCCACAGCTCCTTCCCTTGTGGTTATCTCCTCCCATCCTCCCCCTCCCAGCTCATCAGCCTTCTCCCTGTGCCCACTAGCACACTAGCTGAAGGCTGTCCGGGCATGCTGGGAGTTGTAGTTTCGCAACAGCTGGAGGCACCCTGGTTGGGGAACACTGCACTAGCGGTGTCACAAGAATGCCGCAGCACTACGCAAATAGCGAAGGGCTAACGTAGGCAGTGATAGGAGCCTAGTGT
This sequence comes from Hyla sarda, assembly GCF_029499605.1. NCBI lineage: Eukaryota > Metazoa > Chordata > Amphibia > Anura > Hylidae > Hyla > Hyla sarda. The sequence goes on along the minus strand of NC_079194.1, from coordinate 79,566,045 downwards.
TAGCCCTATGCTATTTGCGTAGTACTGCGCATGCGCAGAATGAATTAACTTTGGGGGAGTAGCCGACTCCGGGCTGGGAGGCCGGCACAGCCCGCAGTGACTCATGGGAGCGATGAGTCACCGGGCGAAGATGGCGCCGGATCGTGAAGAAGACGCGGTCGAGCGTCATCAAAGGACCCAGCTTCCGGCCAGATGGAAAGCGAGGAGAAGTCCGGGAAGAAGCCGACATGGACATCGTGAGTATATTACAATGTGATATAACTTTTATTAATGCTTCATTTCCCCCATAAACAGGTTGCGTCGGAGTACTCCTTTAAGTGAACAACATTGGTCATCTTGTGATATGTACAATGGCATCTATCAAAGGGTGCGATAAATTAGTTAGCAAGTGCACAGTCAGTTATTGACATTAATGTCTTGGAAGTAGGAAAAATGGACAAGTCTAAGGGTGTGTGTGATCCATTGTGATGGCAAGACGGCTGGACCAGAGCAGCTCCACAATGGCAGGTCATATAGGGGTATGCAGTGGTTATTACCTACCAAAAGTGGTCCAAGGAAGGAAAATCAATGTATCAGTGACAGGGTCATGAGAGCCCAAGGCAATCTGTTTAACTCTAATATTCCTATTAGGATTTCCATGGACATATGTCTGGCTTATAAAGGTACATATTGTATCTACTAATCCCTGCCAGTGATTATCACTTTTTTTCTTTAAGCAGGTCTTCTCCTTTCAAAAAAAATTATATATTTATTTTTTTATTGAACAAAGGGGAACTGACATATCTAGACTAAGAGCTCATGTGTCAAAGGGGCTTTACTAAGCCTTAGCATGCACAACCTCCTCTTTCCCCCACCCGTCCCTGCCATGCATGGCTCAGTGCCAGAAGAAGAGGCCTGTACATCAATCAATCAAGGAAGGGAGGGGTACGGAAGGAAGAAGCACAGCCTCTTTGATACTTGAGCTTGGGGCAGGATCCAGAGATGATAATTTCCCTTTAAGATTGTGATTTTACTGTATATCCATACAACTTCTAAAACCTTAGCATTAGAAGTTTTTTCATCCGCTCTCTGAATAATGGGTTCTTTGTGCCAATATTTTTTCATACTACTTATATTATTTTCACAGCGTCTAAATTATAGCTGGGGATTTTTAATTGCAAGCTAACTACTGGACACCCATGAAGGAGCTTAGCTATTCGCAATGAGTTGTATGATGGAGTAGGCACTTCAAGCCTTTCAATAAAAACTCATTTTAGTCTTTTTCATTCTACTCTAATCCCATATATTATTTTGCAGTTTAACAAATAAATAAATAAATAGTATGTGCTGAAGACTAAGGTGAAAGCGGTCACTTATGCCATTTATCAATGAATTATTTATTAGCTATCTTTCTTATTAACAGTGTGATAAACTTCCAAATATGTGCAGGCTGTTATATGACGTTAATGACTCCCATAGAGGTTAATTGGAATTGCATACACCGCATTGTTACCTATGTTGTTTCCATAGCTCAGGAGTTACAGACACAGAATAGCTTGTGGTTCTACGCTGTTTGCACACCTCCCATTAATGTTACTGGGAGCTACACTTAATGCCTAAAATACTCTGTTCTGCTGTTTTCAGCTTTCCGACTACCTCCTGTCAAGGGAGGACTGACAACACTCAGGGCCCCCTGGCTCAAAAAAAAGAAGGCACTACTGCGAGGCTCTGCTGCTAGTCATACCTCTACCATGCCCCTATTCCACCCAAATACCTCCACCAGCCCTACACATAAAATAAAATAAAATTTATATAAAACACTTTAACATAGGTAAAATAAGTTTCCATTACCTATAATACCAGTATACAAGGAGAAAATATATACCACCACACAATAACTGTATAATACCGCCATACTGTACTGAAAAAACACTATACACAGATCAGTATACTATACAGGATCTATACACTATACTGTATATAAGTGATATACAGTGCCCATATAGTGGTGGATACCAGCTGTACATAAATCTGTATAACATATAACTGATTATATACAGGACCATATGGCGGTAGATATCAGCTGTACACAGGATCTGTATGCCATAGAAGTAATTACAGTTACATCTAGGGACTTACAATTATGTATTTTCTGATCATCGGTGTCCTCTTTCCTTTTCTTTTCCATCTGGATCAGACCACCATGTCGATCTCTTGACATCTGCAGGACAAACATGTTATAATCTGCATACTGCATACTCCCATACTCTATACACTCTCCCTATCTATAGGCCCACACACTGTTATAATACCCCCCCCCCCAGATAGCTGCTTCCTGTATGAAATCCCCCTATGTTGGTAGTAGGTAGCAACCCTATTAGTTTGGTAGTTTGTCACCATATTTAGAGAAAAGACATCTTAGGGGCGATGTGATTACAATGTACAAGTATATGAATGGACAGTACAGAGATCTTTCTAGTAATCTTTTTATACCTAGGCTGGTATCCATGACAAGGGGACATCCTCTACATCTAGAGGAAAAAAGGTTTCACTATCATCATTTTCTGTAAGAGCAGTGTGACTATGGAACTCTCCACATGATGTTGTGATGTCTGACTCAATAATCATGTTCAAGAGGGGCTTGGATGTTCTTCTGGAAAAAAAAACTATATTACAGGTTATGGATACTAGATTGATGGGGATAGAACGTTAATTTATTTGGATAGAACGTTGATTCAGGGATTTATTCTGATTGCCATATTGGGGTCGTAAATTCTTCCGCTGTCATGGGGCAATTGGCATCAGCCTCAAGGGGGGGGGGGGTTCCTTCCTCTAGATCAACACAGTAGGGATTTAGATTAACTTAATGGTCTCTTGTCTTTTTTCAACCTTACGAACTATGTAACTATGTTATTATTAGCTAGGCAGGAACATAGTAGATAGTCCCCCACATTAGCTAGGTGGCAGAAGTCTCCCACATTCGGTAGGCAGCAGTTCCCTCACATTAGGTATAGGCAGCAGAGTTCCCCCGCATTTGGTATAGGCAGCAGAGATTCCCCACAGTAGGTATAGGCAGCAGAGTCCCCCCACAGTAGGTATAGGCAGCAGAGTTCCCCCACAGTAGGTATAGGCAGCAGAGTTCCCCAAAGGCGGTATAGGCTGCAGAGTTCCCCCAAATTGGTTATAGGCAGCAGAGTTCCCCCACATTGAGTATAGGCAGCAGAGTTTCCCCACATTAGATATAGGCAGCAGAGTTCCCCCACATTACGTATAGGCAGCAGAGTTTCCCCACATTAGGTATAGGCAGCAGAGTTTTCCCAAATTAGGACTAGGCAGCAGAGTTCTCCCACATTAGGACTAGGAAGCAGAGTGCTCCCACAGTAGGTATAGGCAGCAAAGTTCCTCCACACTAGATATAGGCAACAGAGTCCCCCCACATGGTATAATAAGCAGAGTTCCCCCACTGTAGGTATAGCAAGGAAAGTTCCCCCACATTATGTATAGCAAGCAGAGTTCCCCCACATTAGGACTAGGAAGAAGAGTTCCCCCACAGTAGGTATAGGCAGCAGAGTTCCCCCACACTAGGTATAGGCAACAGAGTCCCCCCACAGTAGTTATAGGTAGCAGAGTTCCCCCAAAGGAGGTATAGGCTACAGAGTTCCACCAAATTGGGTATAGGCAGCAGAGTTCCCCCACAGTAAGTATAGGCGGCAGAGTTTCCCCACATTAGATATAGGCAGCAGAGTTCCCCCACATTACGTATAGGCAGCAGAGTTTCCCCACATTAGGTATAGGCAGCAGAGTTTCCCCACATTAGGACTAGGCAGCAGAGTTCTCCCACATTAGGACTAGGAAGCAGAGTTCTCCCACAGTAGGTATAGGCAGCAAAGTTCCTCCCCACTAGGTATAGGCAACAGAGTCCCTCCACAGTAGGTATAGGCAGCAGAGTTCCCCTACATTATGTACTGTATAGTTAGCAGATTTCTCTCACATTAGGTATAGTCAGCAGAGTACCCCACCCCCTAGCCCCAACACGGCTTTCCCTCTTCAGGATAAAAAAAATGTGCTCACCTGATTATGACCCTCGCAGCGATCTCCTCTGGATTGCAGCAGGGGACCGCATCTATCATCCTCCACAGAGCAGGCTCCAATGAGTGACATCATTGGCACCTGCACTGCGCAGCAGGGCAATAAGTCACATCTTCTCTCAGTGTAGGCTGGCAATGCCGCTCACACAGAGAGGAGGCTTTATGCCTTTTGTGTGTGAGCGGTGCTTACAGCCGAAAGCAGCACCGTCTGCCTGGGGATTAGGGATGAGTGTCCTGGATCTTTAGTAGCAGCAGCAGCAGTGGCAGGCCCTTTACCCAGCTGGGCCCTCGGACCATGTCCAAATGGACTGGCCTATCTGTCCACCCCTGCCTCCAGTGTTTACAACTAGCCTGGAGGGGGTCAGGGGTTCTTTGATCTGTAGACAGGTGCACGTCCAGAGATGAGACCCACATCTAAAGGACATTTACTGTATGAGATAACCTGTGTAAATGCGATACATGTTCAAATAGGTAAAACCCTTTAAAACCACTGATAGATGATGTTAATAACATTTAGCCAGCCAGCAATCCTGTATATTTTGAGACGGCCGAGTCTCTAAAAGCCATCGCATTCTTCATATGACCCGAGACTATCATTCTAATAAGGTACCATGTACGTGATTGCATTCTGAGGTGCTGCAGTCCCCTTGTCTAAAGCCCACACACATCGCTGTTTACGTGTGAGACTGCGGAGTCTCTAATAGCGAGCTCTCTGCTCTGAGAGCGGGGCTACATTGTAGCAATTCCAGTCCATCTGTTACTTATTAACATTGTATCCACCACTAACATTGTATCTACTTCAAAGCATCACTGTATCTATTGAGACGGCCGAGTCTCTATTAGTGAGCTTTGATTTAAAAAAATAATAATAAAAAAATAACTTTATAATTTCTGTGGACATTACTGTTACCAATAGTAACAGATTTCATTCATTACTAGTTTTTTGCTGTTATATTTATTGGGACTATTTTTTAAACATGTGATACTGACATCTTTTACAAAATGGATAACCACAGATGTGTGGCCTATTATTAATTTTATTAATTCTATTTTAAGTATTGTCATATTTTAGATTTTTTTTTAATGTATTTTTGCCATTTTTTATTGAATATTGCCTCTATCAATTTGTGTTTCCACTGACCCACAAGGGCCCTGTGAGTCACGGTACACATATTAAATTTTCGCATTGTGTAAATTCATATATAAATATAAATACATTTATTTACCATTTATTCTAGACCCTGAGCCTCAATTTCTTTACTATTTATTTGCCATTTTCGACACCGTGGGTATAGGTGCCATTTGAGTTGCTCGGGTCGCAGGTCACTAGTCTGATAAGAGCCTCTCCCAAAATTTTCTCTGTGCTATATATTTGGATCCATAAATTTCACAAATCGCAGATCTTGTGGGGTGTTTTTGGTATGCAGTAGTTAGTATCTACTAAAAGTGGTCAAAGTCAGGACAATTAGTGAACCAAATAGAGTCATGGGCACCCAAAACAGCAGAAGAGCTACTGTGGCACAAATTGCTGAAAAATTCACTGCAGGCTATGATAGAAATGTGCTTTGAAACATTTTTACCTCAAACAGCCTTGAAGCAGAAGCCCAAACAATCATTATGGAAGTATCCATCTCCCAAAATTACGCAGTAGAAGTATTGCAATAGTAAAGCTTTTGCCTGGCACTTGATTCTACCTCATATATACATCTGAACGGATTATTAAATCCAATGTTGCCAAGTCTGAATAATAAAGAACATAGTGCTGCACCACAAAGCTGTTCTGCTATTAAAAAAAATAATAATTTCAACTCAATATGGATAGTCATGTTACATTTTTTAAACATGCTTACTATACCTACAACTGCCAACAAATTCTTTTCTACCTACAGATCCTTTACTTTAGATATCTACCCCTTTTTTAAGAAAAAAAATCTAAATAATAAAATCTATAAAAATATTAAAAAAGGAACTTCCAAAAGGTATCTTCCTCGCAATCTTCTGCCTGGGGCCCCGACTCTCCCCATGCATTGGGGTGTCAACCATCCGCAAAGACAGTGGTCAACACACCTCCTCCATGCATTTCTATAGGAGAGCCAGAAATACACAAGAATAGCACTTTGGCTCTCCCATAGAGATGCATGGAGGTTGTGTGCCGACCCCTGCTCCATGCATGAGAAGAGCCAGAGCACCATGCAGAAGATCACGGAGGGTTACAGTGGTCAGACCCTCCGCAATCTGACACTTATTCCCTATCCTTTGAATAGAGAATAATTTTTACTAAACTGGTTAACCCCTTTAACTCAACTGGTGTCAGAAAGTTAAACAGATTTGTAAATTACTTCTATTTAAAAATCTTAATCCTTCCAGTACTTAGCTGCTGTATGCTCCACAGGAATTTGTATAGTTATTTTCTGTTTGACCACAGTGCTCTCTGCTGACACCTCTGTCCATGTTAGGAACTGTCAAGAGCAGGAGAGGTTTGCCATGGGGATTTGCTTGTACTCTGGACAGTTCCTGACACGGACAGAGGTGTCAGCAGAGAGCACTGTGGTCAGACTGAAAAGAACTTCAGAACTTCCTCTGCAGTATACAGCAGCTGACAAGTACTAGAAGGGTTAAGAAGTAATTTACAAATCTGGCACCAGTGATTTGACATTTTTTTTCCACTGGAGTACCCCTTTAAGTTCAATATTTATATTTTAAGATTGGTCTATGCGCTATGAGCATATCGACCACTAAAGCTAAGAACATTGAAAGCTAAGAAATGGGGGATGTAGGGATAAATATAGAAATTCCTGGAGATCATGAAATGACAGCTCTACAAGGAGTTCGAGTGCTGATGTTTTCTGAAGAGGTCACAGGTTTTGTTTAACATGAAGATCTAAGGAGTTTTCCTTTGGCTCTTTTTCTTCTTTTTTTTTTGAGTTCTTCTTTGGCTTAAAACATTGTGTCCTTAGGCTCTTTATTATATTTTTCCACAAAATACCAAAAACACTATGGTCTATTTTTTTTCTGAATGTTCTAAATATCCCTGTATCCTCTTATTTTATTTCCGTGCAGTTTTGCCAAAGTAAAAAAAAAAAAAAAAGGAATAAAATAAAAAGTCTATGGAAAAGCGTCTGTCAGTGTACACACTGTTTAAAGAAATGGCTGTAATTCCACTTTAAAATGGACTTATTTAATTATAGAATCTACTTTATAAAATATACAAAATACAGTATAATAAGTTGGCACAACACTTCAAGTATATTTGCAAGACGTTCTATTGTCATACAAGAGGTGACTCCAGTTTCAGGACTTAAATTGTGACGTGCTACTCTTGTAAAGAATACTCAGACTCATTCTTTCTTATCCAGGACCAATAACCCACCACCAGTCCAAAAGTTTGATAACTTATGTACTGTATTTGACGATGAAAAAAAGTAATAAAAATAAAAACTGTAATCAACTATTGTTAACCTGGAATTAAAGAGAAATGCAGACTGTAATATATTGTAATGTAATCCTGTAACATTGCAAAGGTTCTTGGTGAAATGTAGGCATTTATAATGAATCGGAAAGCCTTATGTGCTCAAATGTTCTTCTGTCAGTGGAATAGAATAGCTTGTGCCTGCTAATATCCCCAGGTAACACAAAAGAATAATTCCACAAAAGCTATTAACAAGTCAGTAGGGGTCTCCAATTAATAAAAGAAAAAAACAATGCCAAGAATGATTCAAGCTCGTGAGCCAATAGTTGCCTTATCCTGACAAAACATCCCATTCTTAATTTTTTTAAACAATCCAAACATACTTGCTCTGTTCAATATTTATGAGCTTTGAATCCTATTCAAAAGCCATCCTGCGTCTTAACAGAGAAGAGTAGGAATGTATTCCAGTTTAACCTTACAGTGATATTGAGGGCAAGTCAAGTATGCACGGTGTGTATTATTGAAACTGGAATTTGCAACCCTTGTCTGTCAACTAATATGTGAGCAATCTCTACTCTAAGTAGAACTGAGTGCTATTGACCATTCGCTTATGGAGAAATACCTTACCAGAGAACAAAGCTGATTTACTGAGAAAATTGATGTCGTGAAATAGCACAGGAAAATTGGGTGTGCTTCTGGGTCAGGTCACTGAGATCATTTCAATGATAATAAGGCTTGAAATATTCTACGGAGGTATAGAGATATTGCAAAATTGTCAATAATTCTAATCTTCCTATTATGTTTTGTGGCAATAAACACATAGGGCAAGAACAAATAAGCTGTAGGTGCATTATGAGGCCTTATGTACATAACTATATGGAGGAACATACTAGGCAGGTTGCCTGCTGCTCTTCACGGTGCTGCCAAATTTTCAGGAAAGAATAGCTTCATAAAATAGCTAAAATGAATGGAGATATATCATTTTTTAAGTACTGCATTCAAGATGAATTTATGCTGCACATTTTTAGATTTTCCTTCATTCAGGGCAAATATTTGTTTGCTGCTCTGACCAAGGTGAAGTTGTCTGCTGGCACTCCCTCATGGCACCAAGCCCCAGACAGATGCCCATTTAGCTTCCCCTTCCAGCTACATCCCTGTTTATGATTTTATCCTCTTGCTTTTATTTGCTCTGGATGGACTAGCTCTTAACAAGAAGTTGTCATTGCTCTAATTAGTTTCCTACGGTAGAATTTATTCTCCAGAGGGTTTGGCTAAAAGCAGACAGTGCCTCAGATAACTGCACGCTGACACATTGAGCCACACATTGTTTTTAAAATAAGTACCGTAGTAAAACTTTAAATCTAAGGTTAATTAAGTATTTCTTCAGAGTCAAAGAAATCAATGGAAGGAATTATATTCTTATGTTCTTCATGCTCTAGATTTAGCTTCACTCATATCTGAAATTAATGTAGGGGGTGAGGGCACTTGGAGACTGTGTTGCTGTCAACGGCATTTAAATACTTTGTAAACTGGTTCACACATTGAGAAACAATAGGGTATGTGAAGCTCACAGAAAAAATATTAACTGAGAAACTCTCACGCCCAAATGAGAATTAAGAAAGGAAATATAAAAAATAGGAGACTCAGTCCTCAACTATATCACTCAAAAAAGTGTATGATGGATGGATGGTTCAGATGAAAAACATTAACTTTCCAGACCAATTAAGGTTATAATATTTAATGTAAGAAATAGCAAAACAATACTAAAATCACAGCCGTAGGGCCCTACTGTGTGAGATTAAAATTATTTATAATAATAACAACTTTAATTTCTATCACAAATGGTAAATATGCCCTAGGGAGTAAGAATTTTGCTCACATCTAGTGGATCAAATAGATTATTGATATGTAATGTTATATGATATATTCCTGCAGAGAAGATATAACGGCAATAAAGTGCAACAGCAATATAGGATTGATATATCCCTGCAAGGAATTCTATCCCTGCAAAAAAAAAGTAGCAACAATTGAATACAACAGTGTCCCTGCGAAAAAAGATGTAGCAACAGTATGTCAATATAGCAACAGTAGCGTGTCGGCTTGGGATGAAAAAAGAGACTATAGATGATCCTGTAAATGGATAGCAAATAATAAACCAGTCTTATGTAGCAGAATTGTATAATAGAATAAATCCTGCAAAGGAAAATCAATACTGAGCGCTTGAGAGTTCTGCACAGAGTGAGAATCACACACCCCACATAAAGGCTATGAGCCCGGCTGGTATGACCTGCTGTGTCAAAGTTAGAAGAACGACACAGGCACCGAAGTGCCACTCAACCACTTCGCATTGGTCCCGATGTCTGAGCTGTCCTGCTCTAGCTAAGAACGGCAGCAGCACCGGCAAGTGTAGCCGCCGCGAGTTCTTGGCATGTGACGTAGCGGGTGGATGGTCAAGTGTCGGGCAGTCAGCTGGTCGGATGAAAGCGGGCCGGCTCCGTGATTTTGTGGAATTGGTAAAGCCTCTGTAGCTCAAGTGGGTGGTGAATTATCCTTTGCAGAGAAGGTAACTTTCGTCCGGCAGCTGCTAATATATCCAATGGTGGATCCGGTAATCCGGTGTTTCCAACTGTCCGGCAGAACTAGTAGTCCGGCATCTCAGGCAGCACAGCATAAAGGCAAAAAAGTTCCCATGTGGAGGGAGTAAATAGTCTCTCCAAGGCTTAAGAGGATTTGAATCGGGATGGTTGGACCAAAAAGATAAAAAATTAAATAAAATTCAATAGTAATTGTATAAACATCAAACGCGTTTCGGGGTGTAACTGGAGCATAGGCCGCTCCAACCCCTTCCTCAGCGGTAGAACTGGTTCACACATTGGCAGACTCATTTTAGATTGGGTCATGTTGGGCACCATTGTTGATGTGAATTAGAATGTTTGTTTAGTCAATTCTTATAATTTCCCTAGTCCTCAAGCTCACTGACCTTTCAGACACCGATAACCAATCTGTTTTCTTTCTCCATCCCTTCTTCCTACTACTCTGTCTCCTACTGCTGTCCTTTTCTCATACCTCAAAACATTTGTTTCCAAATGCTCACACCCTTCTCAAAAACTATCCAATTTACACCTACTCTCCCTGTCCCTGTTTCTCCATACCATTGGTGACTTCTCTCCTAACCTTGGGTCCCCTTACAAAACTATCCATTATTTCACCCTCCTGTCACTGTCCAGCTCCCCCACTACGACACAACCCCTCTAACCTCATACACATCCGCCTGACTCCTCCACAGACCCCCTCCCCCCCCACACACACACCCTTGTCCCCCTCTCAGGCATGCTCTGAAATCCTTGCAATGTCCACAACAAACATTCCTACATCAGCAAACTCTTTACTGACCACAATCTATCCTTTCTAGGTCTCACATAAATGTGGCTAACACCCTTAGACACTTCCTACCATGCTGCGCTCTTTACAGCAGCCCACAATTTTTCACACTCGAGCCCTGATAATAAACACAGCGATGACATTGTCCGGCTGTTATCAGAGAACATTCTTTCTGCCAACTCCATCTCTTCCCACTGTTGTCCTGTTCTCTTTTGAAGCACACTCTGTCTGAATCTACGCCCCTCCAATCTCTAAGTGGCCAGCATTAACTGACCACCAGGCCCTGTAACTGTAACTACATGGCTTCTACAGTTCTTTTCCTTGGATATCGCCACTATCATTATTGGCGACTTCAACATTCCCATCAATACACCTCAGTCAGCTTCCTCAAAACACCTATCGCTGACCTCCTCCTTTGGCTTCTCACAGTGGTCCTCCATGGCCACTCACAAAGTGGGTCACACCCTTGACCTTATCTTCACCTGTAAATGCTCCATATCTATCCTCTCCAACACACTCATCCATGTAATTGACTATAACTTCCTTTCATTCTCTTTCTTCATTTCAACTACCCCTATAGTACAGAACCCAGCCCACCCTCATAAAAACCTCAAACATCTCATTGACACACTCTCAGATTCTCTTCTACCACTCTCCACATATCCTTTCTCCACAACTTAGAAACAGCCACCACATTCTATAACACTACAATCACCTCAGCCCCTGACTCACACAAAAGAACTGAACATATCAATAGAGAGAATTGACACAATAATGTGACAAAACACCAAAGGCAAGCCTCTAGGGCTGCACCGTGGCATTGTAAGAAAATCTACTCCACTGATGACTTCAAAACATAGTTACATGCACTCCTCACCTTCAAGTCCGCACTCACTTGTGCTAAACAGAACTGCATCCCTACCATCCAGGGCCGGACTGGCCTATCAACATACCGGGAAAATTCCCGGTAGGCCGCTCACCCTGGGGCCGGCAGTGGCCGGCCTGTGCTCAGTCACCGACTTGACTGGTTCTTATAGATTGGAACGCTCTCGGGCCGCCCATGCACACTAGCATACAAGGGCCTGATACTAGTATCAGGACCTTGTATGCAGCCAGGGCTGCCATTAGGGGGGTACAGCCAGTACTCTAGTAAGGGCCCCGGGCCCCCGCTGCACCCCCCTGCAGCTGCCGCAGCACAGAAGCATGGGACCGCTGTATACACAGCAGTCTCCTGCTTCCATGGCCGGTCCAGGACGCATTGTACTATAAACGCGTCTTACAGATGCGCCTATAGTTCAATGCAGCGCTCAGGCTCGGCTGATTGACAAAGCAAAGAGCAATTGGCTCCTCGCCCTGTCACTCACTCTTGTCGGCCGCCCACATTGTGCAGGCGCTGACAAGAGGCCCGGGCTTCCATCCTCTGCGCTACGGCACATGAATGACGTCATCATCATGTGCTAGATCACAGACTGGTGAAGAAGACAGAAGAGAAGAGGCCATGGATTGCACAGGAGCCAGGCAAATATGTTTTTTTTTCTCTATTCCTTCCTAAGGGGGCTACTTATAACAACCTAAGGGGGGTTCTGCTGGCTATCACTACCTAAAGGGGGCTGCTGCTGCTGGCTATCACTACCTAAAGGGGGCTGCTGCTGGCTATCACTACCTAAAGGGGGCTGCTGCTGCTGCTGGCTATCACTACCTAAAGGGGGCTTCTGCTGCTGCTGGCTATCACTACCTAAAGGGGGCTGTTGCTGCTACTGGCTATCACTACCTAAAGGGGGCAGCTGCTGCTGGCTATCACTACCTAAAGGGGGCAGCTGCTGCTGGCTATCACTACCTAAAGGGGGCAGCTGCTGCTGGCTATCACTACCTAAAGGGGGCTGCTGCTGCTGCTGGCTTTTACTGCCTAAAGGGGGCTGCTGCTGCTGCCTATCACTACCTAAAGGAGGTTGCTGCTGCTGCCTATCACTACCTAAAGGAGGCTGCTGCTGCCTATCACTACCTAAAGGGGGCTGCTGCTGTCTATCACTACCTAAAGGGGGCTGCTGCTGGCTATCACTACCTAAAGGGGGCTACTGCTGGCTATCACTACCTAAAGGGGGCTGCTGATGGCTATCACTACCTAAAGGGGGCTGCTGCTGTTGGCTATCACTACCTACAGGGGGCTGCTGCAGATGGCTATCACTACCTAAAGGGGTCTGCTAATGGCTATCACTACCTAAAGGGGGCTGCTCTTGATGGCTATCACTACCTAAAGGGGGCTGCTGCTGATGGCTATCACTACCTAAAGGGGGCTGCTGATGGCTATCACTACCTAAAGGGGGCTGCTGCTAACACCTAAAGGGGAGGATAATACTGTATATGAGGGACTGCAACTATATATAGGGGGATCTACATACAGGGAGTAACCCCTACTTATAGGGGGCTGCTATTGCATACAGGGTGTAACTATCTACAGGGGGCAGCTATCTACATGGGGACCTACCTACAGGTGGTACCTCCCTACTCCGGGCAATGAGGGAAACTATGTGAAGGGACCTGTCTACTTTCTGGAGCGACCTAACTACCTAATGGGTGGGGGACGGACCGACCTACTTTTCCCCAACACACTTATCTAGCCACTCTAATATTACTGTATAGAACGTTATAGGTGCAGGAAAAGTGTGGAGCCTAAAATGTTTGTCTGGAAGGTTCTGTGGAGACGAATTGTGAAAGGAAGAAGTCATCATGATGGTCTGGGCTGGAAGGAGAAGAAAATGGAAAGTGAATGCCTCCAATCAGAGAAGACGTCACCTGATGTAACTGTAAGTAATCCCTTATATGGTCTGCAGAGCCTGTGTAGAGCTAATATCTACCACTATATGGTCACTGTATGGGGGGAATATTTTCTCCTTGTATACTGGTAATATTGGTCTAAGTATACAGGATTTGGTTAGTAACAGTATGATGGTAATATGTATGGTGATAATATTTCCTCCGTCTTTCTCCATTGAACTAAAGGGCTCTTGTTTTTCTTATCCTGTGGTTTACATTTTTTTATTTATTGATAATTGGGAAAATAGCAGGCAGGCCCTTGGGGTGGGGAGTTAAGTGGAGGGGCCTATGCATTAATCTCTGTAAGGGGCCTCAACATTTCTGATGGTAGCCCTGCTGGCGGCTGCCACAGTGCCGCAATGCTGGGGGGCTAGTATGAAATTATTTCTAGGGCTGCTTTTTATCCCCAGTCTGGCCCTGCTACCATCGTATCCTCTATATCTAACAACCCAAGGAAATACTTTAAAGGAAAACTGTCACATGTTCACTCCAGCACTAACCACAGGTATTGACGGATAGTGCGGGGGATGCTGATTAATATGATCCCTACCTTGCCCGGATCTGTCCAGCCATTTGCCCGCAATCTTAGTTTTTCTATATATGCAAATGTGGCTGTAACTGGCATGGGCGGGGCTGTAACTGGCACTGGTCTTCACTGCGCAGTGCCAGTTACAGCCACATTTGCATATATAGAAAAACTAAGATTGCGGGAGAACGGCTGGATGGATCCGGGCAAGGTAGGGATCATATGAATCAGCATCCCCCGCACTACCCATCAGTCAGATTAGTGCAGGAGTGAATATGTGACAGTTTTCCTTAAATACCCTTCCCCATCCCCCAATGTGTACTGATATGTTATGGGGGAGAGCTTGGGCATGTGTGAAGATGTGCTGTGGGGATTGTAAGTTACCCAAGCCCAGGGTCAGCACTGCCGCTAGGCAAACAAGGCACCCACATAGGATGCCCTGAGGAACCCCAGCCTACAGCACAAGCTACACCTCATGTGGTGAGACATCACTGCTTTTGTCTATGAGGCTAAAGAGACTACTACTCTCTAAGATATAGTGGGAAACACTGATACTCTCTGTGGGCACAGCTATTTCCTATTGAGAAGGGGGAGAAACACTACTACTTGTTAGGATTCGGCAGGCTGGATGTGGATCCTCTGTGTCAGCGAGGGATTGGCGTGGACCGTGTCGGTGGACCGGTTCTAGGTTGCTACTGGTATTCACCAGAGCCCGCCGCAAAGCGGGATGGTCTTGCTGCGGCGGTAGCAACCAGGTCGTATCCACCGGCAACGGCTCAACCTCGCTGACTGCTGAGAAGGCGTGGGACAGAAGGACTAGACAGAGGCAAGGTCAGACGTAGCAGAAGGTCGGGGCAGGCGGCACTAAACGCTTTCTCTGGCACAAGGCAACAAGATCCGGCAAGGAAGTGAAGGGGAAGTGAAGTTATATGGACAGGGAGCAGGTGGAAGCTAATTAGACTGATTGGGCCAGGCACCACTCATTGGTGCACTGGCCCTTTAAATCTTAGAGAGCTGGCGCACGCGCACCCTAGAGAGTGGAGCCGCGCGCGCCACAACGTGACAGCCGGGGCCCGGGACGGGTAAGTGGCTTGGGATGCGATTCGCGAGCGGGCGCGTCCCGCTATGCGAATCGCATCCCCATCGTGAATGTCAGTGCAGCACTCCCGGTCAGCGGGTCTGACCGGGGCGCTGCAGAGAGGAGAACGTCGCGAGCGCTCCGGGGAGGAGCAGGGACCCGGAGCGCTCGGCGTAACACTACTCTCTGTGGGGTTGGAGGTAAAGGTAGTTTCTATAAGGAAGAGTGTCAAATGCCATACTGTCTGTGTAGCAAAGCGTGAGATGTGACTGATGTTTCTGGAGCAGAGCGTGAGATATAGGGCTGCCGCTAATAACATAAGGGCACTTAGGCAGCTGCCTTAGGGCGCAAAGGTGGGGAGGTGAAAAAAACTAAATTTCCAGTCACTCGAAGGGGATTTAAATAAAAAAAAAAACAGGGCAAAAACTACTTTTTGCTCTGGCAATTGAGGAGGAGGGGTGTGTAACAAGTAGCCGGTCTTGCCTAGGGTGCAAATTTCCCAACTACAGAAGTGTGAAGTTGTCGTGTGGCTGTTGAATCCCTGTTTCAAATGCCAAAGGGTGCATTCGCATGAACAAATTTTGTGCAGCATGTTTCCTTCTGTATTTTTTGCACATCTGACCATTGTCACTTTAAGCATTAATAACTCTGAGATGCTTTTACCTTTCACTCTAATTCTGAGATTGTTTTTTCATGACATATTCTACTTAATGTTAGTGGTAAAATTTTGTCGATACCTGCATAATTTCTTGCATATTTTTAACTTTGAAGCTCTCCGCTTAAAAGGAAAATGAATATTCCCAATATGTATACTTTATGTTGGCATCATAAAGTGGACATGTTTTTACTTTTGGAAGACATCAGAGGGCTTCAAAGTAGAGCAGCAATTTTCCAATTTTTCAGAAAATTTTAAAAATGGAAATTTTTCAGGGATTTGAAGGGCCTTCTTATTAGAAATATCCAATAAATGATCCCATTATGAAAACTGCACCCCTCAAAGTATTCAAAATGACATTCAAAAGGTTTGTTAACCCTTTAGGTGTTTCACAGGAATAGCAGCAATTTGAAGGAGAAAATTCTAAATCTTCATATTTTACACTGGCATGTTCTTGTAGACCCAGTTTTTTAATTTTTACAAGGGGTAAAAGGAGAGAAATCTTCCTAAAATGTGTAACCCAATTTCTCTCGAGGAAGGAAATACCTCATATGTGTATGTCAAGTGTTCTGTGAGTGCACTAGAGGGCTCAGAAGGGAAGGAGAGACAGTGGGATTTTGGAGAGTGAGTTTTTCTGAAATGTTTTTGGGGGGCATGTCACATTTAGGAAGCCCCTGTGGTGCCAGTCCTCATTGATTTCCCCATTCTGCCCAGCCTACTGTGGGTGGGCAGAACGGGGAAACCGAAAGTTAACCCCCCCCCCGCCCCCGATCTGCTATTGGTTCTCACTTCTGTTAGACGACCAATAGCAGGGATAGGAGGAGTGCCACCCCAGCCACTTCACTCCTATCCCTTCAGGGGGATCGTGGGTGTCTTGGACAACCCCGATCCCCCTTAATTTCCGGGTCACCGGAGACCCGTATGACCCGGAATTGCCGCAAATTGCCAGCGTGAATTCACCCCCCTGGGCATTTGCGCAGGGTGCCTGCTGATCGATGTCAGCAGTCACCCCGGTTCGGTCCCCCCCCCCCCCCCCCTTAGCGTGCGGCGGGGACCGAAATTCCCACGGACGTACATGTACGTCATGGGTCCTTAACTACCAGGGTCTCATGTCGTACCGGTATGTCATGGGTCCTTAAAAAGTTAATATTTTTGTATAAAATGATTGGATCATTGGTCACATGACACTGAAGGAGGAATACCTTAGTCAGACCCTCTCTCTTGAGGACTGGGTCCAAAAAAACAGTTCAGACTGTCTTAGGCCAGAGAAACGTGTACATCTCTCCTACTCTGCACCTGCTAGGTAGACCAGTTTAGTTCTAGTTTAACCTGCTCGGTCCAGTCAGTAAAGGTCAGGCCTTTACCCATGTATAATAAGTTACCTATAATCTACTGTACATTATAAGCTATGAACGGTTTTACATGTATCGGATGTAGAAAAACATTGCAACAGTGTTGTTATGACACAAAGCAAATTCCTGTTACACTACATCAAAACCAGGTGTTAAGTGCCCAAGTCATGTGTACATGTGTTAAAACGCCAAAGACAAAAACAGCATTCAAAGACTATTATGAATGTGAAGAAAGGGCACTTGTCGCTCAAGATGGTAATTAGAAATCCATCAAGTTATTTATTCACACCATTAAAGCAGATAACAGAAACTGTTAGCTTAAGCATTTGGAATCTCGCCAATTCTTAACGGCAACTAAAGTGCACGTGTGACAATGTCTTAAACTAAAGATGGGAAACATGACTGCACACAGGCATCAAAGAGTTAATGTTAGAAGCCTAAAAAAATTAATCTACCATATAGAAAGAGAGAAAGAACGCAAATATGTATGAATATTTATATAGCACATGTGCTGTTCAGTTCTGTATGGCAGGTGTTCTTATCGGTTTGACGCGTGTCTGTACATATATCGTCTATGTGACCTTTGTTGCCAAAGTTGATAAATAGTCTAAATCCAACATTACCATCTCTGACTGTAAACGTTTATTCCACTAAAATCCTAAAAATTCAGAACTGAGCACAGTTTGGTGCAATCTCTCGCTAACTCACAGTAGTCCGAGATGCTGAGCTTTAACAAAATAATGGTTCAGCGGGGTCGAAAAAATCTATTTCTTTTGACTCTACAGCTGTTGCTGTGATAGAAACAAATTCAGCTTTGATCATAGTATTCTCTCCGCGTCAGTGCTGCAGGACAAGGACAATTTAATCTTCAGGTCGGAAGGAGGGCACTTGCACATATTTGGGCTCTATACAGACATTACATTTTCTCAGTAATGTGTAGGCCATATTATCAATGATATAGAATTATTGTCCTCTCTGACCACACATACAGTTGGGCTAAAAATTATTAAGTCAGCCACCAATTGTGCAAGTTCTCACACTTAAAAACTTGAGAGAGGCCTGTAATTTTCATCATAGGTATACCTCAACTATGAGAAACATAATGAGAAAAGAAAACATAAAATCACATTGTCTGATTTTTAAAGAATTTATTTGCAAATTATGGTGGAAAATAATTATTTGATCAAAACAAAAGTTCATCTCAATACTTTGTTATATACCCTTTCTTGGCAATGACAGAGGTCAAATGTTTTCTGTAAGTCTTCACAAGGTTTTCACACACTGTTGCTGGTATTTTGGCCCATTCCTCCATGCAGATCTCCTCTACAGCAGTGATGTTTTGGGGCTGTCGCTGGGCAACACAGACTTTCAACTCCCTCCAAAGGTTTTTTATGGGGTCGAGGTCTGGAGACTGGCTAGGCCCCTCCAGGACCTTGAAATGCTTCTTATGAAGCCACTCCTTCGTTGCTCTGGCGGTGTGTTTTGGATCATTGTCATGCTGAAAGACCCAGCAACAATTTATCTTCAATGCCCTTGCTGATGGAAGGAGGTTTTCACTCAAAATTTCATGGTACATGGCCCCTTTCATTATTTAATTTACATAGATCAGTCATCCTTGTCCCTTAGTAGAAATACAGCCCCAAAGCATGATGTTTCCACCCCCATGCTGCACAGTAGGTTTGGTGTTCTTTGGATGCAACTCAGCATTCTTTCTCCTCCAAACACGACGAATTGAATTTTTAGCCAAAAAGTTCTACTTTGGTTTCATCTGACCATATGACATTCTCCCAATACTCTTCTGGATCATCCAAATGCTCTCTAGCAAAATTCAGAGGGGCCCAGACATGTACTGGCTTATGCAGGGGACACTTCAGACACTGCATGATTTGAGTCCCTAACAGCGTACTGTGTTATTGATGGTAGCCTTTGTTACTTTGGTCCCAGCTCTCTGCAGATTATTAACTAGGTCCCCCCGTGTGGTTCTGGAATTTTTGCTCGCCGTTCTTGTGATCATTTTGACACCACGGGGCTAGATCTTGCGTGGAGCCCCAGATCGAGGGAGATTATCAGTGGTCTTATTTGTCTTCCATTTTCTACTAATTGTTCCCACAGGTGATTTCTTCACACCAAGCTGCTTGCCTATTGCAGATTCAGTCTTCCAAGCCTGGTGCAGGTCTACAATTTTGTTTCTGGTGTCCTTTGACAGCTCTTTGGTCTTGGCCATAGTGGAGTTTGGAGTGTGACTGTTTGAGGTTGTGGACAGGTGTCTTTTATACTGATAACAAGTTCAAACAGGTGCCATTAATGCACGTAACGAGTGGAGGACAGAGGAGTCTCTTAAAGAAGAAGTTACAGGTCTGAGAGAGACAGAAATCTTGCTTGTTTGTAGGTGACCAAATACTTATTTTCCTCCATAATTTGCAAATAAATTCTTTAAAAATCAGACAATGTGATTTTATGGAATTTTTTCTTTCTCATTATGTCTCTCATGATGAAAATTACAGGCCTCTCATGTTTTTAAGTGGGAGAACTTGCACAATTGGTGGCTGACTAAATACTTATTTAGCTCCACTGTACATTATATCTCCAAAACAAATTACAAAATGATGGTTCATTAAATGTAATCATTGTAACTAGAGATGAGCGAATCGAAGCTGACGAACCCGAATTAGTTACGAATTTCAGGAAACATTCGATTCGCAATGAATGCGAACATTTCTGCGATTCTATCGCGTGAATCACTTCATTAAACTCCATTTGCTGCGGTGCAGGCTACAGGGCATCTAAGATGGTGGATTCACAGGTTAGTACATGGGGCAAGGAACACTGGGAAGGTGGGAAGGGAAGTAGGTGGGATGACCCTGAATCACATGCAGGATGCAGCCTATCAGCAGCCGGTCACCCCTGTGACATCATTGCCCTATATAATCGGCAGCCATCTTCGGCCAGTCACTTCATCACAATACACTGCAGAAGGATCATAGGATGCAGAGCCTGTGTGTGTGTGTTACAGCAGAGAAAAGCACAGTCCAGCAGCGTTTAACATCCTCCTAGTCACATCAGCGTTCTCATGGACAGAGAGCATTGTTTTTTTCACTGAAAAGGATTTTTACTACCGCTGCAGGCATTAACCTCCCAGTCCCTCTCTTTGGCATAGTATTACAGAAAGGGGCAGATAGCTGTGCGTTGCATCATACATTTCAACAAGCTGCCTCAACTTAATAAACCTTAACAGAGGAGGTAGGAATAATTTTTCAGCACAATTCAGTGTCTTAGTTCCACAAAAAATCATCTGCTGGTTATACTAGTCTGTAGACGGTATAATATATACCAGCAGTCCATTCCTAATAGTCATTGACAAAGTGCAATTTTGTGTTTAGTACACAGCTCTTTTTGGCTGCAGCACTGTTGTGTACTGCTGATGTTTTACAAAAATACATTTTATTTAAAGGGTACTGTAGCGCATTTTTCTGCCCTCATAAGTGCATACCGCATATGTACATCTAAGTAGTGTACTATTTTGTACCTGTTAATCTGTCAAGGGCCAACATACTGTGAAAGGACATTCAAATGTAATCACCGGCTGGCATTTTACAAAAATACAGAGTTTTTAGGCGTATTGGAGCACATCTTTCTGCCCTCATAAGAGCATACCGCATCTGTACATCTAAGTAGTGTACAATTTTTTACTTGTTAATCTGTCATGGTCCTACATACTGTGAAATTCCAGGCAAAAGTACTCTCCGGCTGGTGTTGTACTCAGATACTTTTTTATGCGTACTGTAGAGCATTTTTCTGCCCTTATCAGTGCATACCACATACCTACATCTAAGTAGTGTACTATTTTGTACCTCTTAATCTGTCAAGGGCCTACATACTGTAAAAGGACAGCCAAAAGTGTACACCTGCTGCTGTTCTAGACAAATACTATTTTAAGCTAAGTATTTGCGCTAAGTATGTCAGGCAGAGAAGTGCCAGGACGTGCACAGAGGAGTGGCAGAGGCCTAAATCCTTCAGGCAGAGGTCGCAGCAGACTAGGGGCGAATGGCAGCAGGAGTCGTAGCGAGAGGCCTGAGCTCCTGTTATCAGCTAGCGGTCATGTCTCGACCAGCAACCCCTCTGCTATCGTCGATTGGTTAACACAGTCATCCACTTCATCACAAGTGACATCTGACACCCCCAGCCAACCGTTGGTGGGTTCCTCAGACACAACCCTCAGTTGACATGGCTCTGTCCTCCCATTGCCTCTGTCCTATGCTGTTCCCTCCCCTACAGAAGTATCTTATGCTGTGAGTTCAGCTGCACTATTGACTGAGGATGATCTAATAGAGGACAGACAGAATCTACTGCCCAGCCAAGAAGTGGAGGAGACATCCGCCGCTTCCTCTGCTAGGTAGGCAAGTAGTGATGAGGAGAGTGACATGGGAGGCGGGGAAGCAGACACTGTTGAGGAACCTGAGGAGGACATCAGTGACTTGCAGACACTTGTTGATGATGATGAAGCTGATCGCAATTGGGAGCCGGGTGCAGAAGGGGCTTCATCATCATCAGGAGAAGAGAGTTGCAGGTTGCCTGTGAGGCAGCAGATGAGCCAGCAAGGCGGTAGCATGGTTGGCAGTCAGCGTGGTGGCAGGAGTGGAAATTCTGGAACCAAACATGCCCGGGGGAGACCACATTCTTCGCGGCAGCCTACCTTCCCAGGAGGTAGTGTAACAGGAGTTCCTGGAGACGGTGGCAGAAGCAGTCAATTAGTGCGGACTGTTGGTAGGAAAAAATGTGGCAGTTTTTCATCAAGCATCCGGAGGAAGTTCACATAGCCACAAGCAAGATATGTCAGCAGGAGCTGAAGCGTGGCCAGGGTCCCAATGTTGGCACCACGGCCCTGTGTCAGTATATGCTTCACCACCATAAAGCGGCCTGGGTCAACCGTGGTTCCAATGTAGTGGTCCAGCCTGCTGCATCACCCAGTGGCACGCCGCTCCCTCTTTCAGCCAGCCAAGGCTCTACCACCTCAGCCGAACGGAGCTGTGTGTCATACCCTCCTTCTGTCGCTCCAGATGTTCCTGCTTCTCCTACTTTTAGTCAGCCATTCCACCAACAATCCATCGGTGAAGCCATG
Source organism: Hyla sarda (assembly GCF_029499605.1). Taxonomy (NCBI): domain Eukaryota; kingdom Metazoa; phylum Chordata; class Amphibia; order Anura; family Hylidae; genus Hyla; species Hyla sarda. The sequence goes on along the minus strand of NC_079194.1, from coordinate 79,543,644 downwards.
TCCAACAGACAACAGTATGCGCCCACTCATCCAATGACACAGAAGGTGAATGTGTTCCTGTCTAAGTTGCTGGTGCTGCAGTCCCTCCCTTTTGCAGTGATGGACTCTGCACATTTCAGAGAACTGATGGCTTGTGCCGAGTTGAGATTTCATTGCTAAGAAGGCAGCACCAGCCCTGCACAATTTTGTGGAAGAAAAGGTGGTCCAGTACTTGAGCCTTTTGGTGTGTATCAAAGTTCATGGCAGCACCGACGTCTGGAGCTGTAACTATGGTCAGGGACAACACATGTCCTTTACAGCTCACTGGGTGAATGGGGTTCCTGCACAGCCACAACCCCAATTTGGACAGGTCACGCTGCTTCCTCCTTCACGCTCTCAACCCGTTGGTCCTGTGACAGTGTGCGACTCCGCCTCCTCATCCTCCACCGTGTCCTCAGCCTCCACTGCCCAGACAAGTCTCAGTGGCCCTTCAGCATACCATGTGTACAGGGCAAGGTGGTGTCACGCTGTTCTTCCCATGGTTTTCCTTGGCGAAAAGAGTCACAAAGGGGAGGAACTGCTAAAAGTAATTCTGAAAGAAATCGGAGCATGGCTTACTCCACGAAAACTGGAAATGGGAATCATGGTGACTGACAACGGGAAGACCATCTTGCATGCGCTGCGACTGGGAAGCCTGGGCCATGCGCCCTCCATGGCACACGTGTTTAATCTGTTTATGAAGCAGTTCCTGAAGTGTTCCCCCAATTTGTAAGACATCCTAAGAATGGGAAGGAAACTTTGCATGCACTTCAGCCACTTGTACACCACAAAGCACACCCTCCTTGAGCTGCAGCGTCAGAATGGTATCCCACAACATAATCTGATTTGCGACATTGCCACACGTTGGAATTCCACCCTCCATATGTTTGACCACTGTATGAACAGAGAAAATCCATTGCCGATTTCTTGATGATCCAAACAGATAAGGCTACTCCCCTGTGTAACTTCAAAGTGAACCAGTGGCAGATTATAAGTGACACTTGCCGTTTGCTCATGCCCTTTGAGGAAGCCACATTATTAGCAAGTCGCCAGTATTACGGGATGAATTACATCATTCCACTGCTTCATTTCTTACAACACGTGTTGGAAACGATGGCTGGTCAGGGCACTGGAGACGTGTCACACGGCCACATGAGCCCTGTGGGGGCTAAACTGGAGGAGGAGGAGGATGGGCACAGTGGAGCACAGTTTAGGTTTCACCAAATGAGTGTTTTTCTAGTAATCTGGCAGGAGTGGAGGAGCAAGAGCAGCCAGAGGAGCTAGAGGGTTATGAGGAAGGTGAGACAACAGAGGACCTAGACACACCGTGGCAGTATGCAGTCGAGATGGAGGCAGGGAGTCCCTCCGTGTCACTTGCACAAATGGCACAATGCATGCTCACCTGCTTACGTAGTGACAGCCAAATTGTCACCATTCGGCAGCGGGATGACTTCTCGATCTCCACCTTATTGGACCCTCGCAACCACCACAAAATAGGGGCCTTTTTTACACCCACTGAGAGGGAGAACAAAATGACCTACTACAGAGGCATCCTAGTTAGTCAGTTGGCCGATGCCTATAGGAGCCATCGTCCATCTCCTCGTAGGTCTGAATTGGGGGGCCCCCTTCGCTCACCTTCCACTGCCATGGCTGCTGGAGAGTGGTGGGGTGGCAGGAGCAGTACCAGCTCCATCCGCAGCAGGCTGAGTCTACAGTCGCTGATGAGTAGCTTTCTTCACACGCATAGTGAAGCAACTCATCATCAGCAGGTAAACCTGGAGCATGACCTGAACCAGCAGGTGGTGGTATACCTTGACATGCCCATGCTAACACACCTTGAAGATCAGCTGGACTTCTGGGCAGCCAAACTTGATTTGTGGCCGCAACTAGCAGAGTTTTCCCTGGAAAAGCTGTCCTGCCCGGCCAGTAGTGTGCCATCAGAGCGGGTGTTTAGTGCAGCGGGGGCAATAGTCACCTCGAGTAGAACTTGTCTGTCCACGAAAAATGTGGAGGGACTGATCTTTGTGAAGATGAATCAGGCATGGATCAGCCAGGATTTCCAACCACCAATCCCTGATGCATGAGAGTAGATTGACCATGATGCCACATCAACACTTCACAAATATGGATTGTGCCAAACAGATTTAAGGCGCTGCTCCACAGTTACAAACATTCCTCCGCATCAGACCTTTTTTCACCCACCTTAGTCACCGGGTCACTTTCAGGACTCCTGATGCTGCTGCAACCTACTCCAGGCTGTGTCATTCAGCCACTATATCGTCTACTCATGCTTCAGCCACCTCCAGGCTTTGCCATTCATCCAATATATGGTTTACTGATGCTTCAGCCAGCTCCAGTCTGTGTCATTCAGCAACTAACTGGTTTAGTGATGCTTCTGGGCCTAGGACATTACCTTTACATGTTTATGGTAGCACTAGGTACCATACATCTTCAATGGAAATTTCAAAATTCATCTTTTATTCTTAGAGAATGTGAGGCCCTATTGTCTCCTCATCTGCCGCCAGCTCCAGGCTGTGCTATTCAGACACTTTATGGTCTCCCCATGCTGCCACAAACTCCAGCCAGTCATTCAGACACTATACGGTCTCCTCATACTGATGCCACCTCCAGGCTGTGTCATTCAGCCACTATATGGTCTCTTCTAATGCTTCAGCCAACTCCAGGCTGTGCCATTCAGCCACTATATGGTCTCCTCCTACTGATGCCACCTCCAGGCTCTGTCATTGTACTGCCATGTGACATGTGACTCCTTGTTAGATTTGGTCCTTTGTACCCACACGCCGGGGCTCGGGACACTAAAACTTGGGAGTTAAAAGTTCAATTTCAAAACCTTCAATTTCAATGTAAAAATCTTAAATTTAAAAATCATAAATTTCAATGGTCTCCTCATGCTTCTGCCAACTCCAGGCTGTGCAATTCAGACACTATATGGTCTCCTCATGCTTCAGCCACCTCCAGGCTGTGTCATTCAAGCAATATATGGTTTACTGATGCTGCTGCGCCTTGGTCTGGGAATAAAAATGTTGTTATGGTAGCACTAGCTACCCAACATTTTCAGTTTAAATTTCAGAATTCATCTTTTAATCTTAGGGATTGTGAAGCCATAGTGTCTACTCATGCTGTTGCCAACTCCTGGTTGTTCCATTCAGCCACTATATGGTCTCCATATATTGACTGTGTATTGTAGGAAACATGTGAGTATCCTTAAATTACTCTCCCAGCATTATTGCCATGTTGATACCAGACCAGTAATAAAAGGAATATTGCCAAGGACTAGCAGAAACAGGGAACTGTGGATACTGACCACCGGCTGTTGGAATAGACTGAATATCCCAGGTGGTAGATTTACCATTTTGAAGTTCCTCAGTTCCAGTAGGCTTTAAGTCGTTCATTCTTTGTTGTGGTTCTTCAGTTGCAGAATTAAGTTGTATCATGTTTTCCTGTTCCTTCGATGAGCTAATGTCACTGGAACACACAATACTCATATTGTCATCTAACGCATGTATCATTTTATTATTTTGAATGTCAGGGGGTATTCTGACAAATTCTGATTATAAAGGAATTTTGGAATCTGGGACACAGGTAAAAAATAAGTATTTTTAAGCATAGATTAGCATAGTTTTCTGCCCTCATAAGTGCATACCACATACCTACATTTAAGTAGTGTACTATTTTGTACCTGTTAATCTGTCATGGGTCTATATACTATGAATGGACAGCCAATAGTACACACATGCTGCTGTTCTAGACAAATAATGTTTTAAGCGAAGTGTGTAGTAGTGAAATTTCAACTTCAAACTCCTTAATTTCAATTTCAAAATCTTAAATTTAAATTTAAAAATCATAAATTTCATTGGGCTCCTCATGCTTCTGCCAACTCCAGGCTATGCCATTCAGACACTATATGGTCTCCTGGAGCTTCAGCCAACTCCAGGCTGTGTCATTCAGCCAATATACAGTTTACTGATTCTGATGGGCCTGGGTCTGGGCCTAAACATTTTTTATGATAGCACTAGCTGCCCTAAGTCTTTAATTTAAATTTCAAAATGTGTCTTTTTTTTCTTAGGGATTGTTAAGCCATAGTGTCTACTCATGCTGATGCCAACTCCTGGCTGTGCCATTCAGACATTATATGGTCTCCTCATGCTTCAGCCAACTCCAGGCTGTGTCATTCAGGAAATATATGGTTTACTGATGCTGCTGGGCCTGTGTCTGGGAATAAAAATGTTGTTATGGTAGCACTAGCTACCCAAAATCTTCGGTTTAAATTTCAGAATTCATCTTTTAATCTTAGGGATTGTGAAACCCTAATGTCTACTCATGCTGCTGCCAATTCCTGGCTCTGCAATTCAGACACTATATCTACTCCTCATGCTTCAGCCAACTCCAGACTGTGTCATTCAGGAAATAAATGGTTTATTGATGCTGCTGGGCCTAGGTCTAAGAATTAAAATGTTGTTATGGTAGCACTAGCTACCCAAAATCTTTGGTTTAAATTTCAAAATTCATCTTTTAAGCTTAGGGATTGTGAAGCCCTAGTGTCTACTCATGCTGCTGCTAACTCCTGGCTGTGCCATTCAGACACTATTTGGTCTCCTCATGCTTCAGCCAACTCCAGGCTGTGTCATTCAGGCTATAAATGGTTTACTGATGCCACTGGGCCTGGGTCAGGGATTAAAAATGTTGTTATGGTAGCACTAGCTACTCAAAATCTTTGGTTTAAATTTCAGTATTCATTTTTTAATGTTCGGGATTGTGAAGCCCTAGTGTCTACTCATGCTGCTGCCAGCTCCAGGATGTGTCATTCAGCCACTGTATGGTCTCCTCATGCTGCCAAAACCTCTATGCTTTTTCATTCAGCCACTATATGATCTCCTCATGCTTCAGCCTCATCCAAGCTGTGTCATTCAGCCACTATATGGTCTTCTCATGCTTCAGCCTCATCCAAGCTGTGTCATTCAGCCACTATATGGTCTCCTCATGCTGCCAACACCTCCACGCTGTGTCTTTCAGCCACTATATGGTCTCCTCATACTGATGCCACCTCAGGGCTCCGTCATTGTGCCGCTCTGCAGCAGTGATTCTAAAAGCGATGCCTGTGATCTGCATGTCATACTAAATAACAGCATTATTTCACTACCCCAGCACACTCCATATGCGTCTTAGAACATTGAAAAGTGTTCTACACCCCTATTGAGGCTCTCTGTAGGCCAGAAATTGCCGTTTTTATATAGTTTCACCACAAATAAATTTGAATCGAACTAAATGTTTTCGAAAAATTCGGCAAATCGGCCGAATCAAATTTTTCAAAAGTTCGCTCATCTCTAATTGCACATAATGACCCACAAAAGCATAATGGTGTCTAAGGGTGAGGAGTGGCCTAAAATAGATACCAGAAATCTGGAATTGACTGTCTGCAAAAAAACAAATCCTTTATTCCATAGATTGGGAGATTTGCTTTTCCTTTTGCCGTAAGTTTCACAGTTCATGTTTTTGTTGACTGTGAGTCTAGTGCTGATATATCTGAACAAAATCTTAAGTTACCCATACCCTTCCCATTCATTCACATCTCCCCTCAAACCCCACTCCCTTGGCTGAACTTATTCTCACACGTACAGTACGTTGTAGGCACTTTTGGGAGTGATCAGAAGTCAGTTTGTGTTCTCTAAATGATCTGCGGTTATTTAGCTCTAAATACACTGCTATAATTAGTTTTGTTGCATAAATATGTGAAGTATCCCACTAGACCATTATCAGTGGGGAATGGTAGGGTTTTAGGTTTCTAATATGTGATGATGATTTATACTGTGTAACATGGCTATATTTTACACTGTGCCCTTAAATATTTGATACCCTTTAGAGGTTTCTCAACATCAAAACCATATCCTAGCTCATCCCTCTCGTCAGTAATTGGTAATGTAGTGCAGAGCAATGTAGAATGAGGGGCAAGATAGTTAGCTTTCGGTGAAAATATACAAGAAAAGTAGGAGGGAAGAAATGTAGCCAATAGTGTTGAGCGCGAATATTCACAATTCAAATATTATTGCAAATTTTGCATATTCAGACATGCGCGAATATGGCGAATATAGCACTATATATTCGCAATTACGAATATTCGTAATTTTTTTATCCCCACAGAACAGTGATCTCATCTATCCCTGCTTCCAGCTTGTGGTCTAAAGAAGGCTCCTATAGTATTTACTGTATTAGACTGGAAAGCTAATTTTCGCGGATATGAGAATATGTGAATATTCGCGAATATCGTCACTAAATAATATTATGAGATAGATAGATGGATAGATAGATAATATAGGCAAGAGAAAGGGACTCCAGCACTCCAAAATAACGGTGAATTACCAGTTGATTTATTCCATCCAAACAGATGCAACGTTTCGGTCGCCCATTGCGGCCATTTTCAAGCATGTGGACAAAAACATGTGCTCCATATAAATAGGGTTACAAATTAATATCAATTGTGTAGCCAATTGTGCAAAAACACATACAATTACATAAATAATATATACAGTAATTCATATTGTATTTGGAGTGCTGCAGTCCCTTTCTCTTGACCTGACTACACCTAAGGAGTACTGCCCTATGCTTGTTTTCTATCTAGATAGATAATATAGATAGATAGGTAGATAGTTATCCACATGCAAACACGCTCATGCGCGTATGCGCATGCGAAAATAACCACGAATATATCAAATATGCAAATTTCGTGAACATAGGATGAATATTCATCCATATATACACGAAATATTGCAAATTCAAATATGGAATATGCCGCTCATCACTAGTAGCCAAGGACCTCTCAGCCCTGAACTATGCAGGTCTCAGGCCTGGCTTTGCAGCTATGGAGCTAAATTGCTGCATATCTTGAGGCTCTGCACCCCACAGGTGTAACTGCAACAGAGGACTTGTGCACACTGCAGTTGAGAGTTGCACTGCATAAAACTAGAGAGGAATTTCATGATAAGAAGTTGTCTCTCTACATTTTAAGAAGCCTGACTAATGAAGGGTAAGCATTGGAACATTGGAAAATTGGGAACCTGTTCCAGTCTTAGTCTGCTTAGCTTTGCTGTGTCAAGTTACCTAAATCTCCTGCCTTTCCATTGCACTTGACCATGAAAGACAGTTTCACAGGCACTGTTATTTGAACAATAGTTTGAGGGGTACTCAACTATTTTTAGTGAGGGTCCGCTTATTCAGGTCTGCCATCCTGTAAAAGTCCAAGCTGAACGCTAAGGCCTGGTTCACATCTAGTGGCCTCAGTGCCATGAAGAAAATAGCAAATGAGATACTGAAGTGTGGAGGATGTATGAACTAAATACTGCAACACACTGTTCCTCTAAGCATAATAATGCCACACACTGGGACCCTGGTATATTACTACCACACACCTGAGAACTTGGGCTCCCCGTCCCAGGTCCCACGCTGCTCCGGCCTCTTCTAGTCAGGCCTGTAATATAGCTTATCATACAAAAATGCTTCTTTATCCTCTTAACAAACTTTTTCCCTCCCAACCCACCCCCTCCAGCTGCCCAAATCTTTCCTGAAAATCATCTCAGCTTTGTTCTTTGTCTGCAAGACAAGCAATACAAGTCCATGGAGGGGAAAGGAGGGAGCGCCGCCCATCAGCTCTGAGAGAACTGCAAAGTTTGGATGAAATCTGCTGAAAAAATGTATACAAGTTATATTATGTACACACAAAGATCAGCTTATTCTGAAAAATCACCTGAAGTGACAGGTACACTTTAACTTATATCAGAAAGAAGACATTTACACAGGGAGTGCACCAGGTCACTTCTACTAACATAATCCTTGAGTGCAAGGCCCTCCGCATTGCGTCATCGCAAAGAGTGAGGAAGGTGTTGAGAAAAGACCTAAGCCACAGTGACCAGACTGTGACCATGCGTGGGATAGGCATAAGACTATCCTTGATATAAGATAGGGCCAGGGGCTATTGATACTATTTAGAATATTGGGCAGACTAGATGGGCCAAATGGTTCTTATCTGCCAACAAATTCTAGGTTTTTTATGACCAGACCACAATTTAACCATGACACTAGAGTCCTGCTCCCATTATCGTCACAATGCCATTCATTTCATTTTGCCTCCACTCATCCACACGCTCCCCCTAAGCTGCTTCATTTGTGCTACAGTAGGGAGCAAGCCAGACTGGTCACCATGTGCATCATTGAGTTTTGGGCACCCTTGACCCTGTTAGTGGTTGACTGGTTTTGTAAGGTATTAATCCCTACATACCTGCTGTTTTTAAAGATCTAACCAAGTCATCTGGCCATCAGAATTGATCCAAACAGTAGGATCTTCCTGTGTTTGTTTGGACCAACTTTGTATATGCTAGGAGAAAATAACAAAAATAACATGAGCCTAAAATGAAAGCAAAGTGATTGTGAAGTTACTCAACTTTTTAATTACATTTCAAATTTAAAACTTTGTTTAACCCCTTTAGGACCAGGCCATTTTACACCTTAGGACCAGAGTGTTTTTTGAACATCTGACCATCTGGTCACTTTAAGCATTAATAACTCTAAGACACTTTTACCTATCATTCTGATTCCGAGATTGTTTTTTCGTGACATATTCTACTTTATGTTATTGGTAAAATTTTGTCGATACTTGCATCGTTTCTTAGTGAAAAATTCCAAAATTTGATGAAAAAATTTAAAATTTTGCATTTTTCTAACTTTGAAGCTCTCTGCTTGTAAGGAAAATGGATATTCCAAATAATTTTTTTTATTCACATATACAATATGTCCACTTTATGTTTGCATCATAAAATTTACGAGTTTTTACTTTTGGAAGACACCAGAGGGCTTCAAAGTTCAGCAGCAATTTTCCAATTTTTCACAAAATTTCCAAAATCACAATTTTTCAGGGACCAGTTCAGGTTTGAAGTGGATTTGAAGGGTCTTCATCTTAGAAATACCCCATAAATGACCCCATTATAAAAATTGCACCCCCCAAAGTATTCAAAATGACATTCAGTCAGCGTTTTAACCCTTTAGGTGTTTCACAGGAATAGCAGCAAAGTTAAGGAGAAAATTCACAATCTTCATTTTTTTACACTTGCATGTGTTACGCCTAGCGCTCCGGGTCCCCGCTCCTCCCCGGAGCGCTTACGGCGTCTCTCTCTCCGCAGCGCCCCGGTCGGTCCCGCTGACCGGGAGCGCTGCACTGTCTTGGCCGTCGGGGATGCGATTCGCACAGCGGGACGCGCCCGCTCGCGAATCGCATCCCAGGTCACTTACCCGTCCCGGTCCCCCGCTGTCATGTGCTGGCGCGCGCGGCTCCGCTCTCTAGGGCGCGCGCGCGCCAGCTCCCTGAGACTTAAAGGGCCACTGCACCAATGATTGATGCCTGGCCCAATTAGCTTAATTGGCTTCCACCTGCTCCCAGACTATATCTGATCACTGCCCCTGCACTCCCCTGCCGGATCTTGTTGCCTTAGAGCCTAGTGAAAGCGTTACTGTGTTTGTCCATACTGTGTACTTGACCTCCTGCTATTGCCTTATTGACTGCGATTCTTGCTGCCTGCCCCGACCTTCTGCTACGTCCGACCTTGCTTCTGTCTACTCCCTTGTACCGCGCCTATCTACAGCAGTCAGAGAGGTTGAGCCGTTGCTAGTGGATACGACCTGGTCACTACCGCCGCAGCAAGACCATCCCGCTTTGCGGCGGGCTCTGGTGAACACCAGTAGTGACTTAGAACCGGTCCACTAGCACGGTCCACGCCAATCCCTCTCTGGCACAGAGGATCCACCTTCTGCCAGCCGGCATCGTGACAGCATGTTCTTGTAGACCCAATTTTTGAATTTTTACATGGGGTAAAAGGAGAAAATGTATACTTATATTTGTAGCCCAATTTCTCTCGAGTAAGCACATACCTCATATGTCCATGTAAATTGTTCGGCGGGCGCAGTAGAGGGCTCAGAAGCAAAGGAGCGACGAGGGGATTTTGGAGAGTACGTTTTTCTGAAATGGTTTTTGGGGGGCATGTCGCATTTAGGAAGCCCCTATGGTGCCAGGACAGCAAAAAATACCCACATGGCATACCATTTTGGAAACTAGACCCTTGAGGAACGTAACAAGGAATGAAGTGAGCCTTAATACCCCACAGGGGTTTCACGACTTTTGCATACGTAAAAAAATATATATTTTTTTCATTAAAATGTGTGTTTCCCCCCCCAAATTTCACATTTTTGCAAGGGTTAATAGCAGAAAATACCCCCCAAAATTTGTAACCCCTTCTCTTATGAGTATGGAGGTACCCCATAAGTTGACCTGAAGTGCACTACGGGCGAACTACAATGCTCAGAAGAGAAGGAGTCATATTTGGCTTTTTGAGAGCAAATTTTGCTCGGGAGGCATGTCGCATTTGGGAAGCCCCTATGGTGCCAGGACAGCAAAATAACCCCCACATGGCATACCATTTTGGAAACTAGACCCCTTGAGGAACGTAACAAGGGGTACAGTGAGCATTTACCCCCCACTGGTGTCTGTCAGATCTTTGGAACAGTGGGCTGTACAAAATTTTTTATTTGCACAGCCCACTGTTCCAAAGATCTGTCAGACACCAGTGGGGTGTAAATTCTCACTGCACCCCCTAATTACATTCCGTGAGGGGTGTAGTTTCCGAAATGGGGTCACATGTGTTTTTTTTGTTTTTTTTTGCGTTTGTCAAAACCGCTGTAACAATCAGCCAGCCCTGTGCAAATCACCTCAAATGTACATGGTGCACTCTCCCTTCTGGGCCTTGTTGTGTGCCCCCAGAGCACTTTGCGCCCACTTATGGGGTATTTCCGTAGTCGGGAGAAATTGCATTACAAATTTTGGGGGGCGTTTTTCCCTTTTACCTCTTGTCAAAATGAAAAGTATGGGGCAACACCAGCATGTTAGTGTAAAAAATGTATTTTTTTACACTAACATGCTGGTGTAGACCCCCAACTTCACCTTTTCATAAGGGGTGAAAGGAGAAAAAGCCCCCCAAAATTTGTTAGGCAATTTCTCCCGAGTACGGCGATACCCCATATGTGACCCTAAACTGTTGCCTTGAAATACAACAGGGCTCCAAAGTGAGAGCGCCATGCGCATTTGAGGCCTGAATTAGGGATTTGCATAGGGTGGACATAGGGGTATTCTACGCCAGTGATTCCCAAACAGGGTGCCTCCAGCTGTTGCAAAACCCCCAGCATGCCTGGACAGTCAACGGCTGTCCGGCCATACTGGGAGTTGTTGTTTTGCAACAGCTGGAGGCTCCATTTTGGAAACAGTGGCGTACCAGACGCTTTCATTTTTATTGGGGAGGGGAGGGGGGCTGTGTAGGGGTATGTGTATATGTAGGGTTTTTTACTTTTTATTTTATTTTGTGGTAGTGTAGTGTTTTTAGGGGACAGTCACACAGGAGGGGGATTACAGCGAGTTTCCCGCTGCGAGTTTGAGCTGCCGCGCAAAATTTGCTGCATCGCAAACTTGCAGCCTGATACTCACTGTAAGCCCTCTGCCCATGTGAATGTACCCTGTACATTCACAGGGGGGGGGACCTCCAGCTGTTGCAAAACCACAACTCCCAGCATACACAGTCCATCAGTGCATGCTGGTAGTTATAGTTTTGCAACAGCTGGAGGCACACGGGTTGGGAAACACTGAGTTAGGAAACAGACAATGTTTCCCAACCAGTGTACCTCCAGATGTTGCAAAACCACAACTCCCAAACATTCTCAGGCATGCTGGGAGTAGTAGTTCGGCAACATCTTTAGAGCCAGATGTTGCCGAACTACAACTCCCAGCATGCTTGGAGTTGTAGTTTGCAACATCCGGAGGACTACAGGTTGCAGACCACTAATACAGTGGTTAACAATCTGTGCCCTTCCAGATGTTGCAAAACTACAACTCCCAGTATGCCAAAACTGTCCAGGCATGCTGGGAGTTGTAGTTCTGCAACATCTGAAGGGCTAGATGTTACAGAACTACAACTCCCAGCATGCCTGGACAGTAAGGACATGCTGAGGATGTGTAGTTTTGCAACATCTGGAAGGGCACAGTGGTCTCCAAACTGTGGACCTCCAGATGTTGCAAAACTGCAAGTCCCAGCATGCCCAGATGCCAAGGGCTGTCTGGGCATGCTGGGAGTTGTAGTTTACAGGGTCCCATTACAGCAATGCATGTCGCTTTACGGCGACGTGCATTGCTGTAAAGGGCCCGACCGCGGCTGAAGATCAACTCACCTGCCTCGTCTTCATCGTCTGGATCCGGGTCTTCAGGGACGAGGTAAGTACCGGGGCTGGGCCCCAGCACTCCCCCGTCCCCCGACGCGTCCTCCGGTCTTCCTCCCGTCCTCTCCGGACTTCAAGGGGCCGGGAATGACGGGAGGAAGTAACCGCCCCCCCCCCCCTCGCGATTGGTCGTTTAGTTAACCGACGGATCGCAGGGGATCGGAGGAGATGGCAGGCTTGCCACCTCGCTCCTAGGCTCCAGCATGGTCCTGGCTGTCTGTGACAGCAGGGATCATGCAAAATTACCGGGCGGTCGGGTCCCAGAGACCCGATCAGCCCGGTATCGCCGCAGATCGCAAGGGCGATTTCACTTGCGATTTGCGGCGATCGCCGACATGGGGGGCCTACATGGCCCCCCTCGGCGTTTGCCCTGGATGCCTGCTGAAGGATTTCAGCAGGCACCCGGTTCCGATCTCTGCCCGGCGAGCGGCAGAGACCGGGAAACGCCATGACGTTGTGGAAAGTCATTGGTCCTTAAAGCCCAGGGTGCCATGACGTTCCACAACGTCATTGGTCCTTAAGAGGTTAAAGGGTGAAGTCTGCTTTAATAATCTGCTGGCACACAGTAGTGTAGGTGGAATTCCCACTTATATTCATGCAATGCAGGTGGTATATGAGAATATTACAAAGGCATCAATGAGTTGTTTTTTGCACCATATCAGGCTGTTAGGAAAAGGTTGGAAAACTGCAGTCACTGAGTGCATTGATACAGGTTTATTGTACTTAAAAAAGCTTTTAACATTCCAGATCCACATGAAAAGATAGTATTTATTTACAAAGCACTTCATTTATTTGTCTCTTGCTGCTAAACTACACATTTTGCTCAACCAAAAGGTTGTGTTTGCATGGAGCGGCAGTCAAACCTGCATACTGTTGTTCCATTGTATATAGCATTAGTAAATATGCTCAAAATCTATAGCATACACAGTGGAACTGCTTATCTGTCTAACAGAGTTTTGAAACCACCAGAAATCCATTTGTTTGAGGGGCCTTAGGGTGCATTCACACAAGGTGAACTCACAGCAGGTTTCCAGCAAATGAAAGTTAATGGCAACAAAATAAGCAGCAGATTCCTGCTGCCAGTTTATCAAAACGTGAACGTACCGTACCTATGACCTGTACTTACTGGTTGACCTTTCTCTTTAAACAGTAGCTCCGCCCAGTGCTGTTGCAGAACATCAATTTTTTAAGCAGACTACTGTACACATAAAATCAGTGTGATTGCAGCACCTGCTATTCATTCCCTGTCTGCTTCTCTGCCTGTTGCATTGTTTAGCACAAGGCAGCATGCTGTAGACACAACTAATTCTCTGTAAATGTCCCAATAAGATGTATATGCATATGTGTATATGATAGGGAGATGGCAATGTAGGTTGAAGGGGCTGGTCAGAGATAATGACATCACTTAGGGGTGGAGCTCATAGACAAGATCCAGCCAAGCTTCCTGAGACAACAGAGTCTCAGCCAGGGCTGGTGCAAGGATTTTTGCCACCCTAGGCCCCTTGACTCCTATCATTGATATGCCCCACCTTACTACTGGGGTGACACACTGTAACAAACCCCCTCCTCGTGTATTCTCCTTACTATTGGGGTGACACACTGTAACAAACCCCCTCCTCATGTATTCGCCTTACTACTCTTATCAAGAGGACACTCTAGGCGGCTGCCTATTTTGCCTATAGGTGGAGCTGGCCCTGGTCTAAGGGAAAAGAATGAGAACTCTTCACAGGGTACTAGTCATTGTCATGTCTGTCCTGGTCTTTGTTCACACAAAGCTATTGGATTTGCTATGTGTGAGCAGATTTATGTTCCCTGGTCAGGGAATAGTTTATGTCTCTGGCTTTTTCAGCCTCAGCCTCTGTTGTCCAGTAACCTTTAGGGTGTGTCTATTTAAGTTCAGCACTGACTAGCCTCAGTGCTGATGATTAACTTCATTATATCCTGACTTGCTATGATGCTGGATATGCTGCTGGGAGCTCTTGGTGATAACTCTTCTTGTTTGAGCTTTTAATCTACTTTCTCTGTTTTAACATGAGCTTTATATTTTCTGGTTTTAGCCATATTAGGTGGCATGCTCTTGGTGGATTTTAAGCTGTATTTGTTTAGTCGGTTTTAGGATTTGTTTACCCTTTCTGCTATGTGTCTGTTCCCATTGTGTTTTTTCTTGTATTGAAGTTCTGTGTTTTATATTTCTGTTTTTCTACTGGGCCAGCATCCTGACTATACAGTGGAGTGGTGTGCCGCTTGCCAGTAATCTATTTGGATTTATTATTATGGCTACTCCTTTAGTTGAGTGTCCAGTTTGTGTGTCCAGTGTGAACAGTGTCCTATCTGGCATCCCTGTTACCGCTCCATGGGACTCCTTGTCTACTGGAGGTGTTCTGAAGGGATTATGATTATTCCTGTCTTGTGTTCAATCTGTACAGTCAAGCCAGAGGAAGCACTAAGCCAGTGTGAAACAACGGCTGCTGTCGCCTTCTTGTACCCCCCTTATTGTGTCCCTCCCGACATGCACTGTCTGTATATGTGAGTATGCAATAAAGAAGAAGCCTGAAGATTTGGTGAGTTGCCAACTATTTCTTCCATATCTACATGTGACAGCTCCTGTATCTTCTACTTGCCAGAGCAGTCTACTGGATCTGGGGGATTATGCTATATTCCTGTCTTTTCCTTAAGTCTGCTGACTTATCCGTTTGCCTGTCTGGTGTTTTGAACTCTATTTTTATTAGTTCTTGACTTCAGATCTTTGGAGTTTTGTACATGACTACTGATCTATAGTGTCCTCTGTTCATGTCCGCTGATCTAGTGTCCTTTTTCATGACTGCTGATCCATAGTGTCCCTTGTGCTGCTCACTGATCTGTGTCCTCTGAACTTAATCTGTTATGTTCTATGTTCCTGTATGTTTCTGGTTTGTGACCGACTATTTGTTAGTATGTGTTTTTATTAGGCCCCTGCACTTTAGTTCAGGGAGGGACCGGCGCCCAGTTGTTGATTCACCGGTTAGGGTGGACGAGCAAGTAGGTAGGGAGAGTGGTTTTAGGGTCAGTTTAGTGCTCACTCTCCCTGTCCCCCAGTCGTTCCCTGACAGTCATGATCTTATTTGTGAAGTGTATAAAATTGTATCCAGTTTAGGCAGTGCACTAATGGAGCAAAGCTTTCTGATAGTTTGTTACAAAGGAACAGTATGCAATCCAGGCAGGATTTCTCAGGTAAATAGATAGATACCATGTACTGAATTGAAGTCTGTGGATGTAAACAGGATGCTCTAATTTACTGACAGCCAACAGATTTTATTGTGCAATGCCTTTATGCTTAAAGTTTTTTGGCTAGCTAAAATTGATTACGGTAGACCTTGTTTAAGATCTATTTATGGCATACAAATGCAGTAACAAAAGAGTCAGCTCTGACATTTTCTATCATAATGACACCAGATACCGGTGCTTCTTCAAGTTTGAAGTCTGAGTAAATATTTGATAAAGAAATGAATGAGCGTCATACAGAAGGGGGTATATCTGTAAAATTACCATAAATTACAATATGTGCATATCGGCCAGCTGGGGTGTTAGATTGAGCTAAAAGTGGCACATGGATTGTTCCTTATTCAATAGTACTTTATAAAAGATGCAGTATTGTTTCGGGTACAAAAAAAGACAAATTTAAAAACAAAAATATAAAGATATATTTACAAGAGAGGCACTTTGATGTTCCCTTTCATAGTAGACACTAGACACATTTTTTATTCCTTTCATAGTAAGAATGCAGTCTCATACTAGCTATACCAGAGTCTACTACAAAAGGATGAACCCACAGCTATAGACAACAGTTTCAGAGTTCTTGCCCCTTATCAATACAGAGCAGTGCACTAGTGCACAAACCTTAGATGTGTTTTGGGGTGTGGTACTGAAGCACATTGAAGAGATGCAGTGGAGATTTACACTTGGACAAAAGTCTTGGGACACTTACACATTGCACTTAAAGGAGCTTTTAGGATATTGCATTCTATATACATTGGCTTTAAAGGGGTACTACGCTTCCCCAGTGCTCAGAACATTTTGTTTCAAATGCTGAGTGCGGGTGTCGAGGGTTGTGATGTCATGGCCATGCCCCTCCTTATGTCACACCACGCCCCCTCAATTCAAGTCTATAGGAGGGGCGTGGTGGCCATAACGCCCCCTCACATAGACTTCCATTCAGGGGGCATGATGTGATATCACAAGGGGTATAGCCGTGACCTCACGACCCCCGCTGCCCACACCAAGCATTCTAAATGAAAGCCGGGTGCTGAACAGATATCACAGGGGTCCCAGCGGCGGGACCCCAGCGATCAGACATCTTATCCCCTATTCTTTGGATAGGGGATAAGATGTCTAGGGGGCGGAGTACCCCTATAAAGGGAGCATGAACTACTGGCAGCATGAAACAATGGCAGGCTCCCTCTGAAACATTTTGGTATTTCAATGGGGCTCCAAGTCATTAGGTGGTCCCCGGTAGCTCCTCCCCACCCCACTGGCCTGGATCAAATAAGATTTTCCTATTCCCAGAAGTTGACCATCCTGATGACTCAGAGCCCTGTTCCAAGTTTGCTGTATAACTATAATTTCTTAGAAACATTGAAATATTGCAAAGTGAATCATACATCACTGTCAGTATGCTCCGTTAATATAGAGCTGGTTTCCCTTTATTAGGTAAAACAGCTTCCACTTTACTGCGAAGACTTTCTACAAGATTTTGGAGTGTGTGGGGGGATTTTTCCCCATGTACCTAAAAGAGCATTTTGGAGGTCAGACACTGGTGTTAGATGTGAGGGTCTTTGGATCTCGGCTAGTGATCAATTGATTGTTGGTCACTTCTTTTATCAAGGCCTGTCTCCCCTGATCACTTCGTTTGGTAGGGTGGACAGCTGTAGGAAGAATCCTGGTTATTCCAAACTTCAGCCTATGTCAGAATTATGGAGGCTACTGAGCTTCTAAGAATTTGTAGTGTGACAGACATTTTTGTACCCTTTTTCAGATTTGTGACTCCACACAATCATGTGTCTGAGCTTTACAGGCAGTTCTTCCCACCCCATGGCTTGTTTTTTTTCTCTGATATGCATAGTCAGCTGTGAGATTTTATATAGACAGGGCTGTGTCTTTCTCAATCAACTGAATTGACCTCAGGCGACTCCAATCAAGGTGTAGAAATATCTCAGACAATCAAGACAAATGAGAGGAGCCAGAGCTAAATTTCAAGTGTCATAGCAAAGGGTCTGAATATTTATGTCCATACAAAATGCAGGAACCCACAATGAACAAAAAGAACATGCACAGAACATTCAAATAAATAAATTTTGAAGGGTACTCTACCCCTAGACATATTATCCCCTATCCAATGGATAGGGGATAAGATGTCTGATCGCAGGGGTCCTGCCACTGGGACCCCTGCGATCTCCCTACTGCACCCTTTGTTCGTTTAGAATGTCAGGTGCAGTGCAGAAGGCCCGTGACGTTATGGCCATGCCCCCTCAATGCAAGTCCCCACCCTTAAACTTGCATTGAGTGGACATGGCCATGACATCCTGAGTGGGGCACAGCCGTGACATCTCGAGCCTCCGCCCCGGATCGCCAGTCATCCGGCACGGAACGAAGTGCGCTCCGTGCATCGGATGTCTGGGGTGCCGCAGCCGAGATTGCAGGGGGTCCCCAACGGCGGACCCCCATGATCAGACATGTTATCCCCTATCCATTGATTAGGGGATAAGATGTCTTGGGGCGGAGTACCCCTTTAACAAAAAGTAACTACCAGGAGATCCACAACAATCTTTTGCCTAAACAGCTCTATCTGGGTAGAGTACTGTATAAAATATGTCAAATTTATTATGGAGTATGTGTTTTCTAGGGAGTAATCTCCTGGTCCGAATAAAACTACTCCCTGTAGGTACATAGGTTAGATCGGTGGTCTCAAACTGTGGCCGCCCAGATCTTTAACTCCCAGCATGCCCGGACAGCAAACGGTTGTCCGGGCATGCTGGGAGTTGAAGTTTTGCAACATATGCAGGGCCACAGTTTGAGACCAATGGATTAGTTGGTGAGTTTTGTCACAATATTTTACCGTCAGTTTTGGAGACCTGTGCCTATACATCCTTTATCTTGACTATTTTTTTATCCGTGATATTTGAGCTTAATGTGTCGTATTAGAACATTCTGAAGCAAAAGGCACTAACTGTCCCTGAGAATACATCCTATGGTGAAAAGCACATAATGAAACTATTCATATTCTTCTGCTCTTCCCCTTGGGATCATAATTCACAAATCATATGCTCTAAGCAAACATATGGCACTGATCCATCTCATCTGTGTTATTTTTACTGCTGTAATATTTCTTCCAGATTCCATAACCATAGAATAAAGATAAATTAACAGCCTGTTCTGGAGTTTGTTCTCGGTGTAGCTCAATGAAGATATCAATTGCTGCAGTGAATGATCAAAGTCAATGAACAATACAGCACACAATGTGGCTTTATAACATTAAAGGGGTACTTCAGGGAAGTACTGTATATATATATATATATATATATATATATATATATAGTTCCTCCTGTTATCTTCTTTGGCTGCTTGATATTCTTTGCCATCTCTCCCTACCCTTGCCTACATCACCCAGCATTCATTGCAATTCTGCTTTGCCAGCCCCCACCCCCCTGCTCTGAGCAGCAGAGAGAGATTCAGAGTGTGATTGGCTAAGGCTGCGCACACAACCCAGTTCACAGCACTAAAGGGAACATGACTCATCAGTGCAGAGCAGAAACCATGAGGTCTGTATCTCTCAGAAGGGTGGGGGCTGCTTTCAGAGAGGGGTTTAGACTGAGACAGAATGGATGTCTGGATGATGTCATTCCCTCACTTCATGCATAGAGGGGAAAACTGCTCTATATAGCCAATGAATGATATTTAGACAATTAAGTAGGCTGTTGAGAGGGAAAGGATGGGCTATGGGCTTAGTTCCCCTGAGTCCTTTAAAGGAGAACTACGGGATTGAAAAATGTATCCCCTGTCCTAAGGATAGGGGATACGTTTCAGATCGTGGGGGGTCCGACCGCTGGGGCCCCCTGCGATCTCCCGTACGGGGCCCCGGCTCTCTGGTTAGAGAGGGCGTGTTGACCACCGCACGAAGCAGCGGCCGACACGCCCCCGCCATACACTGATATGGGAGAGCCGGAAATTGCCAAAGGCAGCACTTCGGCTCTCTCATAGCAGTAAATGGAGGGCGCATGTCAGCCGCCGCCTCGTGCGGGGATCGACACACTCTCTCTATGCAGAGAGCCGTGGACCCGTACGGGAGTTCGTGGGGGGCCCCAGCGGTCGGACCCCCTGCGATCTGAAACTTATCCCCTATCCTTAGGATAAGAGATACAATTTTCAATCCCGTAGTTCTCCTTTAAAATACTTACCAATCCATAACAGATCTTTTACTAGACATCTTCTTGTACTTTCAATACCCTTTTTTTTTTTTTCACAGCTATGACATTGTTTTTTTATAGCAACCCCTATCCATGTGCCTTATTAGAGTATATGAACATCATAGAATATAGAGACAATATTTAACAGCAGCTCCTGCCCTGGAGGACCCGAGCACCCCTGTAATACATGAACAGCTATCCATCTGAATTGTTTCAATGTAATACTAGAAGTCCCTTGCAGGGAGTTGTTTGCCCAAGCAAGGTTTTTACCTGGCAATAACACCACTCTAAGTTTTAGTAAATACGTGTTTTCTCCAGAAAATAATAATTCTGGATTATCTTTTCATAGAATTCTGGTATGTACCATAATATTTCACTGTTATTCCACCTAGAAATCTAAAAAATAAATTGACAATTAGGTGTTACCAAGAGGGACTATGAAGAGACGCAAAGAAAAAAATATCAGTCCTCAAGGGTGCAGTATGTGGAAATAATAGTAAAATATGTATTTATGGTAACAATGGCATTAGCCCTTATGAAAACATCAAAAGAAACATATTTAATGATAGGTGTAGTAGTTAAATAGATAAGTGGTTAGATAGAATTTTTTATAAAAGTCCAGACTATAGAACAAAGGTCTGGTTAATTTAAATTACATAAATGAATAAATAGAGTTTCACCACATGGCTCTTGTGGTGACCTCAAACGTGAATAAATAATTATTAAAATGATACAAAAGTATTGATCACCTAAAATATAACAATGCTCATAGAAATGACCACCTAAACTAGATTACTAGCCAAAGGACAGAGTCTGTATTGTGGCAAGTTTGTACGGACAAGATATTTATTGGTTCAAGGACAACCATTGTATGTTGAAACCATAACGCTATGGAAACCTGGAGATTGGTCCAAAAATGGGGAGAAGTAAGGTTTACAGAAAAATAAGTAGATAACTAATACAGATAAAGCAAGTCCTTACATATAAAAGTAAGAAAGAGCTGCTGGGAGCTGTAAATCATTGTCTATGTAGAGGACAGGAGCTTCTTCAGGGTCCTGTACAGTACACAGAGTGTCCTAAATAAATTGAAGCCGCCCTCACCTGGTGTCCAAAACAGCAGCTAATGCTGCCACAGATAAAGAGCAGTACAGAACATGAAGTACCACACAGTACTGTAGGGAGGGGCCACCAGACAGCCAGTCAGCGCATGCACTTCAGCAATACTGGGGATTTACCAGTGAAATGTCCATTTTCTGTTCTTCCAGCCAATGACATATTTTGCAGATCTGGCCTGTCTGTAGCATTATATGTTGAGTCTGGTTTCAAGTTACAATGGTCCAGATAAGGCCATTGTATATTGGAAATATTGTAACCTGAGGCCATTGTAAGTTGAGGGATCACTGTATATTTAATGTCCTGAAGTTGGTAACAGTATCAGTATAAACAACAATAGCTTGATTTATGCTGATCCACTGAACAGTTATATATGAAATAGTGCAAAGAAAAATTGGTGCTCAGCACCGCTCACCACTCTGGTGGGATTTCATTCAGATAATGTGGTCCCGGAGTATGCTGTTGCTGGTTGAGCTCTAGTCTAGGTGTGTGGCTTTCATCAGATGGAAAGCGGTCCGTACGGGAGAGCTTTGAGGGGACCAAGAACCAAGTAAAAGGCAGCCAAAAAAAATACCACAGCCATATTGAAAAGTGTTGGCGCAGTAAGATGGGGAGTGGGGCATCCCATGTACCAAAGAAAACTGAATTTTTAGTAGCTCTCGAGGAGTTTCTGGTTTATTGTGATATATTTATTATAAACATTCATGCTATGTACCAAGGATATATCATGCATGTTTCTATTTTAAAGGTCTCAACATTGGAAAATTTACTGCATTAAGTATTGTCCTAAATGTATCTAACAAAATGTATCTTTTTTATTAAAAAATTTTTATTAATTTTGAAACAGAGATCAACTTATGTGGGCGGGCAGGGACCTAAAAATGTAGCCGGCAATAATAAAAATGTAGTGCGTGTGTTTTTCACTTTTTTTTTCTTTATTTTTTTCATTTTTTAGGTAGTACTACTACTCCCAGCATGGAACACACTGTTCCATGATGGGAGTAGTAGTACCTGTACTAATTGACAGATCACTCATTGCAATCATCCTGTATAATGAGCCGGCCACTCTTCTATGGTCCCCTGCACTGCCGTATATATACACCTATTCATATTTCCGGCAGAGAGCTGTGATTGGCCAGATGGTTCCAGCCAATCACAGCTCTCTGTGAAAAATATGAATATGTGTATATATACGTCAGTGAAGGAGACCATAGAAGAGCGGTCTGCCGCATCTATACATTATATAGGAGGTTCACAGCGGGTGTCAGGAGTGACATCCGCTGTGATCTTTCCTTAACTGCAGGTACTACTACTCCCAACATGGAGAACACTCTGATCCATGCTGGGAGCTGTAGTACCTGCATTAATAGTAGTGTTGGGCACGAATATTTGCAATGCGAATATTTGTCGCGAATATTCGCGAATTCGCGAATATATCGCTAAATATTTGCAATTACGAATATTCACATTTTTTTTCACAGTACACATCACCGTGATCATCCCTCCCTGCTTCCAGCTTGTGGTGTAAACAAGGCTTCAATACTAGTTACTGTGACAGTCTGGCGGGTGCCCGAAAATTTGCATATGTGAATTTTAGCGCATAATATTCATCCATTCGAATACGGCCTTTGCCACTCAACACTAATTCAGAAGTTACACACACTGCGATCTGTCTATTAATGCAGGTACTACAGCTCCCAGCATAGAGCAGAGTGTGCTCCATGTTGGGTGTAGTAGTACCTGCAGGTAAGAACAGATCACAGCGGGTATCACTACTGACACCCGCTGTGGTCGTCCTGTCTATAGCAGAGATTCAGAGCGGCTCTATACAGCGCTCACATCTCTGCACTATACTCCAGCCGGCCACTCACTCATTCATATTTCCCTCAGAGAGCGGTGATTGGCTGCAACCACCCGGCCAATCACCACACAGGGAGGAAAATATGAATGAGTGATGTTCTATTCAAATGACTGGGCGGAGTATAGTGCAGAGATGCGAGCGCTGTACAGAGCCGCTCTGCATCTCTGCTCTCTGAGTGTTAGTACAGGTACTACTACTGTACGATAAAATCCCCATAGCAAATCCATGCTGCTCTGGACAGTTCCTGACATGGACAGAGGTGTCAGCAGAGAACACTATGGACAAAAAATTAAGAAAGAAAATAATTTCCTCTGTAGCATAAAGCTGCTAATAAGTACTGAAAGGATTTAGATTTTTAGAAGTAATTTACAAATCTGTTTTACTTTCTGGCACCAGTTCATTTAAAAAAAATGTTTTGCACTGGAGTACCCCATTAAGTCTTGATTCCCTCCAAACAAAATTACTAATCATATCTTATGGTGGGTAGGGGTCCCATGCGTGGACATGAGGGGAGAGAAGATGTATTGCAAGCTGAGAGAAGGGTAAGGGAGGAGAGAAGACATCAGTGCAGGGGCAGGGAGTGGGCATAGCAGTGCTGCTGCATGACTGCACGGAGGATCAGCAGCCTATCACTGCTGGGGCTTCAGGAGACTGGGATAGCTGGGTGGCATGCAGTATATGTGCCACCCAGCTTTTCCAGTCTCCTGAAGAGCTCCAATATGACAGGAAGACTGGGGAACTGGGTACTCAGCTAGTTGAGATATAAAATAAGTAAATACAGTACAGATAGGTTTTTAGTGTGTTTTTTATGCCATATGTAAGTTATTTGTCCAAATGTGATGGACTGATATGGGTAAGGGGATGTTATGCTAGCTGCAGTATTACACTAAGCTTTGGTTTTGTATTTTGATAAATGTATTTTTTAAGAATCCCATGTTGTTTCACACAATTCTAAATTTGTTTTTCTTCTTAAAGCACATAATAATAAAGTTACCTTTTGCTGACAGCAGATTACCTTTTATTGCCTTTATTGGGGGAGATTTATCAAAACTTGTCCAGAGGAAAAGTTGCCCAGTTGCCCATAGCAACCAATCAGCTCGCTTCTTTCATTTTTCACAAGGCCTCTGCAAAATGAAAGAAGCGATCTGATTGGTTGCTATGGGCAACTGGGCAACTTTTCCTTTGCACAGGTCTTGATAAATCTCCCCCATTGTTTCTATAGATACATGGCTAGAAAATACATTCTGGTTATTCTTAGCTGTATAATGTACCCATTAAAATACAAGTGTATTATATTAATTTAATTACTTTCTAAGAAAATAAGAAATCCTAGAATACGTCTTGAGTGCCTATAAATGATGTACAGCAAGTACCTGACCTGAACAGCACTGGTAAATTCTGATTGTGGGCAACAACACTTGAAATTGGTACATACACCATCACATGCATGTTATAAGTAAATATTGTTCAATGTGTATTCAATATTATATAAGGGTGTTATCCAGTGTTTTGAAAAAAAATCATATCCTACTGTGAGTTGGAAAAAAAATGGAATAAACCCTATACTCATCTAACCCCAGTCCTCGGAGGGACTGAATAGAGCAAAATGGGAGCTGTGAGGCAAAACACTGGATAATCCCTTTAATCTTTGTATTGTATAGGATGAAGTGCAAAAGTATGAAGAGAAGCTTTAAATAGTGTCTCCCTCTCTCTAGAGAACTTCATCGGTTTTTGTATTACACAAACAGCTTATTGATTTAAATGGGCACTCTGATTAAAAAAATTTTTCCTATTGCACTCCTTATGGTAAATAAAATATCTTTCTAATGTACTTTGTGTAAAAAAAAAAAAGAAAGAAGTTTTCTATGTTTTGTGTTTAAAAAAGCTGCCACTAGGTGTCTTCCTACTTTTAAAGAGCACATTTCCCCCTATCTCTTGCACAGACTTTGGACTCCTGCTGGCCTGGCAGAAGTCTAAAATCAGGAAATGCAGTCTGAAGTGCTGAGGGGAGTGTGCGGCCTTAGCCAATCACAGCTCATCACACACTGAAACTCTTTTATTATAAAAATATAAAACTTTACAGAAATACAAACATTATTATAAACATAAATACAAACTTTCCGTTTCTAAAGAAAAACAGAAAAATAAGCATGACTAGCAATAACGATAACACAAAACTACCTCAGAATCAAAATCCTGCCTAACCGGCCAGCCCAGCTATAATAACTTATGACACTACACACGACACTACACACGCAACTTAAACTAGCTTTAATTCACACAAACACTCCTATTATACTAAAATTATATATATATATATAAAAATAATAATAATAAAAAAAAATATATATACACCGTATTTATCGGGGTATACCACGCATCGGCCTATAACACGCACCCTCATTTTACCAAGGATATTTGGGTAAAAAAAGTTTTTTACCCAAATATCCATGGTAAAATGAGGGTGCGTGTGTGTGCATGTGTATACCCCGATACACCCCCAGGAAAGGCAGCGGGAGAGAGGCCGTCGCTGCCCGCTTCTCTCCCCCTGCCTTTACTGGGGTCTAGATCCCTGCTGCCGCTTCTCTCCCGCTGGCTATCGGCGCCGCTGCCCTTTCTCTCCCCCTGACTATCGGTGCCGGCGCCCCATTGCTGGCGCCGATAGCCAGGGGGATACAAGCGGCGCCGGCAATGGAGCAGCGGTGCCGATAGCCAGGGGGAGAGAAGGGGTAGCGGCACCCATTGCCGGCGCCGCTGCCCCGTTGCCTCCCCCCCATCCGCGGTTGCATAATTACCTGTTGTCGGGTTCGGGTCCGCGCTGCTTCAGGCCTCTGGTGTGCATCCCCTGCGTCGTTGCTATGGGCTGCACGGCGCGGCGCCGGAGAGAAGGGCCGGCAGTAGGGCTCTAGACCCCAGGGCAGGCAGGGGCAGAGAAGCTGTCAGCGCTGGCGGTCTCTGCACCTGCAAAGCCACTGCAGTTCATTGGTTTAAAGCGCCCGCTTTAAATCATTGAACTGCAGCGGCTTATCGGCGTATAACACGCAGGTAGACTTTAGGCTAAAAATTTTAGCCTAAAAAGTGCGTGTTATACGCCGATAAATACGGTATATATATATATATACATATATATATATATCCGAAACAGCAAAGCGACTGCGGCACACAAATTTGTGAAAAAATAAAGTTGTGTTTATTCCATGAACAAGAGCGACATTTCGGTGTTCTCACAACACCGTTCTCAAGCTAAATAACAATGATCCAACAGGATATTTATACATACAAGTGCAAATCAATTACAATCAATCAGTGTACATAATCATACAAATTCAATTAATACAAAAGCATAAAAAAGTGCAAGAACACGTGCATAAAATAGTTAAAAATGTGATAAGGGGTATATAAAATACCCAGATATAGTGATTAATATAATAAAATTACCACACACTTGTGTAGTAAGAGTAAAAAACAGAGAATGGCCTTATGATAATCAATTACAAACATGTGTGCTTATTAATATAAATTAATACTTATGTTTGGAGAAGGTGGGATGTTGAAGAAGCTCCACATGCAAATAAATATATGTCCGCCATATCAGCGTGGGTGATTATACATTGCGGCTGCGCCGCATTCCACGTAACTATAGTAACAAATGTTGTGAGGGAATGTGACCAATCAGATGGCACCACGTATCCTCTCCCACAATACCTCTGTGGCGGTCACCTGATCGATCATATGGTATACTAAATGTATTGCTTACAATCTCCAATCAGGGGTGGTTAAGTGGCAAACATGTGATCCATGTCAGTGATCACATGGGGCCAGGGCTGCACGCACAGGCGCATTGGGTCATCGGTCCGCCGCGCATGCGTGTTGTCATCTTGAGGAAAACCGACTTCCATCTTACTTCAGGGAAAAATAAATAAACCAGACTCATCCCGACTCTCGCCAATGGTCCGCGGCTCACCCTCCTAAGGAAGGGATCGATCTCGAACACATATAAGAGCGGGCTCAAAGGACAACCCTGACGGACTCCGGACCCCACCTCAAAAGAGCGGTCACACCAACCGTTCACCAGAGGGAAACTCTGCATACAAGATCTTAAGCCAATTAACAAAAGTACTTGGTAAGCCATATCTCAGGAGGACGGACCAGAGGTACTCATGGTTCACCCGATCAAATGCTTCGGCCTGATCCAGGGACAGCAAGCACCCCTTTCAGAGAACTGCACTACTCCACTCCACTGCCTCCCTGACACTAAGGACAGCACTTAAGGTGCTTCGGCCTGGAGCAGTGCAGTGCTGGGCCTCCGAAAGGAGCCGGGGTGCAAACTTCACCAACCGATTAAACAGTATCTTAGCCAGAAGCTTCCTGTCCGTATTGAGAAGAGCTATGGGCCTCCAATTCTCAATACGGCTGGGATCTTTACCCTTTGAGAGAAGAATCAGGGCTGACCTCCTCATTGACTTTGGCAAAGTGCCCGAGGAGAGACACTCATTGAATACCTCAGTCAAGAGGGGAGCTAAAGACTCCTTAAAGGTCCTGTACCAATCAGATGTTAAGCCATCCGGACCTGGCGACTTCTTAGGGGCAAGCCCCTCGATCGCCAGTCTCACTTCCTCTTCCCTGATCTCTTCTGCCAAAACGCCAAGAGAGGGGTCTACCCCTGGCTCAGGAATGGCTTCAGCCAAGAAACCCGACATCCCATCCCGATCCAGATCCTTCCTTCCCAAGAGGTGCGAGTAGAAGGATCTGGCGACCTCCAAGATCCCTGATCAGTCCTGAAATGACTTTACTACTCACTGACATCTTGCAGTTTCTGTAAGGGTCGGGCGAGCGGTACCTCCCTCTCAAAAACCAAAGATGCGTGCCTATCGTACTGACACCTCATCAGCAAGGACTTCACTCTGGAGATATCCTCTCGGCTACCTCCAGTCGAGACGAGAAGCTAGAGCTTCCTCCTTAGACCCTGATACAGGCGGTACCTGTTCAGGGACCTGAGGCTCGAGAGCTGGCGGAAGAACCCCGCAACCCGCTTCTTGAATATCTCCCACCACTCCAGCTTATTACTACAAAGATCCAGTAAAGGTACCTGACTCTGAAAAAAATCCTCAAAGGACTGTCTTACCTCCGCTTCCTCCAGGAGGGAGGAATTCAGCTTCCAATAATCTTTACCCATCCGGGGGGGTCTCTGAAACATTCAAGGAAAACAAAATCATACAGTGATCAGACAACTCCACCTCAACCACGGACACTGCAGAAGAGACTGCTTCCTCCTTCAAATAAATCCTGTCTAACCTAGACCTGCAACTACCTCGATGAAAGGTGAAATCCGCGTGGCCTGAGGGGGTCCCGAGGTGGGCATCCTCTAGGCGAGCTTCCCTAATTATATTATTGAGGGCCACACAGTCATAAGTCAGCGGATTATTGGAACCTCTCCTATCTTCAGACCTCGTGAGATTATTGAAGTCCCCTCCAAAAATCACTTGCCGACTCGTAAAAAGAAAGGGCTTAATCTTCATAAAGAGATCCTTACGGCCCCACCTGGTTTGTGGGGCATAGATGTTAATGAGCCAGAGCTCCTGTCCCTTCATGAAGACATCTAAGATCAGGCACCTCCCCATTTCTAACTCAATAACCCGTCTGCATTCAACCGGAGCAGTAAAAAGAACTGCCACCCCACTATACGGCTCAGCCGCAAGAGACCAGTGGGAGGGACCGCACCTCCACTCTCTTCTGGCTTTAACCAGAGAGGCTAGATCTGATAACCTGGTCTCTTGTAAAAGGAAAATGTCGGCTTCAACACGGCCGAGAAAATCAAAGGCTGCAAATCTAGCCGTATCCGACTTAATACTGGCACAGTTAATAGATGCCAGCGTCAATGGGGAGAGTGATTGAGTTAGACGGCCTACTATCCCTTACACCTTCTTCCTCTCCTTTCCCCCTACCCCCATCTGAGTCAGAGGAAGACCCCTTACTCCTTTTAAGGCTCTGGGATAAATCCATCCCAGGATCTTTACCTTTGGAATTCAGAGTTGCCTTCCCCCCTGAGGAAACCACCTCAGGGGTAGAAGGCTCGGCGCCCCCTGGAGGCAGCACCACCTCCCGCCCCTCTTCCTCCCCCTCAAGAGGAGGAGGCGAGATAGTATCCCCAAGTGCCTCATACCTATTCGAGAGGACGATCAGAAGGTCGGAGACTGGGATGTTCCTTTTCAGGTCTGGGGCTGTAACAGAAGAGGAGGACAGAACCTCCTTACTTTTTCCCTTTTTCCTCCTCCTCTTCTTTTTACGGTCACCATTTAGTTTCTGCCCTCCCTCCTCCTCCTCATCCACTGCTTCGTATTGGGAAGAACTGGAGGAGAGGGCAATCTCACCCTCCTCTCTGCTAATTCTCCTGACCTCCTCAACCAACTCAGTCTCACCCAAAACCTCAGATTGCTGACCAACCGAGCCCGTGCCTGGAGAGGGACCCAGAGCTACCCCTGGCACCTGGGAATTCTCCTGGACCCTCTCCAACCTGCGCTTCTCCTCTCGCCTCAGCTGAGAGGAGGTCTTGTGCTTCTCCCTCATTGGTTTTGGTGCCCCTTCTCCATGGCTGGTCCCCCCCCCCCCCTACTGAGGCAACCGACAGGCTCTCCCCAGCAGGAGCGGTCGTAGCATAGGAAAAGGAGCGCGGACACCGGCTGAAAGGGTGACCTAAGTCACCACACAAGTTACACCTAATCTGCCCACAGGTGGCTGCCAGGTGACCCACCCCACAGCAGAGGGCGCATTTCTGCTCAGTGCAGTTTGCACTGAAATGGTTTCGGTCACCACACCTGTGGGTGACTGTGTTCCCTGAACGCCTGAGACGGACGGAAAACGTCCAGGCCCCAGACCAGATCCCGTCTTTGTCAAAATACTTTCGGGGGACGTCCGTCACCCCCCCCCCCCCAACCCCCCCCCCGTACCTGCCCAGGCAGGTCATGATATCGTAGTATGAAAGTGACTCATTACGGGTTAATACGGTCACCTTCTTCAGCATGCTTTGGCGTGATACTGCTTTTACAGCAAAATCCCGCCATCCGGGCTCAGTCTTCATCAGCCCATAATTAGACCAGAAAAGATCAAGTCCCTCTGGCCTAACAAAACTGACGTCAAACTCAGAGGAGCCGAACAGGTGGATCAGGGCAAAGATGTCCCTAGCCCTGAAACCCATCTGGAAAAGAAGCTCCACCACCTTGCCCATTTGGGGGCATGTATCTTTGCCAGTCCACACCAGACGGCCCCATTCCTGCGGCCTGTCTCCTGCCCGCGTGTATGGAGGGACCATACGATCTCCCCGTCTTTTTCTCAGAACGCACCAAGACCATGTCTCTGTACCCAAAAAGATAGGTCCACCTCCTTTCCCTCTACCTGGAGCGTCCTCTCTCCTCTCCTAAGCGCCTCCAGGAGGCGCTGTTGCTAGTAACCATTTCCAGATTCCAAAGGTAAAGAACTCACTGAACTTCCCGAACCCCCAGCCGCCACACTTGCATAACTCCTGGCGACTGGGGGGGCAGCCGAACCAGACCCCGACACACCAGAGCCACCAGCACTTACACCACAATCATTCCTCCCATCCATAACCCTCCTCCTATTCATACCACTACCACTCCTCTCATCCACAGCACTTCCACTCCTCCCATCTGCACCACCATCACTCCTCCTATTCACAGCACTACCACTCCTCTCATCCACACCACTACCACTCCTCTCATCCACACCACTACCACTCCTCTCATCCACAGCCCTACCACTCCTCTCATCCACAGCCCTACCACTCCTTCCATTCACAACACTACCACTCCTTTCATCCACAGCACTAGCACTCTTCTCATCAACAGCACTACCACTTCTCTCATCCACAGCACTACCACTCCCCCCATCCACAGCACTCCTCCCATCAACAGCTCTACCACTCCTCTCCTCCACAGCACTACCACTCCTTCCATTCACAGCACCACTCCTCTCATCCACAGCACTACCACTCCTCCCATTCACAGCACCACTCCTCTCATCCACAGCACTACCACTCCTCCCATTCACAGCACTAGCACTCCTCCCATTAACAGCACTACCCCCATTCACAGCACTACCACTCCTCTCATTCACAGTACTACCACACCTCTCAACCACAGCACTACCACTCTAATCATTCACACAGGTATTACTAGACCCTTTTAGTGTAGTAGCTCTTTCATACTTACTTTTGACTGAGCTGGCCGGGATATATTGTAAGGTTGCTGGCTTGAGACAGAGTACTGGTGCCGATGTCACTAACTCCGCCTCTGAAATCGCATCTCTGCCACTGATGTCACTATCTCTGTTTCCCGACATCACTTCCGTAAACAGGACCGCCCCTCCTCCTACACCATGTGACGTGCAGGAAATCCCATTCCCCACAGGGGAAGTTTCCATTATGTCAGCACTTGCACTGAACGACCGCATGGACTGTCCAGCTGATGCCTGGACCTCCCCCCCCCCTCGCAGGAGAGTGCCCTGCAGCACCAGCAATGCCCAGAGGACCGCCCCCCACTTTAGACCTGTCCTGCCCTTCCCTACCGACAGGACAGGAGGGCTTCTCAGCATCTCCCTCTGCCATCTTGGATTTCACACTGTACCCGCCATGCTGGCCCCGCACCACCTCAGAAGCGGGGTCTTGCAGAGTGGGGGGCCCAGCAGCCTGAACCGACTTCTCAGCCAGCCCAGACTGCTGGAAAGGACAAAAAACAAACTGGGTAACTTCTCCCACTTTCCTCTTTTTGCTCTTCTGCCCTTTCTTCCTCCCTCCTTCAGGGTCCAGATCCTCACCAAAGGAAAAGTTCTGGAAGTGAGTGGGGGATTCCACAGGATGATGGCCTGGAGCATCCCGCCATCACTGTCCTCCTCACTCTCCTCAGATGTCACAGGTAAGGCCACCATTTGGGCAGCAGCAAGGTGGTCTTCACTGAGGGGGGGTTCAGGGGTGACACAGGCAGCTTGGGCCCCACCGTCCAACACCATACTCTCCACCCTCACCTCAGCCTCATCCTCAACCTTTCCGACTATCTCCGACTGCTCCTCCACCTCCTCCTCACCGCCACTACTCTCCCCATCATCCACCACCTCCTTACCTGGGGATTTCATGGCGGCGAATCTGTCCTCATTTTGCAGTTTTTCTTGTAACAGTCCACTGCCTTCCAAAAGGACCTTCCTCCTCTCTTCCAATGCCTCAATCTCTGCTTTGCAGGCTTTTATTCTCACCCTCAGCTCGGGTCGTTTCTTCTTGGGACTCCTGTCAGCCATGTTCTGGGCCAGGCGCAAATCCTCCCTGGCTGCCCTTAGCTCTTTCCCACAGCGGTCATACTCTGTAAACCGAGCCGTCATCCTGGAGCAGTAGATTTCCATAGACTCTTTCGGGTCTCGGTTGCTCCACATCTCCACCGTCTGCAGGCTTTTTTTTCCCTCTAGTGGCCTTTCCATTACTCACCGTTGCCTTGGGAGCAGGGCCCACATTACTGCGATCCATGCTAGATTTTCTTCCACAGGCCGGAAGACTGGCTGTAGATGGCTTCTCTCCACCCCCCGCCAGTCCCTCCTAGTGTTTCTGCATACTTACCTTAAGCAGCCCTCTCTTTGTTCTGTTGATGCATATGGAACTTCTTCGGCAGAGCAGGGAGTGTATGTCATCAGGGGATGTAAAGACAGGCACTGGGGAGGCTGGTGTAGTGGTGCTAGTGTATTTCATTATTTTATTCCTAAAGCAGGATATCACTTATATTTTGGATATTTGTTATAAAGGGGTTTTCCAGGAATAGAAAAACAGAGCTACTTTCTATCAAAAACCCCTACCCATCTGTCTCCAGATTAGGTAAGGTTCCGCAGCTCAATTCCATTGAATCTGTCCTATCTGCCCATGTCTGTGCCTCTGAGCATGATATAGGCCAAGTCTTAAAAGGGGTATTCCGGTGCTCAAAAAGTGCTGAACTCGGGTATCTCCAGAAGACCCATAAACGATGCATGGAGCACGAGCTAACATACTATACACTCTATACAGTAGGAGGAGAAGGAGCCCGGTTCTGGAGATCACAGGTGGCCTCCAAGTTGTTAAGGACTGTAATACCCCCATTAATAAATTAACCCCTTAGTCTTATAAAATGTATACTTTTTTTATTAACTTGGTGTTTTTTTAATTGCTACATTGCTGTGGTGTTAAGGGAGAAAACCTTTTTCTATATAATAAGATGGTTTGAACATTAAGATGAAAAGGTCTTCAGACTGCTTTGAGATGAGCGGCTGAGCTGGTTACCTCTGGGAATTCTCACATAACTATAGGGAAGCAAGGGGAAAACGCACAATTATAGAATGCATTAACTTCCATTAGTGGAGTGAAATACCGAGTTATTCTTTCATCCAGTTCTAAGTATATGGAAAAATGCAAGTTAGTGATGAGCACTCTGGGTTGTCAGCTCAGCTTGTTTACAGAGTGGTAAAGGAGATTTTCCATGAAGACCAGTACTCTCCGGTGACTGGTGCTTTGTCCAAAGTACATCACACTTTCAACATAGTAAAACTTTGGGGCAGAATAATTAAGACTGTCTTAAAGTTAGAAATCATAGGACTAGAATTGAGGCACTGAATATATCACATCTAATTTAGCTTACTTCAGATCAGTTTTTATATTTCAAAACTTTGCCACAAAGGCTGCAGAAAATAGCCAAGAACAGCATTTGACTATCTTCAGTGGCTGCAAAAGAAAATGAATGGAGCGGCAGTGGCCTTTGGCAACTCCACTCTGTTCTCGGGGGAGACTGTTTCCCCTTATGGACATCGGGAATACTAGCAGCCAGACCCCCAGGGTGCAGTGCACCTGGCTTAGTGCACCTGGCTTGGGGAATCTATTAGAAGTAATAAAAAGCAACACATTTTTTCAGAACCAAACTCTTTGTTGAAGTTTAGCCGAAGCGACCAAACTACCCCTTCTCTGCCTTTTAACGTTCCCACTATAGGAAGTATGCATACATTCTATTTCCGACAGGTTTACGCAATAGGATGTATGAATAAGTCCTATTGATCTCCTGCTCTGCACGGTAGGAGATCAGCAGCGGGACCTGGCTGCCCATCACAGCCTGGATCCCGTTGCAGCTGCCAAGACCAAGATTTTGCTGGTCTCTGCAGTATTAACCCTATAGATGAAGTGGTCAGTACTGACCACAGCATCTATGGGATTGACACAGTGAGGGAAATCTTCCTGTCCCCCATCAGCAGCGATACCATCACGGAGTCCTGATGGTTGCCATAGCAGCAGGAGGCCAGCTGATGGCCTCGTGTCTGCCATGTAGGGAAACCTGTGAGGTCCGGCCATTCACCCGTGGTGAAAACTTCAAGCCTTTAGTCTCTGCTGTTCAGTCAGCTTTGGCTGATCTCTTTTTACTCCACCCACAGGCATGTTTCAAAGAGACTAAAATTAAGGTTTGGTGTTTTCACCACAGGTTAGTTCCATGAAACATTCAAAGCTACTGTAGAGACCTTTAAAAAAATACAGTCAATAATTTGAAAATACAGAAACAATGAACAGGTTTATTGTTTCTGAGGATTCTGCTCATAAATGAATTGCTGTCTATTGAGACGGGGCATTTTCGAGTGGTCCTCACCTTGGCAGAAATGGTGAGAATGTCCAACTTTGCTATTACCAGTGAGCACCATCAGACGTGGTTGATCCAGCAGAGGCATTGGATGTCAGGTGCTAATTATTAGGCGAGCTGTGCCGAGTTTTTCTCTCTACTGTTTTTTCTAAACTCTGAGCACGCTACAGTCGTTACAATAGCACATTCCATTATGGATATGGATCCTCCGAATACTGCCTCAGAGACGGCTATCAGTGCAGGCCGGGTGGACGCGGGGATGTTCTTCGCGTCTTGTGAATACAAAGATGAAATTTCACTGTTAAGCACCAAATTACTTGAGTTCAAAGTTCAATCCCTGGCCGAAAAAGAGACCAGGCTCTTTTGGACTATCAACTCTTTAGAAGCCTACGTGGCCAATGTACGTGTTCCTAGAGGACTGCGTGTATACAAAGCTCCCTCACAGTATACAGATGTTCCCGAATTTAAAAAATCATGTTATGAATTACATCTACAACATTCTCTGGGAATCCAGAAGCTAGTATTGGAGAGAAATAAAACTGAATATGAAATGGTAACAGCAGACCTTTGCAAAACTAAATGTGAATTAAGACTCTCTGAACCGTTATTTAATATTTTCCTGCAAAACTTAGAGAAAAAATTGAGTTTATTACAAGAGAAAATTAAGATTATAAAGCGGGACAAATTTATAAGAGACAAAAGAGACTTTGAGAACCACCAGGTTTTTACGTGGAATAAAAAGTCTAACGCTAATCGAAAAGTCTCAAAAAATGTTCCGATGAAATCAAGTTCAAGCAGGAATAAAAATAAAAATAAAAGTTCGGACTTTATGACTACTGACACAGACAGCAGTGGGTCGATAGAGTCGACTGGAGACGCAGGAAACATCAAACAAAAAGCTGCCGGAATCCCTTTGGACCCAGAACCCGAAGAGGGAGAGGAAAATCAAAGAATTCTGAGAAAACGCGTACCCAAACGCAAGAATGTAACTTGGCGCAAGTAATTCCTGAAAATTTAGTAGTGAACCTCACGGATGAAGATTTGGATGAGGACACAATCTCAATATTGAATAGGATTGAACTTTGGCCTTAGAGAAAAATTTTATTATGTCCAGTTCCAAGAGGACTTATTCAAAGGTGTCCGTAAATTAAATTTAAAAAAAGTTTTTTCTGCAGTAAAAAATGAAAATAAAAATGTAATAATACTCGAAGGTGAAACTAGCTGTAAAATAGGGCCTTTGGGGTTTTGTGTACCTAGTGAATTTACTGATGAGGAGCGGGAATTAGTCACGTTCCTTGCTGATATTAATGATCAGGTTTCTGATGGAACAGATAGTACGAGTGAAAAGTTTTTTTCAGGAGGCAATCCATCTTTGTTTAATCCCCCTGTTACACCTGGGAGTCCACTTGATGTATTCCAGAAGTCAGTTTTAAAAGAAGTTAAAGCCCTCATTTACCCGAAGGTCCAGAGCAACATCTAAGATAGAGAACAAATAGCCCTAGATAAATTAATAAATATGGAAGATATTGTTGTTACCAAGGCTGATAAGGGTGGGGGTGTAGTTCTTTGGAAAACTACTGAATATAACACAGAGGCTCTTAGACAGTTAGGAGATGAGAACACCTACTGTAAATTAAAAAAAGACCCCTGTCCACAGATAATTAATAACCTGAGATCGTTGCTTCGGATGTTTCATGAAAAAGGGGTTATCAGTAAAAAAAGTGCTGAACGTCTCCTTCCTAGGAACATTAAAAAACCCTCCTGGTATATATTGCCTAAAGTCCACAAGTCGGTGACCCAGCCCCCGGGGTGTCCTATTGTCTCTGGGATTGGGTCACCGACTGAATACTTGTCCAGTTATGTTGATTGGTTAGTGTCACCTTTATTGAGAGAATTACCTTCATATCTCAGGGACACCGGAGATTTAATCAAAGTTTTGAATAATTTCCATTGGCAACCTGGTTTAAAACTGTGTTCCGTGGATGTGGAGAGCCTTTACACCCGAATCCCTTTGGATTCGGGTGTGCAGGCTATGACCTCTATCCTACGGAAGACAGGTAAGTCATCTGACTTTATTTAGTTTGTTACTGAAGCCCTTAGATTCATTTTGAATAATAATGTCTTCCAATATGGAGGGTATTGGTATAGGCAGACACATGGTACAGCCATGGGGTCTCCTACCTCATGTGCCTATGCCAATATTTTTCTCTCCATGTTGGAAGACAAGTGGGTGTTTACATCCAAGAACCCCTTTATTGGTAAAATTAAACTTATTCTCAGATATGTGGACGACCTCTTTATTATTTGGGATGGGTCACAGGAAGAATTTGCAGCCTTTCTTGATTATCTTAACCAAGTGAATGGAGTTAATATGTTTTTTACATATGTATTTGGAGATCAACATCTTGAATTTGTAGATGTACAGATAGATATTGTGGATAGCTATATAGTGACATCTGGTTTTAGAAAATCGATTGCCAAAAATTCATTGTTACATTATCAATCATCCCATCCCCCTCAGGTTAAAAATAATATTCCATACAGTCAGCTAGTCAGATTAAAGCGAATTAATAGCAGCCCCATACTGTTTCAAAAACAGGCAGATGATTTACAGTATTGGAACAGAGAGGTTATCCTCTTAATTAAATTTTAGATGCAAGAAAGAAAATAGATCGAGTACCAAGAAAGGTTTTGCTGAAAACGAAAGACAGAAAAAATAATAAACGTTGCGTTTTTTCTTTTTCAAATACTCCTATTAATAATGTAGTGAAAAAAGCAATAACGAATAATTGGTATATCTTACAAGAAGATGCTGATATAGCAGAAATTACTAATGAAAAACCGATTGTTACATATAGAAAAAATAAAACAGTTGGAGATTTATTGAAAAAAAGAAAAAACGCATCTGAACAGAATTGGTTGTTTGAATTAAGCCCAAAAGGGAATTTTACGTGCGGTTCATGTTAATTTTGCTCTCTAAATATGAAATGTAGAATTGTAGAGTTAGCAGGTAATATTATTAATGTGAAACAATGTATTACATGCAGATCCTCCCATGTGGTTTACGCATTGGTATGTAAATGTAAATTATTTTATATTGGGAAGACAAAAAGGCCCTTATTTCACAGAATCCGCGAACATGTTCGATCCCTCAGGACCGGCATCGGAGCCACTAGATTTATACAACATATTAATGAATTTCATTCTAGAGAAAAATATGGATTCCGTTTTGCCGGGCTGGAAAGGATCGAACATGGATATGCTGGTAAAAATAGAGAAGAAATACTATTAAGAAATGAAACGAAATGGATTCTTCGTTTAGAAGCAATGGGGCCTTTAGGTCTTAATGAACGTACTGAGCTCAGTGCATTATTAACATAAACAGAAATCTTAGGTGTATCACACAGTTGTTTTTAACATTTTAATTGCACATGCCTTTTGTTTGGTTCATTTCCATGACAATGGAGGGGAGGGCTATTTAAATGTGTTTCCGGCTGGAAGACGATGTGGGCCAGTTGAAGCATATTTTGCGAAACGGCACCGTAGCCCCGAACGAACGTCCCCCTGTGTTCTGTCCACCCGTGTCTTGCACTGTTTATACCCTTCATGGATTAATAAAGAAGTCTGAAGTTTACATATTTGGTGAATCGCCCTGGTTTTCTTTCCTCTTTTCTATTGAGAATGTCCAACTGTGTTTTCAGCCACTTAAAGGGAACCAATCAGCAGATTTAAGCATATATAACGCTCGATAATGCGTTATATATGCTAAAATCATTATCCTGACTTACACTCACCAGTTCCGTTCGCTGGCCGTGGCCCCGACGGCTTGAATGACGACTCGCGTCACTGCTCTGCTCCCTAAGCAGACGGAGCAGAGCGATGATGCAAGCTGTCATTCAAGCCGTCGGGGCCACGGCCAAGGTGTAAGCCCCCACCCATGGGACTACTTGCCGGGCAGCCGGGGGGAACTTTATAACTTAATATCTTCACCATCCTTGGGGGCACAAACGTCCCCCAGGGATAGTGAGGATAATGATTTTAGCATATATAACGCGTTGTCGAGCTTTATACATGCTAAAATCTGCTGATTGGTTCCCTATAATCGCCAGGCATCATAAGCAATTGGCAGAATTTAATTACTTCCAAGGTGTCTTAGAAACAACAAATACATTTTTTTTAAATATAATGATGTGGAAATGTCAGAATTCCTGACTTATTAAAATATAAATTTTTACCGTAAAGTGTACTGCTGAAAACAAAATCCTCACAAATTTAAAAACTGCAGATTTTTTCCAATTTCCCCACACAAATTATTATTATACTTTTGCTTATCCATACATTTTGTGGTAAGGCCTCTTTCACATTGCTGTCAGGCTCAACTATATGGAGCTCAGTCAGCAATTCCGTCATTCTTAAACTACTGGATCTCCGATGGACCCCATTCAAGTCAGTGGGATCCATCAGGACCTGGTGCTGAACCAGAGTAGAACAGTAATGTGAACTTAGTCTAAAATAAATAGATGACCTATAAAAAATAAGAGTTATGGCTCTTAAAAGGCTAGGACAAAAAAAAATGTAAACTGGAGGTTAACCGCATCTCTGACATCTAATATAAAATTGACGGGGTACATTGGAAAAGAGGTGGGTGTTGCTATCCATGCCCATCTGACTTTCCTTGAGGCCCAGGCCACTAAGCCCAGTGTAGGGACCGTCACTCAGTTGGGAGCCATTGATGAGGATGAATCCTCCAAGTTGGTAGGGACAGTGATTTGGGGCAAGTTAATATTTGCATTACTCCCACCTAGACATGACAAGCAGCTCCCTTGTTGTAGGTACTAAAATTGAATAAAATTTGTTAAATCTTAATACTCCTGCTTTTGACCATGCATAATAAAAGGGGGAAAAAGATAAGTTGCTGCAGCAAGCAGATATATATATCTTATATTGTTACATTAGCATCATTAAGCTTCATGGATGTTTTTGTATAACTTGGGTTTTACCAATTCTTATATGTGGATAATTTCCTCTAATGTATCTTCAAAAAGCTTCTGTTAAATATCCTTGAAAATAACTTGTCCATGACTAATATCATGTGTATCTATAACTTCCATTGTATGACTGTTCCCATATTAAACCATGCTGGGGATTGTAATGCTTGTTCTGAGACATTAGTCATGTTATAAATGAATCTGCATATACATAGTTATGTATCTATTATGTTCAATATATCAAAGAAATTAAATAAATTAACTCATTTGGACCAAGTTTCCAGCCAACTATGAAGTTCAAACTTTAAAAGGATTTAAAGGTACCCCATCCTTGCAAACACCCGTCAGAGCTGTTAGCAACATATTATTGAGCAGAAGAAGCTGAGCTGTTTGATATAGTATAATAAGTACAATTTGTTCTCTTTCTGTATTTAGGACTCAAATAGCTGCCCAGTAGACACCTAATCACCAAAAGAGCCAGGCTTTAAAATAATTATCCAGTATAAAAAAAAAAAATCCCCTGCTCGCAAGATAGGGGATAAGTGTCAGATCGAGGAAGGTCCAACCGCTGGGATCCCCCTCGATCTCCTGCCTGGTGCCCAGCTCTTTGCATGAACGATGCTGTGTCCACCACGGCACAAAGTGGTGGCTGACATGCCTCCATGCAGCTCTATGGCAGAGCCACAGATACACGAACGCTGTATCTCCAGCTCTCCCATAGAGATGCATGGATGGGGTCGGTTGGCCACTGCTTCGAGCCATGTTTGACATCCCAACTATCCTTTCATGGTGATAGTTGGGACACCTGGCAGGAGATTGCAGGGGGTACCCACCATGATCTGACACTTACCCCCTATCCTGCAGAATAAACAATATCAGGCTGGAAATAGAGTAACCCACAAACTGAAGTTTCATAGGATGTATGGAACTAGCTGTTTTGCTCCTAGCTTTACCCAAAAGTCTATTCTCCCATTGAAGCTGCAATTCCCAACTGTGGGGTGCAGGTTTCTAAAGGTCTGTAGCATGGCAGCCACTTGCTTCTGGGCCCAGCCTGAAGTCAAGCATGGCCCCTGGATAATGTTGGTTGATGTACATATTCTTTCCACACTCAATATAGCTGTTTCTTTTTTCACTTCAATCTATCACTTTCTGTACTTCTTAGGTTGGAAAAGGATAAGACAATCACTAAGCAATCCTCGGTATAAGGCTAACTCTTCACAGAGATATAGGCTTGACACCTCCAATCTGCTTGGCACTCTCTATTAGACTTTTGCTGCAAATCCTATTCTAGGGAGAGATTGCACTGAACACAACATAACAAGAAAAAGCATGGCCTACTGGGTGGGTGTGGTGTCCAAAAAAAGAGGTGTGGTTGCACCACTTCAGAAGGTGAAAACTAC
Organism: Hyla sarda; assembly: GCF_029499605.1. NCBI lineage: Eukaryota > Metazoa > Chordata > Amphibia > Anura > Hylidae > Hyla > Hyla sarda. The sequence goes on along the minus strand of NC_079194.1, from coordinate 79,502,862 downwards.
ACATTCTAAATATGTGCCAGATTTCCAAGCACCATAAGACACTGTTAAAAAAACTGGTGCATTCCGAGTCAGTGCCTTGTAACTTCCACATCCTTTATCACATTACGACCTTAAATAGGGTATTGTAACATAACTAACAGTGAGTAACCAAAGTCTTCTAAACATTTATTTCAGTGAGCCAAGTCGCGAAGACCTCCATGAGTAGACTTTATCTGTGTTTTCCTATGCAAAGGATGGGCTGTGTTTTCCTATAGCAGCACCTAAATTGCTTCAAGTGTTTCTAGAGACTTACAAAATTACTCCTACTAAGAAAACTACAGGGGAAAAGGGGATTATTACCAGTTTGTCATTATTAAAGCTAAAGACTGTAAACTTGTCACCACGCTGTGCTGTAAGAAGACTGTATGCTATATTGATGTGCAGAGAGAAATCTTCAAGTAAAGTGCTGTTCATGTTTCAGGTTGACACCTCTGATGGGTTAAATTTATTTTTACCTACCATTACAGGAACACCAGCACCCAGACAGCCTAGAGTACCCTGAGTTCAAAGACTACTGTCACGATTCGGCTTACGGGTTGTGGATCCGCTGTGTCAGCGAGGGATTGGCGTGGACCGTGCTAGTGGACCGGTTCTAAGAGGCTACTGGTTTTCACCAGAGCCCGCCGCAAAGCGGGATGGTCTTGCTGCGGCAGTAGCAACCAGGTCGTATCCACTAGCAACGGCTCAACCTCACTGACTGCTGAGAAGGCGTGGGACAGAAGGACTAGGCAGAGGCAAGGTCAGACGTAGCAGAAGGTCGGGGGCAGGCGGCAAGGTTCGTAGTCAGGATGGATAGCAGAAGTTCAGGTACACAGGCTTTGGACACACTAAACGCTTTCACTGGCACAAGGCAACAAGATCCGGCAAGGGAGTGCAAGGGAGGAGATCAGATATAGCCAGGGAGCAGGTGGAAGCCAATTAAGCTAATTGGGCCAGGCACCAATCATTGGTGCACTGGCCCTTTAAGTCTCAGAGAGCTGGCGCGCGCGCGCCCTAGAGAGCGGAGCCGCGCGCGCCAGCACATGACAGCAGGGGACCGGGACGGGTAAGTGACCTGGGATGCGATTCGCGAGCGGGCGCGTCCCGCTGTGCGAATCGCATCCCCGCCGGCCATGACAGTGCAGCGCTCCCGGTCAGCGGGACTGACCGGGGCGCTGCAGGGAGAAAGGCGCCGTGAGCGCTCCGGGGAGGAGCGGAGACCCGGAGCGCTAGGCGTAACAACTACCTTTATATGTGCAGACAAAAAATACAAAGGTTGCTGAGACCACAGGAGGATATTGAGGGTCTAGGCAAGGTACCGTAATACAATAGACTACTACTTCTACTCCCAGCTGGCCCTGTACTACCTCTCTTACCCTTCTTGTGGGCACCAAACTTTTTACTAATAGACTATATTAAATGAGATCCAGGATTTTTTCAGGGACAAAGAGCAGATAATGCTCGCGAATGAATTGACTAACTAACTAAGTAACTAATTAAAGGACAACTGCAGCGGAAAACTGTGGATTGGGGATAAGTGTTTGATCGCGGGGGGTCCGACCGGTAGGACCCCCGCAATCTCCTAAACGGGGCCCCAGCATAACCACACAGTGTGAGCGCTAATGCGTGTAGCATCGACCTGAGAGGTCGACAGTTACGCCCCTCCCCACCCTGTCCCCATACAGTTCTATGGGAGAGGTGGGGAGGCACAAACGCTGCCTCCCCATCTCTCCCATAGAGTTACATGGAGGAGGCGTGTTGGCCGCCACATCATCCTGTGGCCGTGGCCCCCGCTGGGGTCCCAGCGTTAAACCCCCCCCCGGGATCAAACACTTATCCCCTATCCTGTGGCTAGGGGATGTGTTTTCTGCTGCAGATGTCCTTTAATTAATTAATTAACAAACAATTACATAATAAATGCTTTGAGGTAGAGATGAACAAAGCTATTTGGCATGAATTGTATTCCATCCAAATTTCACAAAAACTTGTGGTTTTTTTTCCAATTTGTATTATCCCTGCACCTGTACACTAAGCAGCCTGAAAGTAAGCGATGATGCTGTATGCATTGCAGCTTCCACTCACTACATTTGGTACTCTATATGTGGTGTACCAGCACCAATAGCTCGCCTGTCGCTTTGGACTGCTTCAGGCAGCTTGGCAGCACATGGTGTATTTATTGCATAATAATATATTTTTCTAAATTAATTCTATTGCTGTTATTTGTATATATGTTATTAATATGTTACTGTACCCTTAAGTGAGAGCAGTGTGAACCCCATGTGACCCTGCCTGCCATGGTAACCCCTAAAGTCTTCCCTATATAGTGTAGTGAGGGAGGAGTTGCCCTAGTTTTAGTGTAAGCTGAGCTACAGTGAGGTTCAGGTGTGTTGTGCTGTGTGCTCTGAGGAAAGGCCTAGCTCAACTCAACTCTCTCTGGTCATCCTACAAGAATCTCCCGTACGGTGGAAGGTCATGTCCCGGCGAATAAGGCTTCAATACCTTGACAGGACCCTACTTAACAGGATTTATCTACCTGTCTTAAAAGTCAGTATAAATCTGTGGTAGCCGTTGGGGGGTGTATGGTAGGAGTGGTATGGTATAGTTATAGAAGGGGTTAATGTTAACCCTAGAGTTCGTGACACCAGGCTGAGGGCTGGTATGCTGAATTAATGTTCCAGCCTATCGCCGCCCTTCCCAGTAACGATAGGTGCATAAAATAACTGAAAGTCCACAAAGAAATTTGAACTTGTACTTGGATAACTTTTTACTGAAGTGCTTGCAATATCCACGGCACAGTAACAGTCTCATACAAACAGTCCTTAGGTTGCTAAGGGACTGGCAGTGGTTGCGGACCTTGAGCTAGATATACAGTCTCTGAATTTAGGGAGAGATTTGCAGATCCGTCCGGATTTAGGGGAATTAATAGGTCCGGTGATGCTGCAGAGTGTTTGGGAATTGATACACTCTATAATTAGATTGTTCAGAAGTCGCCGCAAGGCTCATGCCTAACTCACTGCGTTAACTGCTGCGCAGATCCTTCTCTCATGACAGCCCACAAGGTAAGAGAGATGTTGCTAGCTTAGCAACCCAGGAACAAGAGACAGAAAAGATGGGCGCCGCTCCCTTATATGGGCAGGGGGCAGGGCGAATCTGATCGGTCCGAACATCGGCCATTCACCATTACATGGGATTGCTTACGTCACAGGGCCTCCAAAGGTCCTTAAGCTTAATACCATAGCGTTCACCTAGTCACATGACCCGCAGGTCCTGCAACGCTATGAAAACAAGTCATTTACCATTTATTTACATATTTTATTCTATTTACATTAACCTTTGAATAACTTAGTGATTTATACACTAGAATAGAGGCGACTAGGGATTAAATAAGTGACAGGGATCCCTACGTCCTAGGGACTCTGGCTATGGGGACCCATACATAAATAGGTACCATATACGATGCGGTACTTGGACACCACAAACCCCCTTACTAAAGATAAGTCGGCCTCGACATCTGTCCCCTGAGACAGAGGGACTAGGACTAGAACAGGATGCTATAGAACAGGATGATCTGTACTTTTGCTATACATCCTAAGTAGACTAAACACATTAGAAATCTATCTAGGCATTTTGATACTATCTAGACATTTAGTGCTATCTAGACATTTAGTGCTATCTAGACATTTAATGCTATCTAGACATTTAAAGCTATCTAGACATTTAAAGCTATTTAGACATTTAAAGAAGCTATCTATCCTTTAGTTTCGAGCTTCCTATACAACTTTATAAAACTTATTATACATTTGAAGCTTACTAGGCAATTAGGTCTCACTAGACAATTAGATAGCTACCTAAGACATTTTTATTAGCTCTCTATACATTTTTATGAGGCTAACCTGAACATTAGCACATAATTCTATACAAAAGGCTAACTAGACATTAGTGCAGCTCTCTATACAGTTAGCTTCAAGCTGACTAGACATATGTATTATCTCACACATCCTATGCGCCAACAATAAGTTACCTGTTAGTTAGTACACGAAAGGTATACCGGCTAGCCGGAAGCTAGGTCACAGTAAGGATGGCTGCTAGGGTCTATGGACTACATGCTATTTACCCCTAAAGCACTTTCAAAACAACCTATCCATTTTATTCATAGGATTACGTGTTTAATTCTGTATTTGCAAGAGCACCTACTGGCCAGGCAGAGCATCTCACACACGCAATGAAAGGAGAAAGAAGTGCACCTAACAGAGGCAGGAATTGGGTATCAATATGTTACAATTCCTTAAGTGTTCTCTTAAGTGAGATATTTATTTTGATTTATGTATTAGAGAAATTTTGAGGTAGTACATTGAGTAATCTAGGATACTATGTGCAAGTACTAGTTGAAAGGGAATCCTCCCTATCCTTTTTGATTGAGACAGGTGCTAGCGATGGGCGACAACAATAATACTACCCTCGGAGGAGCCGAGGTGTCCCCTGCTGAGTTACCTACTAAACACCTTGAGTTTATTATATATTTGTATGTACAAGAATTAGTTATGTTTTTAGTGTTGAGTGTACACGTGCAGTACGTCGATATTTTCCATGTACAACTCTAACTTCCTTTTTACGTACATAGACATTAGACTATCTTTTCTATGTATAAACCTCGCTTACTATTTATGTACACAGACACAAGGACATCTTTCTGTGTACAGAACTATATACAAATTTACCCTATATTTATCAACACTCCAACATATTTCAGGTGCATTCATCCGATAAGTGCAACATTTATCATAAGAGTTCTCATGAAGTTGGTGGTATATACAGGAAGTAGGCATGTAAGGATCAGCAGTCCACCTACACTAGGAGTCCAAAAGAAAATATACAAATTGGCGTGTAAGGATCAGCAGTCCACCTACACTAGGAGTCCAAAATAAAAGTGAACACGGCTTTAACCACAACTCAGCAGGGTACAGTCCTTGATGAATCTCCTACAGGCTAGGAGTCTCTTGACTTAATAGTCAGGCACAAGCTTGGTGGTTACGTTGCTGAACTTTAAACTGAAACAAACTTAGCACAGTCCTGCTAGGCACTTTTCTTGAACTTGGTTACTGCAAGACAAAAAAGGGTTAGACAGAAAACAATATGACATTACTTTAGAGTCTCTTTAGAAGATGTTCTTCCTTACTTTTGTAGTGCCTCTCTTGGTTCCTCTATTTCTGCCAACGTCAGGGGCAGGATTAGACTTAACATAGCTTTGCCACACCACATTGGTGAGGATGGAGTTGTGGAAAGCAGCTTGAGAAGGGGTTATAGGCTTACTAGCCAGGATCAAAGTGGGGCAATAGGGCTTGAGCACCATCTCCAAATTAGGAGCAAACCATGACCCTTTTGTTGTTACCCTGGAAGCAGGCAAACTCTCCATGTCAGAAGAGGGCCCTGGTACATACGTTGGTACCTGTGCAGGAGGCAAACTCTCATTGCTCTGAGAGGGCCTAGGTACGGTCTTTGGTGCCCGCAATTTGGGTTTGCTTTCTTGAACTTGAGCAGGACTTGACTCTCAACGATCTGTAGAAAATGAAGAACTTGACTCTTTACTGTGCATAGAAGATGTTGAACTTGACTCTTTATTGTACATAGAAGATGATGAACTTGACTCTTTATTGTACATAGAAGATGATGAACTTGACTCTTTAGGCTCCTTCTCCTTGGGTGGAGGCTTAAGGAGCAGACCTTTTCGGCCTCAAGTTGAAGGGGTCGGACTCCCAATCCGTTGATGGGAAATATTTGAAAGGAAGCTGGGTTGGGGCTGTTGGTCTTGTGACCGCTGCAGCCCATTCTCCACGAAGGCTCTGGACGGGGGTGTACTCCACAATTTCACCCACCTCCAAGGTATTGAACTTCTTATGGAGATATGGCCTTTGCACTGATCACCGGTTTACGAGGATGGTCTGCCCAGTGTGGCAGTCAAGGAGTGTCCCATAACCTCTGACCTTGTCGAACTTGGCCACAGTTGCTCTTCTCCTTTCCAATGGCTCCTCCCATTCTCGGGGCTGATCCCATTTACGGATGTACAATGCCTCCATTTCTTTGGTATTTTCTTGATACTGCACTCTTTCTTCATAAGGCAAGTGTAGGTGCTTTGGAGCATAGAGTTCTCTATATCGGGCCTTTAGCTTTTCCATCAATTCAGCCAGCTCGGTTTCTTGACGGGCCCTTTCCCTTTCTGCAGTTGGGATTGGTGGGAGTGTCTTCCCAGGTAACGGTTGAAGTACTCTGTGCATGTACTCGATCAGCTCCGGCTCATCTCCGAACACCCATTGTGGCAATTTTGGAGAGCACGGTCGTGCACTTGGCAAACTTGATCGAGGAATGACCTCAGGGCTGGAGGAGGAGGAATAGGCCACCTCTGGTGGGGTACTCACAGCAGACTCCTCCGATGAAATCTCGGCCCACAAGCCAAGGGTCCTGTGGTGAGGGGACAATCTCACCGGTGTCCCTGCACTGTTCGCTGGAGGTGTCTCCGGCCAATCGTCATCATCATCATCAGGCAGTGGGGGAAGATTGCAGGCCCCCTCTTCGTCCAATGACAACCGCTGCAGACGGTCAGCAAGTTCTTGAAAAAGTTGGACTGCGACTGCCACAACTTTCCGTGTTTCCGGCGCCATTTTGCCAACTTGGCCACGTGGAACGCTGCTCTCCGCCATGTCTGTACTCTCCTGCTCTCTCTGCAGACTGAAGAGGTTGTTCTGCGTGGAGTCTTTTATAGTAGGCTTCTCCAAAATGGCGCTGGGCAGGAAGGACACTATCAGTGCAGCCCCGACTTCCGGTCCCTCCAGAAACTCCTGTGTCTCCAAGTTCCCTTTTGGCTGCAACACAGCAACTTTGTGGCACCGCCCAGGGGCGGGGCGGGGCTCAGAGCGGGCTTTCTTTGCGCGCTTTTCTGGTAACAGTTGAGGTCCACCCTTGCTGATTGGACCTGAGGATCGCAGCATAAATTCGTTGAGCAGTTTGCACATTGTAGTTGCAAGCAGATTTTCACCTCCCCCCTTACTTTTCTCTTGGCCCCCTTGTATGGTGCACCACAAGCACCGTTCTTAAGCACAGCAACACATGAATAAAGTTCGCTTTCTGGGGGGAGTACATTTTCACTAGTGGCAAGGTAGGCACACACCCGAATCCTGTTCGTGCAACGCCAAAAAGGCTTTGTGGTAGCCCTTGAGGGGTGTATGGTAGTGGTGGTATGGTATAGGTATAGAAGGGGTTAATGTTAACCCTAGAGTTCGTGACGCCAGGCTTAGGACTGGTATGCTGAATCAATGTTCCGGCCTATCGCCGCCCTTCCCAGTAACGATAGGTGCATAAAATAACTGAAGGTCCACAAAGAGATTTGAACTTGAACTTGAATAACTTTTTACTGAAGTGCTTGCAATATCCACGGCACAGTAACAGTCTCATACAAACAGTCCTTAGGTTGCTTAGTGACTGGCAGTGGTAGCGGACCTTGAGCTAGATATACAGTCTCTGAATTTAGGGAGAGATTTGCAGATCCGTCCGGATTTAGGGGAATTATTAGGTCCGGTAATGCTGCAGAGTGTTTGGGAATTGATACACACTATAATTAGATTGTTCAGCCATCGCCGCAAGGCTAGCCTAACTAACTGCTGCGCAGATCCTTCTTTCATGACAGCCCACGAGGTAAGAGAGATGTCGCTAGCTTAACAACCCAGGAACAAGAGGGAGAAAAGATGGGCGCCGCTCCCTTATATTGGCAGGGGGTGGGGCGAATCTGATTGGTCCGAACATCTGCCATTCACCATTACATGGTGTAATGGGATTGCTTACATCACAGGGCCTCCAAAGGCCCTTAAGCTTAATACCATAGAGTTCACCTAGTCACATGACCTGCAGGTCCTACAACGCTATGGAAACAAGTAATTAACCATTTATTTACATATGTTATTCTATTTACATTAACCTTTAACTTAGTGATTTATACACTAGAATAGAGGCGACTAGGGATTAAATAAGTGACAGGGATCCCTATGTCCTAGGGACTCTGGCTATGGGGACCCATACATAAATAGGTACCATATACGATGCGGTACTGGGACACCACAAATCTGTTTGGTGAAAGCGCCAGAAGTCCCAGCAAGGCAACAGGGCTCCCAAGAGGTTACACTGCACTCTCTCACCCAAAACCAACTGTCCATGTAATACCATCTACACCAAGCTCAGTAAGGACAGTTATCCATAACCTGACGTTGTGTGTTCATTTACTCCCCGTGTCTGGCCCAGGAGAAGCTGTCTCCAACCTTGGACCGTGTATAAGATAATGGTGCCCTGGTGTCATGAAGTAATCAGGTATTCTTACTAACACCCCGTGGCTACCACAAATATATTGTAGAATAACTAGGATTCCTTCACATTCTTTGCATTGGCAACCACAGGGCAATTGGGCACTTCTGAATCTAAATCAGGATCTGAATCCGAAAACAAAAATGACAGATTTAAAGAATTAGGACCCAAAATAAATCCTGAGAGATCTGCTCACGCATACTTTGTGCCTTTCATTACAAAATAACTGCAAAATTCACAAAAGTGACGATCTGGTCAACTTTTGTTTAGAGGAAATCAACTTGAGAATTAATACATTTTAGACAACCTCAAGTTATTATACAACCTCAATTCCTAAACTTTGAGACAAGCCCTCATTTTAGTCTAATAAATGTACTCCAAAGAACACAAAATCCATAGTGGTCAGAATTCTTAAAAAGGACGTTCTGTATCTCTATTCAATCTCCCCTTGTTAATTTGAGCATTGATAGAATGTGATCTTTGTGTCGGTAAGAGACTTCACCATGGTGACTGTGTCCTCATCATAAATCTCAGCCATTTAGCAGCTAATTATGAGGCTCTTCAAGATATTACGGCACTTACGCCAGGCCAACAAGCAATGATTATCTATGTCACATTGTTCGAGGCAACCACTTAAAGTCAGAGATCATTAGGTGTGTTTTTTTTATTTGGCTTATTAAACTAGACCTATTAGTCCTAAAGCAGAGATGTATACTCTTGTTATGACATAAATGTTGACCACCCATATGTGTTTTTACGTCACATGGGCGGTCACTGAATATGGAGCAGCCTCAAAAACAAAGTAAAAAATAATGCAAAGTAAAAAGTACAAGTATTCGAGCAAAAAACAAGCCCTTATATTGTTCTGTAGATCGTAACATAACAGTGATATGGCTATTAGAAGGTGGGTGGTGAATAAAATAAAAATTTTAAATTAATTGGTCTCTTAAGGGTTAAAAATTAAGCTAGAGAACAGGGGGGCTCCATAGCAAAAGTCAACATAAGGCCTACTCCCAGATTTCTCTCACATATTCCCCATACCAATGTGACAAGAGGGCATGGTTCCAGTTTACCCCTGTGATTTTATGAGGATTTTTATGTGAAGGGGTGCTACCTTTTCTTCCAGGAGAGAACTACTTTGCATATCTTTTTTCCAAAATTCCCAGTGAAGCAAGAATGGCCTATAAGTTTCCACATGACTTGGGTTACTTTCCTTACAGTGTACCTGTCATATCACAGAAAAAATAAATGCTTATATATGTTACTCCCTAGATCATGCAGATGGTATACATGTCTTTTTATGTGTCTAGCTTCTGTATTTGGCTCACAAATTCCTCTGTTCTGCTGCTTACTTTTTCTGACATCCACTGCTCAGGAAGGAATGTGTCCCAGGCAAGCACTGAGCCCGCCCTCACTCACCATGCGTTCACTTCCTCTCTGAGTCTGCTGTGCTCTGCTGGGTCTCTGCAGGCAACTCAGTAACCCCTCCTATCTGTTTTTATGCTGTCCTCACTTCCTGGACTTTGTCCCTGCCTGTGCTTCAGCTGGGACAAAGATGATGCTGAAGCCTGACAGGATTATGTACTGGATGGCATGGGGACCTCTTGTGATCTTTTTTATGAGCCATGATTTCTATAAAAGGCTCATCCTCATAGCAAACCTTTCTTGCTCTGGATAGTTCCTAAAATGGAAAGAGGTGTCAGCAGAGAGCATTGTGTTCAGGCAGAAAGGAAATTCAAAAAGAAAAGAACTTCCTCTGAAGTATACAGCAGCTGATAAGTACTGGAAATTTTAAGATTTTATGATAGGAGTAATTTACAAATCTGTTTAACTTTCTGGCATCAGTTGATTTAAAAGAAAATGTTTTCCAGTGGAGTACCCCATTAATTCTCCCATTTAACCCCTTAAGGACGCAGCCCTATTTCACCTTAAGAACTGAGCCCTTTTTCGCAATTCTGAACACCGTTGCTTTGCGAATTAATAACTCGAAAACGTTTTCACCGAATATTCTGATTCTGAGATTGTTTTTTCGTGACATATTCTACTTTATTTTGGTGGTTAATTTTCAGCGTTACTTGCATCCTTTTTTGGTGAAAAATCCCCAAATGTCATGAAAATTTAGAAAATTTAGCATTTTTCTAAATTTGAAGCTCTCCACTTGTAAGGAAAATGGATATTCCCAATCAATTTTATTTTTATTCACAAATACAATATGTCCACTCTATGTTGGAATCATAAAATGGACATATTTTTGCTTTTTGAAAAAATTAGAGGGCTTCAAAGTAAAGCAGCAATTTTCAAAAAATGTCATGAAAATTTTAAAATCTGAAGGGACAGATGTTACAGAACTACAACTCCCAGCATGCCTCGGCAGTCTAGGCATGCTGAGAGTTGTAGCTTGGCAATATCTGGCGAGCTACCGTTTGGGCACCACTGTAACAGTGGTCTCCAAACTGTGACCCTCTAGATGTTGCAAAACTACAACTCCCAGCATGCCTAGACAGCCTTTGGCTGCTGAGCATGCCGGGAGTTGCAGTTTGGCCTTCCTAGTGGCTGCCACAGTAAAGATCGCTTTACTTTCACTTTCATACCCCCCCCCTCCGTCCCCCCCCCCACCCCCGCCATTTCCCTACCTGTGCCTGTCTCCAGCGACGATCGGGGGTCCCCAAGCATCTTCTCCTCCAGGTACCGGCGTCCATCTTCTCCCCACGTTCCCTACGACATCCAGGGGTAGGCAGAACGGGGGGTGCCATGCCACGGGGGGTTGCCAACCCACTGTCCTGCGCTGCCATTGGTCAGAATCAGTTCTGAACAATGGCAGGGGATAGGAGGAGATCGCAGCAACGCGACCTTGCTCCTAGCCCTCAGGATGATCGGGGCTGTCATGCAATTTTCTGCGATTGCCGACATGGAGAGGTCTCAGGACCCCCCTGGGTGATGTGCCGGGATGCCTGCTGAATGATTTCAGCAGGAATCCTGGTCCGGTCCCCAACCGGCTAGCGGCGGGGACCGGAATTCCCACTGGCATATGCATACGCCCCACGTCCTTAAGGACTCGGGATGCAGGGCGTATGCATACGCCCGGCGTCCTGAAGAGGTTAAGGAGAATTATTACTCCTACAGTTCTCTGAAACATTTTATTGAGGAAACAGGGAGTAGAAGTTTATTAACAGAGATCCTAGTGAGCCTCTCCTGGTGTATGTGCCACAATATCTGGATAAAAAAAGAAAGTGGAAAGCAATTACAAAAGCTAAATTAGACACACAGTGGTACCTGTTACATAAGACTCAAGTTACAATTTTTTCAACATGTACAGAATGGTAGTACAACACTACACAACACTACTGGCAATCTGGGGCAAATGTGACTGACTAGTCCAGTGGTCATTCCACCGGTGAGAGGAATTTGCAGCCACGCTTTTTATGATTCAGATGACCTCCCCCTTTTACAAGCATAATTCAAATTATACACTAAAGATGTGGTAATAGATTGGTGATCTATAGTGCCAAATGTTACAGGGTGGTCAAAAAAGAACCAATAGAAAATAGTTGCTGTCACATTTATCCCTTCAGGAATGATTTATTGGGATTCTGTTATTATCTTTAAAGGTTGGATTTAGTAGAGGATGCTGTTTTTAACTGTCATTTTAATACTCCTGCTGGCATGCTACATGGATTGGAGGAGTTCCGTCATTCATGGATGGTCACAGATAAACACTTTTCATTTATGTTCTGCTCCCTCATCCAGGGCCCTTTGGAGAGTTTCATTATTTTGGCAGCCTGACAAAGAGGATAGTAAGAGAGGCAGACAATGAAGACAGTAGAGTGTAGATAAGAGTGCTAATGGCATATAGATTTCTGTGCAGTAAATGCAGTAGGCATCCTATTCCGAGTCCATCAGCACCTCACACTGCTATATATCACTTTCCATTTAACCAGACTATTTGAAGTTGATTTTCATTGACAGCCTCAATTCTCCATAAATCAATAAAGATGGTAGTCTGTCCAGAAGAATTGATGCTCATCAACCTATTTCTTTGAAGATTCACTGTCAGGATTTCTATTGGGAACCCTGAGATTTACAAGGCAATCATTGACATGGAAGGTATGAGTTCTAGGCAGTCTGTTGGCCACCACATTTTGGACTGATTCCCAAATACAAGCTGGCAGCACCTGATGGTAGAACCTTAGGTTACATCTTTATACTATGTAAACTGAATAATTCGAACAAATATTAGGTCACCCAGTAAGTATTACAAGAAATATTGACCAGTCGGGAACCTCTAAAATGTAACTTTTATTTAACTTCAAAAAATAAAAAGGTGAAAAAGTATCAAAAATTTTAAAAATGTATAGCGCCAACAATTCACAAAAATAGTCTAGAGCCGTACTCAACAAAAAAAGTCCATTGAACCACATGAATCCATAAGGAATATCACAGTTCTCTTCTTATTAGCTGTAATATTGTGTGGGATAGTAGATGTATTATTTATCAGTCCCTGTGCACACTTGTTTGTATATCCAGCTGCATTAATGAATATGGACTGGGTAAACTCCTATTCCATTTGGACAAGGATTAATGTGGACAAAGCTTCATTTATATCCTAGGCAATAAAGTCCATATATTTCATGTACTTATGTAGGATGTTTATGGATCTTCGGTGACCACAGCAATATAGAGGTACATGCAGTGAGTTCTTACATTTATTCCATTTCCATCTTACTGCAAATTAGTACTATTCAATTGTATATGCACAGTGGTCAGCGATATCCAGTATCAATCCAAGCATATTCACATTCTCCAATAGGCACCATTCAATATATATATTTTTAGACGGTACTGATCTTCATTTATAAATGTATTGTATTCAGCAGTTACAGTGTATGGTTCACGTCAATCCACGACATCTAATCTGCTGACATCCATCTACTACAATGAATGTCTAATCATCATGTTTATAGGAATAGTTCATACCGCACATTCTTGTGGCCATCATCAGTGCGTTTTTTAGTGCTTTAGACTTTTTCCATTAGTAAAAACAAAATTCACATTACGCAACTGTTGTACCGTTATTGGTGCGTTTTCTGGAATCTATTTAGACTTCCATTCACATGGGTCTTGCCCAGGACTATTAGACCAATTGTATTAAGGTCAGCCGCATAATCTTCAGGCATAATCAGTGTATATATCGCAGACACACAGTATCACTTGTGAATTATTAATGTGGTGATCATTATATGCATCAAATCTTATTATTTCCACAATAATCAATGCTTTATATGCTGTGGTCACACTTAGCTTTTTTTGTTCCCAGTGCAATATTCTGCGTCTTGTCTTGCATATTGATCTCATAGCGGCTCCAGCACTTTAAGCAGTCAAAGGGTCCAACGCGTTTTTTTCAGCTTCAAATTGTCAGGGACCTATTATAGCTTGATCTCCATAGATTATATTACAGTGCTGCTGCACTGTACGTGCGGCACTGATGACAAGTGTGCACAGGGACTGAAAAATAATACATCTACTATCCCACACGATATTACAGCTAATAAGAAGAGTATTCCTTATGGATTCATGTGGTTCAATGGACTTTTTTTGTTGAGTACGGCTCTAGACTATTTTTGTGAATTGTTGGCGTTATACATTTTTTACATTTTTGATACTTTTTTACCTTTTTATTTTTTTAAGTTAAATAAAAGTTACATTTTAGAGGTTCCCGACTGGTCAATATTTTTTGTATATCTTTATACTAGTCAATGAAAATGATGAAATGACTATATTTATATATATATATATATATATATATATATATATATGTGTGTATATATATATATATATATATATATATACATATATAATTTATATTCATTTCATCATTTTCATTGTTGTAATAGATGTACCTTAATATTTCCATATCAACATAAACAACTGTATTATCAGAACAATATCTCATAAACTGTTCCGTTTGACCTCATTAAAAACTGCACTCGTCTGATTCGAATGAATGTCTATTCATTAAAATAACAACACAACTAATTATGCACAAGAATAGAATAAATGTGCATCTGCAATGTGAAGAATATCAAAACAATGAACAACATTAAATGAATATTAAATTTAATTGCACAGTCACATGACCAAACTTGCGACTTGTGTCTTTGTCCAATCATGAAACAACAGTTTAGCAACTCTTCAAATTCCCCCTTTTATACAATGAAATCATACAATGGAATGCCCCATAACATGTCAGAAGGGGGCTAGCTTGATACGATAATATAGAATCTAGAATATTACAGAAATTAAAGGGGTGCTCTGCCCCTAGTCATCTTATCCACTATCCTTTGGATAGGGTATAAGATGTCTAGGGGTGGAGTACCCCTTTAAATGTGCACTGTCAGATTCAAAAACTTTTTATGTGTTGTACATCTTGGAAAAACATTAATCTTTCTATTATACTTCATGAGAAATAATTATTTCCTTTTTATAGAAATCATGGCTTATAAAATCATGGCTTTTTCCAAGCTGAAGCAAAGGCAAAGTCCAGTAAGTAAGGGTGGGCTAGCACTCCTCTGTGCTCTCTCCTGTCTGATAGCACTCCTCTGTACTCTCTCCAGTCTGATAGCACTCCTCTGTGCTCTCTCCTGCCTGATAGCACTCCTCTGTGCTCTCTCCTGTCTGATAGCCCTCCTCTGTGCTCTTTCCAATCTGATAACACTCCTGTGTGTTCTCTCCTGTCTGATAGTACTCCTCTGTGCTCTTTCCTGTCTGATAGCACTCCTCTGTGTTCTCTCCTGTCTGATAGTACTCCTCTGTGCTCTCTCCTGTCTGATAGCACTCCTCTGTGCTCTTTCCTATCTGATAGCACTCCTCTGTGCTCTCTCCTGTCTGATAGCACTCATATGTACTCTCTACTGTCTGATAGGACTCCTCTGTGCTCTCTCCTGTCTGATAGTTCTCCTTTGTGCTCTCATCTGTCTGATACCACTCCTCTGTGCTATCTCCTGTCTTATAGTACTCCTCTGTGCTCTTTCCTGTCTGATAGCACTCCTCTGTGCTCTATCCTTTCTGACAGTACTCCTCTGTGCTATCTCCTGTCTGATAGTACTCCTCTGTGCTCTTTCCTGACAGTACTCCTCTGTGCTCTCTCCTGTCTGACAGTGCTCCTCTGTGCTCTCTCCTGTCTGATAGGACTCCTCTGTGCTCTTTCCTGTCTGATAGCACTCCTCTGTGCTCTCTCCTGTCTAATAGGACTCTTCTGTGCTCTCTCCTGTCTGATGGGACTCTTCTGTGCTCTCTCCTGTCTGATAGGACTCTTCTGTGCTCTCTCTTGTCTGTTAGTACTCTTCTGTGCTCTCTGCTGTCTGATAGGACTCCTCTGTGCTCTCTCCTGTCTGATGGTACTCCTCTGTGCTCTCTCCTGTCTAATAGAACTTCTTTGTGCTCTCTCCTGTCCGATAGTACTCCTCTGTGCTCTCTCCAGTCTGATAGTGCTCCTCTGTTCTCTCTTCTGTCTGATACAGGAGGGTGTAGAAAAAAAAGAAGAAGAAAGAGATGGTTCTCCGATGCTGTTTACCTTTTTACAGGGTAGATGTGTGTCAAAAAAGTATAAAAGCCGCATACCTTTGCCAGTTGTGCTAATTACAGGCACAGCACTGGGAATCGCTTTGTGTGGGTTGTGGCAGGGTGCGGGAGCCGCCAATAGTCGGTACCGCTGACAGTGGTCAGGATAGCAGCTGGCGGCAGGATGCGGGTATCCCTGGCGGGGGATGGTCCCAAGTCCGACTTGCGGTTTGGTGCTTCACCTGGGCGTAGAAAGCAGTTCTCATAGACAGTATGCTGTAGTAATCTTTTATTCACCGAAGTGTAGATTATACATAGGTAATGGCAGTTACACAGATAGCTGGGTTGTCACGATGCCGGCTGGCAGGTAGTGGACCCTCTGTGCCAGAGAGGGATTGGCGTGGACCGTGCTAGTGGACCGGTTCTAAGCCACTACTGGTTTTCACCAGAGCCCGCCGCAAAGCGGGATGGTCTTGCTGCGGCGGTAGTGACCAGGTCGTATCCACTAGCAACGGCTCACCTCTCTGGCTGCTGAAGATAGGCGCGGTACAAGGGAGTAGGCAGAAGCAAGGTCGGACGTAGCAGAAGGTCGGGGCAGGCAGCAAGGATCGTAGTCAGGGGCAACGGCAGAAGGTCTGGAAACACTGGCAAGGGACACACAAGGAACGCTTTCACTGGCACTAAGGCAACAAGATCCGGCAAGGGAGTGCAAGGGAAGTGAGGTAATATAGGGAGTGCACAGGTGATAACTCTAATTGGAACCACTGCGCCAATCAGCGGCGCAGTGGCCCTTTAAATCGCAGAGACCCGGCGCGCGCGCGCCCTAGGGAGCGGGGCCGCGCGCGCCGGGACAGAACAGACGGGGAGCGAGTCAGGTAGGAGAGCCGGGGTGCGCATCGCGAGCGGGCGCCACCCGCATCGCGAATCGCATCCCGGCTAGCAGCAGGATCGCAGCGCCCCGGGTCAGAGGACGTGACCGGGGCGCTGCAGCGGAGGAGGTGAAGCGAGCGCTCCGGGGAGGAGCGGGAACCCGGAGCGCTCGGCGTAACAGTACCCCCCCCCTTGGGTCTCCCCCTCTTCTTGGAGCCTGAGAACCTGAGGAGCAGACTTTTGTCAAGGATGTTGTCCTCAGGTTCCCAGGATCTCTCTTCAGGACCACAACCCTCCCAGTCTACTAAAAAAAAATTTTTTCCTCTGACCTTTTTGGCAGCCAAAATCTCCTTGACCGAGAAGACGTCCGAGGAGCCGGAAACAGGAGTGGGAGGAACAGATTTGGGAGAAAAACGGTTGAGGATGAGTGGTTTGAGAAGAGAGACGTGAAAGGCATTAGGGATACGAAGAGAAGGAGGAAGAAGAAGTTTATAAGAGACAGGATTAATTTGACACAGAATTTTGAAAGGACCAAGATAGCGTGGTCCCAACTTGTAGCTAGGGACACGGAAGCGGACATATTTAGCGGAGAGCCATACCTTGTCTCCAGGGGAAAAAACGGGGGGAGCTCTTCTTTTCTTATCCGCGAACCTCTTCATGCGTGAAGAAGCCTGTAAGAGAGAATTTTGGGTCTCTCTCCATATAATGGAAAGGTCACGAGAAATTTCATCCACAGCGGGCAGACCAGAGGGCAAGGGGGTAGGGAGGGGGGGAAGAGGGTGACGGCCGTACACCACGAAAAATGGGGATTTGGAGGAAGATTCAGAGACCCTGAAGTTATACGAGAATTCGGCCCATGGAAGGAGATCTGCCCAGTCATCCTGGCGGGAGGAAACAAAATGTCGCAAATAATCACCCAGGATCTGGTTAATTCTTTCTACTTGTCCATTGGACTGGGGATGATATGCAGAGGAAAAATTTAATTTAATCTTGAGTTGTTTACAGAGAGCTCTCCAGAATTTAGACACGAATTGGACCCCTCTATCCGAGACAATCTGCGTAGGCAACCCGTGAAGACGAAAAATGTGTACAAAAAATTGTTTAGCCAACTGAGGCGCAGAAGGAAGACCAGGAAGAGGAATGAAATGTGCCATTTTGGAGAATCGATCAACGACCACCCAAATAACGGTGTTGCCACGGGAAGGGGGTAAATCAGTAATAAAATCCATACCAATCAGAGACCAAGGCTGTTCGGGGACAGGCAGAGGATGAAGAAAACCAGCGGGCTTCTGGCGAGGAGTCTTATCCCGGGCACAGATAGTGCAGGCTCGCACAAAGTCCCCAACATCCGTCTCCAGAGTTGGCCACCAATAGAAGCGGGAGATGAGTTGCACAGATTTCTTGATGCCCGCATGACCTGCGAGATGGGAGGAGTGACCCCATTTGAGGATTCCGAGGCGTTGGCGTGGAGAAACAAAGGTCTTTCCTGGAGGAGTCTGTCTGATGGAGGCAGGAGAAGTGGAGATCAGGCAGTCAGGTGGAATGATGTGTTGCGGAGGGAGATCAACTTCTGAGGCATCCGAGGAACGAGAGAGAGCATCGGCTCTAATGTTCTTATCGGCAGGACGAAAGTGGATCTCAAAATTAAATCGGGCAAAGAACAGAGACCACCGGGCCTGGCGAGGATTCAGCCGTTGGGCCGACTGGAGGTAGGAGAGGTTCTTGTGGTCGGTGTAGATAATAACAGGAAATCTTGATCCCTCCAGCAGATGCCTCCATTCCTCAAGTGCTAATTTAATGGCTAGAAGTTCTCGATCCCCGATGGAGTAGTTCCTCTCCGCTGGAGAGAAGGTCCTAGAGAAAAAACCACAAGTGACAGCATGCCCGGAAGGATTTTTTTGTAGAAGAACAGCTCCAGCTCCTACTGAGGAGGCATCAACCTCCAATAGGAAGGGTTTGGAAGGGTCAGGTCTGGAGAGCACGGGAGCCGAAGAAAAGGCAGACTTGAGTTGTTTAAAGGAGTCTTCTGCTTGAGGAGGCCAGGACTTGGGATCAGCATTTTTCTTGGTTAAAGCCACGATAGGAGCCACAATGGTAGAAAAATGTGGAATAAATTGCCTGTAATAATTGGCGAACCCCAAAAAGCGTTGGATAGCACGGAGTCCGGAGGGGCGTGGCCAATTTAAGACGGCAGAGAGTTTGTCTGGATCCATCTGTAGTCCCTGGCCAGAGACCAAATATCCTAGAAAAGGAAGAGATTGGCATTCAAACAGACATTTCTCAATTTTGGCATAGAGTTGGTTGTCACGAAGTCTCTGAAGAACCATACGGACATGCCGGCGGTGTTCCTCTAGATTGGCAGAAAAAATTAGGATATCGTCCAGATATACCACAACACAGGAGTATAATAGATCACGAAAAATTTCATTGACAAAGTCTTGGAAGACGGCAGGGGCATTGCACAGTCCAAAGGGCATGACCAGATACTCAAAGTGTCCATCTCTGGTGTTAAATGCCGTTTTCCACTCGTCCCCCTCTCTGATGCGGATGAGGTTATAGGCGCCTCTTAAGTCCAATTTAGTGAAGATGTGGGCACCTTGGAGGCGATCAAAGAGTTCAGAGATGAGGGGTAAGGGGTAGCGGTTCTTAACCGTGATTTTATTAAGACCGCGGTAGTCAATGCAAGGACGTAGGGAGCCATCTTTTTTGGAGACAAAGAAAAATCCGGCTCCGGCAGGAGAGGAGGATTTACGGATAAAGCCCCTTTTTAGATTCTCCTGGACGTATTCGGACATGGCAAGAGTCTCTGGGGCAGAGAGAGGATAAATTCTGCCCCGGGGTGGAGTAGTACCCGGGAGGAGGTCGATAGGGCAATCATAAGGCCTGTGAGGAGGTAGAGTCTCAGCTTGTTTTTTGCAGAAAACATCCGCGAAGTCCATATAGGCCTTGGGGAGACCGGTTACTGGAGGAACCACAGAGTTACGGCAAGGGTTACTGGGAACCGATTTTAGACAGTTCTTGGAACAAGAGGACCCCCAACTCTTGATCTCCCCAGTGGACCAATCCAGGGTTGGGGAATGAAGTTGAAGCCAGGGAAGTCCAAGGAGAATCTCCGAGGTGCAATTGGGGAGGACCAAAAGTTCAATCCTCTCATGATGAGATCCGATGCTCATAAGAAGGGGCTCCGTGCGGAAACGTATGGTACAGTCCAATCTTTCATTATTTACACAATTGATGTAGAGGGGTCTGGCGAGACTGGTCACTGGGATGTTGAACCTGTTGACGAGAGAGGCCAAAATAAAATTTCCTGCAGAACCAGAGTCCAAGAAGGCCACTGTAGAGAAGGAGAAGGCAGAAGCAGACATCCGCACAGGCACAGTAAGACGTGGAGAAGCAGAGTAGACATCAAGGACTGTCTCGCCTTTGTGCGGAGTCCGCGTACGTCTTTCCAGGCGGGGAGGACGGATAGGACAATCCCTCAGGAAGTGTTCGGTACTAGCACAGTACAGGCAGAGGTTCTCCATACGGCGTCGTGTCCTCTCTTGAGGTGTCAGGCGAGACCGGTCGACCTGCATAGCCTCCACGGCGGGAGGCACAGGAACAGATTGCAGGGGACCAGAGGAGAGAGGAGCCGAGGAGACGAAACGCCTCGTGCGAACAGAGTCCATATCTTGGCGGAGTTCCTGACGCCTTTCAGAAAAACGCATGTCAATGCGAGTGGCTAGGTGAATAAGTTCATGTAGATTAGCAGGAATTTCTCGTGCGGCCAGAACATCTTTAATGTTGCTGGATAGGCCTTTTTTGAAGGTCGCGCAGAGGGCCTCATTATTCCAGGACAATTCTGAAGCAAGTGTACGGAATTGTACGGCATACTCGCCAACGGAAGAATTACCCTGGACCAGGTTCAACAGGGCAGTCTCAGCAGAAGAGGCTCGGGCAGGTTCCTCAAAGACACTTCGGATTTCCGAGAAGAAGGAGTGTACTGAGGCAGTGACGGGGTCATTGCGGTCCCAGAGCGGTGTGGCCCATGACAGGGCTTTTCCGGACAGAAGACTGACTACGAACGCCACCTTAGACCTTTCAGTGGGAAACAGGTCCGACATCATCTCCAGATGCAGGGAACATTGGGAAAGGAAGCCACGGCAAAACTTAGAGTCCCCATCAAACTTATCCGGCAAGGATAAGCGTATCCCAGGAGCGGCCACTCGCTGCGGAGGAGGTGCAGGAGCTGGCGGAGGAGATGACTGCTGAAGCTGTGGTAGCAACTGTTGTAGCATAACGGTCAGTTGAGACAGCTGTTGGCCTTGTTGCGCAATCTGTTGTGACTGCTGGGCGACCACCGTGGTGAGGTCAGCGACAACTGGCAGAGGAACTTCAGCGGGATCCATGGCCGGATCTACTGTCACGATGCCGGCTGGCAGGTAGTGGACCCTCTGTGCCAGAGAGGGATTGGCGTGGACCGTGCTAGTGGACCGGTTCTAAGCCACTACTGGTTTTCACCAGAGCCCGCCGCAAAGCGGGATGGTCTTGCTGCGGCGGTAGTGACCAGGTCGTATCCACTAGCAACGGCTCACCTCTCTGGCTGCTGAAGATAGGCGCGGTACAAGGGAGTAGGCAGAAGCAAGGTCGGACGTAGCAGAAGGTCGGGGCAGGCAGCAAGGATCGTAGTCAGGGGCAACGGCAGAAGGTCTGGAAACACTGGCAAGGGACACACAAGGAACGCTTTCACTGGCACTAAGGCAACAAGATCCGGCAAGGGAGTGCAAGGGAAGTGAGGTAATATAGGGAGTGCACAGGTGATAACTCTAATTGGAACCACTGCGCCAATCAGCGGCGCAGTGGCCCTTTAAATCGCAGAGACCCGGCGCGCGCGCGCCCTAGGGAGCGGGGCCGCGCGCGCCGGGACAGAACAGACGGGGAGCGAGTCAGGTAGGAGAGCCGGGGTGCGCATCGCGAGCGGGCGCCACCCGCATCGCGAATCGCATCCCGGCTAGCAGCAGGATCGCAGCGCCCCGGGTCAGAGGACGTGACCGGGGCGCTGCAGCGGAGGAGGTGAAGCGAGCGCTCCGGGGAGGAGCGGGAACCCGGAGCGCTCGGCGTAACATGGGTGCTCAGGACAACACATTTCGAGAGGGGCTTCCTCCCTTCAAGTCCGCTGTCTTATTCTGAAGTGTGGATATTTATACAGTGGAGTGTTTAAAGGCGGGAAAGGAAAGTGAATGCAGAGCTAGGAGAGATTTGCACCTGTAGGGGAGGCTACATTATGAATTCAGTGCCATCATTTAGACCTTGGGGTTGAAGCGTCCCAAGGCGGTAAATCCAGTACATCTTGCGTTTTTCAGAGCTGTAAACCTGTCGTTTCTGTGTGCTGGGATGTGGTCTATGGGGCATATGGTGATGGGATTGATTACGTCAGGATGTTTTTTGAAGCAGTGTCTTGATAGACTATGAAGAAGGAATTTCCGTTTAATGTTGTTTCAGTGCTGGTTGAATCGGAGGTACAGTTTTTGGGTGGTTCTTCCAATGTATTGTTGGTTGCAGATGCAGGTGATTAGGTAGATGACAAAGCTTGATTTGCAGTTTAGGGGAAATCTGATATTGAAAGTTTCTTTGGTTATTTTGTTAGAGAATAATTTTTGGTTGTGGTTTATGGTGGTACAGCACAGTTATCTTTTTGTTCCACATCTAGATGCTCCTTTAGTTTTTTTGCTTGTGGTTGTGTTTTGACCGTTTGTATGGTGTCTTATCCTGCTAGGAGCTAGTATGTTTTTTAGTGTAGGTGCTCACCTGAAAGTGATGCCAGTTTTTTGGGGAGGGCTTGTTTTAGTATTGGGTCGGTTGGAGTATGTGCCAGTGATTTTGAAGGACAGAACGGATTGTGTTGTGGGAAGAACTGTAGGTAGTGATGTAGTTCGGGAGAGCAGGGCCAGACCTGACAAGCACGGCGATGCTCAGAGGGTAGTATGGAGTGGGCTCCGGACTCCAGCCTGCTCCGTACTCTGCAGCCCCACGCTGATTTCAGTAGCCGGGGGCCGCCGCTAATAGCCAGCCGTGGCTGGCTATTAACCCTTTAGGTCGCAGCTGTGAATACTTCCTGGTGAGCTAGTGGGGTGGTTAACACCCCCCCCTCCCGCAGCATGATCGCGGGGGGGGGGGGGGAGATCCACTATGGAGGAAGCCGGAGGGCTTACCCCTGCTTCCCTGGTGTCTGTGGCTCTGTCAATGATAGAGCCTGGCTGGACTAGGCTCTATCAATGATCGCAGAGAACGCAGATCAGTGGAGTTCAACATAACTCTATCGATCTGTATGAAGAATCTAATGATTCCTCCTAAAAGTCTAATAAAGTGTAAAAAAAATTTTAATAAAAGTTGAAAAGACACACATTAACCCCTTCCATGTTAAAAGGTCAAATCACCCCTTTTCCTATATAAAAACATGTAAACATAATAAAAGTAAACATATTTAGTAATCGCTGCATGCGTAATTGTACGAACTATTAAAATATAACATTATGTATCCCATACGGTAAATTACGTAAATGTAAAAAAAATACCAAACCACAGGATTGCAATTTTTATAATATCCCAGGAGAAAAAAAGGTAAAACGCAATTAAAAAGTCAGATCAATACCAAAATGATGCCGATACAAAAACAGATTGTGGCGCAAAAAATTAGCGCTCATACAGCCTGGTATGCAGGAAAAAAAAAGCTACAGAGGTAAAAAAAAATGGCAATTAAAAAAATTCAAAAAAGTTCACTTTTTTTAGATTAGTAAAACATGATGAAAACTGTACAAATCTGATATTGCTGTAATCAGGCCGGCCTAAAGTATCAAAACAATATGTTAGCTTAACCACAAGGTAAATGGCATAGAAAAGAAAACTATCAAATTTGCTAAATTATCTTTTACTATTTCAATTTCACTTCACCGATTATATATATATTTTTGGTTCGCAGAATATGTTATTGAAAAACTAAAAGGTATCATTATAGTAGGTAGTTATGGCTATTATAGGGCAAGGAGTAAAAAACGAGTGTAAAAGCGAAAATTGGTCCGGACAAGTGGATCATCATGAGGGATAAGTAGATTTTGCTCAGTTTTAGTCCGGTGGACAAGTAGTTTTTTTATTACATTTCCACACCCCTGTTGAGTTTTATGGTTTTCTTGTCAGAGTTTGCAGAATTTTCATTTTTGTTTGGGGGATTTAAACAGTCGTCTTGTGTCAGTGATTTTTTGTAGGCTTCATTTAAAATACTTTTGGGATAGCCTTTGGCTAGGAATTGGTTTTAGAGGGTTTTTGCTTGGGTGCGGAAGGTGTTGTCGGATGTGCAATTTTTCCGAATGCGTTTGTACTGACTGATGGGTATGTTTGTTTTCCATTTTTTATAGTGTCCACTGTTAAATGACAGGTAGCTATTAGAATCAACTTTTTTTACTACAGTAGGTTGCGATAACAATGTTGGTATTTTCGTGATAGATTTCGAGGTCCAGAAAATCGATTTTATTGTTGGATGTGTTGGAGGTGAGTGGGATTCCCAAGTCGTTATTGTTGATGGTTGTGATAAATTCATTGATTCGATGTGGTGGTCTATTCCAAAGTAGAAACAGATCATCTATGTACCGGCAGTAAAGTGAAACATGTTGTTGAAACAGCGGTTGTTAGGTGATGTATGTTTTTTCGAATGTGCCAATTACCAGTGTTGCATACGACAGTGCCACCCATGTGCCATTGGTGGTTCCCCATGTCTGATGGAAATTGTCTTTGTTTTGTTGGGATGGTTGGAGTTTGATGCAGTTTAGGCCAATGTCATGCTTTATATTTGAATATAAACATGTGACGTCCATGGGGATGAATGTGACATTTTCAATCCATTGTATGGGACGGAGTAATTTGATGAAAGTCATCTGAGCTTTTGAGATAGCTGGGGAGGGTTTGGACATTGTCTTGCAGAATGAGGTCCAGAAATTTGAGAGGTATGGCTGTCAATTCCAGATATGAACAGTCTGCCGGGATTTTCTTGTTTTTTGTGGATTTTGGGTAGAGGATAGTAGAAGGGTGTGGCCAAATTTTCTATGTATAGAAATTTCTTTCTGTAGATGCATGGTCCACTGAATTTTTTATTGTTTCTTGTAGTATGGGGTATGGATTTTAGTTGAGTTTTTGTTCTGTGCTTCAAAAACTCTGGCACATACTCCAAACCAAACCAATACTAAAACAAGCCCTCCCCAACAAACCAGGCATCACTTTCAGGTGAGCACCTAGACTAAAAAACATACTTGCTCCTACCAGGCTAAGATGCCATACAAATGGTCAAAACACAACCAAAAGCAAAAAATGAAAGGAGCATCTAGATGTGGAACAAAAAGATACCTGTGCTGTACCACCATAAACCCCAACCAAAAAACCTTCTCTAACAAAATAACCAAAGAAACTTTCAATATCAATTTTATCCTAAACTGCAAATCAAGCTTTGTCATCTACCTAATCACCTGCATCTGCAACCAACAATACGTTGGAAGAACCACCCAAGAACTGCACCTCTGACTCAACTAGCACTGAAACAACATTAAACGGAAATTCCTTCTTCATAGTCTATTAAGACACTGTTCGAAAACATCCTGACATAACCAATCCCATCACTATATGCCCCATAGACCACATCCCAGGACACAGAAAGGACAGGTTTACAGCTCTGAAAAAACGCGAGATGTACTGGATTTACCACCTTGATACGCTCCAACCCCAAGGTCTAAATGATGCCACTGAACTCATAATATAGCCTCCCTTACAGGTGTAAATCTCTCCTTGCTCTGCATTCACTTTTTCTTTCCCCGCCTCTAAACCCTTCCCCCCTTATCTCCCTCCTACCCGACCATCAATAACTAAAAAGTTAGCATAAAAATCATTCTATTAATTTACATCCACCACACACCTCTCTCCAACTATTCTGCTAACACTCAGGCATCTTGTCCATTACATTACTGACATCTACTGGCTGCTTCTAGCTATTACAATCCTACAAGCCTCAAAATTCACCTCAGTTCATCTCCACAGTCACTCATGATTAAGCCAACTTCCTAATGTAACCACAAACCTAATCAATTTAGCCACAATTTACATTAATAACTTCCTAAAGCCATTATCCACTTAACCTATTGACCTTTGCTGTTATCAACAGTTAGAGTCACACCTGAGATGCTTTCCATTACTGTACACTCTCCATATCCCATCCAAAGCCCAGCCAAGCACTCAGTTGCTTATCTTACAGGGATGATCAATTAACTTAGCCATAGACCATAATGGCCCATTGGCTTCTATGGACAGAATTTGGTAATGTTATAGGTACAACACAGAAATTACAGCAAACCCCTCCTCGAGGTCAAAAAAGGCTGACGTCATGCACCAGCCCCCAGTGACCTCACAAACCCACTAAAATTAGAAAATTTTAAAGTCCCCTCCACTGTATAAATACCCACACTTCAGAATAAGATAGCGGACCTGATAAAGAGAGGAATCCCCTCTCGAAATGCATTGTCCTGAGCACCCAGTTATCTGTGTAACTGCCATTATCTATGTGTAAACTACACTTCGGTGAATAAAAGATTACTACAGCATACTGTCTATGAGAACTGCTTTCTACGCCCAGGTGAAGCACCGAACCGCAAGTCGGACTTGGGACCTGCCTCCAGCTGCTCTCCTGTCTGATAGGGCTCCTCTATGCTCTCTCCTGTCTCATAGGACTCCTCTGTGCTCTCTCCGGTCTGATAGCACTCCTATGTTCTCTTCTGTCTGATAGGACTCCTCTGTGCTCTCTCCTGTCTGATAGGACTCCTCTATGCTCTCTCCTGTCTCATAGGACTCCTCTGTGCTCTCTCCGGTGTGATAGCACTCCTCTGTTCTCTCCAGTCTGATAGGACTCCTCTGTGCTCTCTCTTGTCTGATAATACACTCTTCTGTGCTTTCTCCTGTCTGATAGCTCTCCACTTTGCTCTCTCCTGTCTGATAGTACTTCTCTCTGCTCTCTCCTGTCTGATAGGACTCCTCTGTGCTCTCTCCTGTCTGATAATACTCCTCTCTGCTCTCTCCTGTCTGATAAGACTCCTCTGTGTTCTCTCCTGTCTGATAGTACTCATCTGTGCTCTCTCCTGTCTGATAGGACTCCTATGTGCTCTCTCCTGTCTGTTGGGACTCCTCTGTGCGCTCTCCTGCTAAGATGTACAACATTTAAAACGTTTTTGTATTTCACAGTGCCCATTTAAGGTTGGTGAAACAATAGAAACAATTAAAAGAGATCTCCGGAAAAATGAACTGATCCCCTGTACACAGGATAGGAGATAAGTAGCCAGGTACCTGTGATGGCGGGGGTCTCTCTGCGATAACCGGGACAGGACCCGGCTGCAGCACGTGCTCCATCATCGGTGCTCCTATACAAATGAATAGAGCACCTGACGTCTACCAAAGAAGACACACGCTCCACACTGAGAACGATGGAGTCCCATCCTGGAGATCCTGGGGGGGGCCAGCGGTTAGACCCCCCGCAATCAGCTGCTCATCCCATATTCAGTTGATAGGGAATAAGTAAATTTTTGCCAGAGTACTCCTTTAACCCCTTAAGGAACAAGGACGTACCGGTATGTCCTGGGTCCTTTCCCCTTTCTATAATGCGGGGCCACAGCATGGTCCCGCGTCATAGCAGGTAGGGCCCGGCCGGGACCAGTGGCTAATAGAGCGCAGCACTGATCGTGGTGCTGCACACTATTAACCCTTTACATGCAACATTCAAAGTTGAACGTCGCATCTAAAGTTGAAGTAAACCAATGCCAGTTAGCTCAGGGAGCTGTTTGGGATCGCCGTGGTGAAATCATGGCATTCCAAACAGCTGTAGAACAGCAGGAGGGTCCCTTACCTGCCTCTGGTTGTCCGATCACCAAATGACTGCTCAGTGCCAAGCATGAGCAATCAAGCGGCAGAATCATTGATCAATGGTTTCCTATGAGAAACCATTGATCAATGTAAAAGATCAGTGTGTGTATTGTTATAGCCCCCTATGGGTGCAATAACATTGCAAAAAAAAAGTTTAAAAAAAGCGAATAAAGATAATTTAACCCATTCCCTAATAAAAGTTTGAATCACCCCCCTTTTCCCATTTAAAAAAAACAAAAAAACTGTGTAAATAAAAATAAACATATGTGGTATTGCTGCATGCAAAAAAAATTCTGAATTATAAAACTAAAAACTTCAGTTCACGGTGCAAAAATTGAGCCCTCATACCGCCCCGTACACAAAAAAATTAGGGGTCAGAAGATGACAATTTTAAATGTATACATTTTCCTGCATGTACTGCGTAGAAACGAAAGCCCCCAAAATTTACAAAAAAGTGTTTTTTCTTCAATTTTGTCACACAATGATTTTTTTTTCCATTTCGTAGTAAATTTCTGGGTAAAATGACTGATTTCATTACAAAGTAGAATTGGTGGCGCAAAAAATAAGCCATCATATGGATTTTTAGGTGCAAAATTGATAGTTATGATTTTTTTCCCGTAAAAACAGAAAAAACCCTGGTCCTTTAAGCATACCCGTCAGATCACTCAAAAAAACAAAACGGTTATATGTTGCTCAGTATCTCATCCTGATCATGTACATGTCCTTTTTTATGTGTCTATGACCTACATTTTTCTCAGAATTAGCTTTATTTCTGAAACACCTTAATTTTGTCCACCAGAAGCAGGGGGAGGGTCCCTCACTGTGATAACCACTCCCCCTCCTCCCCCTCCCTCACTCTCCTCAATCCAGTGCTTCCCAACCAGGGTGCCCCCAGCTGTTTCAAAACTACAGCTCCCAGCATGCCCACACATGATTTGGCTGTGCAGGCATGCTGGGAGTTTTAGTTTTGCAACAGCTGGAGGCATATGCTTGTAGTCCCCCTTTATTACACACACACACACTGGCTTCATATATTCTTACACATACACATTAGATAGACACACTGATATACACACATACACATATATCCACACACACATACATGCAGGGACACTTACTTTTTCATCTGCAATGCAATGTGTTTCTGCCTCTCTCACACAGCAGACATCAGTGAGAGCCCGGCAGCAGTCTTCCTGCCCCTTCCCCTCCCCTTCTCATCACATGAGTCTGCAGTGTGCACAGCCCCTCCCCCCTCCAGCGTCCAGGACGGAGCAGTGTACACAGATGAACTGGATGCATTCCAGAAGGCAGGGGGTGCAGTTCTTTCACTGACTTTTTCAGTATGAAATACTGAAAATTTTCTAATGAAAGCAATTGCAAAACCTATTGATTTTGCATGCTTTACAACATATCAAAAGTTTTTATATCTGACAGTGCCTATTTAAGGGGTTAAAGCCGAGAAAGTACTTGTAAATTAAATCACAAAATCATAGTTTCAGGTAAATTGACTTGTTTTCATAGTTTACCACACAGTTATTGAAACACTGCTTTCCCACTATGACTTTTATTCATATCAGCCTGAAATGGTCCAAAGTATTGTACCAGTCATACTCTTAGAGTTATGGATTTGTGGTCAGAATACCATTGCTATGTCTTTGATATGTCACATGAGGGGACATTTATCTTTGTTGATGTTGGTAAGTGACTTTTGAAGTAATTTTTTTTTTGCTTTAGTTTTGCTTATGTGCGACATATTTATCATACTATCACAGGACAATAAATAACTTCAGAACAAACCCCTCTCCTTTGGGACTTTTTGTGCAGCTTTTTAAAAGTGACCTCCAAAGTTAGATTTCTAAGCCAGGTCTGGGCTGGTGTAGATTTTTCATGCGACACTCGCACTTGATAAATTCTTTACCGCAGCAAAGTGAAAACTGAAATGGACTATTATAAGATCATTTGTATCTTTTTGCTTACACCTAAATGTTGCAAAAAATTTGCTTTGGCGCACATGCGACAGTTCATGCGCTAAATATAAGCAAAGGCATAAAGACAATGATAAATGTCTCATTATTTTGGTTTTACAAAGGGATTTTCCAAACGTTATCAATTTTGTGGATTTCACACAACTATACATCTGTATTACGGCTGCAACACATAGACCCATATTAGATCATTCAGCAGCAATCAATGTTTTGCTGAGCAGATATGGTGGTAGGCAGGTGTTATGGTCTAACAAGTATGTTATCCTCTTAAGGAACAGGCACGTATGAGTACGTCCCTGCACCCTGGGTCTTAAGGACCAGGCACGTACTCATACGTCTGTGGGAATTTCGGTCCCTGCCGGGCGGGGACCGGACCAGGGTGACTGCTGATATCTATCAGCAGGCACCCCACGCAAATGCCCAGGGGGGTCATCAGACCCCCCATGTCGGCGATCGTCGCAAATCAAAAGTGTAGTTCGACAGCAGGGCACTTGACGTCCACACATGGGGTACCTCCATACTCAGAAGAGATGGGGTTACAAATTTTGGGGGGTATTTTCTGCTATTAACCCATGCAAAAATGTGAAATTTGGGGGGAAACACACATTTTAGTGAAAAAATAAAAAAGATTTTACATATGCAAAAGTCGTGAAACCCCTGTGGGGTATGAAGGATCACTTTATTCCTTACTACGTTCCTCAAGGGGTCTAATTTCCAAAATGGTATGCCATGTGTTTTTTTTTTTGCTGTTCTGGCACCTTAGGGGCTTCCTAAATGCGACATGCCCCCCGACCAAAATTAGCTCTCAAAAAGCCAAATATGACTCCTTCTCTTCTGAGCATTGTAGTTCGCCCGTAGTGCACTTCAGGTCAACTTATGGGGTACCTGCATACTCAGAAGAGATGGGGTTACACATTTTGGGGGGTATTTTCTGCTATTAACCCTTGCAAAAATGTCAAATTTGGGGGAAACACATTTTTTTTACATATGCAAAAGTCGTGAAACACCTGTGGGGTATTAAGGCTCACTTAATTCCTTGTTACGTTCCAACGTGGTATGTTTCCAAAATGGTACGGCATGTGTTTTTTTTTTTTGCTGTTCTGGCACCATAGGGGCTTCCTAAATGCAACATGCCCCCCAAAAACAATTTCAGAAAAACGTACTCTCCAAAATCCCCTTGTCGCTCCTTCACTTCTGAGCCCTCTACTGCGCCCGCCGAACCCTCTACATAGACACATGAGGTATGTGCTTACTTGAGAGAAATTGGGCTACAAATACAAGTATAAATTTTCTCCTTTTACCCCTTGTAAAAATTCTAATATTGGGTCTACAAGAACATACAAGTGTAAAAAATGAAGATTGTGAATTTTCTCCTTCACTTTGCTGCTATTCCTGTGAAACACCTAAAGGGTTAAAACGCTGACTGAATGTCATTTTGAATGCTTTGGGGGGTGCAGTTTTTATAATGGGGTCATTTGTGGGGTATTTCTAATATGAAGACCCTTCAAATCCACTTCAAACCTGAACTGGTCACTGAAAAATAGTGAGCTTGAAAATTTTGTGAAAAATTGGAAAATTGCTGCTGAACTTTGAAGCCCTCTGGTGTCTTCCAAAAGTAAAAACATGTCAATTTTATGATGCAAACATAAATTAGACATATTGTATATGTGAATTAAAACATTTTTATTTGGAATATCCATTTTCCTTACAAGCAGAGAGCTTCAAAGTTAGAAAAATGCAAAATTTTCAATTTTTTCATCAAATTTGGGGATTTTTACCAAGAAAGGATGCAAGTTACCACAAAAATGTACCACTATTTTAAAGTAGAATATGTCACGAAAAAACATTCTCGGAATCAGAATGATAACTAAAAGCATTCCAGAGTTATTAATGTTTAAAGTGACAGTGGTCAGATGTTCAAAAAACGCTCTGTTCCTAAGGTGTAAAATGGCCTGGTCCTTAAGGGGTTAAATGCAGTACTATTACATTTGTGTCAATATGGCCACAGGTACAGTTTTTGTGGTTCTGTACATTTTGTGCTGTTGCACATAATTTTGTGTAAAATAAATCAATAGAAAGAGGATCAAACCAATAAACCTTTACAGCAGCAGTAGATGTGTGAAATCTTCTTAGAGTGATCCCATGCAAGGCAATGGCCTTACTCCTTTGGATAGGAGATAAGTCTTATTTCACTGCACTACTCCTTTAATAACAATATGAAAATCAGAAAGACATGTATCCATCTAGACAGGTAGATTAAGGAACCACAATCCACAGGTTGTTCAGAAAGTGTGGGCCCCCCAACTTACAAAATGGTACAAAACGCATTTCAAACATGTAACCGTTTTACTCATGGCAGAAACGTCAATAATCTGTTTCTATACCCACTTCAATCCAACGAAGGGACCACCACTGGATGACCTTGAGTCCTGTGCACAGTATCCAGTAGCTTGCCACAGATACATACCAATTACTTTTCCAACAAAAGATACTGCACCAGTGACAGAGTCCGGTATAATGCAGGCTTTGGTCTTAATTGTGTACAAGAACACACGTTTTGGCTAAGAAGCCTTTCTCAAGCATAACAAAATGATCAATATGGCAAACTTATATATACAGAGACTGCATATGATTGGTTCATAAACAGGTGATTTACATGATTCATTAATGTAAGGCCCAACCCTTCAGTCATGATAGGCTGGAGGCACTGGTCATGTGTTACCCAAGTGTAACATTTTGTAAACATATACCCTAAATGCAATATATAATAGAATACATTGTAATATATATTGGCCAATCGGTATGGAACAAATTGGGGAGTCCACATAATAAAAAATCTCTTTACCGATCCGCGCTGCAAGACTCACATGGCTTCTGTTTGTAAACAAATTTTCTGCAGCTGCGTGGATTTAAACCATGTCAGTGGTTGACCCTCATTCATGCGCAGATCAGGTTGCTCTCATCATCTGTCAGACACTTCCCTGTGGGGTACCGCGCATGCGCTAACCTTATGAGCATCTCTGCAGCTCCCTGAATGGAGACCACCGAACCAGAACCGAATGGTGCGCACGCACAGACAAGCTGTGCGTGTGCATCCCATCGGTCCAGCCTCAGCGATCACCCAGCAGGGAGTCCCTGTGAACATGCCACTATGATGATGATGTACTGTTCAAGAGACATTTGTTTGAAATTAAACATATCTGCCCAAAAACAGCAACAGAGGATATTTCTTCCAGATTGGCAATATAGACAGTAGAGTCCCCAATATATATTCTCTTCCTATTGGTCCAATTTTCATAAAGTATTATGAGTGCCTATTGTGAAAAAAAGAAAAGAAAGATAAAATATACATAAAAATTCCTGTTTATTAAAAACACATAATTTATTGCGCACAATGAAATAAAACAGAATGACCACTAATTGACTATTTCCGAACAAGATGTATCAAAGTAACAAGTGAAAAAATAGATAAGATAGAAAAAATGTAGAAAAAAATAGAAAAAGGGGGGGGGAAGAAAGAAGGAAAAAAAAGAGAAAAAGAAAAAAAGAAGAGAAAAAAGAAAAAAAAAAGGAAAGGGAAGGGGGGCAAAGGGAAGGGGGACGGAGGGGGAAGGGAAGAGGTAGGGAAGGGGGAAAAAGGGGGAGTTGGGGAAAGAAGGGAAAGGGGGGTCCAGGACAGGGGAACAGCCATGGGCTCTAACGTAGCACCCACCTATGCGAATATCTATATGACTGAGGTGGAGGTCTCGCACAGCTATCCCTCCTCCCTGTTCCAATACATACAAATAATGGTATTGCTATATTGAAGATACCTTCATGTTGATGACAGGGCCTAGGGAACAATTGGATGAGTTTTTTTGGAGAACTCAATGACATTTATCCTGAATTGAGATTCACGATGGTCAGTTCCATGGAGTCGTTACAATTTCTTGACACCACAGTGTATCTGCGTGAAGGGAAATTAGTAACTGACTTTTAGACTAAAGAAACAGACAGGAACAACTTATTAGTATATGACAATTTTCATCCCAAGTCAATGATCAGGTCCCTTCCATGGAGCCAAATGTTGAGGGTGAAATGGATTGTTTCACCCACAGAGAATTTGGATAACAGATTAGATGAAATGTGTACTAAATTCAAAAGAAGGAGTTATCCCCACAAGCTATTGTCAGAGCACAGGAAGAAATTGTCAGGCACACCCAGGAAGGAACTACTGAAACCACTGGTGAAGAAGGAAATGGATAGAATACCTTTTGTTTCCACATACACTACATGTAGTCAACAAGTAGCAAATATTTTGAGAAAAAAATGGATAATAGTACAAAA
The DNA here is from genome assembly GCF_029499605.1 of Hyla sarda. Classification (NCBI taxonomy): domain Eukaryota; kingdom Metazoa; phylum Chordata; class Amphibia; order Anura; family Hylidae; genus Hyla; species Hyla sarda. The sequence goes on along the minus strand of NC_079194.1, from coordinate 79,468,834 downwards.
AACGTCTAAACTTGTTGGCACTCCGGTGATGGCATATAGAAGGGGGCAAAATGTTAAGTATGTACTGGTGAAGTCTGATATAGGTAGTATGGGGAAACATTCAGGGAATTCAGAGGAGTGGATGGGTCCGAGAAAAGGAAATTTTCCTTGCCTTGGATGCAGCAACTGCAATAGTATGATTAAAGGAGACACATTTGCCCATCCCCACACTGGCCGTAAATTCACCATCAAGCATAGGTACACATGTAGATCATCTTAAGTAATATACCTATTACAGTATGCTTGTGGACTTTACTATATTGGCGAGACCACCAATGAGTGTCATATTCATTTAAATGGCCATAAATCTTCAATAAGGACAGGAAAGACAGACCTTCACATCCCAAAACACTTTCTCAAGATAGGACACAATATTAGTCAATTGCAATTTAGAATTATAGATCATGTCCCTCAACTCAGACATGGAGGGGACAGAGAAAATATCTTGAAGCGAAAAGAATTAAGATGGTTCCATACTCTTAATACTCTGTCCCCCATGGGTTGAATGTTGATTTTTACCTGAAGCCATGTATATGTAATTCAATTTTGGTTTTGTTTCTACTTTGCTTTTCTTTCCCCCGCTTTCCTTCCCATTTTGTTATGCTTGAGAAAGGCTTCTTAGCCGAAACGTTGCACGTGTGTTCTTGTACGCAGTAAAGACCAAAGCCTGCATTATACCGGACCCTGTCACTGGTGCTGTATCTTTTGTTGGAAAAGTATACCCACTACCAGCACTTCCTATAAATACTATAACACATACCAGGCTTAGTCAACCTGTGAAACAACCAGGGTCACATTCATCTCATACACAAATAATATTTCAATTACCTGAAGTGGACATGCTAAAACAGTGTATAGATCCCCGCCACGACACCTCAACATGCGTTTCACCACTACATCAGGAGATGAGGTGACATGCTGCCTACAGTTGATTGGTAGCACAGGGAGTGACAAATCAATTTTAATGGGGCAATTACTTTGTGACCCCTCCACCTGTAGCTCAGGGTCCAAATGCGGTGGCCCAGATTTTCCCTCATTATAATCCATCCACGGTCTAGTTTTTATCAATGTTATCCCCATTCTTGTTTTTTCTCTATTTTCCCATACACTTATTCTGAATCTACTTATTTTAGCAAGATAGAAGGAAACTGAATATATATATATAATTTTTTATTTTTATTTTTTTTTTATTTTATTATTATTATTTTTTTTTTCAGTTTGCAATTAAAATTATGTAAATTTTGTTCAGGATATCAAGCACCGAGCGTTTATGTTGATGGACGATTTCTACACAGGTAGGGAAAGGGACAGAAAAATGTTTCATTCAGAGGCTTGTAGAACAAGACACATTTAACATTTGCTTTCTGTTTTTCTTTGACCATATCAAAAAAGTCTGACAAAAAGTTTGTAATATACTCAAATCTGCTGTAGGAAATGCAAATAAAAAGGAACAGTCTTCAAGTGAACCTTGTAGAACCTTATAGAATGCCTGTATTTCGGAAAAATGTTGTGTTATTGTTATAGGCTATACCTTCAGTCATCCCCAACTGCATGCCTGGGCAAAGGACCCATGTCTTACCCACTAGACCTCTTCATTAGCACCCAAAATTAGTTCAGACTCTGGACTTTGGACCAAAATTTATACAGACTTCAGACAAAGACATTTTAGACTCTAAACTTCAGTGTAGAGTTGAGCGACCTTTTCAAAAGGTCAGCTCTTAAAAGATTAAAAGATTCTCTGCAAACAGGTTCTCTGCTAACCAGCAACTGAATAAGCTTCAAAATGCGTGTATAACACTGCTAGGGTCAACTAGGAATATATTCAGGTAGTTTCAAAGTGGTTATAAGTAGAGATGAGCAAACTTTAGAAAAATTTGATTCGGCCGATTCGCCGAATTTTTTTAAAAAGTTTTGCAGTGAATCTATATTAAAAACGGCTATTTCTGGCCTACAGAGAGCCCCAATAGGGTTGTAGAACACTTTGCTGTGTTTTAACATGCATATGGAGTGTGCTGGGGTAGTGAAATAATACTGTTATTCAGAATAACATGCAGATTACCAGCATCGCTTTTAGAATCACTACCGCAGAGCGGCACAATGACAGAGCCTGGAGGTGGCATCAGTATGAGGAGACCATATAGTGGCTGAATGACACAGCATGGAGTTGTACGCAGCATGAGGAGACCATATAGTGGCTGAATGACACAGCTTGGATGAGGCTGAAGCATGAGGAGACCATAAAGTGGCTGAATGACACAACGTGGAGATGTTGGCAGCAGGAGGAGACATAATAGTGGCTAAATAACACAGCATGGAGGTGTTGGCAGCATAAGGAGACCATATAGTGGCTGAAGGACACAGCGTGGAGGTGTTGGCAGCATGAGGAGACCATTAAGGGGCTTAATGACACAGCATGGAGGTGTTGGCAGCATGAGGAGACCATATAGTGGCTGAATAACACAGTGTGGAGGTGTTGGATGCATGAGGAGACCACTATAGTGGCTGAATGGCACAGCCAGGAGTTGGCAGCAGCACGAGAAGACACTAGGCCTTCACAATTCCTAATATTATAAAATGATTTCTGAAATTTAAACTGAAGAATTTGGGTAGCTAGGCCAAAGATTTTTATTCCCAAACCCAGGCCCAGCAGCATCAGTAAACCATATATGGCCTGAATGACACAGCCTGGAGTTGGCAGAAGCAAGAGGAGACAATATAGTGGCTGAATGACACAGCCTGGAGTTGGCTGAAGCATAAGAAGACCATATAGTGTCTGAATGGCACAGCCAGGAGTTGGCAGCAGCACAGAGTAGACACTAGACCTTCACAATCCCTAAGATTATAAAATGAATTCTGAAATTTAAATCAAAGATTTTGGGTAGCTAGTGCTACTATAACATTTTTATTCCCAGACCCAGGGCCAGCAGCATCAGTAAACCATATATTGCCTGAATGACACAGCTTGGAGTTGGCTGAAGCATGAGGAGACCCCAGGGCTTCACAATCCCTAAGAAAAAAAGATGAAGTTTGAAATTTAAACTATAAATGTTGGGTAGCTAGTGCTACCATAACAAAAGTTTATATTCCCAGACCCAGGGCCAGCAGCATCAGTAAAACATATATTGGCTGAACGGCACATCCTGGAGTTGGCAGAAGCATGAGGAGACCATTGAAATGTATGATTTTGAAATGTAAATGTAAGATTTTTACATTTAAATTAAGGATTTGGAAATTGAACTTTTAACTCCCAAGTTTTAGTGTCCCGGGCCCCCGCAAATGGGTGAAAAGGACCAAATCGAACAAGGAGTCACATGTCACATGGCAACTCAATGACAGAGCCTGGAGGTGGCATCAGTAGGAGGAGACCATATAGTGGCTTAATGGCACAGCCTGGAGTTGGCTGAAGCATGAGGAAACCATATAGTGTCTGAATGGTACTGCCTGGAGTTGGCAGCAGATGAGGAGACAATATGGCATCACAATCTCTAAGAATAAAAGATTAATTTTGAAATTTCCATTGAAGATGTATGGTACCTAGTGCTACTATAAACATATAAAGGTTATTTCCTAGGCCCAGCAGCATCACTAAACCATGTAGTTGCTGAATGACACAGACAGGAGCAGGCAGCAGCATGAGTACACAAGAGGGGTTCACAACCCCTAACATTAAAAGGTTAATGTTGAAATCTCTATTGAAGATGCATGTTAGCTATTGCTTCCATCCAAAAATGTAAGGCCCAAGCCCAGCAGCATCACTAAACTGTGTAGTTGCTGAATGACTCAACAGGAGCAGTCAGTAGCAGGAGTACATAAGAGGGTTTCATAACCCCTTACATTGAAAGATCAATGTGGAAATCTCAATTAAGCATGTATGTTAGCTAGTGCTAATATCCAAAAATGTAAGGCCCAAGCCCAGCAGCATCAGTAAGCCAAGTAGTTCCTGAAACACACAGTCAGGAGCAGGCATCAGTAGTACAGAAGAGGGTTTCATAACCACTTACATTGAAAGATCAATGTTGAAATCTCAATTAAGCATGTATGTAAGCTAGTGCTACCATTCAAAAATATAAGGCCCAAGCCCAGCAGCATCAGTAAGCCAAGTAGTTCCTGAAAGACACAGTCAGGAGCAGGCAGCAGCAGTACTCAGGAGGGTTTCATAACCCCTAAGATTGAAAGATCAATGTTGAAATATCTATTGAAGAGGTATGTTACCACGTGCTATCATCAAAGAATTTAACCCCTTAAGGACCGAGCCCTTTTTCACCTTAAGGACCAGAGCATTTTTTGAACATCTGACCACTGTCACTTTAAACATTAATAACTCTGGAATGCTTTTAGTTATCATTCTGATTCCGAGACAGTTTTTTCGTGACATATTCTACTTTAACTTAGAGGTAAAATTTTATGGTAACTTTATGGTCACAGGAATAGCAGCAAAGTGAAGGAGAAAATTCAAAATCTTCATTTTTTTACACTCACATGTTCTTGTAGACCCAATTTTTGAATTTTTGCAAGGGGTAAAAAGGAGAAAATTTTTACTTGTATTTGAAACCCAATTTCTCTCGAGTAAGCACATACCTCATATGTCTATGTTAATTGTTCAGTGGGCGCAGTAGAGGGCTCAGAAGGGAAGGAGCGACAAATGGTTTTTGGGGGGCATTTCACCTTTAGGAAGCCCCTATGGTGCCAGGACAGCAAAAAAAAAACACATGGCATACCATTTTGGAAACTAGACCCCTCAGGGAACGTAACAAGGCGTAAAGTGAACCTTAATACCCTACAGGTGATTCACGACTTTTGCATATGTAAAAAAAATATATATTTTTTTACCTAAAATGCTTGGTTTCCCAAAAATTTTACATTTTTAAAAAGGGTAATAGCAGAAAATACCCCCAAAAATTTTAAGCCCAATTTCTCCCGATTCAGAAAACACCCCATATGGGGGTGAAAAGTGCTCTGCTGGCGCACTACAGGTCTCAGAAGAGAAGGAGTCACATTTGGCTTTCTGAAAGCAAATTTTGCTCTGGGGGCATGCCACATTTAGGAAGCCCCTATGGTGCCAGAACAGCAAAAAAACACATGGCATACCATTTTGGAAACTAGACCCCTTGGGGAACGTAACAAGGGGTAATGTGAACCTTAATACCCTACAGGTGTTTCACGACTTTTGCATATGTGAAATTTTTTTTTTTTTTTTACCTAAAATGCTTGGTTTCCCAAAATTTTTATATTTTTAAAAAGGGTAATAGCAGAAAACACCCCCCAAAATTTGAAGCCCAATTTCTCCCGATTCAGAAAACACCCTATATGGGGGTGAAAAGTGCTCTGCTGGCGCACTACAGGTCTCAGAAGAGAAGGAGTCACATTTGGCTTTTTGAAAGCAAATTTTGCTCTGGGGGCATGCCGCATTTAGGAAGCCCCTATGGTGCCAGAACAGGAAAAAAAAGAACACATGGCATACCATTTTGGAAACTAGACCCCTCGGGGAACGTAACAAGGGGTAATGTGAACCCTAATACCCTACAGGTGTTTCACGACTTTTGCATATGTGCAAATTTTTTTTTTTTACCTAAAATGCTTGGTTTCCCAAAATTTTTATATTTTTAAAAAGGGTAATAGCAGAAAACACCCCCCAAAATTTGAAGCCCAATTTCTCCCGATTCAGAAAACACCCCATATGGGGGTGAAAAGTGCTCTGCTGGCGCACTACAGGTCTCAGAAGAGAAGGAGTCACATTTGGCTTTTTGAAAGCAAATTTTGCTCTGGGGGCATGCCGCATTTAGGAAGCCCCTATGGTGCCAGGACAGCAAAAAAAAAAAAACACATGGCATACCATTTTGGAAACTAGACCCCTCGGGGAACGTAACAAGGGGTTAAGTGAACCTTTATACCCCACAGGTGTTTCATGACTTTTGTATATGTAAAAAAAAAAAAATTTTTTTTACCTAAAATGCTTGTTTTCCCAAAAGTTTTACATTTTTTAAAAGGGTAATAGCAGAAAATACCCCCGAAAATTTGTAACACAATTTCTCCCAAGTACGGCGATACCCCATATGTGGCCCTAAACTGTTGCCTTGAAATACGACAGGGCTCCAAAGTGAGAGCGCCATGCGCATTTGAGGCCTAAATTAGGGACTTGCATAGGGGTGGACATAGGGGTATTCTACGCCAGTGATTCCCAAACAGGGTGCCTCCAGCTGTTGTAAAACTCCCAGCATGCCTAGACAGTCAGTGGCTATCTGGCAATACTGGGAGTAGTTGTTTTGCTGGAGGCTCCGTTCTGGAAACAGTGGCGTACCAGACGTTTTTCATTTTTATTGGGGAGGGGGGCTGTGTAGGGGTATGTGTATATGTAGTGTTTTTTACTTTTTATTTTATTTTGTGTTAGTGTAGTGTAGTGTTTTTAGGGTACAGTCGCACGGGTGGGGGTTCACAGTAGTTTCTCGCTGGCAGTTTGAGCTGCGGCAGAAAATTTGCCGCAGCTCAAACTTGCAGCCGGATACTTACTGTAATCCTCCGCCCATGTGAGTGTACCCTGTACGTTCACATGGGGGGGGGGGGGGGAGAAACATCCAGCTGTTGCAAAACTACAACTCCCAGCATGTACGGTCTATCAGTGCATTCTGGAAGTTGTAGTTTTGCAACAGCTGGAGACACACAAGTTGTGAAACACCGAGTTTGGTAACAACCTCAGTGTTTTGCAACCAGTGTGCCTTCAGCTGTTGCAAAAGCTACAACCCCCAGCATGTACGGACAGCGGGTCTTGTAGTTATGCAACAGCCGGAGGCATACTACTTTGGCTGGGGATGCTGGGGATTGTAGTTATGCAACAGCTGGAGACACACTGGTTTGCTACTTAACTCAGTGTGCCTTCAGCTGTTGCAAAACTACAACTCTCAGCAGTCACCGACAGCCAACGGGCATGCTGGAAGTTGTAGTTATGCAACCACCAGATGCACCACTACAACTCCCAGCATGCACTTTAGCTGATTGTGCAAGCTGGGAGTTGTAGTTATACAACAGCTGAAGGAACACTTTTCCATAGAAAACTGTGCCTCCAGCTGTTGCAAAACTACAAGTCCCAGCATGCCCATAAGGGCATGCTGGGAGTTGTGGTGGTCTGCCTCCTGCTGTTGCATAACTACAGCTCCCAGCATGCCCTTTTTGCATGCTGGGAGCTGTTGCTAAGCAACAGCAGGAGGCTGTCACTCACCTCCTGCTGCTGCCCCACGATGCCGCCACACATGTCAGTCCCGGGCCGCCGCCATCGCTCTTGGGGCCCCGATCCCAACAGGGATGCCGGGGATCGGGGTCCCCAGCACCCGGGGTCTTCTGCCCGCACCCGCTCACGTCCTCCGGAAGAGGGGCTGAGCGGGTTGCGGGAGTGACACCCGCAGCAGGCGCCCTGATTGGTCGGTCGGGAAACCGGCCGACGAATTAGGGCGATCGTGAGGTGGCACCAGTGCCACCTCACCCCTGCTGGCAATGGCTGTTTGGGGCCGTCTCTGACGGCCCCGATCAGCCAGTAATTCCGGGTCATTGGGTCACTGGAGACCCGATTGACCCGGAATCCACCGCAGATCGCTGGTTGAATTGTGACCACCCTGGGCGATATGCCGGGATGCCTGCTGAACGATTTCAGCAGGCATCCGGCCCCGGCTCCCCTCCGGCTAGCGGTGGGGGCCGGTAATGCTCAGGGCGTATCCATACGCCCTCGGTCCTTAAGGACTTCGAAACGGGGGCGTATGGATACGCCCTATGTCCTTAAGGGGTTAAGGCCCAAGCCCAGCAGCATCACTAAGCACAGTAGTTCCTGAAACACACAGCCTGGAGCAGGCATCGGCATGAGTTTTCAAGAGGGCTTCACAACCCCTAACACTGAAATGTTATTGTTGAAATCTGTATAGAAGATGTATGTTAGCTAGTGCTAACATCAAGTAAAATTAAGGCAAAGGCCCAGCAGCATCAGTAAGTCAAGTAGTTCCTGAAAAAAAGGAAATGTTGACCAGTTGCCCATAGCAGCTGAAAAGTACTGGAAGGGTTAAGGTTTTTAAATAGAAGTGATTTGCAAATCTGTTTAATTAAAGGGGAACTAAATCAACTGGTGCCAGAAAGTTAAACAGATTTGTAAATAAATTCTATTTAAAAATCTTAACCCTTCCAGTACTTATCAGCTGCTGTATACTACATATATACTACAGAGAAATGTATGAAGTTATTTCCAATCTGACCACAGTGCTCTCTGCTGACACCTCTGTCCATATCAGGAACTGTCTAGAGCAGGAGAGGTTTTCTATGGGGATATGCTTCTATTTTGGACAGCTCCTGATATGGACAGGAGGTGTCAGCAGAGAGCATTGTTGTCAGACTAGAAAGAATTTCACAATTTTCTCTGTAGTATACAGAAGCTGATAAGTACTGGAACGGTTAAGATTTTTTAATAGAAGTAACTTACAAATCTGTTTAACTTTCTGGCACCAGTTAAGTTAATTTCCCCTTTATTTAAACGCTTTTCAAAGCATAGTTATGTTAAACCTAGGTAGAAATACTATATGTTTGATTAAACTTAGAAAATACACCTAACTTGGCCTTAGATGGATATTCCACATTCTCTTTCAACACTTTCAATGAGCAGTTATGTTAAACCTAGGTAGAAATACTATATGTTTTATTAAATCCAGAAAATACACGGATCTTGGCCTTATATGGCTATTCAGCTTTCACTCTCAATGCTTTTAAATGTGTGTTTATGTTAAACCCAGGTAGAAATGCTATATTTTTTTATTAAGCCCAGAACACACATAACTACACCTAAAATGCAGATTTCATGCTTTTACATGCATATTTATGTTAAATCATCTGTCAGACCCCTGCTTAGCTTAGCTCAACCAGCTAGGTATTGTAATGTGATAGCTTTCATAGGCGCTTTCTGCTGTCAGACTGCTGCGATTTGTAGTGCACCAACTGGACACCCCTATGCTGAAAAAGGAAGTACTGGGAGCACTGAGATGATGTCAGGGTAGCCCAGAATACTGCGCAATCTGTGCAAGACCAGGCTTTGCCAGTCTTAGTTTGCACATTTGTAATTATAACCTAACCTTGATGGTGACTATTTAACATTTGCATACATACCAAAACAATAATAAACAGATCACATTTTTATGGCAAATGTTACATCAATAATTCTAGAATCTTCCGTATACATTTTGTTGACCTTCCTTGCTGTTTCCCCCCACTATGTCCAGGCTAGTTGATGCTAATAGACTGTAATAGAGATTTCTTGTTTTTTTCTATATTCTCATTATTCTCTTTGTGTGAATACCCAGGAGAAAACATCTCATTACAACATGAATATCCAATACCTTGACACTAGTGTTGAGCGGCATAGGCCATATTCGAATTCGCGAATATTCGCGAATATATGGACGAATATTCGTCATATATTCGCGAATATTCGCATATTCGTTATATCCTCGCTTTATTTTCGCGTATGCGAAAATACGCGCATGCGAAAATTAACATATGTGGAAATTCGCATATGCGAAAATTAACATATGCTAATGTTCGCATATGCGAATTTACGCACGCCAGTCTCACACAGTAGTATTACAGCCTTCTTTACACCACACAAGCTGGAAGCAGAGAGGGATGATCACTGTGATGTGTACTGTGAAGGAAAAAAAAAAAAAAAAAAAAAACGAATATTCGTAATTACGAATATATAGCGCGAAATTCGCGAAATTCGCGAATTCGCGAATATGCGATATTCGCGAATAATATTCGAATTGCGAATATTCGCGAGCAACACTACTTGACACACTGATTTACATAGGAACCCATAAGTGCATTTTGTGTTCACATGTTCCAGGCAGGGTTATAGAGGGCATTAAGCTGGTCATAAACTAGTGCATTATTGCTATTAAAATTACAGATTTGAACCACTTACTGTTAATGATCTGCTATTCTTGTGCAGATACACATACAGTAAATAGAAGCCCAACAAAAAATACATACAGTATGAAGGCTGAGATCGATCAAGGATGTGCCATTTTGACAAAGGTGCACTGTAGTCTTCAACAACATTTCCAGGCCAACAGTGGATGGTGAACGATAATAGACAAGTCATTCAGAAAAAGGCAATCCGGTCCATAGACAGCTTTAGATATGGTACATATTGGCCACAAATAAGTTTTTAAAGTGAATGTTCAAACTAATTCTACTTACTTTATGCAAACAAATTCTGATTTTCAGAAGGGAAATGCAACTCAGCCTCTTCTCATCAATCTCCTGCTAGAAAGATCACTTTAAGGAACTTGTGCAAATGATACGGTCAGTCAACATCTTTCATCAAAGTCTGAAGTCTTAGAATATTTCCTTTGCATATAAAGCATCTGCATTATTGTGGTATCCATGTTCTAATTCCAACATAAACATTCCTGGCCAGACCCAGTCCTATCTATGCGGTCGATCCATTAAAGTGCATCTGTCGTTAACAAAAACCTATTATATAATGTAGATAATACTACTATATGTATATTTGTAATATACATTGGTTAAAAAAAATTATATATTTTTGTGTAAAAAAATGCTGCTCCTGCAACTATCGTCTGTGTGTCTCTGTGAGGAAACTAAATACAGGGAGTGAGGGCAGGACAAGCAGGAAACCCACAAAAAAATAAAATCTACACTCCACTCTCAGTAAATAAGGGCCATTATGTTCTTTTCTGCATTATATAAAAAGTTTTAGCACCCAGCAAGATCTTGGCACCCAGACATCTAAACTAGTAATTAGAGATGAGCGAACTTACAGTAAATTCGATTTGTCACAAACTTCTCAGCTCGGCAGTTGATGACTTATCCTGCGTTAATTAGTTCAGCTTTCAGGTGCTCCCGTGGGCTGGAAAAGGTGGATACAGTCCTAGGAGAATCTTTTCTAGGACTGTATCCACCTTTTCCAGCCCACCGGAACACCGGAAAGCTGAACTAATTTATGCAGGATAAGTCATCAACTACTGAGCCGAGAAGTTCGTGACGAATCGAATTTACTGTAAGTTCGCTCATCTCTACTAGTAATGTGATGTTTTTCTTGACTTGCAATCCCAGCAAGCAATCCAAAGCATACTCCTGTCCAGCTGCAGCATCACCTTTGTTGCAGCTGAAGCACAGGCCGGGACAAGGTCCAGGAAGTAAGGACAGGAGTAGCACTCCTCTGTGCTCACTCCTGTCCTGTCTACCAGACTTCAGTCTTAAAACAGAGAGGAAAGGGTTACAGAGAAGTCTGCAGTGAATGGATGAAGAGGCCCAGCACTGCACAGCAGTCTCAGGGAGGAAATGAATGCATAGTGAGTGAGGGCGAGCAGTTGAGGTCAAAATGAGTAAGCAGCAGAATAGAGGAATTTGTTAGCCAAATACAGATGCTAAACACATCGAAAATACATGCAAAGAAGATGCATGACCTAGTGAGTAATATATACCAGCGTTGTTTTTTCTGTGATATGACAGGTAGGCTTTTTAGAGGTGGTCAGGATAATTATTTCCAACTTCAGTCTTGGGATAGAAAATTATAAGAATGTGCTCACCTACAGCTGCTGGTGCTGATGCCGGCTGGTAAGTGCTTTCTCCTCTTCACTAGAGTTAACTCTAGTATCCTACATTTGTCTTTTCACATGTCACATTAAAAAATGTCCATAAAACTTGTAATTGTAAATCATATTAAAATATTATTTTAAACTGTGGATGTATGAATAGCAAGCTGCCTGCATCAGTGTGGTGCCTGGTGTTTTCTCCTTACCCCACCAGCATTGATTGATAGATCTCTCTCTAGACCCAAACATAGAAAATCAATCTATCAAGGCGGGTGGGGCAGGGGAACCACTGGGGTCCACCCTGGTGACTCATTGTTCAGGTAGCACAAAAGTGATGGTAAGTTCCTTTTAATAGACAAGATGAATGATTAACAGCATTAAGGCATTGGGTTACATGTTGCCTATAGAGGTCTGTGAAGATGGGAGGGAGTAAGCTGCAAAATGAGACAGAGGCAAAAAAAAACATGCTGAGAGGTGGCTATGCAGCTTGTAGTCATTGTTCTACCCCAGGAAACATCATATCAGCTAGTCTCCTCTCCACCTACTGAAAATAAAGGTGGCGCCTGCAGAGGAGAAAACATGTTAAAGATGCTGCTGTATATAAATGATATATTGGCCAGAAATAGTGTCACTCCTCATGTACTCACAAATAACACCTTATCCTCAAATTCTATCTGGAAGTGCAGATATGGCTTATCTTTTGTCCTTTTATATCTGTGATAGAGGTACAATGCTTACATTTCCATATAAACAAGGGGGCTGCAAGGTCCAGAATGTCCTTCTCCAGTCCATGGCAAGTAGACAATAGTGTTGAGCGGCATAGGCCATATTCGAATTCGCGAATATTCGCTAATCTATGGACGAATATTTGTCATATATTCGCGAATATTTGCATATTCGTAATAGTCTCGTTTTATTTTCTCATATGCGAATATTGACGTATGCAAAAATTACCATATGCAAAAATTAGCATATACAAAATTCGCACACCAGTCTCACACAGTAGTATTAGAGCCTTCTTTACACCACACAAGTTGGAAGCAGAGAGGGATGATCACTGTGATGTGGACTGTGGGAAAAAAAAAAACGAATATTCGTAATTACGAATATATAGTGCTATATTCGCGAATATTCACGAATTCGCGAATATGCGATATTCGCGAATAAAATTCGCATTGCGAATATTCGTGAGCAACACTAGTAGACAACATTTTATTAAATCGCTGTTATGCATTTAAGGTCTCAGCCCCTTCCTCAGAAGAAACAGAGATCATAAAGTAGCTGGCACTTAGATTGTAGTTGATATTACCTGTTAAAATGTACCCCTTTAATGTGATAAAGAAGGGAAGAGGGGTATTGGAGTTAAATACATTCCAGCTGGAATAGATAGATTGATAGGAAACTCAACATGTGAATGTACAATAGATATAAAAAGTCCACACACCCTTTAAACATGTCAGGTTCTTGCCAGGTGATGTTTAAGAATGAGACAAATAAATCATGTAATAACTTTTTCCACCTTTAATGTGACCTATAACATGAACAATTCAATTGTAAAACAAACTGAATTCTTAACAGGGAAATAGAAATAGAAAGTGCAGTTTGTTGAAGCATGTTTTGGTATTATAACAGTTATCTGTATTTTGGGTAAGAGTCTATTAGCATCTTGACTTGGTAATAGTTGCCCACTCTTCCTGCAATAGCTCTCCAAACCTGTGCACAGCAGTCTTCAGATCACCCCCCAGATGGCTAAACCATTCCAAAACATTCATCTTCTTGTGAAGCCATGCTTTTGTGGATTTAAATGTGTGCTTTAGGTTGTTTTCGTGCTGAAAGCAGCTTTCTAACAGGCATCTGTAGATTTTGTGCCAAAATTTTGGAGTCTGTGCCTGTTAAATGGAACGGTTCATAATTCCCTCCACCTTGATAAGGCCCCAATAATCACCCCTTTTCCCAATGGCTGTCCGGGCATGCTCGGAGTTGTAGTTTTGCAACATCTGGAGGTGCGCAGGTTGAAGATCATTGTTGGGTGCAGAATCTTTTTTTTCTAGATTTTGCACCTTTAAAATTGGGTGCATCTTATATGCCGGTGCGTCCTATAGGGCGAAAAATACGGTAACAACCTTTTGTTATGATTAAATAAAAAGTAATCAAGAAGAGACAAGTACCAGTAATTATTAACCTCACAGTACAATCGAGAAATATCTGATGTGATGTAAACTTCTCCAGAAAATAGGCAATGTTTAGTGACTGTTTACCAGTAGGGAAGGTCAATTCAGCTTGTAGTCAGCATCCGGAGCAGTAGATTTCCTTTGTTGTTTTCATTCTCCATAATATAATAAGTGTCCAGAATAAATTAACCGTAATCTCATTAGAAACATTTGGGGCTTTTCTGAATTTTAAGTTGTTTATCCAAATGTCGCTGCCTGAAATGTGTTAATTGGTTAATTACAGGGCTATGCATATTGTGATCTGGATCAACCAGGGCACCACTTACTAGCTGAAGAAGTCATATAGCTCTAGGACCATTTGTGCCACTATTAAGTAGTTGTACATACAGTCAGGACATACGCAAGTAGGTGTTTTAAAGGGTATCTCCAACCATCCTATATTTTTTTCTGTCCCTGCCTATTGCCAATCTATCCCTAACCCCCTCCCTGCTTTTAATTTAAATTTTTACTATATTAAAAATAACTTTTTGTCTGCCTGGCAGTGTGCTCACTACCAGGCAGACTTCCCCAGCAGGCACCAAATCACTGATGTCTGCTGGGGGGACTTCCGCCCTTAGTTCATCTACACAGGGTGCCTCCAGCTGTTTCACCACTACAACTCCCAGCTTGCCCTGACATCTATTGGCTGTCAGGGCATGCTGGGAGTTGTAGTATTGAAACAGCTAGAGGCACCCTGTGTAGATAAACTATTAGTTACATGCGGCGCTGCGGCGCTAGCCTGTCCCCTCCGTCTCCCTCCCCCCGTGCCATACCCCGTTCCCTCCATCACAAACCCCCCGCATACCCCATTCCCTCCATCACAAACCCCCCTCCCACATACCCCGTTTCCTTGTGACACTTACTCTAGAGTCTGGCAGCGGGCGTGCAGGGACAGCGGCGGCAACGAGGTGGTGACGAGGCGGTGGTGGCGGTGTGCGGGAGGAGTGGTTCCCAGCCAGTGGCCGGGGAGCCAATGCGCTCGCTCCCTGCCTGACTGATTGACAGGCACGGAGCAAGCGCAGGCTGAATGAAAAAGGACCGATGCCTGGCCGCATCGGTCCTTTTTCAGGCATGACGTCACACCAGGCTGCAGCCGGCCACTAGGAGGGAGACCCCTAGTGGCCGGTTTTCAAATGTAAATTAAAACATTTTAATATAAAAAAAAAAGAAAAAAAAAAGTATATTAGAGATATGTTGCAGTACATAAGTACTACAACATATCAAAAAATAAAGTTGGTGACAGTGCCCATTTAACAGTTATAACTGCCCCCTTGCAGACTCGTACACCCATACAGTTAAATGCTATGGCAGAGTAGGGAGCCACTGGAGCACATACACTAAGTGGAGGGAGAACTTTGTGTGTGCAGGCACAAAATGGGGCACTGTAACTGAGTGGAGGCACTAAAGGAGCAAGGCTGCTACAAAGCACTATTGTTGTGTGGTGCATCATTACCATGTGGGGCACTGCTAGGGGTAACTATAGTAATGAGGGCTCTGGGTTCAGCAGCAGGCACGGGATAGTATTGTTAGAGGGGCAAAAACTGATCATGTGCTCTTAAAATCAACCTTATTTCCATGGGCTTACACAATACCAATACAGATCTAATGGAGCATGCTATGTATTGAAAAAAAAAATAACGTGCATAAAATACTCGAGATGAGCGAAGTTACAGTAATTCGATTCATCACAAACTTCTCGGCTCGGCGGTTGCTGACTTTAGAGAGTCTCATAGGACTATATCAACCTTTTCCAGCCCACCGGAGCACCTAAAAGCTGAACTAATTTATGCAGGATAAAGTCAGTAAACGCCGAGCCGCGAGTTTCGTGACGAATCGAATCAAAAAAATAAGCTCTAACACTAGGCCCACACTGCATTTGTGTTTCCACTTAAAGTATATGATTTAGATGCAAGAAGGATAAAACATATACATTAACAGATGCTATAAACAGATTCTGCTGTATGCCATCTCCTTTGTGAATAAGGCCTCATTGAAACTGAGGACACGTGAAGTACTGTTTTTGTATTCCTGAATAAATCTGTTAAATAGCCACTGATATTCTAACAAATTTAACATAGATCAGTAGTATGATCTTCCCTGCTTTTCTCCTGATAAATCTCTTCCACTCCATTAATTTACATAAGCCGGAAAGCTAGTGACTAGAGATGAGCGAAGTTACAGGGATTCGACTCGTCATGAACTTCTCTGCTCGGCAGTTGATGACTTTAGCCTGCATAAATTAGCTCAGCTTTCAGGTGCTCCGGTGGGCTGAAAAAGGTGGATACAGTCCTAGAAAGAGTCTCCAGCCCACCGGAGCACCTGAAAGCTGAACTAATTTATGCAGGATAAAGTCAGCAACTGCTGAGCCGAGAAGTTTGTGACGAATTGTATTAGTGTAACTTTGCTCATCTCTACTAGTGACTGATGATTCTGGTCTTGTTCTTTTTGGATATTTTTGGAATATTGTGGTCTGCTGTGGCTTTAGTCGAGCAATAAATACATATAAGGTCCACTAGCTGACTTTGTGCAGCTCAATGAAATGAATGGGGTTTGGCGCAGGTCTGGTGGATATACAGTAGTAGCCGATTTTCAAATTCTCCTGCCATATGTCCCAATCATGATGTAAATGCACCCTAACATCTGACTGCAGTGTTTTTGTCAAAGAGGTCAGCAAACCTGTCTAAGGCTACATTCACATTACATTTGCTTGCTACGGCTGCCGGATCTGGCTGAGACATTTTTAAACCAACCCATTCACTCAGTGAATCTGGTTTTCTCATTTTTGCCCCATATCCGGTTTTGTGACCGGACCTAAAACCGTAGTATACCATGGTTTTAGGCCCGGTCACAAAACCGGATACAGAGCAAAAATGAGCCGACCAGAGTCACTATCTGACCCAATCAGCTCATTAAAGTGAATGGGTTTTGCCGCCGGTCTGGCTGGGATTACCCAACCCGATCCGGCAGCCGTAGCAAACAAACGTAATGTGAAGGCAGCCTTACCCCTTACCAACCCAAGTCGTACAGTTACAGCATGGATTGGGTGAGGAAATATGGTGCAGGAACAGGCTGCCACCTGCAGCTGAAACCTGCCAGTAATGAATGACATCGGAGGTCACTCAACTGCAGTCATTTAACTATTTAGATGCTGCAATCAATAGCAATCACTATTGTACCAGCAAGAAAAAGTGTGCTAAGTTTTTCAATCATATTGTATTCGCCCATAGATATTAGCTTGCCTTTAACCCCTTGGGGACGGAGCCCATTATAACCCTAAGGACGGGAGCATTTTTTGCAAATATGACCACTGTCACTTTAAGCATTAATAACTCTGGGATGCTTTTACTTATAAATTTGATTCCGAGATTGTTTTTTCGTGACATATTCTACTTTATGGTAGTGGTAAATTTTTGCTGATACTTGCATCATTTCTTGGTGAAAAATTCCAAAATTTGATGAAAAATTTGAAAATTTAGCATTTTTCTAACTTTGAAGCTCTCTGCTTGTAAGCAAAATGGACATTCCAAATAAATTATATATTGATTCACATATACAATATGTCTACTTTATATTTGCATCATAAAGTTGAGATGTTTTTAGTTTTGGAAGACATCAGAGGGCTTCAAAGTTCAGCAGCAATTTTCCAATTTTTCACAAAATTTTCAAGATCGAAATTTTTCAGGGACCAGTTCAGGTTTGAAGTGGATTTGAAGGGCCTTCCTATTAGAAATACCCCACAAATGACCCAATTATAAAAACTGCACCCCTCAAAGTATCCAAAATGACATTCAGTAAGTTTGTTAACCCTTTAGGTGTTTCACAGGAATAGCAGCAAAGTGAAGGAGAAAATTCAAAATCTTCATTTTTTACCCTCGCATGTTCTTGTAGACCCAGTTTTTTTTAATTTTTACAAGTGGTAATAGGAGAAAAAGCCTCCAAAAATGTGTAACCCAATTTCTCTCGAGTAAGGAAATACCTCATATGTGTACGCCAAGTGTTCGGTGGGTGCAGTAGAGGGCTCAGAAGGGAAGGAGCAACAATGGGATTTTGGAGAGTGAATTTTGCTGAAATGGTTTTTGGGGGGCATGTCCCATTTAGGAAGCCCCTATGGTGCCAGAACAGCAGAAAACCCCACATGACATACCATTTTGGAAACTACACCCCTCAAGGCACGTAACAAGGGGTCCAGTGAGCCTTAACACCATGCAGGTGTTTGACGACTTTTCATTAAAATCGGATGTGTAAATGAAAAAAAAAGATTTTTCACTAAAGTGCAGTTTCTTCCCCAAATTTACAATTTTTATAAAGGGTTATGGGAGAGAATGCCCCCCAAAATTTGTAACTCCTTCTCTTCTGAGTATGGAAATACCCCATATTAGGATGTAAAATGCTCTGCGGGCGAAATACAATGCTCAGCAGAGGAGGAGCACCAATGAGCTTTTGGAAAGAGAATTTGTTTGGAATGGTATTCAGGGGCCATGTGCGTTTACAAAGCCCCCTGTGGTGCCAGAACAGTTGACCCCCCCCACATGTGTCCCCATTTTGGAAACTACACCCCTCACAGAATTTAATACCCCACTGGTGTTTAACAGATCTTTGGAACAGTGGACTGTGCAAATGAAAAATAACATTTTTCACTTTCACGGACCACTGTTCCAAAAATCTGTCAGACACATGTGGGGTGTAAATGCTCACTGTACCCCTTATTACATTACATGAGGGGTGTAGTTTCCAAAATTGTTCTGGCACTATGGGGGCTTTGTAAACTCATGTGGCCTTCAATTCCGGACACATTTTCTCTTCAAAATCCCAATGGCGCTCCTTCTCTTCTGAGCATTGTAGTGCGCCCGCCGAGCACTTTACATACACATATGGGGTATGTTCTTACTCAGAGGAAATGGGGTTACAAATTTTGGGGGGCTTTTTTTCCTATTTTCCCTTGTGAAAATGAAAAATTTAGGGTAACACCAGCATTTTAGTGAAAATTTTTTTCATTTTCCCATCCAACTTTAATGAAAAACTGTGGGGTGTAAATGCTCACTATACCCCTTGTTACGTTCCGTGAGGGGTGTAGTTTCCAAAATGGGGTCACATGTGGGTATTTATGTTTTTGCGTTTATGTCAGAACCACTGTAAAATCAGCCACCCCTGTGCAAATCACGAATTTAGGCCTCAAATATACATGGTGCGCTCTCACTCCTGAGCCTTTTTGTGCGCCCGCAGAGCGTTTTACGCCCACATATGGGGTAATTCCGTACTCAGGAGAAATTGCGTTACTAATTTTGGGGGGCTTTTTTTCCTTTTACTGCTTGTGAAAATAAAAAGTATGGGGCAACACCAGCATGTTAGTGTAAAAATATTTTTTTTTTACACTAACAGGCTGATGTAACCCCCAACTTTTCCTTTTCATAAGGGGTAAAAGGAGAAAAAGCCCCCCAAAATTTGTAGTGCAATTTCTCCCGATTACGGAAATACCCCATATGTGGCCCTAAACTGTTTCCTTGAAATACGACAGGGGTCTGAAGTGAGAGAGCGCCATGCGCATTTGAGGACTAAATTAGGAATTGCATAGGGGTGGACATAGGGGTATTCAATGCCAGTGATTCCCAAACAGGGTGCCTCCAGCTGTTGCTTAACTCCTAGAATGCCTGGACAGTCAGTGGCTGTCCAGAAATGCTGGGAGTTGTTGTTTTGCAACAGCTGGAGGCTCCGTTTTGGAAACCCTGCCGTACAATACATTTTTATTGGGGGGGACAGTGTAAGGGGGTGTATATGTAGTGTTTTACCCTTTATTATGTGTTAGTGTAGTGTTTTTAGGGTACATTCGCACTGACGTGTTATGGTGAGTTTCCCGCTAGGAGTTGGCGCTGCGTCAAAAAATTTGCCGCAGACCAAACTTGAAGCAGGAAACTTACTGTAAACCTGCCCGTGTGAATGTACCCTGTACGTTCACATGGGGGGGACAAACCTCCAGCTGTTTCAAAACCACAACTCCCAGCATGCACTGACAGTGCATGCTGGGAGTTGTACTTTTGCAACAGCTGGAGGCACACTGGTTTGAAAACCTTCAGTTAGGTTCTGTTACCTAACAGTATTTTCCAACCAGTGTGCCTCCAGCTGTTGCAAAACTACAACTCCCAGCATGTACTGACATACTGTGCATGCTGGGAGTTGTACTTTTGCAACAGCTGGAGGCACACTGGTTGGAAAACCTTCAGTTAGGTTCTGTTACCTAACAGTATTTTCCAACCAGTGTGCCTCCAGCTGTTGCAAAACTACAACTCCCAGCATGTACTGGCATACCGTGCATGCTGGGAGTTGAACTTTTGCAACAGCTGGAGGCCCACTGGTTGGAAAACCTTTAGTTAGGTTCTGTTACCTAACAGTATTTTCCAACCAGCTGTTGCAAAACTACAACTCCCAGAATGTACTAATCGCCGAAGGGCATGCTGGGAGATGTAGTTATGCCACAGCTGGAGGTTACGCAACTACAACTCCCAGCATGCCGAGACAGCTGTTTCAGCATGCTGGGATTTGCAGTTTTGCAACATCTGGAGGGCTACAGTTTATAGACCACTGCCCAGTGATTTCCAAACTGTGACCCTTCAGATGTTGCAAAACTACAAATCCCAGCATGTCCAGACAGCAAAGAGCTGTTTGAGCATACTAGGAGTTATAGTTTTGCAAGATCTGGAGGGATACAGTTTAGAGACCACTATGTAGTGGTCTCAAACTGCAGCCCTCCAGCTGTTGCAAAACTACATATTCCAGCATGCCCAAACAGCAAACAGCTGTCTGGGCATGCTGGGAGTTGTAGTTTTGCAACATCTGGAGGGCTACAGTCTCAGACTGTAGCCCTCCAGATGTTGCTAGGCAACTTACCGGCTTCCGTAGGATCCAGGGAGCCGTCCTCTTCTGCCGCACGCCGCCCGCGCCGATCTCCGTTGCCGCCCGCCAATCACCGTCGCCCGCAGCCTCCGGAGGGGTAAGTGGACCTTCGGCGTTCGGTCCCCGTTGTTTTCCCCGTCTTGCCCCGCCTATTGTGGGAGGGCAGGACGGGGAAAATGAAAGTAAATCCCTCCGCCCCTGATCTGCTATTGGTGGTCGCGTCTAGACCACCAATAGCAGACATAGGAGGGGTGGCACCCCTGCCACCTCACTCCTATCGCTGTAGGGGGATCGTAGTTGTCTTAGACAAAAGCGATCCCCCTTCTATTCCGGGTCACCATAGACCCGTAATGACCCGGAATCGGCACAAATCGCAAGTGTGAATTCACTTGCGATTTGCGCCGATCGCTGACATGGGGGGGGGGTCTAATGACCCCCTGGGCATTTGCACGGGGTGCTTGCTGCACGGGGCGCGCGGCGGGGACCGAAATTCCCACGGGCGTATGCATACGCACATAGTCCCCAACAGGTTAAAAGCACACGATCCATTTTTGTATACAGTACTTCATGTGTGTATGTGTCCTGTTTTTTCTTACATCCATATTTCAACAACATAACAAAAAAACAGCAAAATGTATACAGTAGTTGATCCTTTAAAGGGGTACTCTGGTGGAAAACAAGTAGAAAACAATTGTTTTTAAATCAACTTGCACAAGTTAAACAGATTTGTAAATCACTTCTATTTAAAAATATTTAGCCTTCTAGTACTTATCAGTTGCTGTATGCTCCAGAGGAAGTTGTGTAGTTCTTTCCAGTCTGGCCACGGTGCTCTCTGCTGACACCTCTGTCCATGTCAGGAACTTTCCGGAGTAGAAGCAAATTCCCATAGCAAATCTCTCCTGCTCTGGACAGTTCCTGACACGGACAGAGGTGGCAGCACAGAGCACTGTGGTCAGACTGGAAAGAACTATAAAGCAGCTGATAAGTACTGGAAGGGTTAAGAGTTTTAAATAGAAGTACTTTTACAAATCTGATGAACTTTCTGGCATAAGTTGATTTAAATTTTTTTTTTAACAAAACCTTTTTAAAAAATGTAAAAAAAAAAATCACATAAAAATGGATGCTAAAAAATTGCATCTTTGCAAAAGTGGTATCAATAAAAACTATAGATCACAGTGCAAAAAATGCACTGCCACACACAGTTTTTTTGTTTGTTTATTTTTTATAGTGAAAACAACAATGATCCCAATGTGGTCTTGTGAAATGCACAATTGCATTTCTTTGTCAATTTATTTTTTGGGGGGCTTCCTGATACATTTTATGGTATAATTCAGGGTGCCAGGAAAATGTGCATTATTATAATAATAATTCCTCATACGGTTAAAAAAAACAAAAAAACGTTATTGGTGTTTGAAGCTGACGTGAAACAGGACATAAAAAACCTAATTTCTAAAAAAAAAATTTAGTTCAGGGAGTCAGGAAAGGGTTAATATTTGTTAAAATTGCAATATTCATTGTCAGTAACTTTTTGCATAATTTTTTTTTTTATTCAGATTTTTTATGTTCTGTTCCACGTCAGCTTCTAACACCAATAACGTTTTTTTTTTGCTTTTGTTTTTAAATCGTATGAGGAATTATTGATTTTTTTTACTACATGTTGTACTTTTTCCTGGCACCCTTTATTATACCATATAATGTATTAGGTAGCCCCCAAAAAGTTATTTTACAGAGAAATGCAATCTATAGTGATGTATTACGCTAAAGCAGTCGTCTACAAACGTTGGTTCTCCAGATGTTGCAAAACTACAACTCCCAGCATGCTCGGACAGCCGTTGGCTGTCCGATCATGCAGGGGGTTGTAGTTTTGCAACATCTGGAGGGCCATACTTTGGAGACCACTGATCTAAAGCAATTCACACATTTCTCATGAAATTTCATGCGAATCATGCATCATGATGATATCAGCATAAGCAACAACAAATAACGTGGTCTCAAATGGCCGGAGGTGCTCAACCCCAAATGCAGTTTTGCATTTATACTGGGGGAGTAGATCCTGCCCTTGTGGTCTGTTGCTAGGGGCGATCCCCAGCATAAAAATGCATACAATGGAGGATGCCTGCAGCAGACTACAAGTGCCACAAAGGCATCCTACACCCGATGAAAGGTGTGGATGTGTAAGAATTAGAATAATACAATACAAGAATTTAGGTGCAGTACTGTGGTAGGTGTATACAATGACATTGGCTATCCCTCAACACTGATATTAAAGTTGAGACATTTGCCAGTATAGCCTTATATAAAGGACAAACCTGAGCCCAAACACCAACGCCAAGGTTTCTCAAGTGGCACGGGACCTAACACTAACCTACCTGTGCCGTATGGGCAATACCGGGGGCCAGTGGGCAATTGCAGCAGCATTAGGTCCGACTCACAGCCTCCTCCCAGGTTATCTCCCATGTGGCTGGGCACACATACAATGGGAGGAGGGAGGCAGACTATAAGCCCCACCCAAGTTGGCTGATATGTTGCCGGCCTCACAGGTGGACCTTAATGCTGCCTATAATAGTGATCAAGGCGCATTAAATGTGAAGTTTATACATCTCCAAGTATAAGATTTAAACAACAACAAAGACGTGGTCTCAAATGGCAAGAGGTGCTCAACCCCAAATGCAGTTGTGCATTCATGCTTACACATCCACACCGTTTATCTGGTGTAGGATGCCATTGTGGAACTTGCAGTCTGCTGAAGGCATCCCCCATTGTATGCATATATGAATGCACAACTGCATTTGGGGTTGAGCACCTCCTGCCATTTGAGACCACGTCTTTGTTGTTGTTTAAATCTTATACTTGGAGGTGTGTAAACTTCACATTTAATGCGCCTTGATCACTTTTTAGGCAGCATTAAGGTCCACCTGTGAGGCCAGCAACTATATCAGCCAACTTGGGTGGGGCTTATAGTCTGCCTCCCTCCTCCCATTGTATATGTGCTCAGCCACACTGGAGATTACCTGGGAGCAGGCTGTGAGTCGGCCTAATACTGCTGTAATTGCCCACTGGCCCCTGTTTTTGCTTATCACGCACAGGTAGGTTGGTGTTAGGTCCCATGCCACTTGAGAAACCTTGGCGTTGGTGTGTGGGCTCAGGTATGTCCTTCATATAAGGATATACTGGCTAATGTCTCAATTTTAACATCAGTTTTGAGGGTTAGCCAATGTCATTGTATACATCTACCACAGTAGTGCACCTAAATTCCTGTATTGTATTATCAGCATAAACAGCAAAGACCGACATATTTCGCTGCTCATATAACCTTATCCAGGCACATGTGGGACTAGACAAGACACTGGGGATATTTTGTTTTTCTAGAGGTCTGTATAGGAATTCTTCCCATGAATAATTTTTTTCTCCCATGTCCTTAGGGGTCACACAAGTCACATCTGGCACTAACCCTATACAAACCATGACAAGCATTGTACATATTCAATAGGAAGCATATATCTATTTTTCGTTCTGCAAAGTTCCATATGGACTAATAGAGACTCAAAAGGTCACGACCAGCTTATAAGCACTTGCGCAAAAAAAAGAGTAAAAATATGTCAGACACAAGGGAGTAAAAGTTGTTCTCTATGGAATGAATTATGACAGAAAGCATCTTCTGTCCTCTGTGTCAGTGGACCTGAGCCCACAGGGGAAGGAGTTCATGTCTTTCCCTCCCATTGCTACCGACCCTGTCTTTCACCAAAACCAGAATGACTGTAGGGCCAGGATGAGAGTAATGAAGTAGTCAGAAGACAAAGAGGAGAGGTGAGAGCGGGGCCTTCACTAACCTAATGATTGTGCTGTCTACGAGGTCCTCACCTTGCCTAATGGAGCGAACATTATGATAATGCAAATAATATTTCTGTCACATCGAAATTGCTCCCAGAACATCAAGGATCCTCATAAATTCACACAAAGTCTCTCACATCTGTGTGTTTGGCAACATCGTATCTGTCAGGTATTTTCCTAACTTTTCCAGTTGATAGTGATGGCATATTACATCGTTTTTCAGAGAAGATAATACCAAATAGAACAAGAGCACCTGTCATCAAACCATATTTTCTAAACCAACTCAGCTTATTTTCCCTAACTACTCCTCACACCCCTACTGCCCTTAAAACATTTTTCCAAACTTTAAAATGCTCTGTATGATACCATTCCCCTTGCTCACATTGTTTGAGCTCCCAGCAGGAGAAAGTGGGTGTTCCCCAGTAGGTGCAACGTCACTGAAGCCTGTGAGAGCTATGCCACATCATGCCCCCGGATGCACTTCCCGAGTTTGGTCTCCTGCCAAGCCAGGGGGAGACCAAACTAACTATTTGACTTGCACAGGGAACAGAACAGAGCCAGTGGCCTTTATTGCAATCACATTAAAAACATATAAAGGTTGAGAATTTTAACAGCAAGTAAATAGCAAAGTGTCTTATAATTACAGTAATAATATATAGGGATTAGGTGCACTACTGTGGTGGATGTAACAATGACATTGGCTAACCCTCAACACTGATGTTAAAATTGAAACATTAGCCAGTATATCCTTATATGAAGGACATACCTGAGCCCGCACACTACGCCAAGGTTTCTCAAATGGTACGGGACCTAGCACTAACCTATCTGTGCGTGATAAGCAAAACGGGACAGTGGGCAATTACGGCAGCATTAGGTCCGACTCACAGCTTGCTCCCAGTTACCTCCAGTGTGAACTGGACACCCATACAATGGGAGGAGGGAGACAGGCTATAATCCCCACCCAAGTGGCTGAGTATGTATGCCAGCCTCACAGGTGGACCTGAATGCAGCCTAGAGTGGTTACAAAGGTGCATAAAATGTGGAGTTTTACATCTCCAAGTGTAAGACTTAAATAATGAAAAAGAGAGATGGTCTCAACTGGCAGGCAAGAGGTGCTCAACCCCACATGCGGTTGTGCATATATACTGGGGGAGCAGATCCTACCCTTGTAGTCTGTTGCTAAGGGTGATCCCCAGCATAAAAATGCATATGGTGGGGGATGCCTGCAACAGACTACAAGTGCCACATTAACATCCTACATAAGCGGTCGGATGTGTAACAATGTCTTATAATTACATAAGGAACAATATATTAAAAGTTTAGTTTGGTTACAGGTACTCTTTAACCCCTTAACAACGAAGGACGTATATTTACGTCCTCCGCCGGCTCCTGCGATACACTGCGGGGTCACGCATATCGGGTCGGTCCCGGCGGCTATCAACGGCCGGGACCCACGGCTGATACAGGACATCACCGATCGCGGTGATGCCCTGTATTAACCCTTCAGATGCGGCGATCAAAGCTGACCGCCACGTCTGAAGTGAAAGTGAAAGTATCCCGGCTGCTCAGTCGGGCTGTTCGGGACAGCCACGGTGAAATTGCGGCGTCCCGAACAGCTTACAGGACACCAGGAGGGCCCTTATCTGCCTCCTTGGTGTCCGATCGGCGAATGACTGCTCCTGGATCTCAGGCAGGAGCAGTCAAGCGCCGATAACACTGATCACAGGCGTGTTAATACACGCCAGTGATCTGTGTAAAAGATCAGTGTGTGCAGTGTTATAGGTCCCTATGGGAGCTATAACATTGCAAAAAAAAAAGTTACAAAAAAGTGTTAATAAAGGTCATTTAATCCATTCACTAATAAAAGTTTGAATCACCCCCCATAAAAAAAATTAAACAGTGTAAATAAAAATAAACATATGTGGTATCGCCACTATAAAAATATTTCCTTAATTAAACCGCACAGTCAATGGCGTACACATAAAAAAAGCGTATTTTTGGTCACTTTTTGTTCCATTAAAAAATGAATAAAAAGTGATCAAAAAGTCCCATCAAAACAAAAATGGTACCGATAAAAACTTCAGATCACGGCGCAAAAAATGATCACTCATACCGCCCTGTACGGGTAAAAATAAAAAAGTTATTGGGGTCAAAAGAGGACATTTTTAAACGTATAAATTTTCCTGCATGTAGTTATGATATTTTCCAGAAGTACGACAAAATCAAACCTATATAAGTAGGGTATCATTTTAACCGTATGGACCACCAGAATAATGATAAGGTGTCATTTTTACCGAAATATGCACTGCGTAGAAACGGAAGCCCCCAAAATTACAAAATGGCATTTTTTCTTCGATTTTGTCGCACAATAATTTTTTTTTCTGTTTCGCTGTGAATTTTTGGGTAAAATGACTAGTGTCATTGCAAAGTAGAATCGGTGATGCGAAAAATAAGCCATAGTATGGATTTTTAGGTGGAAAATTGAAAGGGTTATGATTTTTAAAAGGTAAGGAGGAAAAAACGAAAGTGCAAAAACTGAAAAACCCTGAGTCCTTAAGGGGTTAAAGGGGCACTGCAGTGGAAAAAAATTTTTCAAATCAACTTGTGCCAGAAAGTTATATGGATTTGGAAATGACTTCTATTTAAAAAAAATCTTAACCCTTCCAGTACTTATCAGCTGCTGTATGCTCCAATGGAAGTTGTGTAGTTATTTCCAGTCTGACCACAGTGCTCTCTTCTGCCACCTCTGTCCATGTCAGGAACTGTCCATATTTGCTCTTGT
Organism: Hyla sarda; assembly: GCF_029499605.1. Taxonomy (NCBI): domain Eukaryota; kingdom Metazoa; phylum Chordata; class Amphibia; order Anura; family Hylidae; genus Hyla; species Hyla sarda. The sequence continues at coordinate 79,441,499 of NC_079194.1, read as the reverse complement.
ATAACCTTCTGGCACCAGTTGGTTTGAAAACATTTGTTTTCCATCAGGGTACCCCTTTAATAAATTGTTCTTTGGTTGGTGCTCTGTGCAGTTCCCTTACCCATATAGAGGCAAACAATACATAGAAATATAGAATGTGTCAGTAGATAATAATCATTCAGTCCATCTAGTCTGCCCAATATTCTGAATACTATGAATAGTCCCTGACCCTATGATAAATGAAGGATAGCCTCATGCTTATCCCATGCATGCAGAAACTCCTTTACTGTATTTGTAGCTACCACTTCTGCAGGAAGACTATTCCGTGCATCATCTACTCCCTCAGTAAATCAGTAAAGTAATATTTCCTGATACAGTCATACATGGCTGAGTTCTATCCGTGTCGGAATTCCATCGCAAAGTCTGCAAAGTCTGTCAGATTTCTATCTGGTGTCCATTTTTCTGCAGGATTTGAGCATAGGAGAAAAAACAGCTTGCAGTATTTTATTTTCACCACTCAAGTCCCACTATTTTGACAGATTCTGGAAACAGAGCAGGTCTGAGTGTAGCCTAACACTGCCCAATCAATAAACCAGGGAGTTTAGTTTGTAAGATGGGCTGCCTTTTTAAAGAAGACCAATAGAATTCAACAAGAAAGTTTTCTAAGCTTTGGCCGTAATTTAAAGTGTACCAGTCATATCACAGAGAAAAATTGATGCTTATATATGTTACTCACTAAGTCATGCAGATGATTTACTTTTCTTTTTTACATGTCTAGCTTCTGTATTTGGCTCACAAATCCCTCTGCTCTGCTGCTTACTCACTCTGACATCCAAAGCTCCGAAGCAAGAACTGAGCCCAGCCTTACTCATTATGCATTCACTTTCTCCCTGAGTCGGTTGTGCTGGTCTCTTCATCCAATCACTGCAGGCTGCTCTTTAACCCCCTCCTCTCCACTGCAGTCTGATAGAACAGGAGTGAGCATAGAGGAGTGTTAGTCCCTCTTTAACTTCCTGGACTTTGTCCTAGTCTGTGCTTCAGTGGGGATAAGGAAGATGCTGTAGCCGGACAGGATTATGTTCTGAATGGTATGAGGACCCCTAGTGGTCTTGTTTTATATACTTTTCCATGATTTTTATAAAAAGGAGATAAAAAATTATGAAATATGTAAGAAAGGTAAATTTTTGGCCAAGATGTGAGTGCAAGAAGAGCCTGAACGGGCACTGCCTATATACAATGAGCTACCAACAATAGAAATGGGCTTGAGTGAATACAGTCCAAACCAGGATGCCAGGAAGCATGTACAGACCAGAAGGTCCAAGCAAGCAATAGTGCAAAGAAAGAAAGGCTTCCCGCACTCACCAGTAATTCAAATCCACAAAGGTTTATTTGTCTTCAATCGTGATACATAATGGACATCACGGTGCAGGGAGGGAGACCGGTGTGAAGCTGTCAGCAGGGGTGTATGAGAACAACAGGCTGTTTCACGTTAATGATGCATCATCCAGTTCACAGAGTACTGACATATCCAGGGAGCTTTAAAAGTCAGCGGGGTGTGACCCATAGCCAACAAGACTACTAATAATACATACAAAAGGTATATATATGTATTAAAAAAAATTAATACATCAATACTTACATGCAGATTACAAAAATGGACTTAGATCATACCTTTCATTAAGGCCAATTGGGCCTAAAGCATTAAGATGCATTATCCATGTCGCTTTAGATCTCAATAGAACCGCATGTCTATCCACACCTTGCAATTGTGGTGGAACTGTTGTATCCTGTATTTCAGGTTTGTGATATCACCATGATGGATATCACTTTTGTAGCGCCAATGCCAGTGCGCAACAAATAAAAATGTTCACGAACACGTATATATAAATTTCGTTTTGCTTTACCCACATAGAAATATCCAAAGAATAGACCACGTACTGTGTCTTACATGAAACAAATTCATTTACTTGTATATCATGACCCCCCAAATTATAACAATGTATGCCAAGATTATGACTGCAAAAATTGCAATTTCTACATGCGAAATTGCCTTGTGGTATATGTTTTTTTTTTTACCAAATAAAGGGGTATTCCAGGCAAAAACATTTTATCCTCTATCCAAAGGATAGGGGATAAGATGTCTGATCGCGGGGGGGGGGGGGGGGGGCGCTGCTGAGACCCCCCACGATCTCCCTGCAGCACCCACATTCTATGCGGGTGCTGAATCTCCAGGTTCGGGACTGGGGATGTGACGCCACGCCCCCCTCCATTCATGTCTATGGGAGAGGGCGTGATGCCCCCTCCCATAGACATGAATGGAGGGGGCATGGCGTGACGTAACGTCCCCAGTCCCGAACCTGGAGATTCAGCACCCGCATAGAATGTGGGTGCTGCAGGAATTGCGATTCTTTTTCCTTTTTAAGAAATCATTAATAGTTTGACCAAGATGTATAACATATAAAAAGTTTTTGAATCTCACAGTGGTCATTTAAGGTTATTTCTGCATAAAATGCTTTGAAGAGCAGCTGAGGCCTGTTCAAAAGACAAAACATCAGTGATGATCCCTGTGGAGCCACGGCTTAACTGATTTATCTGTATTTTACTTTATTTCTTACCATTTGCATTTTACTTTTATTTTTCTTACTTTTCCATTTCCTGGCTTTAGCTCCTGCTAACTAGAACCTAAACTGTCAACCAAGCATCATTACTGCTCATACTTCAAAGGGGTACTCTGGTGAAAAACTATTTTTTTCTAATCAGATGGTGCCAGAAAGTTAAACAGATTTGTAAATTACTTCAATATAAAAATATTAATCCTTCCAGTACTTATCAGCTGCTGTATGCTCTTGACGAAGTTGAGTTGTTCTTTCCAGTCTGACCACATTGCTCTCTATGGCCACAAATGTCCATGTTAGGAACTATCCAAAGAATGAACCCAAATCTACATAACAAACCTCTTCTGCACAAGACAGTTCCTGACAAAGACAGAGGTGGCAGCAGAGAGCACTGTGGTCAGACTGGAAAAAACTACACAACTTCTGCTGGAGCATACAGCAGCTGATAAGTACTGGAAGGGTTAAGATTTTTATAGAGAAGTAATTTACAAATCTGTATAACTTTCTGGCCCTTGTTGAATTTAAAACTTTTGTTTTCTCTACCCGTGTCAGGAACTGTCCAGAGTAGGAGAGGTTTGCTATGGGAATTTGTTCCTGCTCTGGACAGTTCCTGACATGCAGAGAGGCGGCAGCAGAGAGCACTGTGGAAAACACTACACAACTTCCTTTGGAGCATACAGCAGCTGATAAGTCCTGGAAGGATTAAGAATTGTAAATATAAGTACTTTACAAATCTGTATAACTTTTAGGCAACAGTTGATTTAAAAAAAAAATTGGTGACCTACATTCCAGAACAATACACTATATTACCCATGGTCCCTCACAATTCCCCATGTGTGTCAGTTTGTGCTCCTCAGTAAGACCACTTACAACATGGAAATAGCTCTAACACATACATAGTGGAAATTCCACTAGCGTATTATGTTACTACCTATTAATTTCAATAGGTCTGCAGCAAATCTGTTGTACCCTAAGTGCTCGTCCACACTTCTAAATTTCTACCCAGAATATGTTTATGTCTGCAGCGGATGTTGACTAAATCCATTGGAAGTAGGACATGCATCGTCAAAATAGATGGCAATGCAGTCTGGGAGAATTCCACCAAAAGAATGAGTTCATTCTTTTGGCGGGTCCTGAATCTTGAAATTTCGCTGCAGAATTTTCTGACACAGAAATTCCACAGCATGTACAGTGTAGCAGAATCCTATTGAAAACAATGAATTCCGCTGCAAACATTTTTGGGCAAAAATTTTGCAGTTTGGATGGGGCCATGGGTGCTGTTAAACTGGGGTACGCATGATAATGATCTACAGCAGAACATAGAAAGGGGCTACAAAATCACCAGTAGGCCATGAGGTATTATGGGCAATTTTCATTTTCATTTCCTTTTGATTTAAAACTGAATGTAATTTTGGCAATACTCCTTTGAGAACCAATCATTATGAGCTCCACTTAGTGAGGTACTTTCCTAGAAGATCCACAAAATGACATGTTGTATCATACCCCTAATTCTTTTCTTTTTCTCTGTGAGGTGGGTTTTATTTTTTAAATTAAATTTTTTTTATTGGTTGGATAAAACATTCTGTAGCTGTGCATAGCAGCTTATTTTTTAAGGGTACTCCGCTACTTTAAAACTCACCCCCAATCCTGCGGATAGGAGATAATTGTCTGACCAGGGGGAGGTCCTACCTGGTGCATGAAGCAGTGTGTCTGCATGCACTCCAAGTCCTGTTCATGGGAGTGCCGGAGATACCTATGTACAGTGTTTGGGTATCTTCGGTGCTCCAATAGAGAATGCATAGAGGATATGCAAGAGTTCAGACCCCCCACAATCAGACACGTATCCCTTATTCTGTGGATAGGAGATACATTTTAAATAAGTGGAGTATAGATACCACATATAGATGTCAGTTTTTTTTTTTTTCAGTGATCCCTCTCAGACAGTCAAAAGTGTCCAGCTATATAACAAGACATGCTGCTGGACTCCATTAAAGTGTACCTGCCAAAATCTTTGTAATTCATGTAGATAATAAGATTAAATTTAAAATACACATTGGTTAAATAATGTGAATATTTTTAGGTGGGAAAAATTGCTGTTTAGCCCATGCAGCTATTGCCTGTGTGTCTCAGAACGCAGGGTTCTGTGCAGACTTCTGGCTTGTCGGACAGCAACAGCCTTCTATGTGAGCCAGGTCATGTCACAGAGCCTCAGGGTCCTGCTTGTCCTCAGTGTACAGAGCCCTGCTTGTCATCAGTGCACAGAGCCCTGCTTGTCCTCAGTGTACAGAGTCCTGCTTGTCCTCAGTGTACAGAGCCCTGCTTGCCCTCAGTGTACAGAGCCTTGTATGTCCTCAGTGTACAGAGCCCTGCTTGTCCTCAGTGTACAGAGCCCTGCTTGTCCTCAGTGCACAGAGTACTGCCTGTCATCAGTGTACGGGGCCCCGCTTGTCCTCAGTGTAGAGAGCCCTGCTTGTCCTCAGTGTACAGAGTACTGCTTGTCCTCAGTGTACAGAGCCCTGCTTGTCCTCAGTGTACAGAGCCCTGCTTGTCCTCAGTGTACAGAGCCCTGCTTGTCCTCAGTGCACAGAGTACTGCCTGTCATCAGTGTACGGGGCCCCGCTTGTCCTCAGTGTAGAGAGCCCTGCTTGTCCTCAGTGTACAGAGTACTGCTTGTCCTCAGTGTACAGAGCCCTGCTTGTCCTCAGTGTACAGAGCCCTGCTTGTCCTCAGTGTACAGAGTCCTGCTTGTCCTCAGTGTACAGAGCCCTGCTTGACCTCAGTGTCCAGAGCCCTGCTTGTCCTCAGTGCACAGAGCCCTGTATGTCCTCGGTGTACAGAGCCCTGCTTGTACTCAGTGCACAGAGTACTGCCTGTCATCAGTGTACAGGGCCCCGCTTTTCCTCAGTGTACAGAGCCCTGCTTGTCCTCAGTGTACAGAGCCCTGCCTGTCCTCAGTGTACAGAGCCCTGCTTGTCCTCAGTGTATAGAGTCTTGCTTTTACTCAGTGTACAGAACCCTGCTTGTCCTCAGTGTACAGAGCCCTGCTTGTCCTCAGTGTACAGAGTCCTGCTTGTCCACAGTGTAGAGCCCTGCTTGTCCTCAGTGTACAGAATCCTGCTTGTCCTCAGAGCACAGAGCCCTGCTTGTCCTCAGTATACAGAGCCCTGCTTGTCCTCAGTGTACAGAGTCCTGTTTTCCTCAGTGTACAGAGCCCTGCTTGTCCTCAGTGTACAGAGCCCTGCTTGTCCTCAGTGTACAGAGTCCTGCTTGTCCACAGTGTAGAGCTCTGCTTGTCCTCAGTGTACAGAGCCCTGCTTGTCCTCAGAGCACAGAGCCCTGCTTGTCCTCAGTATACAGAGCCCTGCTTGTCCTCAGTGTACAGAGTCCTGTTTTCCTCAGTGTACAGAGCCCTGCTTGTCATCAGTGTACAGAGCCCTGCTTGTCCTCAGTGTACAGAGTCCTGCTTATCCTCAGTGTACAGAGCCCTGCTTGTCCTTGGTGTACAGAGCCCTGCTTGTCCTCGGTGTACAAAGCCCTGCTTGTCCTTGGTGTACAGAGCCCTGCTTGTCCTCAGTGTACAGAGCCCTGCTTGACCTCAGTGTCCAGAGCCCTGCTTGTCCTCAGTGCACAGAGCCCTATATGTCCTCGGTGTACAGAGCCCTGCTTGTACTCAGTGCACAGAGTACTGCCTGTCATCAGTGTACAGGGCCCCGCTTTTCCTCAGTGTACAGAGCCCTGCTTGTCCTCAGTGTATAGAGTCTTGCTTTTACTCAGTGTACAGAACCCTGCTTGTCCTCAGTGTACAGAGCCCTGCTTGTCCTCAGTGTACAGAGTCCTGCTTGTCCACAGTGTAGAGCCCTGCTTGTCCTCAGTGTACAGAATCCTGCTTGTCCACAGTGTACAGGGCCCTGTTTGTCCTCGGTGTACAGAGCCCTGCTTGTCCTCAGTGTACAGAGTCCTGCTTGTCCACAGTGTAGAGCTCTGCTTGTCCTCAGTGTACAGAGCCCTGCTTGTCCTCAGAGCACAGAGCCCTGCTTGTCCTCAGTATACAGAGCCCTGCTTGTCCTCAGTGTACAGAGTCCTGTTTTCCTCAGTGTACAGAGCCCTGCTTGTCCTCAGTGTACAGAGCCCTGCTTGTCCTCAGTGTACAGAGTCCTGCTTGTCCACAGTGTAGAGCTCTGCTTGTCCTCAGTGTACAGAGCCCTGCTTGTCCTCAGAGCACAGAGCCCTGCTTGTCCTCAGTATACAGAGCCCTGCTTGTCCTCAGTGTACAGAGTCCTGTTTTCCTCAGTGTACAGAGCCCTGCTTGTCATCAGTGTACAGAGCCCTGCTTGTCCTCAGTGTACAGAGTCCTGCTTATCCTCAGTGTACAGAGCCCTGCTTGTCCTTGGTGTACAGAGCCCTGCTTGTCTTCGGTGTACAAAGCCCTGCTTGTCCTTGGTGTACAGAGCCCTGCTTGCCCTCAGTGTACAGAGCCCTGCTTGTCCTCAGTGTACAGAGCCCTGTTTGTCCTCAGTACACAGAGCACTGCTTGTCCTCAGTGTACAGAGACCTGCTTGTCCTCAGTACACAGAGCCCTGCTTGTCCCAACACTTCCTGTATTTTGTCTCTGCACAGACACAAGCAACAGCTGGAGGGATAAGACAGCATTTTTTCACCCAAAAATGTAAACATATACAAATATATGACAAGTATACGTATAATGTTATTTTCTACACTATATAAAAAGTTTTTGCAAGTGACAGGTGCACTTAAATAAAGAAAAAAAAAGAATTTTATAGAAGTCAGGATGAATTTTTACGAGGACATTTAAGGGTAGAGTTACCCGAGTAATCATTAGAGATTCTCTTAAAGAATGTCAGAACGTCCTCATAGTTACCATGGTACCCAGAAGATTTGCCGATAGCTGCGAACACACCTTTCAATAATTACCTGTTCTATTATTTAAGAAAAATGTGTTCTTATAGTTGTCACTTTTTAATCATAATACAGAAAGCTGTTATGTAGAACCTGAAGATCTCAGAGTTAATTGAGTTCTATTTTCTCTTCCCATAAGCCTACATTGATATGTCCACATCTTCTGTTGGGAGTGTATCGGTTTGTTCTTATCTGGTAAAATTCTATTTTATCTCTTTTCTATCATTCAACTTGCAATATGGGAAAATATTATGAGCACATCACAACTTGATTATGGGCAAATAGATGGAATCTGCCATGTAATGATGTTGAGAATGGTTCCTCATGTTATCCCTGTAGCAGAGACTAAGCTTACACTGAAATCTCCCAATTTCTCAAGTTAAGTCACATCAATAGTTTATCTCCCAAGTGCACGTTGTGTGAATCCAGCGTCTGACAACTTTTTCCTAAAACAGCACGAAATCGGATTTGTGATTTGAACAGACTTGTTTGTCTTCTGAGAAGTTCAAGCAAGTTTTAGAGTATACAGTGTTGCAGACATTGACATTTGATTCCATTTGGAGGTTTATGATATGTTAACAGAAATAAACTTTTTCTCTAATAATTATTCATTGAAAAATATAATTCAATCTGGTAGGTGAACATTCTTTTTTTTATAACTAAACTTAAAGGGGTACTCCAGAGGAAGAAAATGTTTTCAAATCAACTGGTGCCAAAAAGTAATAAAGATTTGTAAATTACTTCTATATGAAAATCGTAACCCTTTCAGTACTTATCATCTGCTGTATGCTCCACAGGAAGTTGGGTAGTTCTTTCCAGTCTGACCAAAGTGTTCTCTGCTGCCAGCTCTATCTGTGTCAGGAACTGTCCAGAGTAAGAGCAAATCCCCATAGTAAAATTCTCCTGCTCTGGACAGTTCCTGACATGGACAGAAGTGTCAGCAGAGAGCACTGTAGTCAGACTGAAAAGAACAACTCAACTTTCTTTGGAACATACAGCAGTTGATAAGTACTGGAAGGATGAAGATTTTTTAATAGTGATTTACAAATATGTCTTTCTGGACCCAGTTGATTAAAAAACAAAATATTTTTCTCTGATGTACCCCTTTAATGTTAAATACATGCAGTTCCTTCTTTGGAACCGGTACCTATTGTAACACTCACATTTCAGAAGACAGGAACACCGGTGGATGGGGATCTGCTGGAACTGTGTGGCAGATGACTCGGACTGTACCAGGGAGCAGAGTCTAAGGTGCCACTGGTTTTCACTAGAGCCCGCCGCAAAGCGGGACGGACTTGCTGCGGCAGGCGGCACCCAGGTTGCTACCCCAGGCACGGCTCAACCACACAGGGGGTTGAGGAGATGCGAGGCACAGGATGGATAAGGCAACTCGTAGTCAGGATAGCAGAAGGTCAGGGCAGGCGGCACAGTAGTGTAGTCAGGACGTAGCAGGAGGTCAGTAGGCAGGTGGCAGAGGTCCCAGAGCAAAGGATCAGATACACAGCAAGGCAACTCTCAGGAATGCTTTCTCTCAGGAGCAAGGCAACAAACATGTGTCAGGGAAGTGTGGGAGGAGGAGGAATTTATCAATAAGCCACAGGTGTACTATACTAATGGGCATACTGGCCCTTTAAATCTTAAAGCTCCGGCGCCGGCGCACGCGCCCTAGGGGGCGGGGACACGCGCGCCGGAGCAGAGAGGAAGAGGCGGGGGCAGGAGAAGCACCTGGTGAGTGATGGACTGGGATTCGCATGCGGGCACATCCCACAAAGCAAATCTCAGCCCCGTCAGCAGCAGGTAATGGGACTGTGTGCTCACAGCCAGCGTGTACGGTCGAAGCACATAACGTAACACCTATTTTAAAAACAGGGGTTCTAGTATAATAGGCCAAGGAAAATGGAAAAGGAACAGATCAATGTGTTTCCGGCTACACTAGCCCTTACTCGTCATCATGAATTTCAACCTCACCATGAGGTCTTCTTCAAGCACATTGGATTTGTTATTTGATAATAAACTTCACTTTCACATCTCCTCAAATGTAATTTTCTATCGCTTCATTGCAGTGCTATCTGTATGTTATAGTTGATTCTCATCCCAGATTGGAGATAACTCAATACCATAGCATTAAATGGCTCACTGTCATTTGAAAAACATTTCACATTACAGAGACATGTCCAAAGTTTTGATCAGTGAGGGTCTGGGTGTTCAGACGGTTCCTTTTACCGTACCTTGCGTGCTAAGTCCCCAGAGTCAGAGTTCCTGTGTACCGGTAGGATGCTCCTAGTGGGATAACCCCTTGTCTCCTCTTCCTTCTTTAATTTTATGTGTTTGATGTATATAATTTATATATGTGTATATGTAGTCTCCCGGTACCGTATTGCATACCGTACCTTGGTTAGGGGTCCCCAAAGTCAGAGTTCCTAGTAACTGTGGGGTTCCGCTTCTTTAGTCATCCCCTAGTCACCCCTCATATAGTTAATATATTTCTAAAATAAATGTAAATACTGTATAGAAAGTGTATACTTACATTACATAGCGTCGCAGGTGGTGACTGTGGTTTAGTCTCTATGGTAGGTAAAAGGACCTTTGGAGGTTCTGGGTCATGTGATAGCCACAATACCTTGTAAAGCTGATTGACAGATGGTGTGGACCAATCCTAAAACGGCCAGCCCCTGCCCATATAAGGGAACTGCAGCCAATAGTCTCTCTCTTGGGTTCCAGATCGTTGGAGAGTCAAGATCTGCGCAACTTACAACAACAAATACTAGGCCAAAGCCTGCCGGCATTGACCTGAACCGAAACAGTGAGTTCTTACAATTTTCCCACTACTTCTAGCAAGGACCCTGGACCTAAACATAACCCTAAATCCAGCGGATCTGCACATATTAAATCCTACTAAACTAAAGAACTTACAAAAGTCCCAACCATATGTCAATCTCAGCTAAGCTGTATATAGACTCTGTTATAAAGACTGTTCCTGTATTCACATGTTACAGAAAATCTTCAGTAAAGTTTACGCAAGTTTTCAGCAAAGCTCTGGTTGTGGACAATACTTTATTCTGCATCTACCTATCACTTTTGGGAAGGGTGGCGATAGGCCAAGCATCACAGTATTAACCCTCACTCTGGCGTCCCGACTGACAAGAGTTAATTATAACCGTGATATACTTCACAGCAACACCCCAACTGCCATAACCCCCCCCCCCAAGGCACAACATATAGTACTTCCAGGACCTTAGGTCACATGACTACTAAATCTACTGTTAGGTTAAGCTTAAGGACCTTCCAGGTCACGTGTGTGGGTCACATGATGTACCACAATGCTTTGTGAAAGGACTGACAATTGGCAGAACCAATAAGCTATGAGTCTGCCCCCTTGCCATATAAGGGCGCTGTATCCAATGATCGCTCTCTTCTGCCCATGCTCTCTTGGGTTCCGGACTAGCAGAGAGAGAGAAACTCCGTGCATACCTTCAAGACAAATCTAGGCCTGAAGCTTATTAACTTCAGCCGAATACAAAACCGTGAGTTCAACTAAACTCAATCCTAAATCTACGTGACTACTGAACTTAAAACCAAACCCTAAATTCAGTGGAACAGCGTAAAGCAAGCCTCAGAGCTTATTCCCTACAAGGAACTTAAAGTCGGTCCCCTGTAAAGACTGTTACTACTGTAAACTTGCAGTAAAGTTATTTCCAGTTTACTAAACCTCCGATTGTGGACAATCCTTTATTCCTCCCTATCGTTCCTAGGACAGGTGGCGGTAGGATATATGCATATAGAGGAAGAACCCGCACCCTGGCATCACGACAGTTAAAGGGGTAGTCCAGTGGTGAAAAACTTATCCCCTATCCTAAGGATAGGGGATAAGTTTGAGATCGCGGGGGGTCCGACCGCTGGGGCCCCCTGCGATCTCTCTGTACAGGGCCCCGGCTCTCCGCCGAGATAGCGGGTGTCGACCCCCGCACGAGGCGGCGGCCGACACGCCCCCTCAATACATCTCTATGGCAGAGCCGGAGATTGCCGAAGGCAGCGCTTCGGCTCTGCCATAGAGTTGTATTGAGGGGGCGTGTAGGCCGCCGCCTCGTGCGGAGGTCGACACGCCCCCTTCCAGCGGGCTGTCGGGGCTCCGTACAGGAGATCGCGGGGGGCCCCAGGGGTCGGACCCCCGGCGATCTGCAACTTATCCCCTATCCTTAGGATAGGGGATAAGTTGCTCACCACTGAATCACCACTGGACTACTCCTTTATGGGTTAATCAGACACCCTTTCATCACTGCACAACTACACCCTACCTACCCTATATCCCCACAAGCTCAACACAATGTCAAAAATATTTATCAAATACCATGGACTCTTTAACTAGCTAGATAAAGGGATGAGACTTTCTCAACAATTTTCATTCATGTATTGGGGATTCCATGATATTCCTTGATGTTGTAGACTGCACAAGTCTGCTTTGTCTACTGTATGTCACATAGTGTAAGTAAAAGAACAGATCTTCTGCAAGAGGAGACACGTTATTGGTCCCCTCATTGGTCGCATGATTGGGGGCAGAATGTGTGTGTTTTGCCAGTTTGATTTGGCTGTGTGAAGTGCAGGTTGTATGGAAAATCTTCCTTTTAACCTCTTAAGGACCCAGGGCATATGGATACGCCCTCACACCCTGGGCCTTAAGGACCCAGGGCGTACTAGTACGCCCTGGCGTTTTCCGGTCTCTGCCGCGCGCCGGGCAGAGATCATAACCGGATGCCTGCTGAAATCCTTCAGCAGGCATCCAGGGCAAACGCCGAGGGGGGCCATGTAGGCCCCCCATGTCGGCGATCGCCGCAAATCGCAAGGGAAATCGCCCTTGCGATCTGCGGCGATACCGGGCGGATCGGGTCTCTGGGACCCGACCGCCCGGTAATTTCGCATGATCCCGGCTGTCACAGACAGACAGGACCATGCTAAAGAATAGGAGCGAGGTGGCAAGCCGGCTACCTCCTCCTATTCCCTGCGATCTGTCGCTTAGTTAACCGACCAATCGCAGGAGGGGGGGCGATTACTTCCTCCCGTCCTGCCCGGCCCCTGAAAGTCCGGAGAGGACGGGAGGAAGACCGGAGGATGCTGCGGGGGACGGGGAAGTGCTGGGGACCGGCCCCGGTACTTACCTCGTCCCTGAAGACCCGGATCCCTGCGATGAAGACGGCGGCGGCGACAGGTGAGTAGATCTTCAGCCGCGGTCGGGCCCTTTACAGCAATGCACGTCGCCGTAAAGCGACATGCATTGCTGTATTGGGACCCTGTAAACTACAACTCCCAGCATGCCCAGACAGCCCTTGGCGTCTGGGCATGCTGGGAGTTGCAGTTTTGCAACATCTGGAGGTCCACAGTTTGGAGACCACTGTGCCCTTCCAGATGTTGCAAAACTACACATCCTCAGCATGCCCTTACTGTCCAGGCATGCTGGGAGTTGTAGTTCTGTAACATCTGGCCCTTCAGATGTTTCAGAACTACAACTCCCAGCATGCCTGGACAGTAAGGGCATACTGGGAGTTGTAGTTTTGCAACATCTGGAAGGGCACAGATTGAGAACCACTGTATTAGTGGTCTGCAAACTGTAGTCCTCCAGATGTTGCAAAACTACAACTCCAAGCATGCTGGGAGTTGTAGTTCGGCAACATCTGGCTCTAAAGATGTTGCCGAACTACTACTCCCAGCATGTTTGAGAATGCTGAGAGTTGTGGTTTTGCAACAACTGGTGGCACACTGGTTGGGAAACATTGTCTGTTTCCTAACTCAGTGTTTCCCAACCCGTGTTCCTCCAGCTGTTGCAAAGCTATAACTACCAGCATGCACTGATAGACTGTGCATGCTGGGAGTTGTAGTTTTGCAACAGCTGGAGGTCCCCCCCTGTGAATGTACAGGGTACTTTCACATGGGCAGGGGCTTACAGTGAGTATCAGGCTGCAAGTTTGCGTTCCAACAAATTTTGCGCGGCAGCTCAAACTCGCTGTAACCCCCCGCCCATGTGACTGTACCCTAAAAACACTACACTACACTAACACAAAATAAAATAAAAAGTAAAAAACACTACATATACACATACCCCTACACAGCCCCCCTCCCCAATAAAAATGAAAAATGTCTGGTACGCCACTGTTTCCAAAATGGAGCCTCCAGCTGTTGCAAAACAACAACTCCCAGTATTGCTGGACAGCTGTTAACTGTCCAAGCATGCTGGGAGTTTTGCAACAGCTGGAGGCACCCTGTTTGGGAATCACTGGCATAAAATACCCCTATGTCCACCCCTATGCAAATCCCTAATTTAGGCCTCAAATGCGCATGGTGCTCTCACTTTGGAGCCCTGTCGTATTTCAAGGCAACAGTTTAGGGCCACATATGGGGTATCGCCGTACTCAGGAGAAATTGCCTAAAAAATTTTGGGGGGCTTTTTCTCCTTTCACCCCTTATGAAAATGTGAAGTTGGGGTCTACACCAGCATGTTAGTGTAAAAAAATACATTTTTTACACTAACATGCTGGTGTTGCCCTATACTTTTCATTTTGACAAGAGGTAAAAGGGAAAAAAAGCCCCCCAAAATTTGTAATGCAATTTCTCCCGACTACGGAGATACCCCATATCTGGGCGCAAAGTGCTCTGGGGGCGCACAACAAGGCCCAGAAGGGAGAGTGCGATATGTACATTTGAGGTGATTTGCACAGGGGTGGCTGATTGTTACAGCAGTTTTGACAAACGCAAAAAAAACTAAACCCCACATGTGACCCCATTTAGGAAACTACACCCCTCACGGAATGTAATGAGGGGTGCAGTGAGAATTTACCCCCCACTGGTGTCTGACAGATCTTTGGAACAGTGGGCTGTGCAAATTAAAAATGTTGTACAGACCACTGTTCCAAAGATCTGACAGACACCAGTGGGGGTAAATGCTCACTGTACCCCTTGTTACGTTCCTCAAGGGGTCTAGTTTCCAAAATGGTATGCCATGTAGGGGTTATTTTGCTGTCCTGGCACCATAGGGGCTTCCTAAATGCGAAGTGCCCCCCGAGCAAAATTTGCTCTCAAAAAGCCAAATATGACTCCTTCTCTTCTGAGCATTGTAGTTCGCTCGTAGTGCACTTCAGGTCAACTTATGGGGTACCTCCATACTCAGAAGAGATGGGGTTTCAAATTTTGGGGGGTATTTTTTGCTATTAACCCTTGCAAAAATGTGAAATTTGGGGGGAAACACCCATTTTAATGAAATTTTTTTTTTTTTTTTACGTATGCAAAAGTTGTGAAACCCGTGTGGGGTATTAAGGCTCACTTTATTCCTTGTTACGTTCCTCAAGGGGTCTAGTTTCCAAAATAATATGCCATGTGGGTATTTTTTGCTGTCCTGGCACCATAGGGGCTTCCTATATGGGACATGCCCCCGAGCAAAATTTGCTCTCAAAAAGCCAAATATGACTCCTTCTCTTCTGAGCATTGTAGTTCGCTCGTAGTGCACTTCAGGTCAACTTATGGGGTACCTCCATACTCAGAAGAGATGGGGTTACAAATTTTGGGGGGTATTTTCTGTTATTAACCCTTGCAAAAATGTGAAATTTGGAGGGAATCACACATTTTAGTGAAATTTTATTTTATTTTTTTACATATGCAAAAGTCGTGAAACACATGTGGGATATTAAGGCTCACTTTATTCCTTGTTACGTTCCTCAAGGGGTCTTGTTTCCAAAATGGTATGGCATGTGTTTTTTTTTTTGCTGTTTCCCAAAAACCATTTCAGAAAAACGTACTCTCCAAAATCCCCTTGTCACTCCTTCGGTTCTGAGCCCTCTACTGCGCCCACCGAACACTTTACATAGACATATGAGGTATGTGCTTACTCGAGAGAAATTGGGCTACAAATATAAGTATACATTTTCTCCTTTCACCCCTCGTAAAAATTAAAAAATTGGGTCTACAAGAACATGCAAGTGTAAAAAATGAAGATTGTGAATTTTCTCCTTCACTTTCCTGCTATTCCTGTGAAACACCTAAAGGGTTAAAAGGCTGACCAAATATCATTTTGTATACTTTGGGGGGTGCAGTTTTTATAATGGGGTCATTTGTGGGGTATTTCTAAGATGAAGACCCTTCAAATCCACTTCAAACCTGAAGTGGTCCCTGAAAAATAGTGAGTTTGGAAATTTTGTGAAAAATTAGAAAATTGCTGCTGAACTTTGAAGCCCTCTGGTGTCTTCCAAAAGTAAAAACTTGTCAATTTTATGATGCAAACATAAAGTAGACATATTGTATATGTGAAAAAAAATTTTAATATTTTGAATATCCATTTTCCTTACAAACAGAGAGCTTCAAAGTTAGAAAAATGCAAAATTTTCAAATTTTTCACCAAGAAAGGATGCAAGTTACAATTTTTTTTTACCACTATGTTAAAGTAGAATATGTCACGAAAAAACAATCTCAGAATCAGATTGATAACTAAAAGCATTCCAGAGTTATTAATGTTTAAAGTGACAGTGGTCAGATGTTCAAAAAATGGCCGGGTCCTAAGGTGTAAAATGGCTGGGTCCTTAAGAGGGTAAAGGGGTACTCCGGTGAAAACCTTTTTTCTTTTAAATCAACTGGTGGCAGAAAGTTAAACATATTTGTAAATTACTTCTATTAAAAAATCTTAATCCTTCCTGTACTTATTAGCTGCTGAATACTACAGAGGAAATTCTTTTCTTTTTGGAATGCTCTCTGATGACATCACGAGCACAGTTCTCTCTGCTGACGTTATTATAATAATAATAATAACACTTTATTTATTGTTGTCCTTAGTGGGATTTGAACCCAAGTCCCCAGCACTGCAACGCAGCAGTACTAACCACTGAGCCACCATGCTGCCCTTAGCATACATCTGCTATGCATGGTTGCTAAAATGGACAGATATGTCAGCAGAGAGCCCTGTGCTCTTGATGCCATCAGTGTTCCAAAAAGAAAGGAATTTCCTCTGTAGCATTCAGCAGCTAATAAGTACTGGAAGGATTAAGATTTTTTAATAGAATTAATTTAAAAATATGTTTAACTTTGTGGCACCAGTTGATTTAAAAGAAAAAAGGTTTTCACCGGAGTACCCCTTTAACCCCCCCTTTAACGTATATTTACGTCCTGCGCCGGCTCCCGCGATATGAAGCCGGATCGCGCCGCGATCCCGCATCATATCGCGTCGGTCCCGGCGCTCATCAACGGCCGGGACCCGCGGCTAATACCACACATCGCCAATCGTGGCGATGTGCGATATTAACCCTTTAGAAGCGGCTGTCAAAGCTGACCGCCGCTTCTAAAGTGAAAGTGAAAGTGACCCGGATGCTCAGTCGGGCTGTTCGGGACCGCCGCGATCAAATCGCGGCATCCCGAACAGCTGACAGGACACCGGGAGGGCCCTTACCTGCCTCCTCGGTGTCCGATCGGCGAATGACTGCTCCGTGCCTGAGATCCAGGCAGGAGCAGTCAAGCGCCGATAACACTGATCACAGGCGTGTTAATACACGCCTGTGATCTGTGTAAGAGATCAGTGTGTGCAGTGTTATAGGTCCCTATGGGATCTATAGCACTGCAAAAAAAATGTAAAAAAAAAAGTGTTAATAAAGGTCATTTAACCCCTTCCCTAATAAAAGTTTGAATCACCCCCCTTTTCCCATAAAAAAAATAAAACAGTGTAAAAAAAAAAAAAAAAACATATATGGTATCACCGCGTGCGTAAATGTCCTAACTATAAAAATATATCATTAATTAAACTGTACGGTCAATGGCGTACGCTCAAAAAAATTCAAAAGTCAAAAAAAGCGCATTTTTGGTCACTTTTTATACCATTAAAAAATGAATAAAAAGTGATCAAAAAGTCAGATCAAAACCAAAATCATACCGATAAAAACTTCACATTACGGCGCAAAAAATGAGTCCTCATACCACCCTGTACGTGGAAAAATAAAAAAGTTATAGGGGTCAGAAGATGGCATTTTTAAACGTATAAATTTTCCTGCATGTAGTTATGATTTTTTCCAGAAGTGCGACAAAATCAAACCTATATAAGTAGGGTATCATTTTAACCGTATGGACCTACAGAATAATGGTAAGGTGTAATTTTTACCGAAATATGCACTGCGTAGAAACGGAAGCCCCCAAAATTACAAAATGGCATTTTTTCTTCGATTTTGTCGCACAATGACTTTTTTTCCCGTTTGACCATGCATTTTTGGGTAAAATAACTAATGTCACTGCAAAGTACAATTGGCGACGCAAAAAATAAGCCATAATATGGATTTTTAGGTGGAAAATTTTAAGGGTTATGATTTTTAAAAGGTAAGGAGGAAAAAACGAAAGTGCAAAAATGGAAAAACCCTGAGTCCTTAAGGGGTTAAGGCTTCCTGAATACTGCCTCAAGTCTTCTATTATTACCTGACACATGAATCATATCTAGATGTTGGGATGATTATAGGGCTCAAAAACTGAGGAGATGTTGTCCAATGGGTTGTTCTTTTAATGTATATTTGTTTTTAGAAATTATATAACCTACTGGTACATATTTTTCTGCCACCATTGAGCAGCAGTCTCCATGCTGGGACTCTTTGAGTATATTCAAAACTATAGTTCCCATCATTCCCTGGAAGATAATGTTTCACAAGAGTAGCTGTAGAGTTCTTGATGGCCCTTACATAGATGATGTATTCACTCTATCCCAGCAATTAAAAAGTTTAATCCAGTGATAGTCCCCATGGAATATAACTCTTGACTGCTGCTGAAGATAGAACAAGAGTATAGATCAGACACCAGTTAAAGGGGTTATCCACCATGAAGTGATTTTAGGACTTACCTGCCAGACAGTAATGGACATGCTTAGAAAGGATGTGTGCTTGTCTTGGGGCTAAATTTTGTGAGATTACCATAATGCTGTGGCTATCTTTTTGAGAACTGGGTTTTTTCTTGTTGCTTTTCGTTCTCAAGCTGCAAGTCCTAAAGTTCCATAGTTTTTAAGTGTAAGCTCACTTTTCTCCCTCCCACACATCAGCCACCCCCCCCCCCCCATTGAAACATAAATGAACTGCAATCCATTCAAAAGACCAGTGTTTTCTAACCATGATGCCTACAGCTGTTGCAAAATTATCTCTATCCCACCCAGCAGTCACCCCACCCATTGAAGCAGACAGGCTCCCTCTGATCACCTGATGTCACTTCTGGACTGCACTGCATACTGGGAAATCCCAAGACCTGACTCATTTTGTATGCTGTTAAAAATAAATATTGGCGAGAAAATCGCAGAAGAATAGTGAGACCATCACACAAACACTATATTATGACTTACACTAACTTTACAGCCCCTGTAGCATAGTCAAGTAAAATAAAAAATCCTTTTAATAATAAAACTTAGTCCCTCATTTACCTTACAAGATAAAATGAAAGAAACATACTGCCAGGCACTAAGTAGACATTTAGAGAATATGGTACTGTATTTCATCATTAAGTGGCTTGGAAATGGTTTTACTGTTCACTAGATTAGTCAACAAGCTTGCAGGTGCTTCGAAATACACGGGTTGGAGATAGCCGCTTCCTCCAAATGAATTGCTGAGCACCAGATTGTACAGTCGCTTGTCCCGGACACAATTAGATTACTTGTACATTGTGTTTTTCCAGAGGACTCATTGACATGTGATGCATCAGCTCATTTCACTGCTTTAGTTTATTTTTCTCAATTCAGCGAGCAGCTGTCTATGTGCCATGCTGGTCGTCAGATTTGTACAGAAAAGTGACAACCTAACATCATATGCATTCAGATGTGGGTGGCATGAAGGAAAATTCTGATGAGTAAAGTAATATTACTACTTTCCTATTTAAATATTTTTTAGTTCATAAAAGGATCATTTTCAGAATTGTTACTTGCTAGTTTTCAGTGACTAGGACCAAAAGTAACCTTTGGCATTTAGAGTAATAAAAAAATAACGGTTTCTTTCATACACAATACATGTATGGATGGATAAGTCAAACCAATAGATGTAAAGCTTCTATGGGCCAGAGGGCTTATATCATCACAAGGCAAACCTGCATAGGTGCCAAGGCTAGTGAGACTGGGGAGTCCATAGCAATCTGGATAAACTTATGTGGTGATCCACTACAGAATAACGTGTTCTTCTGTACTCCTGCCCATCCTGTGTGGCAGATGCTGCTTCAAAATCCATCTTGGGCCCACTCTCTTCAGGACTCTATAATAATGCAATGTTATGCAATGGTTGATTTATTGGTATTTTCTATGCACTTGTTACTTTAAGAAATCTGTTGTCATGAACCTCATTGTTATGGGCGTATGCAGAGGTGAACCATGTAACTTGTCTACCCAATGGGAATGCTCAGAACCTGCTCTATATATAGTGTAACCAGAGTTCAGAGTTCAGTTCTGAGGTACAGTTTAGTGAAATGTGAAGTCAGTCTGTGAGGTGATCCTAGTCCAGCAACAGCGCATCTACTACCAATTAACCCCTGCGCCTGGGTTAAAATCAAAGCCTGGCGGTAAGCGCTAAAGTCCAGGGATCAGTTCAAGTCAAGTTAGTCAAGTCCAAGCAATTAAAGTCTAGTGTGAGTTGCATACAAGTCAAGTCAGTCATATACAGCACAATCAACTATAAGTCCCAGCAAGCCAATAAGCTTCCAAAATAACCATCTTTCCAACCTCAGTAAAGCCAGTTATCTGTAACCTTGCATCAGAGTAATTATTTGCCCTGTGCCTGGCACAGGAGAAGCAAGTCTACCTTGGGTGGTGTATAGGTCAACAGTGCCCTGGCACAAAAAGGTTAATTCACACATTATCCTCACCCGACAGCACAACTTACGTCACAGCAGCCTTGTTCTCAATTCCGGCTGGGCTCATAGCCACACTACTTCCACTTCCGCTCAGATCACTCTGGTGGCTTCGGTCACTGCACATGCTATTACCCAGCACTGCCCTTGGTCATTTTTCTCTATCTCCCCTCCACACCAGTCCTGGTAAGTTGCTCTCTTCAGACCACCGGAAGTGAGTGACCGAAGAAACATGGCAGAACCACGAGTCCCTGTGAGTCCTAAGATGGCGTGCAGCACCCATAAAGTTGCAGCGGCCGCTGTTCAAGTCTTTCAAGAGCTGGCAGATTGGCTACAGAAACTCTCACTGTAGGACCGTTGTCTGCAGATCCCGTTGCCAGAGAGCGATGACTGCTGGCTGGCTACCCTGGTCGGCGGAACTCCATCTTCATCCAGAGGAGCATCGCCGGTGAGGCTGTCGCCGCACCACTAGACCTGGGGAAGAGTCTGAAGTGGGTACCCCGGTGGAAGCCGGTTTTTGATGATAATTGCAGAGGTACTAATGGTCTAGAACTGTACAAAATATATATAAAAATGTTTATTTAGACTTACAGAGGGACAAAAAAGTATTTAGTCAGCCACCAATTGTGCAAGTTCTCCCACTTAAAAAGATAAGAGAGGCCTGTAATTTTCATCATAGCTATACCTCAACTATGAGAGACATAATGAGATAAATAAAATTCATAAAATCACATGTTTTGGGACTGTCGCTGGGCAACACGGACTTTTAACTACCTCCAAAGGTTTTCTATGGGCTTGAATTCTGGAGACTGGCTAGGCCACTCCAGGACCTTGAGGGGACTCATAGGTATAGACGAGCCTTTCTTCAGTAGATATGTAGTACCCTGAAACGCATCTAGATCTCACCGGCTGGTGTTTTACTCCACTACTTCTTTAAGTGTACTGTAGCGCATTTTTCTGCCCTCATAAGTTCATTTCACATACCTACATATAAGTAGTGTACTATGATACTGTGAAAGGCCAATCAAAAGTAATCACTGGCTAGTATTTTACTCCAATACTTTTTTAAGCGTACTGTAGTGCATTTTTCTGAGCTCTATGTTCCACAACAAATGGTCTGCTGGTTATACTAGTCTGTAGAGGGTATAATACACACCCAGCAGTCCATTCCTAATAGTCTGTTAGAGAGTGCTATTTTGGGTTTAGTACACAGCGAATGTGTGCTGAAGCATACGTATGGTGTTGTGTAAAAATACATTTTTTAAGCGTACTGTAGCGCATTTTTCTTCTCTCATAAGTGCATACCACATACGTACATTTAAGTAGTACTATTTTGTACCTGTTAAACTCACAAGGGCCTAGATACTGTGAAAGGTGAGGAAAAAGTACTCACCGGCTGGTGTTGTACTCAAATACTTTTTTAAGCGTACTGTATCGTATTTTTCTGCCCTCATAAGTGCATACCACATACATACATCTAAGTGTTGTACCATTTTGTTCCTGATAAAGTCTTAAGGGCCTAGTTACTATAAAAGGCCAGCCAAAAGTACACACCTGCTGCTCTTCTAGACAAATACTGTTTTAAGCATAGGGAAGCGTATTGTACTCCCCTCATATACGCACGCAGTATGTCAGGCTGAGAAGTGCCAGGACGTGAACAGACACAAAAAGAAACCACAAAGCGCTCCGTAGTGTAATAAAGTCATGGTGAGAGAATTAGCACAAAGAAGATATGAAAATTGCTCCCCCCCGTAGGTTGTGCTCCCAGTCAGGCACAACACTGATGTAGACTTGTAAATTACACCTTCATGCAGCCGATCCCTTCACCATAGCTTGGTGTCCAATATAGCAATACTCCAACCTCCAACCACAACAGGGATTCCAACAGGCGCAATAGGTGAATAGCAACGCTAGCCACAAGAGAACTCAGGCAATAGCGGATAATAGATATTAAAATTTATTGTAGAACAACGCGTTTCAACGCCAGAACCGGCGTCTTCCTCAGGTTCATAACAATAGCATGACCAAAGTGCATATATATAAGAAAAAATATAACAAGCTTAATAAGTAAATTGACTTACATACTGCTCCGAAGCCGCAGGATCAGCTGACCGGGCGGAAGTGATGTATCACTCTCTCTCGAGGTTCGCGCGGTCTGCTGACAGGGCGGAAGCATTTCGGAGGTCACAAAACGAGAAGAGGTCAAATCAGAATACAGTAAATAAAAATAGAAAAAAACTATAAATAGATAAATAAAGCCTGCCAAGGGACCACTTATAGGAATCAAACAGTATAGATTTATACTGTATTCTCTATTGTCTCATTGAGCCCGTCCGGATACAGACATTTTAACTTGAATATCCAGTAGGACTCTTTATTAATAAGTTTGCGGAATCAATCCCTAGTATCTGATGGAATGATATCTATTATAACTCATTTTAAATGTTCGGGATTATTTTCCTGTTTCTGCATAAAATGACGCGATACGCTATGTAAGGGAAACCCCTTTCTAATATTAAACCTGTGTGTGTTCATGCGGGACCGCACCGTTTGTCACTAACGAATCCTTTAATATCAAGCACAATGTGAATTGTGAGTCAAACCATGCGGTATATTTATTGGAATGTCCCTGCAGATTGCAGTATATGGGCCGCAACGTACAAACGAGTGCGCTTAGAAGCCGGTAACCGAGTACGGCTCCCCGCCACTGCGGGTGCGCACGGCGACTGAGCGAGGCGGCGAACTGTCTTGATAAGATCACAAGATCCGGCCAGACAGTATCTGCTGTGCTTATTACCTCACAAGAAGTGGGGCGCTCTGATTTATGTGCCAATATTGTCCATAGCAGGGGCTGTGTAGTATCAATAGCCCCTGCCCATATTTCTTTACAGGTGTTGGAGACAAATGGTCTCACCTATATGTATTCCTTTAACCCCTGAGGAAGTCCCCCCTATAAAGAGGGATGGAAACGCGTCGGATTTGTTGGGACATGGTTATCATACACCTTGGTTTATTACAGGCACTATATTAACAGTTAGTATATGGTATGTGTTTTGAGTGGACAAATGCTACAATTGGTCCACCACTGCTCACAGATACATGTTTAACTTTTTAATGAGTATATTAAAAGTTATATTTTATTCACTTCCCATAATTTTCTAATAACTTAGTGACTGGAAGTTCCAAAAATTTGGGAATGGATACCCTGATCCTGTCTATATTATTCTATTTATTAATAAAGAGTCCTACTGGATATTCAAGTTAAAATGTCTGTATCCGGATGGGCTCAATGAGACAATAGAGAATACAGTATAAATCTATACTGTTTGATCCCTATAAGTGGTCCGTTGGCAGGCTTTATTTATCTATTCATCTATTTATAGTTTTTTTCTATTTTTATTTATTGTATTCTGATTATTTTCATTGATACTTGTATATTCTTTCGTATATCTTATATTTCTATTAATATTTGGCATTTTTTATTTACTTACTCATGTTGTTTTGATTTGACCTCTTCTCGTTTTGTGACCTCTGAAATGCTTCCGCCCTGTCAGCTGACCGCGCGAACCTCGAGAGAGTGATAAATCACTTCCGCCCGGTCAGCTGATCCTGTGGCTTCGGAGCAGTATGTAAGTCAATTTACTTATTAAGCTTGTTATCTTTTTCCTTATATATATGCACTTTGGTCATTCTATTGTTATGAACCTGAGGAAGACGCCGGTTCTGGCATTGAAACGCGTTGTTCTACAATACATTTTTATATCTATTATCCGCTATTGCCTGAGTTCCCTTGTGGCCAGCGCTGCTATTCACCTATTGCGCCTGTTGGAATCCCTGTTGTGGTTGGAGGTTGATGTATTGCTATATAGGACGTGAACAGAGGAATGGCAGAGGCCTAAATTCCTCAGGCACAGGCAGAGGTCGCAGCAGACTAGGGGCGAGTTGCAGCAGGAGTTGCAGCGGTAGGCCTGATCTCCCGGTATCCACTTGCGGTCGTGTCTCGACCAGCAACCCATCTGCCATCAATGATTGGTTAACACGGTCATCCACTTCATCACAAGTGACATCTGATACCCCTATTCAACAGTTTGTGGGTTCCTCAGACACAACCCTCAGTTGGCATGTCCCGGGAGCAGTCCCTGTCCTCCCATTGCCTCTGACCTATGCTGCTCCCTCCCCTCCAAGAGGTATCTTGTAATGGTAGTTTAGCTCCACTATTCTGTGAGGACGACCTAATAGAGGACAACCAGCAGCTACTGCCCAGCCAAGAAGTGGAGGAGACATCCACCGCTTCCTCCGCTAGGTGGGCAAGTAGTGATGAGAAGAGTGACATGGGAGTTGGTGTTGCCAGCATTCAGGGTCCTGAAGCAGACACTGTTGAGGAACCTGAGGAGAACATCAGTGACGTGCAGACACTTGTTGATGATGATGAAGCAGATCGCAATTGGAAGCCGGGTGCAGAAGGGGCTTCATCATCATCGGGAGAAGAGGGTTGCAGGTTGCCCGTAAGGCAGCAGCTGAGCCAGCAAGGTAGTAGCATGGTTGGCAGTCTGCATGGTGGCAGAAGTGAAAATTCTGGAGTAAAACATGCCCAGGGGAGACCACCTGCTTTGCAGCAGCCTACCTTTCCGGGAGGTAGTGGAACAGGGGTTCTTGGAGATGGCCGCAGTAGTAGTCAATTAGTGCAGACTGTTGGTGGGAAAATCAGCTACTCAGCAGTGTGGCAGTTTTTCATCAAGCATCTAGAGGAGGTTAACAGAGCCACATGCAAGATGTGTCGGCAGAAGGTAAAGTGTGGCCAGGGTCCCAATGTTGGCCCCACGGCCCTGTGTCAACATATGCTGCGCCACCATAAAGCAGCCTGGGAGAACCGTGGCTCTGATGTGGTGGTCCAGCCTGCTGCATTGCGCAGTGGCATGCCGCTTCATGTTTCAGCCAGCCAAGGCTCCACCACCTTAGCTGAAGGGAGCTGTGTGTTCTTCTGTCGCTCCAGATGCTCTTGCTCCTCCTACTTTGAGTCAGTCATTCCGCCAGCAATCCATCGGCAAAGCCATGTCCAAGAAACAACAGAAAGTGCCCACTCATCCAATGTCGCAGAACCTGAATGTGCTCCTATCCAAGTTGTTGGTGCTGCAGTCCTTCTCTTTTCAATTGGTGGACTCGGCACAATTTTGTGGAAGAGAAGGTGGGCCAGTCCTTGAGCCTGTTGGTGTGTACCAAAGTGTACGGCAGCGCCGACGTCTTAAGCTGTAACTATGGTCAGGGACAATACATGTCCTTTACGGCCCACTGGGTGAATGTGGCTCCTGCACAGCCACAACAGCAGCTTGGACAGGTCATGCCGCTTCCTCCTCCACGCTCTCAGGCCATTGGTCCTGTGACAGTGTGCGACTCCTCATCCTCCACCGTTTCCTCAGCCTCCACTGCACGGACAAGTCTCAGTGCCCCTTCAGCATACCATACCTTGGCGAATGGAGTCACATGGGAGAAAATGCTAAAAGTCATTCATAAAGAAATAGGAGCATGGCATACTTCACGAAAACTGGAAATGGGAACCATGGTGACTGACAGAGGGAAGAACATCTTGTCTGCGCTGCGACAAGGAAGGCTGAGCCATGCGTCCTGCATGACACGTGTTCAATCTGGTTATCAAGCGGTACCTGAAGTGTTCCCCCCCATTTGCAAGACATCCTAACAATGGAAGGAAACTTTGCATGCACTTCAGCCACTCGTACACTACAAAGCACACCCTCCTTGAGCAGCAGTGTCAGAACGGTATCCCCCAACATAGTCTGATTTGCAACATTGCCACACGCTGAAATACCACCCTCCATATGTTGGACAGACTATACAAACGGAGAAAAGCCATCACCAATTTCTTGATGATCCAAGCAGATAGGGGGACTCCCATCTGTAACTTCAATGTCAACCAGTGGCAGCTCATACGTGATACCTGCCGTTTGCTCAGGCCCTTTGAGCCTTTAAGAAAGCCACATTATTAGTCAGTCGCCAGGATTACAGGATGAATTACATCATTCCACTGCTTAATTTCCTACAATACGTGTTGGAAACGATGGCTGGTCACGGCACTGGAGATTTCTCTTGCAGGTCTGACTCAGGCGGCCCTCTGCACTCACCTTCCACTGCCATGGCTGCTGGTGAGGGTTGGGGTGGCAGGAGCAGTACCAGCTCCATCAGCAGCAGCCTGAGTCTACAGTCACTGATGAGTACCATTCTTCACCAGCATAGTGAAGGAACTCATCAGAAGCAGGTAGACCTGCAGCATTATCTGAGCCAGCAGGTGGTGGCATACCTTGACATGCCCCTGCCAACACACCTTGAAGATCCGCTGGACTTCTGGGCAGCCAAACTTGATTTGTGGCCGCAACTAGCAGCGTTTGCCCTGGAAAAGCTGCCCTGCCCGGCCAGTAGTGTGCTATCAGAGTGGGTGTTTAGTGTGGCGGAGGCCATAGTCACCCCAAGGAGAACTTGTCTGTCCACGAAAAATGTGGACATACTGACCTTTGTGAGGATGATTCAGGCAAGGATCAGCCAGGATTTCCACCCACCAATGGTGATGCATCAGAGTAGATTGACCATGGTGTCACACCAACACTTCACAAATATGGATAGTGGAGCTCCACGGAGCTGATGTCTGCTTCCCTCCCTTCCCTCCATCCTGCTTTGACTGTATAGCACTTCGTATTTACGAAGAAAGACAGATTTGAAAACACCCATGCTGTGTCTTGTGGTGAGTGCAACGTTACTTTTTCCATCACCTGTATACCACATATAGCTTTTCACTTGGTTAGCACTTCCACTTTTGCCAACACACCTGGTCCCCCGCAGCATGGGCTTCGGACATTGTTCTAATTATTTCGAAGGCTTTCTGGTGCCAGTTGGCTTGTTTCTATACAGACGTATTCAGCAACTATATGGTCTTCTCATGTTGCTTGTACATTGTAAATTTTAAGATAGCACTAGCTACCATGAAACTTCAATTTAAAATTGAAAATTCATCTTTTTATCTTAGGGAATGTGAGGCCCTATGGTCTCCTCATGCTGCTGGGACATTACCTAAAATTTTTAAGGTAGCAGTAACTACCATAGATCTTCATTTTAAATTTGAAACTTCATCTTTTAATCTTAGGGATTGTGAGGCCCTATGGTCTCCTCATGCTGCTTGGACATTACCTAAACATTTTTATGGTAGCACTAGCTACTAGTGTTGCTCGCGAATATTCGCAATGCAAATTTTATTCGCAAATATCGCATATTCGCGAATTCGCGAATATTCACGAATATAGCACTATAGATTCGTAATTATGAATATTGGTTATTTTTTTTTTTTTTTACAGTACACATCACAGTGATCACCCCTCTCTGCTTCCAGCTTGTGTGGTGTAAAGAAGGCTCTAATGCTACTGTGTGAGACTGGTGTGCGAATTTTCGCATATGCGAAAATGTGCATATGCAAATTTTCGTATATGCGAATTTTCGCTTATGCTAATTTTGTATATGCTAATTTTCGCACATGTTAATTTTCGCATACGCGAATTTTCGCATATGCGAAAATAAAATGAGAATATTACGAATATTCGCGAATATATGACGAATATTCATCCATATATTCGCGAATATTCGCGAATGCGAATATGGCCTATGCCGCTCAACACTACTAGCTACCATAAATTATTAATTCAAATTTAAAAATTCATTGTTTAATATTAGGGATTGTGACGCCCTATGGTCTCCTCATGCTGCCTCCAACACCAGGCTGTGTCCTTCAGCCACTATATGGTCTCCTCATGCTGCGGTCACCTCTAGGCTCTGTCATTGTGCTGCCTTGTGACATGTGACTCCTTGTTTGATATGATCTTTTGTAACAACACATTTTATTGTTAAATCTTAAATTTAAAATTCAATAAAAAAAAAAAATTTGATAGAGCCATAACAATGAACCATAACTGATCAAATTAAACATTCTCACTTTCACAGTCAGGGGAGGGGGGGCGCTGAGAGGCAAGGGCTGGAGCAGATTGTAGCGCCAGCTCGATTTTAAGATACAAGTACGAGCTTTTTCACTGCAGCCACTTCTAGCTTTATGTGCCCATTTATCCAATGGCACAAAAGCTGAATGTGCTCCTGTCCAAGTTGCTGGTACTGCAGTCCCCTCCTTTTCAAGTATGGGGTTGTGCTGAGAGGCAGGGGCTGGAACAGGTGGTAGCTTGCCTCGTGGCAGACCGCCAGCTTGATGCTCACCAGAATGGGTAACCAAAAAATTAAAATAAATTCAAATAAAATAAAATAAAAATTACATAAAAAATCTGCCACATCCAGACACTCTGCGGGAGTGATTCTCATAGCGATGCCTGTAATCTGCATGTCATACTGAATAACAGTATTATTTCACTAACACAGCACACTCCCTATGCATGTTAGGACAAGTCAAATTGTTCTACATCCCCAATGAGCCTCTCTGGAGGCCAGAAATGGCCATTTTTAACAGCCATTTGCCACGAATAAATTAGGACCGAACCAAATTTTTTCAGAAATTTCGGCGAATCGGCCGAATCGAATTTTTGAAAAATTCACTCATCTCTAGTCATTTTATTAGGTGGGTCCCAAAGTGATCCAGCAATTTTTTCAATGGAGGTCAGCTCTAGTGATTAACAGCATTGTGCATGAGCAGCATCGAATTCGTGATATTTTGCGAATATATAGATGAATATTCGTCCTATATTTGCGAATTTCGTGTATGCGTCATATTCACATATTCGCATATGTGAATATTCGCATATTCATGTATTCGAGGAAGAAAACAGTGAGGGGGTGTGCAACTTTACTATTGGTGTCTAGGGATGTTGTCGATAACCTCTGACAAGTGAATTTGCATCATTTTAATTGGCCCACACACAGTGCCATGGGCAAGATTGGATTGCCACACTGTCACCTCAAGCCTTTAACATATTTATTATTGTTTATTAATTTTGCACTCCTTCCTAATTTCCCTACCCCCCCCCCCCCTCCCCAAGCTCCTTTAAAGGAGTACTGCGTTGCTAGGCATCTTATGCCTAAGGATTATGTCTGATTGTGGGGGTCTGATCGCTGGGACCCCCGCAATCCCGGCGCTGCACACAGCATTCTGAATGAACACCGGGATTCGGCAGCAGTGGTTTTGACATCACGCCACTTCCCCATTGTGACATCATGCCACGCCCCCCTCAATTAATGTCTATGGGAGTCCGTCACGCTCCCTCCCATAGACATAAATGGAGGGGGGGGTGACCTCATGAGGGCGTGTAAAGACATGACCACTACCGCCGGATGCTGCACAGAGATTGCAGGGGTCCCAGCAGCAGAGTACCCCTTTAACTGCATTTGTATTTCCTCCTATTATTTAACATGATGTAGACTTTGCCTCCTCTCAAATGAACTCAGGGCCTATCGCATGTCTTTTGGCTAAATAAAAGTATCATAAATATTTTCTTGTAGTGGATTAGAAGAGTTTGTAATTTTAACATTGTTTTACAGTTTTATTTCATGATGAATGTTCTGTCACAATAGTAGTGCAAGTTTTCGAAGGATGTATTTACAACATGGTCTAAATATGTCAGATAATCTGTTATGTATCAGACTAGTGTTTGTTTAAAGTCCCTCAAACTTCAATCATTTTTTATAGGCAGCTTTAACAGATTTTCTATAGTGCAACTAGAATACATATGCGACATTAGTATACATTGTTCCTCTGGTTTTACAATGGATCCTATTCCTTTCTATGGCATAATGCTCCACCAGTTCCATCACTATCAGACATTTTACGGGATCTATCATGACTACAGATGGCAGAATCAATTTGCCAGGTTTAAGATTCGCAATAAATCACAGTGATTCACATTTTAAAAGATCAACGGTGAATAGAAATGTTAAAGATTTTTCTCATCACTAGTCAAGTTGTTTCTTTTTAAGGGAGATCAATGAGAGAGGGATCGGAATCACAGATGTCAACTTGTCACTTTAAACAGAGTGAAAAAGTGTCAGCCCAGTCTTTGAACATTGCTATAATTTATGTCTATCGATACGCTACTGGTCAGAAGTTTGGGATGACTTCGATTTTTTTTGTTCTTTTAAGAAAATCACTATTCTTTGAACTAAAGCAACTTGAATTGGTAAAAATCGTCACCTGTGTTCTGATGGCTCATTGTTTTAAGGGAAAAAAAGTTTTTAATTCAACTGGTGCCAGAAAGTTATTCAAATTAGAAAATTACTTCTATATAAAAATCTTAACCATTCCAGTACTTATCAGCTGCTGTATGCTCCAGAGGAAGTTGTGTATTTTTTCCAGTCTGACCACAGTGCTCTCTTCCTCCTCTGTCTGTGTCAGGAACTGTCCAATGCAGAAGAGGTTTGCTTTGCAGAGACACACAGAGAAAACTGTGGTCAGACTGGATAGAACCACACAACTTCCTCTGGAGCATACAGTAGCTGATAAATCCTGGAAGAGTTAAGATTTTTAAATA
The DNA here is from genome assembly GCF_029499605.1 of Hyla sarda. Taxonomy (NCBI): domain Eukaryota; kingdom Metazoa; phylum Chordata; class Amphibia; order Anura; family Hylidae; genus Hyla; species Hyla sarda. The sequence continues at coordinate 79,410,649 of NC_079194.1, read as the reverse complement.
GAAGTAATTTACAAATCTGTATAAGTTTCTGCCACCAATTGAATACATTTTTTTTTCCCTTCGGAGTACCCCTTTAAACAACACAGAGTTTCCATCTCACCACAGCAGAGAGAGTGCAAAGATGCAAGGAGGCACAATCATCAAAGAAAAAGGCTGAAAAGCTTTACTAATATAGTTAAAGGGGTACTCCGGGCCTAAGACATCTTATCCCCTATCCAAAGTATAGAGGATAAGATGCCTGATCGCGGGGGTCCCGCCGCTGGAGACCCCCTCAATCTTTCATGCAGCTACCCGCTATCGTCAGCCTCCGGAGCAAACATCACTCCGGGTCTGATGAATGATGATCACGTGGCCGGGGTATCCTGATGTCACGGCTCCCCCCACGTGAGATGTCACCATACTCCGGCCCCGTGATCGTGATTCATCAGACCCGGAGATGTTCGCCCCTGAGGCTGATGATAGGGGGTGCTGCATAAAAGATTGCGGGGGTTCCCAGCGGTGGAACCCCCGTGATCAGGCATCTTATCCCCTATCCATTGGATAGGGAATAAAATGTCTTAGGGCCCGGAGTACCCCTTTAAAAGAAAATGAAAGAAGAGGGGCACTCATACATTTTCTCCTGTGGCCAGTTGACACGGCAAGAGATGTCAGATGCCAATCTTCTTTTATTTAAAGATTTATATTAACGTTTAGTTTTATGTATATTGTATAGGTGTGAAGTCGGATTATTTTTTCTTATTTCTCTTTTTATCTTTGTTTGCTGTTGTATGTGATCCAGGCATCTATGTGTATGTAAAGAAACTGTTTACTTTAATATAATAGGAGATAGGGGATAAGATGTCTAGGGGCGGAGTACCCCTTTTAAAAAGACCAGCTCAGAAGGGTACGGTCCCTAAAGCCAGAGCCAATTGGCCTGGTGCCTGCAGCTCCTGATTGGCCAGAGCGCAGCATGTGACGCCTGGCCAGGGGCAATCCTCACACATACAGACATTTCACAGGTCCAAATAAGACTTATACAGGTTGTGTTTCAGAATTAAAACATATGAGACCTGGTAGTGAGTGGAAAATAATAAATGGGTAGAAAAAGGTAAAGGGAGAAGGAATAGAGAAAAGTTCTGGACAGATAATTCTAAATTATCAGTGTTTGGATCCTATAGAAAAGCATTTTTAGGCATAGAACAAACGAAAAGATCCTAGAAGACAGATTGTTGCACTCTTGATGCCGTATTACCCTCTAGACCAGTGATGGCGAACCTATGGCATGTGTGCCACAGGTGGCATGCCGAGCCCCCTCTGTGGGCACGCGGCCATAGTTCACCATCAGCCCATTCGGGACATCCCTGTGTCCTGAAAGATCTTTTCGGGACACAAGGATGCCCCGGTTACTTTTCTGCGGCCCCATGTTAATTTTAAAAATGCAGCGGCCGCCGGGAGATAGCGCACGCAGGGAAGTCACTGATGTCCCGCGCGTGCGCACATAGCAACAGCAGAGCGGAGTGGAGCAACGAGAAAGAGGACGCGCGCGCATGGAAAGTTACCTGTATGTACGTCATCTTCAGTGCTCCCACCACCGCCTGTAGGCCATAGCAGTAGATTGTGACCCCTGACCCGAGGAGCGGTGGATGGAGCACTGAAATGGGGCAGTACACAGGCATACAGCCTCCAGCCATACACTGTATATGAAGGCTGTATGTCTGTGGGGGAGCTATACTGCACCTAATGTGGGGGAACTATACTGCACCTAATGTGGGGGGAACTATACTGCACCTAATGTGAGGGAACTATACTGCACCTAATGTGGGGTAACTATACTGCCAACCTAATGTAAGGAACTATACTGCGAACCTAATGTGGAGGAACTATACTGCCAACCTAATATGGGGGAATTACAGTATACTGCCAACCTAATGTGGGGGAACTATACTGCACCTAATGTGAGGGTACTATACTGCACCTAATGTTGGGGAACTATACTGCACCTAATGTGAGGGAACTATACTGCACCTAATGTGGGGTAACTATACTGCCAACCTAATGTAAGGAACTATACTGCGAACCTAATGTGGAGGAACTATACTGCCAACCTAATATGGGGGAATTACAGTATACTGCCAACCTAATGTGGGGGAACTATACTGCACCTAATCTGAGGGTACTATACTGCACCTAATATTGGGGAACTATACTGCACCTAATGTGAGGGAACTATACTGCACCTAATGTGGGGTAACTATACTGCCAACCTAATGTAAGGAACTATACTGCCAACCTAATGTGGAGGAACTATACTGCCAACCTAATATGGGGGAATTACAGTATACTGCCAACCTAATGTGGGGGAACTATACTGCACCTAATGTGAGGGTACTATACTACACCTAATGTGGGGGAACTATACTGCACCTAATGTGAGGGAACTATACTGCACCTAATTTGGGGGACCTATACTGCCAACCTAATGTAAGGAACTATACTGCGAACCTAATGTGGAGGAACTATACTGCCAACCTAATATGGGGGAATTACAGTATACTGCCAACCTAATGTGGGGGAACTATACTGCACCTAATGTGAGGGTACTATACTGCACCTAATGTTGGGGAACTATACTGCACCTAATGTGAGGGAACTATACTGCACCTAATGTGGGGTAACTATACTGCCAACCTAATGTAAGGAACTATACTGCGAACCTAATGTGGAGGAACTATACTGCCAACCTAATATGGGGGAATTACAGTATACTGCCAACCTAATGTGGGGGAACTATACTGCACCTAATGTGAGGGAACTATACTGCACCTCATTTGGGGGAACTATACTGCCAACCTAATGTGGAGGAACTATACTGCGAACCTAATGTGGAGGAACTATACTGCCAACCTAATATGGGGGAATTACAGTATACTGCCAACCTAATGTGGGGGAACTATACTGCACCTAATGTGAGGGTACTATACTGCACCTAATGTTGGGGAACTATACTGCACCTAATGTGAGGGAACTATACTGCACCTAATGTGGGGTAACTATACTGCCAACCTAATGTGGAGGAACTATGCTGCGAACCTAATGTGGAGGAACTATACTGCGAACCTAATGTGGGGGAACTACAGTATACTGCCAACCTAATGTGGGGAGACCTATACTGCCAACCTAATGTGGGGGGGAACTATACTGCCAACCTAATGTGGGGGGAACTATAACCTAATGTGGGGGTATTTATACTGCCAGCCTAATGTGGGGGAACTGTGCTGCCAATCTAATGTGGGGGAACTATAACCTAATGTGGGGAACTATAAACTATCAATTAAAAAGAAAAACAAGTTTGAATCATTGAAGTCTGTTGTTGTGTTCTTCTTTTAAAACAAAAGATGTTAATTGGTTGTGGCAACTGTATGAGTTGTTTTTCTAAACTTAAACCTCAGTATTCTGATTTAATTGCTATGCTGGCACTTTGAGGGAAAAAAAAAGTTGGCGTGCATTACGGTTTGGGCACTCGGGCTCAAAAAGGTTTGCCATGACTGCTCTAGATGGTGTTTGGTGCTATTTTAATTCTAAACAGGACAAAGCTCTGCTCCAAACTATGTGAGAAGCTGCCGGAGCAATCACCAGTTGTCACCCCTGTCGAGCCGTTGTCAGAGCAACTTGACCGTATGACATGGTGTGAAATGTCTGCAGATTATCTCAACAAATTGACAGCTTGAATATCAGAGGTCTTCAAGGCTGTAACTGCTGAAAATGAAAGATTTTTTTTTTTCATAATAGCTATTTTTTTTGTAGAAACAATTTTAAATCTTGCCATTATTTTAATTTAATTTTATATTCATTTTAATTTTTTTTGACAAATAAAAACAATTTTTCATGGGAAATATAACCTTTTTAATTAATTACAAATTATAGAACAATATTGTATGATATTATGTACTATCTGGAGAATAGCCATTGTAAATTGTTTGCATAAGTAGCGTGACTACCTCTGAGCTGGAAATGAAAGGGTAAAAAGCTGAATTTTAGCACTAGATTAATCGTGTTTTTGTAAAGTCAGTCATTTCTACTCATAGCGCAGGATGAATACATCAATTCAGTGTTTTTCAACTCAGCAGCATTAAAGCATTGTATTACAACACTTGCTTGGCATGTGAATTTTCCAGAAATATGCGGTTATAATGGGAGGGTTTAGCAATAGTACAAGAGACGCTTGACTTTATAGTAGACTTAAAAGGTTAAAATGTTTGGACTAAGGTTGATGAAAGCTGAACTTTGCTCATATTAATCTTCCAGTACTTATGAGCTGCTGTATACTACAAAGTTCTTTTATTTTTGAATTTTTTTTCTGTCTTACCACAGTGCTCTCTTCTGACACCTCTGTTCAAATCAGGAACTGTCCAGAGCAGGAGAGGTTTGCTATGGGGATTTTCTCCTACTCTGGACAGTTCCTGACATGGACAGAGGTTTCAGCAGAGAGCACTGTGGTCAGACAGAAAAGAACAACTCAACTTCCTCTGAATTATACAGCAGCTGATGAGTACTGGAAGGATTTTTAAATAGAAGTAATTAAAAAATCTGTATAACTTTCTGGCACCAGTTGACTCGAAACATTTTTTTTCCACCAGAGTACCCTTTGAGAATGAAAGGTTATATATTATACATCTTTCTAAAGGGGTTGTTCATTGGGTTCCCTCTCCAAATTTTGGTCCTATCTCAAAATGCTGCAAATAGAACAGCGGTGACCAACCTAACTTAGTAATTGGCTAGGAGACAAAAAAATAATATATACATACTTAACTAGGCCTGTTCCCCTGCAGCTCCCATTGTCTGGTCTACTGAACTTCTCTCTTCTTCCAGCTTCCAAGACAAGAGCTTGGAGCAAGACCTGCCAGCTAAACCAATCACTGCCTGCAGCAGTGTCCTGTCACAGTGATTGGCTGAGCAGGCAGCTCCTGCATCCAGTGCTCATCTCGGAATCAGGAAGAAGTGAAAAGATTGGGGAACCATACGGAAGTGGATGATATCTGGTAACCGGGGCTAGGTTCCTTTTTATTTTATTTTTCTCTTTATTTTCCTTCAGCCCTAGCACTATATTATTGTTATTTTATTTATTTTTTCTCTTTATTTTCCTTCAGCCCTAGCACTATATTATTGTTATTTTATTTATTTTTTCTCTTTATTTTCCTTCAGCCCTAGCACTATATTATTGTTATTTTATTTATTTTTTCTCTTTATTTTCCTTCAGCCCTAGCACTATATTATTGTTATTTTATTTATTTTTTAAGGCTGAATAACCACTTTTTAAGTTGTTGAAATTAAGGGAATACTAATATACTAATTATATATATAATATTATAGTATTATTACCATTATCATTATTATTATTATGAGAAATTAGTACTTTATTGTTCTGAAGGCAGTGACTCTGAATGAGTAACTGGCTTAACCCCTTAAGGACCACGGGTTTTTCCGTTTTTGCACTTTCGTTTTTTCCTCCTCCCCTTTTAAAAATCATAACCCTTTCAATTTTGCACCTAAAAATCCATATGATGGCTTATTTTTTGCGCCACCAATTCTTCTTTGCAGTGACATCAGTCATTTTACCCAAAAATCTACGGCCAAATGGAAAAAAAAATAATTGTGCGAAGAAATTGAAGAAAAAACGCCATTTTGTAATTTTGGGGGATTCCGTTTCTACGCAGTACATTTTTTGGTTAAAATGACACCTTATCTTTATTCTGTAGGTCCATACGGTTAAAATGATACCCTACTTATATAGGTTTAATTTTGTTGTACTTCTGTAAAAAATCATAACTACATGCAGAAAAATGTATACATTTAAATTGTCATCTTCTGACCCTTATAACTTTTTTATTTCTCCGCATATGGGGTGGTATGAGGGCTAATTTTTTGCGCCTAGTTCTGAAGTTTTTATTGGAACCATTTTTTATTGATCTGACTTTTTGATCGCTTTTTATACATTTTTTAATGATATAAAAAGCAACCAAAAATATGTTATTTTGGAATTGTTTTGCGTGTACGCCATTGACTGTACGGTTTAATTAATGATATATTTTTATAGTTCGGACATTTACACACGCTGCGATACCACATATGTTGATATTTATTTTAATTTACATGGTGTTTTTTTTTATGGGAAAAACACATTTATTAACCTTTTTTTTACACTTTTTTTTTTACAGTGTTATAGCTCCCATATGGACCTATAACACTGCACACACTGAGTGCCAGCACTGTCCACTGCAAAGCCATAGTTTTGCAATGATCAGCGTTATCGGCGGTCGATTGCTCAAGCCTGCATCTCAGGCTTGGACCAATCAATTGCTGAGGGGACACGCCGGAGGCAGGTAAGAGGACCTCCGCTCGTGTCCCAGCTGATTGAGACACTGCATTTTCACTGCGGTAGCCCCGATCAGCCCCTCTGAGCAATAGGGCAGCTTTCAATTTCGTTTTAGACGTAGCATTCAACTTTGAACGCCGCATCTAAAGGGTTAATAGTGCGCGGCATCGGGATCGCTGCCGCGCGTTATTAGCCCCGGGTCCCGGCATCAGATACATGCCGGGACCGACCCGATATGACGCGGGGTCACCGCGTGACCCCGCGTTATATCGCGGGAGCCGGCCAAGGACGTAAATATACGTCCTTGGTAGTCAAGGGGTTAATGACAAGATCTCTTGAGGCAATCTGAGTCACTTGCATTTGTGTCACTTGTGTCTGGTTACTCACAACATCCCGGCTGTGTTTAATGTCTGCAAACCACTGCACACCTCCGCTGCTGACTCCCAAGTGTGCAGTATGTCACTGAACCTGAGTGCTAAGCAGTCTCTTGCATATTCCGACTCTTTACCACAACACATAATAAGTTAATTCTCCTGTTATAGAGCCCCTAATAACAGTAGTAAAAGTCTGGGTTCACATAAAATATCATGGTCCATATTTGATAACTATTTTTAGTCAAAACCAGAAGTGGGTCCAAAACACAGACAAAGGTGCAAATCAATGTAATATTTTTTTTTCTGTGTCCAAACTTAAGAAAGCCCATTAGGCCCAAACATTGCATGTACTATTCTTTGGTACAATAAATATTTAGCCACGGCTTTCACCTTATAGGGGTACTCCGGCGCTAAGACATCTTATCCCCTATCCAAAGGATAGGGGATAAGATGTCTGATCGCGGGGGTCCCGCCGCTGGGGACCCCCGTGATCTTTTCCAAAAACTGCCAGAAAAAAAAACAAGTGGAAACTTAGCCTTAGGTTAATATAGTGAGTGCAGTAAGTAAGTGAGCAATTTATTTGAAGGTAACTAAGACACTGGAGATTTTATGGAGCCTGTAAACAGCATTTTTATATCTCTCATGCATTTGTATTAAACAGATTGCATTAAACCACACTGTAACAATATAAAAGTCAGCTGTGGAGCATTAGCACAAGAGCCTCAGGGGATTTTACTGGGTGTAAAGCAAGGCTGTCCGAGCATATTGTAGTAGGGCATGTTGTAGTTTTGTAACAGCTACGGTAAGGGATATCAGGTTGGTTGGTGGAGGTCAACTGATGGGGTCCCACCGATCATAAGAATAGAGGTAAATTGTACCCTTGAATAATGAACATGACTCCATTCATTCCCTATGGGGTTTCCACCATTGCCAAGGACTAAGCTTTCAGGTAATACAGAATGGAAAGGCATGTAGAAAACTCTGACTATGACACACATCCATTGTAGAAAAACATTTAAAGGAAAACTGTCAGCCCATTCACCCACACTATACCTTATACACTGGGTCATGATGTGGGTGAACCGGAGTCCAACAAGGGCTGACAGTTTTCCTTTAATAATTTTACCCACCTGTGGTCCATTTTTTGAGAGGGTTAAATTCAGTCATTGGATCTTTTGACTGTAAAGTCAAACAATATTTCAATCAGGATATTTAATAAACATGTTTCATAATTTATAGTTCAAACAGTGATTCTTTATAATAAGCCAAAAAGACAGGCAATACAAACATGAATGCACAGATACACAAAACATAGGTACTATAAGCAAGGTAAATCAACAACAGGATTTGAGGAAAAACTCGATTTGCAATGAATGCGAATATCGCCCCGATTCTATCGCCCGAATAGCTTCATTAAACTCCATTTTACAGTATTCCAGGACAACTAAAATTGCGGATCCACATGTCAGTACATGGGGCAAGGAAAGCTGGGAAGGTGGGAAGGCAAGGAGGGAAGGGAGGAAGGCGGTATGAGCCTGAATCACATGCAGGATGCAGCCTATCAGCAGCCAGTCACCCCTGTGATGTCACAGCCCTATATAATCGGCAGCCATATTGCGTCCAGCCACTTCATTCATTACACTGCAGAGAGATAGGATGAATAGCCTGTGTGTGTGTTACAGCAGAGAAAAGTGCATTCCAGCAGCGTTTAACATCCTTTTAGTCACATCAGAGCATTGTTTTTTTTTTTTACTGAAAAGGATTTTTACTGCAGCTGCAGGCATTAACCTCCCAGTCACTTTCTTTGGCATAATATGACAGAGAGGGGCAGATAGCTGTGTGTTGTCTCATACATTTCAACAAGCTGCCTCAACTTCATAAACCTTAGCAGAGGAGGCAGGAATAATTTTTCAGCACTTTAGTGTCTTTGTTCTACAAAAAATCTACTGGTTATATTAGTCTGTAGATGGTATAATACCACAGCAGTCCATTACTAATAGTCTGTGACAGAGTGCAATTTTGTGTTTAGTACACAGCTTTTTTTGGCTGCAGCACTGTTGTGTACTGCTGGTGTTTTACAAAAATATAGGCAGGCAAGTAGTGATGAAGAGAGTGATGTGGGAGGCGGTGTTTCCAGGGTTCAGGGTCCTGAAGCAGACACTATTGAGGAACCTGAGGAGGACATCAGTGACGTGCAGACACTTGTTGATGATGATGAAGCCGATCGCAATTGGGAGCCGGCTGCAGAAGGGGCTTCATCATCATCAGGAGAAGAGAGTTGCAGGTTGCCCATGAGGCAGCAGTTGAGCTAGCAAGGCGGTAGCATGGTTGGCAGTCAGAGTGGTGGCAGAAGAGGAAATTTCTTGAGGGAGACCACCTGCTTCGCGGCAGCCTGCCTTCCTTGGAGGTAGGGGAACAGGGGTTCCTGGAGACGGCAGCAGTAGCAGTCAATTAGTGCAGACTGTTGGTGGGAAAATCAGCTATTCGGCAGTCTGGCAGTTTTTCATCAAGCATCCGGAGGAGGTTCACATAGCCACATGCAACATATGTCGGCAGAAGGTGAAGCGTGGCCAGGGTAACAATGTTGGCACCACCACCCTGCATCAACATATGCTTCACCACCATAAAGCAGCCTGGGAGAACCGTGGCTCCAATGTAGTGGTCCAGCCTGCTGCATAACCCAGTGGCACGCTGCTCCCTCTTTCAGCCTGCCAAGGCTCCTCCTCCTATGCCGAAGGGAGCTATGTGTGATACCCATCTTCTGTCACTACAGATGCTCCTGCTTCTCCCACTTTTAGTCAGCTTTTCCCCCAACAATCTATCCGTGAAGCTATGTCCAAGAGACAACAGTATGCGCCCACTCATCCAACGGCACAGAAGCTGAATGTGCTCCTGTCTAAGTTGCTGATGCTGCAGTCCCTCCCTTTTCAAGTGCCACTATACGGTCTCTTCATTCTTCAAATTCATCCAAGCTGTGTCATTCAGCCACTATATGGTCTCTTCATGCTGCCAATACCTCCACACTGTGTCATTCAGCCACTATATGGTCTCCTCATGCTGCCAACACCTCCATGCCGTGTCATTCAGCCACTATATGGTCTCCTCATACTTCAACCTTATAAAAGCTGTGTCATTCAACCACTATATGGTCTCCTCATGCTGCCAACACCTCCAAACTGTGTCATTCAGCCACTATATGGTCCCCTCATGCTGCTGAGGAGACACTATATGGTCTCCTCATGCTTCAGCCTCATCAAAGCTGTGTCATTCGGCCACTATATGGTCTCCTCATGCTTCAGTCTCATCCAAGCTGTGTCTTTCAGACACTATATGGTCTCTCCATGCTGCCAACACTTCCACGCTGTTTCATTCAGCCACTAAATGGTCTCCTCATGCTGCCAACACCTCCACGCTGTGTCATTCAGCCACTGTATGGTCTTCTTATGCTGCCAACACCTCCATGCTGTGTCACTAAGCCACTATATGGTCTCTTCATGCTGTCAACACCCTCACGCTGTGTCATTTAGTAACTATATGGTCTGCTCATGCTGCCAACACCTCCACGCTGTGTCATTCAGCCACTATATGGTCTCCTCATGCTTCAGCCTCATACAAGCTGTGTCATTCAGCCACTTTATGGTCACTTCATGCTGCAAACACCTCCGCGCTGTGTCATTCAGCCATTATATGGTCTCCTCATGCTGCCAACACCTCCATGCTGTGTCATTCAGCCACTAAATGGTCTACTCATGCTACCAGCACCTCCACTCTGTGTCATTCAGAGACTACATTGTCTCCCCATGCTGCACACACCTCCACGCTGTGTCATTCAGCCACTATATGGTCTCCTCATGCTGCCAACACCTCCACGCTGTGTCATTCAGCCACTATATGGTGTCCTCATGCTGCCAATACCTCCACACTGTGTCATTCAGCCACTATATGGTCTCCTCATGCTTCAGCCTCATCCAAGCTTTGTCATTCAGCCACTACATGGTCTCCTCATGCTGCACACACCTCCACGCTGTGTCATTCAGCCATTATATGTTCTCTTCATGCTGCCAACACCTCCATGCTGTGTCATTCAGCCACTATATGGTCTCCTCATGCTGCCAACACCTCCACGCTGCGTCATTCAACAACTATATGGTCTCCTCATGCTGCCAACACCTCCACGCTGTGTCATTCAGCCGCTACATGGTCTCTTCATGTTTCAGCCTCATCCAAGCTGTGTCATTCAGCCACTATATGGTCTCCGCATGCTTCAGCCACATCCAAGCTGTGTCATTCAGCCACTATATGGTCTCCTCATGCTGCACACACCTCCACGCTGTGTCATTCAGCCACTATATGGTCTCCTCATGCTGCCAACACCTCCACGCTGTGTCATTAAGACACTATATGGTCTCTTCATGTTTCCAACACCTCCACCCTGTGTCATTCAGTCACTATATGGTCTCCTCATGCTTCCAACACCTCCACGCTATGTCATTCAGCCATTATATGGTCTCCTCATGCTGCCAACACCTCCACACTGTGTCATTCAGCCACTATATGGTTGCCTCATGCTGCCAGCACCCCCACGGTGTGTCATTCAGCCACTACATGGTCTTCTCATGCTGCCAATACCTCCACGCTGTGTCATTCAGCCACTGTATGGTCTTCTCATGGTGCCAACACCTCCACACTGTGTCATTCAGCCACTATATGGTCTCTTCATGCTGTCAACACCTCCACGCTGTGTCATTCAGCCACTATATGGTGTGCTCATGCTGCCAACACCTCCACACTGTGTCATTCAGCCACTAAATAGTCTCCTCATGCTGCCAACACCTCCACGCTGTGTCATTTAGGCACTATATGGTCTGCTCATGTTGCCAACACCTCCACGCTGTGTCATTCAGCCACTATATGGTCTCCTCATGCTGCACACACTACCACATTGTGTCATTCAGCCACTATATGGTCTCCTCATGCTTCAGCATCATCCAAGTTGTGTCATTCAGCCACTATATGGTCTCTTCATGCTTCAGCCTCATCCAAGCTGTGTCATTCAGCCACTATATGGTCTCCTCATACTGCCAACACATCCACGCTGTGTCATTCAGCCAGTATATGGTCTCCTCATGCTGCACACACCTCCACGCTGTGTCATTCAGCCACTATATGGTCTCCTCATGCTGCCAACATCTCCACGCTGTGTCATTCAGACACTATATGATCTCCTCATGCTGCCAACACCTCCACGCTGTGTCATTCAGCAACTATATGGTCTCCTCATGCTGCCAATACCTCCAAACTGTGTCATTCAGCCACTATATGGTCTCCTCATTCTGCCAACACCTCCACGCTGTGTCATTCAAGAACTATATGGTCTCCTCATGCTGCCAACACCTCCACGCTGTGTCATTCAGCCGCTACATGGTCTCTTCATGTTTCAGCCTCATCCAAGCTGTGTCATTCAGCCACTATATGGTCTCCTCATACTGCCAACACCTCCACGCTGTGTCATTCAGCCAGTATATGGTCTCCTCATGCTGCACACACCTCCACGCTGTGTCATTCAGCCACTATATGGTCTCCTCATGCTGCCAACACCTCCACGCTGTGTCATTAAGACACCATATGGTCTCTTCATGCTTCCAACACATCCACCCTGTGTCATTCAGTCACTATATGGTCTGCTCATGCTGCCAACACCTCCACGCTATGTCATTCAGCCATTATATGGTCTCCTCATGCTGCCAACACCTCCACGCTGTGTCATTCAGCCACTATATGGTTGCCTCATGCTGCCAGCACCTCCACACTGTGTCATTCAGCCACTATATGGTCTCTTCATGCTGTCAACACCTCCACGCTGTGTCATTCAGCCACTATATGGTGTGCTCATGCTGCCAACACCTCCACACTGTGTCATTCAGCCACTAAATAGTCTCCTCATGCTGCCAACACCTCCACGCTGTGTCATTTAGGCACTATATGGTCTGCTCATGTTGCCAACACCTCCACGCTGTGTCATTCAGCCACTATATGGTCTCCTCATGCTGCACACACTACCACATTGTGTCATTCAGCCACTATATGGTCTCCTCATGCTTCAGCATCATCCAAGTTGTGTCATTCAGCCACTATATGGTCTCTTCATGCTTCAGCCTCATCCAAGCTGTGTCATTCAGCCACTATATGGTCTCCTCATACTGCCAACACATCCACGCTGTGTCATTCAGCCAGTATATGGTCTCCTCATGCTGCACACACCTCCACGCTGTGTCATTCAGCCACTATATGGTCTCCTCATGCTGCCAACATCTCCATGCTGTGTCATTCAGACACTATATGATCTCCTCATGCTGCCAACACCTCCACGCTGTGTCATTCAGCAACTATATGGTCTCCTCATGCTGCCAATACCTCCAAACTGTGTCATTCAGCCACTATATGGTCTCCTCATGCTGCCAACACCTCCACGCTGTGTCATTCAAGAACTATATGGTCTCCTCATGCTGCCAACACCTCCACGCTGTGTCATTCAGCCGCTACATGGTCTCTTCATGTTTCAGCCTCATCCAAGCTGTGTCATTCAGCCACTATATGGTCTCCTCATACTGCCAACACCTCCACGCTGTGTCATTCAGCCAGTATATGGTCTCCTCATGCTGCACACACCTCCACGCTGTGTCATTCAGCCACTATATGGTCTCCTCATGCTGCCAACACCTCCACGCTGTGTCATTAAGACACCATATGGTCTCTTCATGCTTCCAACACATCCACCCTGTGTCATTCAGTCACTATATGGTCTGCTCATGCTGCCAACACCTCCACGCTATGTCATTCAGCCATTATATGGTCTCCTCATGCTGCCAACACCTCCACGCTGTGTCATTCAGCCACTATATGGTTGCCTCATGCTGCCAGCACCTCCACTCTGTGTCATTCAGCCACTACATGGTCTCCTCATGCTGCACACACCTCCACGCTTTGTCATTCAGTCACTATATGGTCTCCTCATGCTTCAGCCTCATCCAAGCTGGGTCATTCAGCCACTTTATGGTCTACTCATTCTTCAGCCTCATCCAAGCTGTGTCATTCAGCCACTATATGGTCTCATTATACTGCCAACATCTCCACACTGTGTCATTCAGCCACTATATGGTCTCCTCTTGCTGCCAAAACCTCCACGCTGTGTCATTCGGCTACTATATGGTCTCCTCATGCTGCCAACAACTCCACGCTGTGTCATTCATCCACTATAAGGTCTCCTCATGCTGCCAACACCTCCACTCTGTGTCATTCAGCCACTATATGGTCTCCTCATGCTGTCAACACCTCCACACTGTGTCATTCAGCCACTATATGGTCTTCTCATACTGATGCCACCTCCAGGCTCTGTCATTGTGCCGCTCTGTTGCAGTGATTCTAAAAGCGATGCAATTCTGAATAACAGTATTATTTCATTACCCCAGCACACTCCATGTGTATGTTTGAACAAAGCAACGTGTTCTACACCCTATTGAGGCTCTATGTAGGCCAGAAATAGCCATTTTTAATATATATTTGCCACGAATAAATTCGGATCAAAACAAATTTTTTTAAAAATTCAGTGAATCATCCAAAGCGAATATTTCAAAAGTTCGATCATCAATACAAGAAAAACAAAAGAGCAGAAATCATAATAAGGCATAATTTCAAGAAGCCCTCAAGCTATTCAGTAAATAGACATAGAGGGGCAGAAATTTGGTCAATATAAAGAAGACATCCAAGCATTCCATTCTTGCTCATAGTGCTTAATAGTGTTTTGTTTCTCATCATGTATATGTCAAGTCCAATGCTGTTTAGTAATTCTCCGTATATATTACATGCATGACTTAAAAAATTTAGTAAACAGATTTTTTTCAAAGACTGCTGTGATTTTGTGACCATGTGTCTGCTGCATATTTTGCATGTATAGATAGAATACATTTACTTGGAAAAGCCAAAGGTGTGGCACCACAGGTAGGATAGAGTGATATGTCATTAGGATTGGATGCCAGAGTTCTAGAGGTTCTTCCAGTGGGCTCAGGCTTTAACACAGTAGTGGACCTCTAAGGTGGATGGTATGGGGACCCCTAGTGGACTTTTTTGTAAGCCATGTTTTCTATAAAAAGGAAAAAAAAATTCTTATGATGTATTTAGAAAGGTTAATGTTTTGCCAAGATGTACAACATGGCCGTAAATTTTGGCACCCCTGAAATTTTTCAAGAAAATGAAGCATTTCTCACAGAAAAGGATTGCGGTAACACATGTTTGCTATACACATGTTTATTCCCTTTGTGTGTATTGGAACTAAACCAAAAAAGGGAGGGGACAAAAAGCAAATTGGACATAATGTCACACCAAACTCTAAAAATGGGCTGGACAAAATTATTGGCAATCTTAACTCAATTTGGTTGCACACCCTTTGGAAAAAATAACTGAAATCAGTCGCTTCCTATAACCATCAATAAGCTTCTTACACCTCTCAGCCGGCATGTTGTACCACTCTTCCTTGCAAACTGCTCCAGGTCTCTCTTATTGGAAGGGCGTCTTTTCCAAACAGCAATTTTAAGATCTCACCACAGGTGTGTAATGGGATTTAGATCTGGACTCATTTGAACTCTCCAGCACTTTGTTGCCATACACTTCTGGGTGATTTTTGATGTATGTTTGGGGTCATTATCCTGCTGGAAGACCCAAGATCTCAGACCCAAACCCAGCTTTCTGACACTGGACTGTACAGTGCAACCCAAAATCCGATGGTAGTTCTCAGATTTCATGATGCCTTGCACACATTCAAGGCACCCAGTGCCAGAGGCAGCAAAACAACCCCAAAACATCATTGAACTTCCACCATATTTCACTGTAGGTACTGCGTTCTTTTCTTTGTAGGCCTCATTCCATTTTTGGTAAACAGTAGAATGATTTGATTTACCAAAAAGCTCTATCTTGGTCTCATCTGTCCAAAAAAAGTTTTCCCAGAAGGATTTTGGCTTACTAAAGTTCCTTTTGGCAAAATTTTGTCTTGCTTTTTTATGTCTCTCTGTCAGCAGTAGGGTCCTCCTGGGTCTCCTGCTATAGTGTTTAATTTCATTTAAATGTTGACGGACAGTTCGCACTGACACTGATGCTCCCTGAGCCTGCAGGACAGCTTGAATATCTTTGGAACTTGTTTGGGGCTGCTTATCCATCATCTGGACTATCCTGCGTTTACACCTTTCATCAATTTTTCTCTTCCATCCACGCCCAGGGAGATTAGCTACAGTGCCATGGGTTGCAAACTTCCTGATAATGTTGCGCACTGTTGACAAAGGCAAATCTAGATCTCTGGAGATGGACCTGTAACCTTGAGATTGTTGATATTTTTCCACAATTTTGGTTCTCAAGTCCTCAGACAGTTCTCTTCTCCTCTTTCTGTTGTCCATGCTTAGTGTGGCACACAGACACACAATGCAAAGACTAAGTAAACTTCTCTCCTTTTTATCTGCTTATCTTGTCCCATGTGAGTTTAAAGGAGCATCACATGCTTGAAACCATCTTATTTTTCCACAATTTTGAAAGGGTGCCGATAATTTTGTCCAGAATAATTTTTGGAGTTTGGTGTGACATTATTTCCAATTTGCTTTTTTTTCCCTCCCTTTTTGGTTTAGTTCCAATACACACGAAGGGAATAAACACGTGTATAGCAAAATAGCAAAAATTTCAGGGGTGCCAACATTTACGGCCATGACTGTATGTGTATATATATATATATATATATATATATATATATATATATATATAAACAGGAGAATACAGCAGCACACTGCTAGCACAAAGATGCAGATAAAACATGAAATGCTATACAGCTATAGTGCAAAAAATGAAAAAGTGAGGTACTTAGCTCACAATTTGGCGGCCAAATAGTTTGGACCATCCCACTACGGTAAGGTGACCTCACTTCAGCCCAGCAGCGTGCACCTGTATGCCAGGTCCATGCAGTAGTTCTGGTATCAGTAGTGCTGGGCAACTTATTCCTGTTTTTGTTATATATATATGTACTAGCTGAGTACCCGACACTTCCAGGTTTTTCCTACCTAATCCCTGGGGGGGGGGAGGGGGGGAGGAAAAGCAGCAAAGAGGAAGCTTTGGTCCTCATATCCCGTCTTCAAATCCTGCCCCCATATCCCCTCCTCATATGCCGACCTCATATCCCATCCTAATTTCACAACCTCATACCCTATCCTCATATTTTGACCTCATATTCCGTCCTCATATTCCCTCCTCATATCTTGTCCTCATATCCCGTCCCCATATCCAACCTTATGTCCAGACCTTATATCCCTTCCCCATATCCTGTCCCCATATCCCATAACCATATCCCATCCTCATATCCTGTCCCCATATCCCAACCTCATATCCAGACCTCATAATCCGTCCCTATATCCCGTCCCCATATGCCGGTGCGTGGCTTAAAGGGTGGACGTGTATTTGCAAGATGGGGCATGGAATACGTGGAGGGTGTAGCTTGCCAGGTGGACTGACGCATTTACCAGGAGATGCAGAGTGGAGCTTGTGGAGTAAGGTATCAGAAGTTCAGGGGCGGACTGACTGGCCAGTTCATTCGTACGTGGTCCCACCGCCTGTCACATATTATTACAAGAATTTAATTTTTTAAATTTTTTTCAAACCCCCAGGCCCAGCCTCGGCCTGGGGAAAATGCCCTCCGCAGCCGCTGTGCTATTGCAGAGATTCCCTGTGTTAGTGCCGGGCCCGGAGCTGGCTGTCACTATCATTCCTCTTTCAGACAGCCACTGTGGCAGCGGCCCTTTAAGGGTAGGTTCACACATACGCAGATTTGATGCACACGATTTTCTGCTGTAGATTTCAATGTAAACTAAATGACTGAGCACAGCTTCTAATCTGCAGTTATAAATCCTGCACATCAAATCTGCGCAGAATCCTGTATGTGTGAACGTACCCTAAGAGAACCGCAGTGGCTGTCTAGGAGTGGGGCTTAGGTCACGGCCCACATGTGACCTTGTATAAGCCCAGGAATTCACTATGCTGAGGCCATTAAAGAACTCCCTGCTCTACTTTCTTAGCTTTCTCAGTCGGTGGCTGCAGGCGCAGGGCCAAGGGCACAAGAACAAGCCATCCTGGCCAGGTGGGTGGCTCATAAATGTAGTAGTTGTATTTTCTACATGCCGTTTACAGTCAGTCACTGGTACAGTCACAGCTATAACTTATATGTCTGATTGTGCCATCATGTAGGGAGCGGTAGGCAGGTAGAAAATAGTGAGTGAAGGAGAAGGCTTTCCAGCAGTACAGAGGATTTCTTGCAAACTGTAGTAAGGCAGACAGCATTGTTCAGTACAGTGTTTCCTAACCAAGGTGCCTCCAGCTGTTGTAAAACTACAACTTCCAGCATGCATGGACAGCCTTTGATAGTCTTTGGCTGTCCGGGCATGCTGGGGGTTGTAGTTTTGCAACACCTGGAGGCACCCTGGTTCGGAAACACTGGTTCAGTGTATGCCAGTGTTTCCAAACCAGGGTGCCTCCAGCTGTTGTAAAACTACAACTCCCAGCATGCCCAGACAGCCAAAGGCTGTAGGCGATAGTAGGCTATGAGGAAAAAATGAAAATGCAAAAATAAATTGGTCTGGTCCTTAAAGGGTACCTTTCGTCAAAAAAACTTTTGACATATTATAGATTAATGTATGCAGAATAACTTTACAATTGCATGTTATTAAAAAATATGCTTCTTTCTATTTCATTTTCCACTTTGAAAAAATGACCACTAGGGGTCTCCCTACCAGTCCTTTTTTTTTATAGATTTAAGACTCATGCAGGAGTCCTAAATCTCAGACTGCAACCGGAATACAGACAAACTCACCACTGCTCACTGCCAGGGAGCAGTGTTGAGTTTGTCTATGTCCCGGCTGCAGTCTGAGATTTAGGACTCCTGCATGAGTCTGAAATCTATTAAAAAAAGGACTGGTAGGGAGACCCCTAGTGGTCATTTTTTTAAAGGGGAAAATTAAATAGAAAGAAGCATATTTTTTAATAACATGCTATTGGAAAGTTATTCTGCATACATTAATCTATAATATATCCAAAGTTTTTTTGATGAAAGGCACCCTTTCAGGCAAAAATGGGCTTGGTCCTTAAGGAGTTAAACAAAAACCACAACTCTTGCAAATGAGGGTAGGTTAGGGTTAAATTAACTATCCTATATTTTTAGTGGACATATAACATGTGACCGAGTATTATAGAAATATTTCCAGCTGTTTGGAAGTTATAGATTTGTATGGGACTTTAAACAAAAACCCCGACTCTGGCAAATGGAGGTGGGTAAGGGTGAAATTACCTATCCTATGTTTGTTGTGGACATATAAGTAACATGTGTGCCAAGTTTCATAGTAATATCTTCACACACACACACATACACACAACACATTGAGATATATATATATATATATATATATATATATATATATATATATAATCTGCGTTCCAAATTTAGAGGGGGAACAACTCATGTATCAAAAAAAGATATAAACACATTTCTAGAATATGATTTACTGTGGTCAATCGCAGGGTAGAGCAGAAAGTGCTAAATAATTATACCATCAATGCTCTCCTCCTCGCAGGGAACGGAGCTCGTGCCTTGTTTCATGATTTCCTAACTATAATGTAATGTTTATCAGACCTCATGAATCAACCTACACAGTTTAGCTTGGCAAGAACACATTTAAGCTATTTTTGTTAGTAAAATCTCACAATACACATATCCGAAACATGACATAAGAATGTCTGGGGCTTTAAAAGGCTCCTGTAAGCTGATACTGTGCTTTCAAAATGTACTAATATTGGACTTGCTCATTTATGACAATTTATTCTGCTATGACTTGCTTACGATCATACAAAATATATGTATAAATCATAACTCTAAACAACAGACATTTGTTTAGTTGGTTGACAAAGATATTGGATTTTCTTAAAGGGGGTTTTCTACAGAGCTAAATAGGTCTAAACTGATGCAATATGTGAAATAAAACATAGTTCATGTGAACAAGCATTTCTGAAAATATACTGTTATATATATATATATAGATAGATAGATAGATAGATAGATAGATACTGGTATTTGGATAGAACTGTGATGCTTTTTTGAATAAAGGCTGGTGTTATAATAGGAGTGACCATTATGAGAGCACTCTACTGTAGATGAGATGCTATCACTGGCGTGTCTTGTCTAGAATATCTGTATGTATGCAAGTATGATAGATAGATAGTTAATTGCTTTCAACAATCCAATAAAGAGCCTCGCTCTATGCATTGGATGTCTGGAGTGCCGCAACCAAGATCGTGGGGGTCCCCAGAGATTGCACCCCCGCGATCAGACATCTTATCCCCTATCCTTTGGATAGGGGATAAGATGTCTAGGGGGCGGAGTACCCCTTTAAGGTGGCCATACACATTAGATTAAAGGAGGTCGATGGTTGAACAAAAATTGGATGAACTATTATTTCACCAATGTAGCTATACAAATTCATATTGGCTGTTAAAGTTGTTTAAACTGGCCATACATGATCAATGACATTAGGTGAAGAAGGTAAGATATTTTGGGGAAATATTCTGGGAAACGTTCTGAGAATAGTTCTCCCTGAAAGATTGTTCATGAACGAAAAATCTTTCCCTTTACGACCGATCTTTTGTCATGCTGTCTCCCAAAATGTTAAACACAACCAAATGTATTTCAGGTAATAACATTCTGTCATCACTCGTTGCAAAATTTCACCTTTCAAACAAGCATTTTTGTTAAAATCATTCACTTTCGTCAATGTTAATCTGGTGTATGGATACCTTTAGTACTGACCCATCTTTCTGTGTTTGTTTTCCAGATAGAGACCAGGATTAAGAAGATGACCCTTTCCAGCTCCACATTTCTGTGACACATCAGATCAAGTGTCTGCTGTAATCTTCTCCCCAATCCACCGTACTTGGGGAATGATGTTGAATAATAATCTGAGCCTAGCAAAAAATGTGACCAACATTCATTCTGCAACCTTGGGCCTAGTGTTAGGGAGCATATCATTTTTTACGGTTATCATGAACATTTTGGTATTGTATGCTGTAAAAATTGAACGCAAATTGCACACTGTTGGAAACCTCTACATTGTGAGCTTGTCTATTGCTGATCTTATAGTGGGCGTTGCAGTCATGCCACTTAACATTGTGTATCTCCTCAACCATGATTGGATCCTTGGAAGGCCAACATGTCTCTTTTGGTTGTCTATGGACTATGTTGCTAGCACAGCCTCTATCTTCAGCCTTTTTATCCTGTGTATTGATCGCTATCGCTCCATCCAGCAGCCGCTGCAGTATTTGAAGTATCGTACGAAAACTAGGGCTTTGGTCATGATCTCTGGAGCCTGGCTCCTCTCATTGACTTGGATAATTCCTATATTGGGCTGGCACGTATTTGCAAATGGTGGAATTAGATCAGTGTCGGAACATATGTGTGAAACAGAGTTTCATAAAGTGACTTGGTTCAAAGTTCTCACAGCCATATTGAATTTTTATATACCATCTTTGCTAATGTTGTGGTTCTATGCCAAGATATACAAAGCTGTGAGAGAACATTATCAACACAGGGAACTTATTAATGGCTCTTTTCAATTGTTCTATGATAGCAAGTTTGTCCAGAATGTCAAAATACTAAAAAAGCCAAGGAACTGTGTAAAGAAACAGTGCAGTAATGGATCTCTAATGGTGCCAGGGACAAGCCTTCACAGTCATTACGCATCAGTTGCCAATGTATTTCCGAAACAAAAAAGCTCACATGAACAGTTTCATATAGAAAACTTTGAGGGTCAGCAAACATTCAGCCCATGTGACAATAAGGTTGTCAAGCTGCATTGTTTCCCTTTAACCATAATACAAGCAAATCCGGAAGAATGCAGAAACTATGTTACCGTAAGCAGGAAAAATATTAAAGAACACTTCCCTGAAAACCTGGAGGTGACCGAAATATCAGAAGAACAGACTTTTGCTGAGGCTGGTTCTTGTATCTTACAATCAAACCAAATGGGGGAGAACCACACTGAAAACACAGAAAGTGCTGAAACCCGTCAATCGGGCAATTTTGGCTACCTGAAGCACACATGGCAAAGGATCCGCACACAATCCAAGCAGAATTTCAATGGACTTCATATGAACAGGGAAAGAAAAGCTGCCAAGCAGTTGGGTTTCATAATGGCAGCGTTCATGTTGTGCTGGATCCCATATTTTGTTCTTTTCATGGTCATAGCATTTTGTCAAGACTGCTTCAACCACAACATTCACATGTTTACCATATGGCTCGGCTACATCAACTCAACTCTAAACCCCTTGATCTACCCCCTGTGTAATGAGAACTTTAAGAAGACATTTAAGAAGATATTTCATCTTAGGTTAAACTGTGGTACAAAGGAAAAGTGCACGTCTTGTACATATAAATGAACTCGGAACGTTCTTCGATGGTCATGAAAAAATCAGTGTTAATTTCACAGCTCTCAAGAGGAACTTTTCCTTGGGATAGCTTAGACTTTCCATGGGTTGTGTCTGGTGTCTCATTTACTTATTTTTATTTATGAACATTGTATATTTTAGTCATGTCTGAGAAAATTAGAATTAAATATAATCTTAATGTATCGGGTGAGGATTAAGAAGTATAAGAAATTGCAAGGGTTTATCCCTTGAGATACATGTGAACATTATCAATTGAAGTAAAGAGATTCATGGGATTTTCTCTAAAGGCATAAACTGGATGAATCCGCTGAAGCATAACGATAAAGCCAAATAGAAAAAAGCATTTAATGTATGAGCGGATGTCATGGTCTTCGGGGTCTATTTTCCTTACTGCTTTCTATTCATTAATTGTAAACAACACATAAAAAAAACAACAACCTAAAATCTGTCATATGAGACTAAACATTTAAATTTGTTGTACTTCTGTTCTACTTCTGACATGATCTGCTAATTTGGATTGTCCCCTTTTTGTTACCCATTTTGTTTATGAAAAGCCTTCAGTCATCAATTGTATATGGCCATCTGCAACATATGTCCATGTGTAATAAGAGAACTACCGGTAGTTTTTAGGCTGAATATTATGGGAACATACACATTTAGTATTTACACTGTGTACATTGTGCAGTATATATTTTCCTGTGATACTTAAAGGGGTACTCTGCCCCTAGCATCTCATCCCCTATCCAAAGGATAGGGCATAAGATGTCAGATCGTAGGGGTCCCACCGATGGGGACCCCCGTGATCTCCCCTGCAGCGCCCCGCTATAATTACTGCACAGAGCAAACTCGCTCTGTGCGTAATGATCGGCGATACAGGGGCCAGAGCATCGTGATGTCACGGCTCTGCCCCTCGTGATGTCATGGCCCGTCCCTGAAATACAAGTCTATGGGAGGGAGCGTGGCGGCCATCACGCCCCCTCCCAGAGACTTGTATTGAGGGGGCAGGCCGTGACGTCACGAGGGGGCGGAGCCGTGATGTCACGATGCTCCGGCCCCTGTATTGCCGGTCATTACAAACAGAGCGAGTTTGCTCTGTGCAGTAATGATAGCGGGGTGCTGCAGCAGAGATCCCGGGGGTCCCCAGTGGTGGGACCCCTGCGATCTGACATCTTATGCCCTATCCTTTGGATAGGGAATAAGACACTAGGGGTGGATATCTTAGGATATCTTAGGATAATCTATCAATATCTAATGGAATTGGTGGAAGGCAGATTCCAATCCCTTTTACAGATTAGAAAATGGATGAGCCATGGGGGGTAATTGGTGGGGCTCTGGCTGCTACGACCTCTCATGAATCCCAAGAGGACAATAGTTCCCCAAACAGCATTCCATTCATTATCTATGATGCTTCTGAACATTGATAAATGTATCCCTATTTAAGAACATACATATGGGCCACCAGTGCATATTGTTTAAAAACTCATAGAAACATAGAATTCTGTTTTCATGTTGAGACACTTGAGAAATGTTGCATTTTTTCTGTTGCATATTTACCCCATTGACTTCATGGGTGAAGCTAAAATCAAACAGTGTATCGTTGCAAATTATGCTACAGAATATCTGTGGATCAGCAACAGATATCAAAACTGCAGATTGTAAAACCACAGATTTGCTAACTTACACTAAATCCCCACCAAAGCCCCCTACAGATTGTTTATGGATTCCATCGCAAATCCATCCATTACTCTAAGGCAGGGGTAGGAAACATGTAAGGCCCATGAAACTGTCCCAGTTACTCTGTCCCAGTAAGATCTTGATCTAGTTCGCTAAAGATCACACTGATTGTAACAAGGATTTAGCAATGCATTCTGGGGGAAACTGTAGATTCGCAAGGTAGGCCAGGATATATAACTTTTATCCATTCGCAACACATGATGAATCTAGTTTATCGTGAGGCCATTAAGGTTCCTGACTTTAAAACGCTCCATACCTGGCAACCTCCAGCTGATTTCAGTAGCTGGGGGCCGCTGCTAATAGCTGGCATACAGCGATAGGCTTTTAACCCATTAGATTGCTGCTGTCAAAGCTTTCAGCAGCATCTAAAGGGACATTTAAACCACCCTTGATGGTCTAGTTAGGGGGATTGCCCTCCCCCCCCCCCTTACCTCTCCTTCTGTCATCGCCATGGCTCTGTCTGGAGTAGGCTCTACCAATGGACCACAGATTACACAGATCAATGCAGTTCAATTTCACTTTTCTCATTACAAAGAAACCTACCAAAAGAAAATGAACACTTGTTATATACAATACTTTGTATTTAAATAAATAAATATCCTACACAGTACTTTATCTTTAAATAAAAAAGTTTTATTATGTTTTATGCCAAGATATGTTTGATGTTACAGGTCCAAAGTCTGAGCTTGCATTACTGAAATAGTCAGATAATAACTATTTCTGGTATCTTTTATCATAGACACCATTTGCGCATCCAAATTACCAACTTTAACTAAATATAGGTCCTGCCTTGCCTGTGCAGATTCTATCCTGAGGTTCTGCCATCAATAGAATAAGGCTCCATAAACCCTTTAATCCCTTAATGACCAAGGACGCAAATTTACATCCTGGTGCTTTGGTACATACTGTACATGACCATGAGTATCGGAGTGATGATCGGATCATGCGTGGATGGTCCCAGCTGCTGATCGATTAACCCCTCAGATGCAGTGATCAATACAGATCACGGCATCTGCAGCAGTGCGGTCAGAAATATGGATGATCAGATCACCTGCAGCGCTGCCGCGGCGATCTGGTCATCCAGAACGACGCACGGAGGTCCCCTCACCTGCCTCCACCTCCTTCTACGGGTCTTCTGCTCTGGTCTGAGATCGAGCAGACCACAGCAGAAGATGACCGATAACACTGATCAATGCTATGCCCTGTGCATAGCACTGAACAGTATTAGCAATCAAAGGATTGCTATAAATAGTCCTCTATGGGGTCTATTAAAGTGTAAAAATAAAAGTAAAAAAAGTTTTTAAAAAATTGAAAAATCCCCTCTCCCAATAAAAATGTAAAATATCCTTTTTTTCCCATTTTACCCCCATAAAGTGTAAAAAAAAAACTGAATACACCGATTTTTTCAAAATGGGCATGGTCCTTAAGGGGTTAAACTTATTTGTGCATCATTTTATTTTGTCAATGTATAACATTATTATTCCAATACCAGTACTACTATATATAAAGGAAAAAGTGTTTTTTAACTGTTACTGTATCTATATAGTTTGTTGCTGTTATTAGTTTGTCATATTGCCTCAAACATCATCATTGCCCAGTTCTATTGGACAGATTCTCAGTGAATACTGTATGTTATCCATCCCAAGTATCTTCCAGATTGCCCCTACACATAAAGTAATAAGACATTGAGAATGTCTATTTTCACCCCTTCTTTCCATCCAGACACAGTCACATTTACATCCAATCCAGGACTTAGCTGAGAACCGACAGTGTTTGGTCCACTTGACCAATTTGAATACATGATCTAATGATGCATTTCTAATAATTTGTATTTGTGTGTCGGCATCTGGACATACATAAGCTAACCCTATAGATCAATTTCTTCCTTTAGGACTTTAGGAATTTCCCAAGCTAAATCCTACCTGATCAGAAATGATCCCTCAACATTGCATTTTAATGCACTTGGAAAACAGCACTGAGCAAGTCACTAGGCTTTCCTCACAATTAAAGGGGTACTCTGTAGGGAAAAAAGTTTTTTTAAATCAACTGGTGTAAGGAACTGTCTAGAGCCAGACCAAATACCCATAGCATACCTCTCCTGCTTTGGACAGTCTCTGACATGAACAGAGGGGGCAGCAGAGAGCACTGTGGTCAGATTGGAAAGAACTATTTTCTCTGGAGCATACAGTGGCTTATACGTATTGGAAGGCTTAAAGGAGAACGCCAGCCAAATGAAATCACCTTTAAAGGGGTACTCTGGCGCTTAGACATCTTATCCCCTATCCAAAGGATAGGGGATAAGATGCCTGATCGCGGGGGTCCCGCCGCTGGGGACCCCCATGATCATGCATGCAGCACCCCAGTTAAAATCAGTCTCCAGAGCGTGTTCGCTCCGGGTCTGATTACCGGCGACCACAGGGCCGGCGGCGTGTGACGTCATGCCTCCACCCCCGTGTGACATCACGCTCCGCCCCTCAATGCAAGCCTATGTCAGCCAGCTGTCACGCTCCCTCCCATAGGCTTGCCTTGAGGGGCGGAGCGAGAGGTCACACGGGGCGGAGGCGTGACGTCACACGCCGCCTGCCCTGTGGTCGCCGGTAATCAGACCCGGAGCGAACACGCTCCGGGGACTGATTTTAACTGGGGTGCTGCGTGCAAGATCACTGGGGTCCCCAGCAGTGGGACCCCCGCGATCAGGCATCTTATCCCCTATCCTTTGGATAGGGGATAAGATGTCTAAGCGCCGGAGTACCGCTTTAATAAAGCTGCATATGTTAAAGTTATATAACTTTTCAATGTACAAGTATAGTCTTTGCTGAGCACCGCTTTTCCTCCAGACAGGAAGTCCAATAGTTCTTATCACACATGTCTAAGCGCCGGAGTACCGCTTTAATAAAGCTGCATATGTTAAAGTTATATAACTTTTCAATGTACAAGTATAGTCTTTACTGAGCACATACCCTGTTTTTCCAATAGTCCAATAGTTCTTATCACACATGTCTAAGCGCCTGAGTACCGCTTTAATAAAGCTGCATATGTTAAAGTTATATAACTTTTCAATGTACAAGTATAGTCTTTGCTGAGCACATACCCTGTTTTTCTCAGCTTTTCCTCCAGACAGGAAGTCCAATAGTTCTTATCACACATGATGACTGTTGGGCACCAGTTTTTCTGGTGCCCGACACATCACTTTCTAAAGGTCACTCTCCATTCTCCTCAGCTCAGAGAGCCGTGCTTCAGTGTGCAGTGTGTGTCTGTCCCTGATAAGGCTAAGGTTCACATCTATCTTCACTGCTTTTTTTTAAAGTTTTTATGTTTACCACTTTTTGCTAGATATCTCCTTTAAGATTTTTAAATAGCAGTCACTTACAAATCTGTATAACTTTCTGTCACCAGTTGGTTTACATTTTTTCTTCCTTAAAGAGTACCCCATTAATCCTGTGGCTCCTGTTGCTTTTCATTTTGAGCTGCTGTACAGCTATTATGGTTGTCATACAGCTTTCCTAGAAGCAGGGGGAAATGCTCTTCAGCTGATGTATAGTGCATTTGAATATATAACCGTATGAATGTTTACATGATTTTTATGGAGATTTTACTGTATAGAGAAAATATATTCATGCTATTCTTGTATTTTATTTTATTTTTATTTTTTTTTTATTCTAAAAGGCAAAAACTGGTGAGTTGTGTAACAATCCTACATTGTGCAACCATTACATTATTATATTTTCCAGCTATTTTTCAGAACCTGAGGTAAAAAAAACTATATAGAAGAAACCAATGGAAAATCAAATGTGGAGCCAGCTGCCAGTGAAAACCAACAGGTAGCATGACCTGCTGTATGTCAGAAAGGCACAAGAAACAGCAGGAAATCTATTTATGAGCACAATGGACATTATAGTAACCTGGAGTATAGCTGAGATAAATAATATGTTTGAAATACCAGATATGTTTACATTGAAATAAATCCATCCAGCAAACCATCTGACTCATTTCCTTCTTTGGTGCAAATGTATTTAAAATGGATCTTAGGGAGCGTACAAAAAAAATAGGAACACAATTCCAGATCAGCACTCGAAAACTTTAGGCAAAATGTATACACTGTCCCCTACAGGACATGAAGGGTGATGCATCATACAGGGAATCTATGAACACTATATAGTGGTCCCTCAACATACGATGGTAATCCGTTACAAACGGACCATTGTTTGTTGAAACCATTGTATGTTGAGGGATCCATGCAATGTAAAGTGTAGGACAGTGGTCTACAACCTGCGGACCTCCAGATGTTGCAAAACTACAACACTCAGAATGCCCGGACAGCCGTTGGCTGTCCGGGCATGCTGGGAGTTGTATTTTTGCAACATTTGGAGGTTCGCAGGTTGAAGACCACTGGTATAGGAAGTTGTACTCACCTGTCCCTGCCGCTCCGGACCATCACCGCTCATCACCGCTGCCCTGGATGTTACCTACCATCACTGTTGCCACGTCCCCGGGGTGTCCCCGACGCTCTGGTAAGGCCTCTGCTTCCCCGGCATCCTCGCTCTCCATCGCCGCCATCACGTCGCTACGCACGCCGCTTCTATTGGATGACGGAACGATGTGCGCAGCGACATTATGACGACGATGGAGAGAGCCGACGATGGAGGGGATCCCGAAGAGGATACGCCGGAGCCCCAAGGACAGATAAGTGATCGTCAGCGGACCACATGGGCACCGTAAACGGCTATCCGGGGGAAGCTGAAGCAGTCTGCGCTGCCGGATAGCCGTTTATGCGATGGCCCCGACATACAAAAGCATCGTATGTTGATGCTGCCTTCAACATGCGAGGGCCTCTGAGAGGCCATCGCATGTTGAAATTATCGTATGTCGGGGCCATCGTAGGTCGGGGAGTCACTGTATTGGGGGAGATTTATCAAAACTTGTCCAGAGGAAAAGTTGCAAAGTTGCCCATAGCAACCAATCAGATCACTTCTTTCATTTTTCACAGGCATTTTCAAAAAGGAAAGAAGTGATCTGATTGGTTGCTATGGTCAACTCAGTAACTTTTCCTCTGGACAAGTTTTGATAAATCACCCCCTATGTGTCTCAGGCTGTTGCACAACTACAACTCCCAGCATACTTGGACAGCCTCTGACATAGTTGTGGTTAATGTCCATAAACAATACACATAGACTAGTAATGTGCCTTTAAATGTCACCATCTTTTTATCCATTATTTTAACAGTGTTGATTCTAAAATCTGTGTAAGATAAATATTGAAATATTATTCATTTGGCATCTACAGTGAGCCTGGAACATCTGAACAAGTACATTTCCTACCCTAAACCTCCGAGGATAAAAATAGCTAGAATCATTATCAGCAAGTATTCCAGCTGACCCTTTGGTCATTCTGCCGGCTTAGGACATAATTTATGGTTAAACTCTGCATCCCAAATAAGTGAAATGAGGTAGCATGAGCTGTTAAATATTATGAAATGGTTTTCCATGACTTATACATACCACATATGGATTCAGACGACACCACCGCCTGTTTGGTATGCAGGAAGGCATAGTGGCTAGAGATAGAACTGTCCATCCATTCATCAGAATATTATTGCCATAGTAAGATTTGCTCAAAATTCTCAGAATGTGCTCAAAGTAAGGATTATGTCAGTTTCCCATATTTCACTTTAAATATATACAGTGCAAATATTTTGTATGACCCTATGGCTGGTCTCATGCCCCTTAATCGCAAGGACTCAGGTGTCCCACTTTGGTTGCAATAGGAAATGTCAACAATGAGATTGCAAGTGGCCACAAGTAAACTGTACTATTTGCTTGCATGCCATACACATTTAGGTGTAACGGTCAATGAGTGTGGACCAGCTGTGAGAACCAACCAATTTGGCTTTATGCCACTCTCTAAAGAAGTTGTGTAAGTAACCCCTAAGTTTTCACCCTTTAACCCTCTCCTATGAGGATCTGGTCTCTGCTGCCTGGGGCTACCAGTTTTATACCTCTGAGTGTTGTCCCAGTGTGAGTGACAGCTGGTCCAGCTGGAATAGATGCTAGTGTAAGGTGCCAAGAGATTAGGCAGAGACATGTCTAGCCTGGGGCCTTCAGCAGGCAGCATACTAGTGTAGTCAGGAACAAACAATTTGAATAGAGACAGGTCTAGGCAGGCAGCTCAGATTTGAGAGCAACAAGCCAGGTCATGCACTGGAGATGCAAAATATGATACAAGGGAGGAGACAGAAATGTAGATAGGTCAGGTCTGTGTCCCCAAAAAAACAGTCCTGCACCAATCCCTGCTCAGCACCACCAGTGTGAAGCAGCTCCATCTTGTCTTCCTTGCATCCTACAGATAGCACTGCAGGAACAAGAGCAGGAGCACAGACAAGAAAGAAGTCCCAACATGAACTGGTCACAAGAGGTCACAAGAGGTAAGCTGGTGACTGTGTTCGCAGGGAGACACCAAATTCTGACAGGAACAAGCTGACTGTATTACCAAGGGTAGATGAGCTCATAGAAAAATAATTCATGGATGAAAATATTTAGTCAATTAAATACCATGAACTATCTTGTTGACAAAACAGAGTCTACAACAGGTCTACAGTACAGTCCACAGTGTGCCACCCCAGATACAATGCCAGCCACAGTATGTGCCTTGGTACAGTGCCAGCCACAAAGTGTCTCTCGATACACTGTAGGCCACAGTTTGTTCCTCAATACATTGCCAGGAGAAGGAGATCAGTAGATCATCAAATTGTGGAACATCGGAAGGAGCGCAGACCTCTTGGTAGTATTAAAAATTGCTTTATTTGTATAAAACAAATGTTTTATACAAATAAAGCTATTTTTAATACTACCAAGAGATCTGCGCTCCTTCCAATGTTCCACCATTTGATGATCTACTGATCCACTCTCCTTCTCTTTGATGTACTGGGACTCGTTCAGAGGATCCAGAGGAACCAGGACGCTGCGACAATCATACTCTACATGCCTCAACAGGTGTAATGCTCTTAGCATAACACCATAAGATACGGGTCCATCCTGCTGACCTTAATTCTTTTATAACTACATGATTGTACCCCCTTTTACCTGCACAAGGTGTGCACCGGCCTTTTCTCCCCTTTTGTCAATCAATACATTGCCAGCCACATTGTGACCCTTGATACCCTGCCAGTTACAGTATGCCCCTCGATACACTGACAACCAAAGTGTGTCGCTTGATAAACTGCCAGCCAGATTGTGTCCCTCGACACACTGCAAGTCACAGTGCTTTCCCCCATACACTGCCAATCACAAAATGCCCTTCATACACTGCCAGCCACACTGAGTCCCAATGTTCCTTTCCATCAGGACCGGACAGGGGACCAAACCATATTTCAAATAATGACAAATATGATATAATGATTTTGTGTTGTCTGTTATACAGTACAGAACATGTTAGTCACTGTCATTTATTATATGGGAGTATAATATAGGATGAAACTCAGAATCAGTACAGGATAAGTAATTAAATAGACACAGTGTACACAGTGGGGGGTGTGTATGAAGGCTTTTACACTGTTTTTTTACTGTGTTTTGTCGCAATTTTCTTTATATGTTACTTTTTGCAACAATCAGTTGCGCCAAATGATTTAGAACATTATCACTGATTTGACGGTGTTAGTCGTGATTTCAGTTGAAATCATGCCTTTGTGTCTTTTAGTTTTGGCGCAAGTTTGGGCGCAATCATGCTCGTTAAGTCGCAAATTTACAACAAGAAAAAAATGACAATAAGTAAGGAGAAAGTAGCTACAACAATAGAAGGTAGAACACTGACCAACCAAAGTGTGTTATAAATGTTTGTTTACATTAACCTCTTGGGGACGCATGGCATATGCATACGCCCTACATCCTCAATCCTTAAGGACTCAGGGCGGGGACGGGGACCGGACCAGGATGTCTGCTGAAATCATTCAGCAGGCATCCCGTGAAAATACCTGGGGGGGTCCTGACCCCCCCCCCCCCCCCCCCCCAATGTCGACGATCGGCGCAAATAGACGATCAATTCAGATCTGCGATTTGCGCAATTCCGGGCTGATCGAGTCTCTGATGACCCGATTGCCCGGAAAATAGTGATGATCGGAGCTGTCAGTGACAGCCCCGATCATCCTAAGGGATAGGAGCGAGGTGGCAGGGTGCCACCTCCTCCTTTCCCCTGCGATTGGCCGATCCGCAGTCTGATTGGCGAATCGCAGGGTAGGGGTGGGTGGAACGTTCATTTCCCCCCGCTTTACCCTCCCCTGCATGTCGGGGAAGATGGCGGCGAGGCGCAGGGGCCATTGATACGATGGGGACCGGCAGCCATTACCTGGCGAGC
Organism: Hyla sarda; assembly: GCF_029499605.1. NCBI lineage: Eukaryota > Metazoa > Chordata > Amphibia > Anura > Hylidae > Hyla > Hyla sarda. The sequence continues at coordinate 79,378,330 of NC_079194.1, read as the reverse complement.
GGCGACAGTCACGCGGGGACGAGCTGTAGTTTTTCAGCAGCTGGAGGTTTGCCCCCCCCCCCATGTGAATGTATAGGATACATTCACACAGGCGGGGGTTTACAGTTAGTCTCTCGCTGCAAGTTAGAGATGCAGGAAATTTTCTGCTGCAGCTCAAACTCCCAGCGGGGAGCTCGCAGTAATCCCCCGGCAGTCTGAATGTACCCTAAAAACACTACACTACACTACACTTACACAAAATAAAGCTTAAAACACTACATATACACATACCCCTACACAGTTACCCCCCCCCCCCCCCCTCCCAATAAAAATGAGAAACCTCTGGTATGGCACGGTTTCTAAAACGGAGCCTCCAACTGTTGCAAAACAACAACTCTCAGTATTGCCGGACAGCTATTGACTGTCCAGGCATGCTGGGAGTTTTGCAACAGCTGGAGGCACCCTGTTTGGGAAACACTGCTGTAGGGTAATTTTAGTATGCGAGGCAAGTCTAATTCTTGCATCCGGGTCCATCCCTATGCAAATATCTAATTCAGGCCTCAAATGCGCATTGCGCTTTCTAACTCCGGAGCCCTGTCGTATTTCAAGGCAACAGTTTAGGACCACATATGGGGTATTTCCATACTTGGAAAAAGTTACCCAACACATTTTGGGGGGCTTTTTCTCCTTTTACCCCTTATGAAAAGGTAAAGTTGGGGTCTACACCAGCCTGTTAGTGTAAAAAAAAGAAAAAAATTGACACTTACATTCTGGTGTTGGCCCATGCTTTTCATTTTCACAAGAAGGAAAAGGAAAAAAACACCCCCAAAATTTATAACACAATTTCTCCTGAGTACGGAAATACCCAATATGTGGACGGAAAATGCTCTGCCGACGCACAACAAGGCACAGGAGTGAGAGCGCACTATCTACATTTGAGGCCTAAATTGGTGATTTGCACAGGGGTGGCTGATTTTACAGCGGTTCTGACATGAACGTAAAAAAAAAAAAATACCCACATGTGACCCCATTTTGGAAACTAGACCCCTCACAGAATGTAACAAGGGGTATAGTGAGCCTTAGCACCCCACAGATGTTTAACAAAAATTCATCAAAGTAGGACGTGAAAATGAAAAATTTCATTTTCTTCACTAAAATGCTGATGTTATCCCAAATTTTTCATTTTCACAAGAGATAATAGGACAAAAGCCTCCCAAAATGTGTAACACCATTTCTTCTGAGTATATAGATACCCCATGTGTGGACGTAAAGTGCTCTGCGGACGAACTACAATGCTCAGAAGAAAAGGAGTGTCATTGGGCTTTTGGAGAGAGAATGTGTCTGGAATTGAAGGCCATGTACAGTTACAAAGTCCCCATGGTGCCAGAACAGTGAAACGGGGTCACATGGGGGGCAACATGTGACCCCATTTTGAAAACTACACCCCTCACGTAATGTAATAAGGGGTACAGAGAGCATTTACACCCCACAGGTGGCTGACAGATTTTTGGAACAGTGGTCCGTGAAAATGAAAAATTTAATTTTTCATTTGCACAGCCCACTGTTCCAAAGATCTTTTAAACGCCAGTGGGGTGTAAATGCTCACTGCACCCCTTATAACATTCTGTGAGGGGTGTAGTTTGCAAAATTAGGGGTTTCTGTTGTTCTGGCATCATGGGAGGTTTGTAAATGTACATGGCCCCCGACTTCAATTCCAGCAAAATTCTATCTCCAAAAGTCCAATGGCGCTCCTTCTGTTCTGAGACCTGTATTGCGCCAGCAGAGCACTTAATATCCACATATGGGGTGTGTTCTTAACCGGGAGAAATTGAGCTTCAAATTGTGGGGTCCATTTTCTCCTATTACACCATGTGAAAATGAAAAATTTGGAGTAACACCATAATTTTAGTGGTAAAAATTAAATTTTCCATTTTCACGTCCAACTTCAACGCAAAGTCGTCAAACACCTGTGAGGTGTTAAGGCTCACTGTATCCCTTGTCACGTTCCTTGAGGGGTGTAGTTTCCCAAATACTACGCTATGTGTTTTTTTTTTTTTGCTGTTCTGGCACCCTGGGGACTTTCTAAATGCAACATGCCCCCCAAAAATCCTTTCAGAAAAATTCTCTTTGAAAAAGCCAAATTTTGCTCCTTCTCTTCTAAGCATTGTAGTGTGCCAGCAGAACTTAACATCCACACATGGAGTGTTTTATTAATCAGGAGAAATTGGGCTTCAAATTTTGGGATCCATTTTCTCCTATTATCCCTTGTAAAAAAAAGAAAAATTTGAGGTAACACCATCCTTTTAGTTTTAAAAATAAAATTTTCCATTTTCACGCCCAATTTCAACGCAAAGTCGTCAAACACTTGTGGGGTGTTAAGGCTCACTATACCACTTGTTACGTTCCTTGAGGGGTGTAGTTTCCAAAATAGTATGCCATGTGGGGGGATTTTTGCTGTTCTGGCAACCTGGGGACTTTCTAAATGCAACATGACCTCCAAAAACCATTTCAGCAAAATTAAATTTCAAAAAGCCAAATTTTTCTCCTTCTCTTCTGAGCACTGTAGTGCGCCAGCAGAGCACTTAACATCCACATATGGGGCATTTTCTTAATCTGGAGAAATTGGGCTTCACATTTTGGGGTCCATTTTCTCCTATTATCCTTTGTAAAAAAAAGAAAAATTTGAGGTAACACCATCAATTTAGTGTTAAAAATAAAAATTTCCATTTTCACGTCCAACTTCAACACAAAGTCGTCAAACACCTGTGGGGTGTTAAGGTTCACTATACCCCTTGTTACGTTCCTTGAGGGGTGCAGTTTCCAAAATAGTATGCCATGTGTTTTTTTTTTTTTTTGCTGTTCTGGCACCATGGGGGCTTCCTAAATGCAACATGGCCCCCAAAAACCATGACAGCAAAATTTGTTTTCAAAAATCCTACAGTTGCTCTTTCCCTCTTGAGCCATATTGTGGACACAGAGCACTTTATGTCAACATATGAGGTATTTACGTACTCAAGAGAAATTGGGCTACAAATTTTGTTTTTTTTTTCTCCTTTTAGCACTTTTAAAAATGGAAAAATGGGGCTAAAAGAACATATTAGTGTAAAAAACGCAGATTTTGATATTCTCCTCCACTTTGCTGCAATTCTTGTGAAACACGTAAAGGGTTAACACACTTTTTGAATGTAATTTGGGAAACTTTGAGGGGTGTAGTTTCTATAATGGGGTTATTTATGGGGTATTTCTCACAGAAAGGCCCCTTAAATCCAGTTCAAACTTAACTGGTCCCTGAAAAATTCTGATTTTGACGTTTTCATGAAAATTTTGAAAATTGCTGCTATACTTTGAAGCCCTCTAATGTCTTTAAAAAGTAAAAATAGGTCAATTTTATGATTTCAACATAAATTAGACATATTGTATTTGTGAATCAATATAACATTTATTTGGAATATCCATTTTCCTTACAAGCAGAGAGTTTCAAAGTTAGAAAAATGCAACATTTTCAAAATTTTCATGAAATTTTGTGATTTTTCACCAAGAAAGGATGCAAGTAACAACAAAAAATTACCGCTATGTTAAAGTAGAATATGTCACGAAAAACTATCTCGGAATCAGAATAATCGGTAAAAGCATCCCAGAGTTATTAATGCATAAAGTGACAGTGGTCAGAATTGCAAAAATGGGCTCAGTTCTTAAGGTGAAAAAGGGCTGAGTCCTTAAGGGGTTAAAATATTTTGTGTTTCCTCCAAAAAATAATATTGTTGCAGTTACACCAAGACAATTTTTTTATTTTTATTTTTTAAATATACTGTTTTTATTTTTTATATGCTTTAAGAATGTCACATAACTATGATTTTTTTATCTACATTTTTAAACATACAACTTCAACATAAAATATTTTTTGGGATAACAACTCCACAGGCTTAGCAAAACATGTTGCAAATTAGTTTTTTTACAAAAAGAACACATTTTAGAAAACTGTTCAATTCCACAACATTGCACATTTTGGGGGAGATTAATCAAAACCTGTTTAGAGGAAAAGTTTCCCAGTTGCCCATAGCAAAGAATCACATCGCTTCTTTCTTTTTTAACAAAACCTCTGCAAAATTGAAAAGTGATCTGATTGGTTGCTATGGGCAACTGGGTAACTTTTCCTCTGGACAGGTTTTGATAAATCTCCCCCTCTGTACTTTGCACACGCTCTTTTTTAATGGTGTTGGTGGAAGTTCAACATCCTTTATGCTCACTAATTATGTTATGAAGGACCTTTCTGATATTAAAGGGGTCCTCTGTTTGTGATAATTTTTAGAACAATAAACTGGTGCTAGAAAATTTATCAGATTTGTAAATTACCCCTATCCGAAAAAGAAAAATACTTCTATTAGTTGTCATCAGCTGTAAACTCCACAGGAAGTTGTCTACTTATTTTCAGTCTGTCCACAGTGCTCTGTGCTGCCACCTCTGTCCTTAATCAGAACTACCGGAGCAGGAGAAAGTGTCTCCAACAAACCTCTCCTGCTCTGGGCCATTCCTGAGATGGACAGAGGTGTCAGTAGAGAGCACTGTGGTTAGACTGAAAATAATGTGACAATTTACTGTGGATTACTTTTTTTTTTTTCAGAAGTAATTTACAAATTTGTCTAACTTTGTAGCCCCAGTTGTTTGTTTCCATTTTTTTTTTACACTGGAGTAACCCTTGAAATACTTCTTTGTTGATGGGTATACAAAATGTGCAGCTTCACATGGCATCATGTCTACTTTTAAACAACAAAATAACCAAATTATTCCTTTATTCATGGCCTGATACATATTTTTCTTAAAAATGGCGTAGAAGTTGATTATTTTTTTGATTATATGTTTCAAAGTGATGCAGTATTGCTTTTTCCGTTTTTGGATTTGCATCTGTGATAGGTTGTCCTGGTTGATTATTGGACTCTTCACTAGCTGCCACGTTGCTTTCAATTGGCTCTAAATTCAAGGTTATGTGTTCTGTGTTCTCATCTTCTCTCTGTTTGTTAAGAATGAAATAACATAATTTAGAAACTTTGGCAATTTTGATTGATATAAAAACTAAATCGGTCATCTTTTTCTACCATCTATACCTTCCTTTCACTAACTGACCTAACATGTTTTTGATTTGGGGATAAGTTGTTATCTCATCAAGGCCAAACAAAGAGATGTCATGACTTTTTCACCTGAAATTCAAGCTCAAAATAGCCACCACTAGGGGTCGCCTGTCTTTTAGCCAGACAGACTAGTCTAGATTTTACAGCATACTGGATATCGGCCGTAAAGCATACCGGTATCCAGTATAGGAGATTTCTATTGAGTGTATGCAAAACTACAGATAAAGGATGTGTGGACATGCTGGGAGCTGTAGTTTTACAACAGCTGGAGGCAACACTGCTCTAACACAGTTATTTACAAACATTGCAGCTTCAGTTGTTACTAAACTACAACTCTCAGCATGCTGAAATAGTCAAAGCTTTCTGGGACTCCTGAATGACAAAGAAGTTGATCAGACATTCAGGAGTCTGTGAAAGATGAATGACACACATAGTGACAGCTATGCTGATTAGCATCCAGCTTTACTAGGAGAAGATAAAACAGATAGAACATGTATTTATAAAAATGCTGTACTTTTATCTAAAAAATTCCTTGCACTAATTTTATAAAGATCTATTTTTATATTTATACATTTTATCCTGTTATGAATTCATCATAATGTCTTCTGATTACTGCACGCAAGCTCCAAATATCTTCCTCCGACACATGACACAGCATAAAACCAGAGAGGAAAGGGTTACAGAGTGGAGAGTACTGATTGGCTGACTGCACAGGCTTGCTCCTGTGAGGGAGACAGACTGACACACCCCCTCCAGCCTGCACAATGAAAAAGTAACTCACCAGCAGATAAATGCTTATATCTCTGGATATATAGGTAGAGACACATAAAAATTATATGCCCATGATCAGGATTGGGGCCTGAGTAACATATCGCCTTAGGGACTCCGCGTTTTCCGTTTTTGCTTTTTCATTTTTTCCTCATCACCTAAAAATCATAACGCTTTCAATTTTGCACATAAAATTATATGATGGCTTATTTTTTGCACCACCAATTTTACTTTGCAGTGACATTAGTAATTTTACCCAAAAATCCACGGCGAAACGGAAAAAAAATTCATTGTGCGACAAAATTGAACAAAAAATGTAATTGTGTAACTTTTGGGGGCTTCCGTTTCTACGCAGTGCTTTTTTTGGTAAAAATAGCACCTTATCTTTATTCTGTAAGTCCATACGGTTAAAATGATACCCTACTTATATAGGTTGGATATTGTCGTACTTCGGAAAAAAATCATAACTACATGCAGGAAAATTATATGTTAAAAATTGTCATCTTCTAACGCCTATAACTTTTTTATTTTTCTGCATAAGGGCCGGTATGAGGACTCATTATTTCCGCCGTGTTCTGAAGATTTTATCGGTACCATTTTTGTATTGATCAGACTTTTTGATTGCTTTTTATTCATTTTTTCATGATATAAAAAGTGATCCACGCCATTGACCGTGCGATTTCATTAACAATATATTTTTATAGTTAGGACATTTTCGCACACGGCGATACCACATATGTTTATTTTTATTTACACAGTTGTTTTTTTATGGGAAAAGGGGGTGATTCAAACTTTTATTAGGGAAGGGGTTAAATGACCTTTGTTAACTTTTTTTTTCACTTTTTTTTTGCAGTGCTATAGCTCCCATAGGGACCTATAACACTGCACACACTGATCTCTTATGCTGATCCCTGCAAAGCCATAGCTTTGCACGGATCAGTGAGCTAGGGGTTCGATTGCTCAAGCCTGTAGCTCAGGCTTGGAGCAATTAAACCTTGAACGGACGCCGCGGAGACAGGTAAGGAGACCTCCGCTTGCGTCCCAGCTGATCTGAACATCACTGAGCTGCTGGGAAGCATCTACTTTCACTTTCAGACACGGCGGTCCACTTTGACCGCCACGTCTGAAAGGTTAGTAGCACGCGGAACAACGATCGGTGCCACGCGCTGTTAGCCCAGGGTCCCGGCTATGAATAGCAGCCCGGACCGACCCGGTGTGATGCGGAGTCCTGAAACATGTGTACCTCATGTTTGTTGTTGTTGGAGTGAGTAGGTGGTTTCCTTTGGACTTGCTTGTGGATGTTTGGCCTTGTGCGTACTTACTTTGTAAAATTTATTTTGCCTTTATGTGTTATTAGCAGTTTGCATTACCTTGTGTTTCAGCTCCTTGCTTAAAGGGGTGCTCCAGTGGTCAATGTGTTTTTGTCATCCTAACTTACCCTTGTTGTTGTTTTTCCTTTGTTTCCTTTGTGTCTTGGTTGCTATTTTTTTGTTCTCTGGTGTTTTTTTGTCTGCAAGTTGATGTTTTTTTTAGCTTTTCCTGTTTCCTTTTTGTTGATGGGCTCCAAACTACAAATCACTGCAGGCCACATGCCCTGTTTTTTTTTTTTGTTTGGGGTGTGTACTGCTTTCGTTTGGGTTCTGCCTGGCTTACTGTTTGTCTGCCCCAGTACTTCCCCTTTGTATTTTGGTGATGCCTAGTTCCTGCCCTTCTGTTTAGCATTCTGTCTCTCACATGGCTAGGTGTTTGGTTATGTTTGTGGAATATTGGCAGATGGCTGCTGTTACTTTTCAAGCATATCATAGCACATTTGTCCTCCTTGACAGCTGACATGTTCCTACATTCCTACATGTCCTACATTCTCTTTGCGCTCCAGTATAGATGTTCATGTTATTTATCCTGCACAAAATGAAAAAGCCCAAGAATTGCTAATTTGGGTTCAAAAATGTGAATAAAAAGGACCAAAATGTAGCATATATCATTAAAATAATACCAATAAAAAGAACGGCTCATCACACAAAAAAATAGGCCATCACAGAATGGGGTCGAATAGAAAGTGAAACAGTTATGGCTGACAGAACATGGCAACACAAAAAAGGACTTTGTTGTAAAAAGCTAGAAAAACTGGGTAATGGCCATAACCGTATAGACCTACAGAATAAAGATAACATTTTACAGCACAGTGAATGCCATTTAAAAAATTATTTTAAAAAAAACACCAGAAATCTTTAAATGTTTACAATATTTTGGTGTTTTTTAATAAATGTAAACAAAAATTTTGCACTAATATGAAGTACAATATGTAGAAAAAAACTGAAAAAGCATTTAAAAGTCATTACCACCTAAAAAGAAACATGTCAGATTTTAAAAATTGGAGGAGGGGGGGGGGGGGGGGCTGTCCAGGATTAGAAAAATGCTGCCTCTCTTTTGCAAAAACAGCACCACTGTTGTCCATAGGTCATGAGTAGTACCGGAGCTCAGTCCCATTCACTTTAATGGAGCGGGGCTGAAATGTAAGACACAACCTGTGGACTGGTATGGCGCTGTTTTTGCAAGAAAGTAGCAACATTTTCTAATTGTGAACAACCGTAAGGGGTTAAAGAGATGTGCCTAAGCGGCATATCGCTCATTGCTAAAGCCAACGGCCCTGGTCTTCCTTTTTGAGTGGATGTCACATGATAGCTGCAGACAATCAGCTGCAGTACAGAATAAAGTGTTTGTCTGTATTCCTGCCCGCCCTGTGTGGCAGATGCTGCTTCAATGCCCGTCTTGGGCCCACACTACTCAGGACTCTATAAAATGCAAAGTTATGCAATAGTTAATGTATTGTATTAATTTTCTATGCACTTGTTACTTTAAAGATCCTGTTGTCATGGACCATGTTGTTAGGGGAGTATGCAAAGGTGAACCAGGTGACTTATCTGGCCAATTGGACCCCTCTAAATTGATCCCATATATAGTGAGGTAGGAGTTCAGAGTTCAGTTAATGCTGAGGGACAGTTGAGAGAAGTCTGAGGAGCCTGTGAGGTGATTCTGAAGGAGGCCTGAGGCCTAGTCCAGCAACCATGCATCTTCTAAAAGTTAACTCCTGCACCTGGGTGGAAGTCAAAGCCTGGTGGCCTGGTTGGGGATTCATTTCAAGTCAAGTCCAGCAAGTAAATCAGTCAAGTTAGTCTTTCAATTAACTACAGTCCAGCGTGGGTTGCATACAGCAAGTCAGTCACAGTATCATACCACTGCAGGTCCCAGCAAGCCTATAAGTTTCTCAAAGTTCACCCTGCATCTCCTTCATACTAATCAGAGCTGTAACGGATTGTACAACCTTTTCAACCTCAGTAAAGCCAGTTACCCGTAACCTTGCATCGGAGTAATTATTTGCCCCGTGCCTGGCACAGCAGAAGCTGGTCTACCTCGGGTGGTGTATAGGTCAACCACGCCCTGGCGTCACGAAAAGGTTAATTCACACATTACCCTCACCCGACACCCCAACTTTATGATTCGGGTCTGTGCCTTATGCAAGAAACCCCCCTAGTCTGAACTGTGTCTGTAGCATGCAACAAATCGTGCGACAATAATTGTGCCAGTTTTCTATGGGGCTTTGTCTGCTAAAGTATTAATCCTAAAAGGCGCTTGTGAAAAAAAGGGGGAAAAGAAAAGTTTATTGTCTGCCATTGTGAAAGTTCAAAGTCCATGGCTGTTGTCCTCCTGCATAGATGCAAGTAACAAGCGGGACTAGTGCTGTGTAAAAAGGATAGTGCTGTCCTACCTAGATGGGGTTAATCGGCTCCAGGGACTCCCGCGCGCAAACAGCTGTGCCCCAAATCAGTCTTTGGCAGCAACGCCTCCCCAGCACAGTGAGAGGGAACCAAAAGGATCGACCTGTGTTGCACAGTGGAAGACTCTTCTGACTGGACCCAAACAGGAAGTTTCCTGGGCACAGCCATCTTGAAAGTTCCTGGTTGCTGCATCCATCCCCGGCGCTGTCCCACAGCACCGCAACTCCCGGAAGTCTCACGGATCTTCAGTGCAGAGTTTACACAGAGTCTCCGGCACCTAGTTCTGCCACTCGTGCTGTCCGCAACTATTCACCCTGAGGTTGTGGACCATCCCTCAGGAGAACAGTCATCAGGTCCAACCCCAGAATGACCTAAGTCAGGACTTTCACTTTATGTCACCTCCTGCCTCCTTGTAACAGTTGTTGTTGAAGGTGTACCTTTGGAGGCGTTGATTGATAGTGAGTCACAAGTGTCTACTATAACAAAACGTGTTTTCTATCAGCATTGGGATGCTATTCTGTGAAGCCTGATGATGTTGATTTCAATTTAATTGCAGGTAGTGGGCAACCAGTCCCCAGACATGGATACTGGGAGCCAACCATTCAATTGGCTAACCATGTACTTACAGGGCAGGGATTAAAGAGGATCTCTATACTTGAAAGACTCTGCAAGATGAAAGCCAAGTCATGGGAGACTTGATGGGAAGTTAACAACCTGCCCATTGCGACTATGAGTTGAAGCGACTGTAGCGTCAGAGGAGACGACTGTTGTATCGCAATTCTTTGGATCCGATCTCCGGTGAATGACTACATCAGATTCTGGTTCCCAGAAGAGATGCGGCTATGGTCCTTAATGCCTACCATGATCAGTCGGAACACTTTGGAGTCTGTCCTAACTGATCGTGGACCGGCCTTCGAGGCCACACCATTCCAAGAACTCTGTCAATTCCATGATTGTAAGAAGCTCAGAACTACCACCTACCATCCCCAAGGAAACGGGTTGTCAAATCAAGTGTTCATCCAAATGCTGCGAGCAGCCTCTGTGTCACGTCATGAGGAGCTGCCTCAACTGCTACCTGAATTGGTAGAAATCTACAACAACACCGTCCACTGTTCAACCGGGTATACGCCCTTCTACTTAATGATGGGGAGGAAGGATAGCTGCCTAAAGATCCAGCCTTCAAATTGCAAGCCCCAGCTCTTAACTCTCCTTTGTCACCACATGGGTTTCTGCTCATCAAAGGCATATTCAATTCATAAAGCCAAAGAAATCATCAACAAAAAAACGGAGGAAGGCCAGCAAAGGCAACAGGATGATTATAACCGCCATGCTGCTGCTAAACCCTTGCTTGTTGGAGACAAAGTCTGGTTAAAGAAGTTTCCTAGAACAGACACGTTGGACTCCATCTGGGGGACGGAGCCTTACACGATGACAGCAATTCCATATCCTGAGTCTGATATCTACAAAATCAGGAAGCCTAACCATGAGAACCAGGTTGTCCACAGAAATTGCATCAAACTCTGTCTGAAAGGAGATCTCCCAGTGTCAACGCCACCGCCTCCTCCTCGTGTGGAACCAGTCCGTGAATATGTTCCAGGCGAAGGTATTCATCCTTCTGTAGACTTTCCCATGTTCTCAACAACATAGCCAACATACTGTAGATAGCACAATCTTAGGTTTTCTGCTAAAACTTTAAACTCAGATGTGACAGCCCTTTGTCACTGGTTGTTCCAGTATATTGCATTTGCAGTTGTGATGTCCCAGTGCAGGTACACATTCCTTTACTACCTGTAGGCCCTGTCAGGTTGAGTCCCTCAGTGACCTTGGGGCTCCCCTGCATGGACTCCCCTTGTTCTCCTGTTGATTTATTAAATGTGGTGTATGTTCCTTTAAGAGCATAGACAGGATCCTTATGACTATAGAGTATACAGGACCTTTGGAGGTCTCAAGAACCTGTGAGTAATCCTGTCACATGTTATGTTATGCAGTACTATGATTTGTTGTAACATGTACTCCCAGATAGCAACAGCCTAAACCTATGACCCACAGATTGACCAATGGGCTTTAGTCCAGCCCCCCACTATATAAATGGGCAGCCATAACAGTTTCTCGCAGATTCCATCTCTCTTAGACCCTACCATCTGATCTGAGCACAAGTCTTTGCTGTAGCAGCTACCAGAGATCTCAGGTAAGTCTACAAGTCTATGTCTGCTGTCACTGAAGTTAGTCAAGTCCTGCACATAGTACAAATCAAGTCTAATTACAAGTCAAGTCTGATTACAAGTCAACTCTATTACAAGTATTGTTCCAGCAAGCTGCGAGGTCCTCTGGGTACTGGTCACCTCTCTGGATATTCTGGCCCTAGCTGTGAAGATAGTTACACCTGTCTTCCATTCAATAAAGCCTCCATTTACCCTCAACTGGTTGTGGACTCTTTATTCACTACTAGCCCATGGGATAGCGGAGAATCCGGGTGTGTGGTGTTCCAGAACCTGAAAACCCCACTGGCGTCACGTACACATAGGGGTTAATACCATCCAACCCCCGGGATTAATAACATCTGATCCCACCACTCTCACCGCAACACCCGTGGTCCCACCATTCAACCGGTGGTCACCACACAGTGCTGTAAAGAGAATATTATCGTTGATGTACCCAATAGGCCACATAATATAAATTTCCATTTTTCGCACACACTTGTCATAGAACCCAAAGTTATCAGTATTCTTTTGCGATGTTGGAGAAACCCATAGAAACACAGAGAACATATACAGAATCCATGTAGATGTTGCCGCTGGTCAGATCTGAATCTGGGACCCTAGTTTTGCAAGAAGGCACAGCTGACCACTGAACTTTGGGTAGAGGGAGTGCAAACATATTAGGAGTCCTAGTGCCTAAAAAGACACCTTTGTAATAAAAGGATGTAAAGTGGTCATTACAGATTTTTTATTGGGACCTAGGAGTTTCCACTTACGTCTTTGCTCTGAGCCACCGTGTCCATATAAAAAAAATGCAACCTTGAAAAGATGCCTCATCCTTGCATAAAGAGCCTAAATAAATCCAATCTAACCTAATTCCTAATGGGAAAAGGGCCCAGATAGCAAGGAGTGACACGGAATACAACCTGAAAAAATAGTATGGGGGTGTTGTAAATAGAATTTGTGTCCTCATGAATCTCTCCCTGCATTTTTCCTTATGGCTTATGCGAGTTGACATAATATATTGTTTCATGCCGCTGTTATAATTCATGTCATTGGTGTTTGGTTTGTACTAGAGGAATCTATAAATAGGATTCCAGGTGATCAAGGTGACACAGAAAATAGCAAACACACAAAGACTATGGCTGGTATAAAGCGAAATGTCTCATCTCTAGAGAGTTACAGGCTGTTTTTTTGGAGATTATTTGATTTAACAAGAAAAAAAATATCTCACTACATACTGCAAAATTGTGGCTGCCAAAACATTCTGAAATGTCTGCATATATTTTTTTTAAACTGGCCTTTAGCAGGAGATTGATAGGTGTGAGTGGTCAGGAACTCTTTTATAGAGGTCTACAAGCCTAAAGTGCGAAAGGTTGCAGACACACCTTTGTCCATGTCAGGAACTGTCCAGAGCAGGAACAAATCCCCATAGCAAACTTCTCCTGCTCTGGACAGTTCCAGTCATGGACAGAGGTGTCAGCAGAGAGCACTGTGGTCAGACAGAAAATACCTATACAATTTCCTTTGCAGCATACAGCAGCTGATAAGTACTGGAAGGATTTAGATTTTTATATAAAAGTAATTTACAAATCTGTTTAACTTTCTGGCACCATTTGGTTAGAATATTTTTTTTCCCACTGGAGTACTCCTTTAACCTTTATTTGTGTTTTAGAAACAGTACTGATATAACAAAAAAAACACATTTGTGTCGCCAGTCACTGATAGCTATGTAATATCACTGTATTCGCTATCACTTGGGCTCATGGCCCAAAGACATAGAAAATGTGCTTTTACATCATATATCACCAAAGTTGGCTGTAGTCCAAACAACATATAATAAAAATGGACCAGCAACACAGGCTTATTAAGAGCTCAGACACATAGCCCCTGACATGTTTCGTTCCTCAGAGCTTCATTGGAAGTCTGGACTAATGGCTGACCTATCAGTGGTTGGCGACACTATTGTTTTTAGTTTTTTGTTATACCAGTACTGTTTCTAAAACACAAATAAAAGTTAAGTATAATTCGTGTTTTTCTGTGTTGGTGTGTATTCACACCTGCTTTTCTTGCCTGACCAGTTTTTGCATGTTGTGTGCTTTGGTCAGGATAGTGTTAATGTTTCCAGCCAATAGGCTTCCATGTGGGGTTATTTATTTAGACCCCAGCTCTGCTAATATTCCTGGTTGCTAATTGCACGTTTCACATAGCACTTTAGTCTGTGTCTGTCACATGTATCCTGAGTTCAGCCATGGCTTCTTATCCTTTATTCGTGCATCTTGATTTTAGCCATCTTGATTTTAGACCCGTGTTCAGATTGTATTCTGTTATTAGTCCTGTTTAGAATCCTGTATATTCCTCCATGTTATGAAGTTTGGCTTTTGAAGTTTTTCTTGGAGTCTGTCTAGTGTGAATTGTGTTATAGCAATCCTGACCTGTATGGTGTCTTACATCAGTTTTCCTATTCACCCCCTGCATATCCTGGTCCTGTTTAGCCGTGTTGTTATTCTAGTTTCCAGTCTTGTACATATTATCATGTCTGCCGATTATCTTGTCTATGGTTCCTGAACTAATTGTCAGTATGCTTTAACTTGCCTTGATATTTCTGTTTGTTGCTATTTAGCATCTCTGCTGTGTATTAAGCCCTTAGTTCTGTTTGTTGGTTTTTGTGTTAACCCCTCGTGTCCTTGACATGTACCCCGACCTTGTACAATTCAGATTATTATTTTGACGGCTCCTAGTTGTGATTGACCACTAGGGTGTGTTCGCAGGTAGGCAGGGAAAGCTGCTTTAGGGAAAGTTAGCGCGCACTTCTTTCCTGGCCTACGTAACATGATCATGATATTACGTTTTAGTGTGGGGATGTGTCATGTTACACATGCATGGTTTGCCTTCTAATCCTGTGTGTCCCTTCTCTCTCCCCTTCATTCTGTTCTCAGTTTTGACTCTTCCCCTACCTTTACTCTTGTCTTTTTGCTTCATCCTTCATCTCATCCATGTACCTGTTAGCTGCTCACAGCATGATCTTTTGACCTATCCATTTGTTCATTGGTGTATGATCTGCACAGTTTGGAATAAACTTCATCACAATCTACAAGATGTTATTTGGATCGAGTCACTATCAGCCAAATTATCTAAGATTGGAGGCTACTGCTAACTCATCCCAAACCGTAAGTTTCAGAGATCACACTTTCAATGCTTAGATTGGAGGCAAAACAGGATGTAAAGAAAAGGTATAAATGATCACTTGTTAGCAATCTTGTGTTATTCCCCATTTCACAACAGACACCAAAGGGTCCTAACAGAGCTCGAAATGCAGATGTGATTGGGCCCTAAAAGTATAATGTAAAGGTTTATAAAATGTAAAAAGTATAATGTCTCTTGTTGTAGAGGTTTCCCTTTCATTTCAATCTTCATAGATCCCAAAGCTAGTTGGTCTCTGGTGCAGGAAAACATGGCGTATTATTGAGCTTCTCATCACCAATTGCTTAGGCCAAGGTGACGTCACTAATTTCCTTGATTAGTCAAAGAACATACCTAAGGGAAATCTATCACTGTTCCGTTCAGTCACAGTGTTTTCCTCTCCTTTCTCTCTCTTGAAGGTCAGGGGAGTGCACGTGTGTCCACAGGGTGGAGCCTTTTTATTTTGTCACCGGTTGTTTAGGGCTTTGTTGGACAGGTGCAGCCTGCATTTACTAAGCATGAACTAAAAACAAACTTGAATGTTTCCCAAAATTCAAACAGAAATAACTCAAGAGAAGTCACAAAATAAATTATTTAGGATAACACAAGATAACTCTTTCCATTGCAATAGGCTGTGTGGCGTGAATTGTAAAATTTTGAAAAATTCCAGTCCTTGTTTGTTTACGTTTCCTCAACATCAAAAAATAAAGCAAAACACAAATGTCACATTACCATGTTGTCAGTCCAACAATCTTGTCTCGTCCTAGACTCATGTATGGGTCGTGGATTTATTATTGTGGACCAGGTGATATCTGTCTACTTATGCACCTTATTCAGTGTTTCATTTGGGTTTTTGCACTCTTTTGCACTTTATTTTTATACATTCTTGTTAAATATCTCATTGTATCATACCTGGTCACTTTATATTACTTGTGTTTGCCTACACATGATGCATGGCTGGTTCTGACAGGATTCGTGTAATGCTGACGGCAGTAAACAGCATTCTTGGGAACCCAAGGAAAATATACATGCTCTAAATTTTCTAATAAGATTTTTCCAGCGCATCAAGACCGAGAAGAGGGGGCATGACAGGTACTATAACACTTGTGGTCCCCGCTGAAGACTCCAGGCATCCTCCCCTTTAATTTCGCATACAGCAACAGTTTCTGGTGCAACCCGTAAGGGCAACACGTGCACAGTGTGTGTTTTGAAGAATCCATGCATGTGTTCCTGTTACTGTCCTCCTCCAATCTTTGCCAGGCATCACCTATAAGAGAGGACTCCTCCCTTCCTGTGGTGCTGCTAATCTACAGCAAAAGTTTGTCCTGTTGCTAACCAGTGTTTCTGTATTTGACCATAGGCTGTTACCTGACTCTGCCTCAGCCTATTCCCTTTGTTCCAGTCTGTTTGGGCGAAACAATTGGCATATGGCTTATTGTGGCTTTAGTTTTGATGTCTGTGCTTTTAAAAAAAATTACATTTTCTGATTTGTAAATGAAGTTAATAAAATATTGAGATTTTTTTTTCCGACAGTGGTTGTGAGCGTATTATGCCTTGCTGTTTTTTTCTTTCCATTTGGTAAAAAATATTTTTGCCAGAGTACCTTTGTGATTATGGACTTAATCAATGTCAATAATAATTGATGTTATTCTAATAAAAGTGTATATGATATACTTGGTGTATACTCTCACACCTGCAAATGAATGTATGTGATATGTCAAGTAGACCGCAGATGAACTGGGAACATATTGGGGGAGATTTATTTAAAAAAAAAAAACTGTGTAGGGGAAAAGTTGGCCAGTTGCCCATAGTAACTGATTAGAATACTTCTTTAATTTGTAAAAACTAATATGGACATTTATCAACGGGTTTAGTCAGGTTTTCTTTACTATAATTGTCGCAAAATTGTCGCAACTGCGACTACGCGATTTTTCGTGCGACATTTTGACTGGAAAGCGAGAAAAGCAAGTTTTCCAAAAATTAACTATGTAGTAATAATTTTAAAATGGACTACGGTTAGTCAGGTATGTATTAACTGCGACAGTCGCAACTGCGCAAAAAAAAGTCGCAACAGCGTTAAAAATTGACTAAATTTACTCCAGCTCAAACATGGAGCAGAAAAAGCTACTACCAAAGTAAAAAAGGAAAAATTGCTTACGTGAAAGAAAATTATTAACAGGCTGAAACCAGTTGATAAATAAGTCAGACATAAGCAAAAAAAAAGTAAGGAAAAAATTACTAAAAAAAAGAATACATAAGCAAACATTGATAAATGTCCCTCTAAATGAGCAACACAGCTTTTCACAACAAAGATTTTGATAAATCTCCCTAAATTAACTATAACATTTCATTTAATTCTGAAGATCTCTTTTTTTTACAGGAGGGCGGCATGTAAGTGTCTGTGTTAGTAAAGGTGCAGAAGGGATTGTCCATAGTGTTAAAGAAAAAAGAAAAAGGAGAAAGAGGAGAAGCCACAGAAGTGAAAGGAGGTGCTGAGGAGTGGTGTGGTAGGGTCTAAACTAAAATATGTAATTTTTTTTTCCTTTGGAAGCAGGAATCGATGTGTGTAGCTGTAAGTTAAAGGGGTATTCCAAGCAAAAACTTTTTTTATATATATATCAACTGGCTCCGGAAAGTTAAACAGATTTGTAAATTACTTTAAAAAATCTTAATCCTTCCAATAGTTATTAGCTTCTGAAGTTGAGTTGCTGTTTTCTGTCTAACTGCTTTCTGATGACTCACGTCCCAGGAGCTGTGCAGCTCCTATGGGGATATTTTCCCATCATGCACAGCTCCCGGGACGTGACATCATCATTGAGCAGTTAGACAGAAAATTTCAGAAGCTAATAACTATTGGAAGGATTAAGATTTTTTAATAGAAGTAATTTACAAATCTGTTTAACTTTCCGGAGCTAGTTGATATATATAAAAAAAAGTTTTTGCCTGGAATACCCCTTTAAAAAAGGGGGATAAATATAATGAGTATGTATGGTTGTGGGTGATACGGGGCCAGACAGGGCACTAGGCCCACATTTGAGGAGTGTGAAGGGGGGTGGGGGATTTTAATAATATGTGAGATATTGTTTGTGATATGAGTTCTAAGTATATGATTATGCAATATTTATTGTAGTTGATGTAAAAAGGAATAATAAAATAAAATTTGATAAAAAAAAAAAAAAAAGATATGCCTCTCTTTAAAGTTCCACCCCCCCTGAATCTGGCTGTAATTCACTTTATGCTAGCTAGATGTTTGACATAGAACAAAACAGACATTCAACAAGACAAATGCGCACACAGAAATTGTTGTTTCCTCTCCATTATCACATTAGATTTCTTTTGAAGTGTAGAAAACACGAGCTCCAAACAAACATACAAACACACATTTATAAGCAAAAAATGCATAATGGGGGAGATTTATCAAAACCTGTGCAGAGGAAGAGTGGTGCAGTTGCCCATAGCAACCAATCAGATCGCGTCTCTCATTTTCCACAGGCCTCTAAAGAGGCCTGTGGAAAATGAAAGAAGCAATCTGATTGGTTGCTATGGGCAACTACACCACTCTTCCTCTGCACAGGTTTTGATAAATCTCCCCATATATACCTAATAGTTTTTCTAGTTTAATTCATTTAGTGGTATTGTCACGCCGAGCGCTCCGGGTCCCCGCTCCTCCCTGGAGCGCTCACAGCGTTCTTCTGTTCGCAGCGCCCCGGTCAGACCCGCTGACCGGGTGTGCTGCGATAATGTTCCCAGCCGGGATGCGATTCGCGATGCGGAACGCGCCCGCTCGCGGTGCGCATCCCGACGCGCTTACCAGACTCTCTCCCCGTCTTTGCTGCCCCGGCGTGCGCGGCCCCGCTTCCTAGGGCGCGCGCGCGCCGGGTCTTTGCGATTTAAAGGGCCGGTGCGCTGATTGGCGCATGGGTTTTAATTAGTGTCTTCACCTGTGCACTTCCCTATGTTACCTCACTTCCCCTGCACTTCCTTGCCGGATCTTGTTGCCATTGTGCCAGTGAAAGCGTTTCCTTGTGTGTTCCTAGCCTGTGTTCCAGACCTCCTTGCCGTTGCCCCTGACTACGATCCTTGCTGCCTGCCCTGACCTTCTGCTACGTCCGACCCTGCTCTTGTCTAATCCCTTGTACCGCGCATATCTCAGCAGTCAGAGAGGTTGAGCCGTTGCCGTTGGATACGACCTGGTTGCTACCGCCGCTGCAAGTCCATCCCGCTTTGCGGCGGGCTCTGGTAAAAACCAGTAGCAACTTAGAAATGGTCCACCGACACGGTCCACGCCAATCCCTCTCTGACACAGAGGATCCACCTCCAGCCTGCCGAATCCTGACAGGTATCACCACTAATTACTCAGCAATGTTACCAATGTTTTCCAAAATTGCTATAAATATTGCGCAATTGTTACCTCAAAATTGCTGGAAAATTGATGTGGTATTTACTGTAAACAAAGCCACAAAGGGGTTATCCATCAGGGAAAGAGGGACAATCCTTTTATAGTAAAGTCTCAGACAAAAGGACCATTCAATGAATGGTAAAGTTGCAAATTAAACCTAAACTCGCAGACACATGCAAAAGATAGATAAAGTCACAATTTCAACCAAAATTTACAGATTCTCTTTGTTAACAGGTTTGTTGACTGTAAAATAAACATTGCACAGTTAGGTATGGGTGATCAGGAGGGTGGCGTGGGATTGGCGCAATATTGTGAGACTTTTTAAAAGTTCCAGATGATAAATCCAGCGCTAAAAAAAATACTGGTAAAACAATGCTCACTTTACACATTAAAGGGGTACTCCGGTGAAAACCTTTTTTCTTTTAAATCAACTGGCTCCGGAAAGTTAAACAGATTTGTAAATTACTTCTATTAAAAAATCTTAATCCTTCCTGTACTTATTAGCTGCTGAATATTACAGAGGAAATTCTTTTCTTATTGGAATGCTCTCTGATGACATCACGAGCACAGTGCTCTCTGCTGACATTATTATTATAATAATAATAATGTCTTTATTGTTGTCCTTAATGGGATTTGAACCCAAGGCCCCAGCACTGCAAGGCAGCAATGCTAACCACTGAGATGTCAGCAGAGAGCACTGTGCTCGTGATGTCATCAGTGTTCCAAAAAGAAAAGGAATTTCCTCTGTAGCATTCAGCAGCTAATAAGTACTGGAAGGATTAAGATTTTTTAATAGAAGTAATTTACAAATATGTTTAAATTTCTGCAACCAGTTGATTTAAAAGAAAAAAGGTTTTCACCGGAGTACCCCTTTAAACACACCTTCTTGTGCACACTGCACACTGTGCAAATAGCAGGTGCATCGGCAAAAGCATTGGTTATTTGCGCTATCTTTACAGACGCAAACGTCTTAATAAATGTCCTTTATTGGTCTCTGAAAAAGATTATACTTAAATTGTTTCAGGGAATGTACTTTATTTTACAGTGTTATTATACTTGTTCCTAAATTGTCAACAACTTCTCTTTTTACTCCTACAAATAAACAAAAGTTAAATTCCCAGCCTAATTAACATGTAAAATAGAAGGAGATATTCCTGATAACAGCTGTGATATCAAAAACAACATAAAAACATTTGTGTTCCTCATAGCCAAAACACGTACACAATAATCACATTTATTTTCTCTTAGTTTACCTAATATTCAAATCACATTAATTACAATACTGTACATATATTGCAAACAGTAAAAAAGAACAGTTCTTACATGAAGCTCACTACATATCAGCTAACCACACTTCACACATTCCAGGCACTCTATCTCAAGGATCACTTGTACTACAGTGAGGACAAACTAAATCACACTTATATATACAATTCATATATCTTCACACTACCTGGAAGGAAGAAACACAAAGGTGTCCCTATACATCCCTGGATGATAATTCTTTAGATTCTTTCTTCCTGTTTGTTCATTTCCATCTCACTAATCACTAACTTAGACCTTTAACAGAGAAGCACAATACAAAATATTATTCTATTTGTTCATTTTCTACATTATCATTTCAAGTAAATGGGTTGACCATTTAAGACCCCTTCTTATCTCCACATTTCCATATGGAGCATGATGCACATTTGGTGACACGGGGGGTACAAGGAATACCTGATCACTTTGTGATGCCAGGCCACCGTTAGCCTATACACTGTCCGAGGTTGGAGACAGCTTCTCCTGGGCCAGACACGGGGAGTAAAGAAACACACCGACATCGGGTTATGGATAACTGTCTTTTACTGAGCAGGGTGCAGATATTATTACACACCAACAGTATGGAGCAGAGTTTAGGAGATGCAGTGTAACCCTTTGGGAGCCCTGTTGCCTTGCTGGGACTTACGGCATTTTTCACCCAATTGATTAATACTGACTTGATATGAGACTGAAGATTCTCCAGGCCGGCTAGGGTTCTGACAAGGTCCTGTTATTTTCTCTGCTAGGGCTTGACTTTCCACTGTATGGGGCATTACTCGCAGAATGGCTGGATAGGATTTGAGAAGAGATTTGTACTTGGGCCTCCTTCAGGATTTCTCCACATGCCACTTCACTTCTTTACCACACTAGTGCTCAGCACAGAACACACTCCAACTTGGAATGAACTAGAACTGGAGCAACTCCTCCAACAATACACTATATAGCTCACAATTTAGGGGTTCCCATTGGGCTCCTCTGCTCTTAAAGGTACAACAGAGGTAAAAACATGTTTTACAGTGCATATGAGAAACATTATAAACATATGATAAAGTGCTCAAACATATTAAATAGAAAGAACAGTCACTGTAGTGGGCCCAACACCTGTGCCGCAGGCATGCCGGAGGAGATCCGCAGCCCACAGGACAGCCTTTGGTCTTGGGACACCACACACTTTGTACTGCTGTGATCATGCTGCTAGGAGAATTGATATTAATCCATATCCATGGCATTCAGTTGGACTAGGCTCATCACCTTCCCTCCATATTTCTGATACACTCACATGCTATCAGTGACCCAAGACTGGAACAGTATAACCCATGAGAGGGACTCACACAGGGTGCATCGGTAGTAAACTGTGCACTTTCCTGATGAAGAGCCTATTCCAGTTTAGAAACGCGTTGATATGTGCGATAACAAAACTAAATTTTATCAATAACTACGGGAAAACTGTTTCATATATCCACCAAGACAAGTGCTGCAAAAGGGATAATTTTTTTCTTTGCTACTGGTTATCTTCAAACCAAACCAACGTAGCTTGTGTACAGGAGGATTGCATGGTGCAGGACTTGGGATTTGATATCACTGCATATTAAGGTGCTGTGCTCTTAGCACAATGTCATGTGGTGAGTGGAAAACCATCTTCTTATCTATTTTTAATTCCTGTGTGACGTATTTCACTTTGAGCGCGCTTCTTCACTTTTCTGAGGCCAGATGGCTTGACAGTCTGGATTCAGGGAGAAGCTCTGACACTCAGGCTGTGAATCAAGCCAGTCTGGGAAGGAGGAAGGCATGGCGAGTATGACTGTAACCCAATACGTCTACTCCTCTATTCAATTGTTTACAGTATCACCTTGAATGTAGGAGAAAAGCATTAGAATGCTGTACTTCTTATCTCTTTATGGGATCTAATGTGAGGGGGACACGGGGACCTGACACATTTAAAAAAAAATTCTAAATACACGAATGCATTCTACAGTTAAATCCAATTGTCAAGAAAGATAATAATGAAGCACTCACCCCGATTATGCTATAAAAACTTCAGGCTTTATTTGAAACTTCATGGTATGTACACACTGGTTCAGGAACACAGGGAGCATAGTGAACAGATGAGGCTGGGGATGCTCAGAGGGGCGGCAACATGTTTCACACTCTGTGGGCCTCCATCTGGCCCATGTGGGTGGTGATGAATCCCTGCTTTTGTCTACTTGACATTCTACTATTTGCCTATCAGCCAATAGGTCAGTATAGATGTTCATTAAAATAGCAAGGCTGGGGGATCACATAGTATGTCTAAGAGATATTTTGGCTAGATTTTATGCTTTAGGATAAGGTCACACGAAGCGCATCTAAAGCGTATTTCATGTTGCAGATGTGCCAAGGCAGTCACATGAGCTAGCCCCCTGCTGCGGTCGGGTAGCTCTGCGTGTCTGCTCGTAGTGGCAGATTTCCCACTGCGCATCTGCTACAAACAGATACTGTGTCTACAGCAGGAAAGACTCTGCTATGAGCAAACACACAGAGCTATTCCACCAAAGCAGGGAGCTTGCTCTTGTGACTGCCATTGGTTGCATCTGCAGCATGAAATATGCTGCAGATGCGCTCTGTGTAACCCTACCCTTAATGAGTATTGACAATACTTTTTTAGAGCCTTCTTCTGCTTTTAACCCCTTAAGGACCCAGCCATTTTACACCTCAGGACCCGGCCATTTTTTGCACATCTGACCACTGTCACTTTAAACATTAATAACTCTGGAATGCTTTTAGTTATCATTCTGATTCCGAGATTGTTTTTTCATGACATATTCTACTTTAACATAGTGGTAAAATTTTGTGGTATCTTGCATCCTTTCTTGGTGAAAAATCCCAAAATTTGATGAAAAATTTGAAAATTTTGCATTTTTCTAACTTTGAAGCTCTCTGCTTGTAAGGAAAATGGATATTCCAAATAATTTTTTTTATTCACATATACAATATGTCTACTTTATGTTTGCATCATAAAATTTACATGTTTTTACTTTTGGAAGACACCAGAGGGCTTCAAAGTTCAGCAGCAATTTTCCAATTTTTCAAAAAATTTTCAAACTCACTATTTTTCAGGGACCAGTTCAGGTTTGAAGTGGATTTGAAGGGTCTTCATATTAGAAATACCCCACAAATGACCCCATTATAAAAACTGCACCCCCCAAAGTATTCAAAATGACATTCAGTCAGCGTTTTAACCCTTTAGGTGTTTCACAGGAATAACAGCAAAGTGAAGGAGAAAATTCACAATCTCCATTTTTTACACTCGCATGTTCTTGTAGACCCAATTTTTGAATTTTTACAAGGGGAAAAAGGAGAAAATGTATACTTCAATTTGTAGCTCAATTTCTCTCGAGTAAGCACATACCTCATATGTCTATGTAAAGTGTTCGGCGGGGGCAGTAGAGGGCTCAGAAGCGAAGGAGCGACAAGGGGATTTTGCAGAGTACGTTTTTTTCAAATGGTTTTTGGGGGGCATGTTGCATTTAGGAAGCCCCTATGGTGCCAGAACAGCAAAAATCCCCCACATGGCATACCATTTTGGAAACTAGACCCCTTGAGGTACGTAACAAGGAATAAAGGGAGCCTTAATACCCCACAGGGGTTTCACGACTTTTGTATATGTAAAAAAATAAAAATAAAATTTCACTAAAATGTGTGTTTCCCCCCAAATTTCACATTTTTGCAAGGGTTAATAGGGTTAATAGAGTTTGAGCTGCCGCGCAAAATTTGCTGCATTGCAAACTTGCAGCCCGATACTCACTGTAAGCCCCTGCCCATGTGAATGTACCCTGTACATTCACAGGGGGAGGACCTCCAGCTGTTGCAAAACTACATCTCCCAGCATGCACAGTCTCAGTGCATGCTGGTAGTTATGGGGCTGTGAATGGTTTAATCAGTAATGATTTTAATATATAAATCTAACATACTATCCACACATAGCATATATACATTTAAAAAATTTTTTTTTCAAAAACCCAAATTAATTGACCCTTTACATGCAGAACTGAAGTTCTCACCTCTCTGCTCATACTGCTTATTGTATAACGAAGACTAAGATGAGAAAATGTTTTTTTTGGGGGGGGGGCGGGGGGGGGGGTCACAAGTTTTTCCAAACTATTAGTTTATTTCAGAAATAATACTTATCAATAAGCTGAATGCTGCCTGAAAATTTTATAAACTCTCCTTATGGCCTTTATTCTAATGATGAAAATGATTTCTTGTGCAAGTGCTAGAGGCTATTGTAAAGCATAAGGTATAAGGAATTATGTGGGAAAATGATGGCAAAGATTTAAATATCACAAAGAAGGCCAATCCATTCAGAGGTAATAACAGGATGTACATCACAAAGGAAGTTTCTGAGAACATTATTACATAGTATTTGTGTAGACCCTCAATGGTGTATACAAGAAAAAAAGTATTATAGTTCATTTATAACTTGTTATCACTGATGGAAATTCTATATACACAACAGCAGCAAAGTGAGAGCTGCAACCTGAAAGTAAAATTACAACACTCCGTACTGTCTATTACATAGCACTCATAATGGATCACAATTACTAGTGGAATGGCAGAATTATATGCCCCACTCTTCCTCTACACAGATTTTGATAAATCTCCCCCAATATGGCTATTGTCACGATTCGGCTTACGGGTTGTGGATCCGCTGTGTCAGCGAGGGATTGGCGTGGACCGTGCTAGTGGACCGGTTCTAAGAGGCTACTGGTTTTCACCAGAGCCCGCCGCAAAGCGGGATGGTCTTGCTGCGGCAGTAGCAACCAGGTCGTATCCACTAGCAACGGCTCAACCTCGCTGACTGCTGAGAAGGCGTGGGACAGAAGGACTAGGCAGAGGCAAGGTCAGACGCAGCAGAAGGTCGGGGGCAGGCGGCAAGGTTCGTAGTCAGGATGGATAGCAGAAGTTCAGGTAACACAGGCTTTGGACACACTAAACGCTTTCACTGGCACAAGGCAACAAGATCCGGCAAGGGAGTGCAAGGGAGGAGATCAGATATAGCCAGGGAGCAGGTGGGAGCCAATTAAGCTAATTGGGCCAGGCACCAATCATTGGTGCACTGGCCCTTTAAGTCGCAGAGAGCTGGCGCGCGCGCGCCCTAGAGAGCGGAGCCGCGCGCGCCAGCACATGACAGCAGGGGACCGGGACGGATAAGTGACCTGGGATGCGATTCGCGAGCGGGCGCGTCCCGCTGTGCGAATCGCATCCCCGACGGCCATGACAGTGCAGCGCTCCCGGTCAGCGGGACTGACCGGGGCGCTGCGGGGAGAGAGACGCCGTGAGCGCTCCGGGGAGGAGCGGGGACCCGGAGCGCTAGGCGTAACAGTACCCCCCCCCCTTAGGTCTCCCCTTTTCTTTGACCGGTAACTGCCTCCCCTGGGATGAGGACACCGGGAAAGAATGGAGGGTCTCCTCAACGGCAGGCAGTACAGCAGGAGTGGGAATGGGGAGGGAGGGCAGAGGGCGAAGCCTGGCACGGGGCAGTGTGACACCAGGACGGGGGCCATGAGGAGACACTGAGGTTTGCCTGACGGGACTGGGAGGGGGGGAGAGGCACTTCCTATGGCAGGCAGAGTCCCAGTTCTTGATCTCCCCGGTGGTCCAATCAAGGGTGGGGGAATGAAGCCGGAGCCATGGCAGACCGAGGAGGACCTCAGAGGTACAGTTGGGGAGAACGAAGAGCTCAATCCTTTCGTGGTGGGGTCCAATACACATAAGGAGGGGTTCTGTGCGGTAACGCACAGTGCAATCCAGTCTGGCTCCATTGACCGCGGAAATGTAGAGCGGCTTGACGAGACGGGATACCGGGATGCGGAATTTATTCACAAACGACTCCAAAATAAAATTACCAGAGGCACCAGAGTCCAAGCAGGCCATGGCTGAGAGGGAGGAGTTGGCTGAAGGAGAAATCCGCACGGGCACCGTGAGACGTGGAGAAGCAGACTTGGAACCAAGAGACGCCACACCCACGTGAGCTGGGTGCGTGCGTGCGTTTCCCAGACGTGGAGGACGGATAGGGCAATCCACCAAGAAATGCTCGGTACTGGCACAGTAAAGACAGAGATTTTCTTCCCTACGGCGATTCCTCTCTTCCTGGGTCAGGCGAGACCGATCCACTTGCATGGCCTCCTCGGCGGGAGGCCCAGGCGTAGAATGCAAAGGATGCTGTGGGAGAGGTGCCCAGAGATCAAAGTCTTTTTCCTGGCGGAGCTCTTGGTGTCGCTCAGAAAAACGCATGTCAATGCGGGTAGCCAAATGGATGAGTTCTTGGAGGTTGGCAGGAATCTCTCGTGCGGCCAGCACATCCTTGACGCGACTGGATAGGCCTTTTTTAAAGGTCGCGCAGAGAGCCTCATTATTCCATGATAACTCGGAAGCAAGAGTACGAAATTGGATGGCGTACTCGCCCACTGAAGAATTACCCTGGACCAGGTTCAACAGGGCAGTCTCGGCAGAAGAAGCTCGGGCTGGTTCCTCGAAGACACTCCGGACTTCAGCGAAGAAGGCCTGGACTGTGGCTGTGGCAGGATCATTGCGGTCCCAGAGCGGTGTGGCCCAAGACAAGGCCTTTCCTGAAAGAAGGCTTACTACAAACGCCACCTTAGACCGTTCTGTAGGAAACAAGTCCGACAACATCTCCATATGCAGGGAACACTGAGACAAAAAACCACGGCAGAGTTTAGAGTCCCCATCAAATTTGTCCGGCAGGGACAAGCGGAGGCTAGGAGCGGCCACTCGCTGCGGAGGAGGTGCAGGAGCTGGCGGAGGAGATGGTTGCTGCTGTAGCAGAGGCAGAAGTTGCTGTAACGTGGCGGTCAACTGCGACAGCTGCTGTCCTTGTTGGGCAATTTGCTGCGATTGCTGAGCGACCACCGTGGTAAGGTCAGCGAGACTTGGCAGCGGCACCTCAGCGGGATCCATGGCCGGATCTACTGACACGATTCGGCTTACGGGTTGTGGATCCGCTGTGTCAGCGAGGGATTGGCGTGGACCGTGCTAGTGGACCGGTTCTAAGAGGCTACTGGTTTTCACCAGAGCCCGCCGCAAAGCGGGATGGTCTTGCTGCGGCAGTAGCAACCAGGTCGTATCCACTAGCAACGGCTCAACCTCGCTGACTGCTGAGAAGGCGTGGGACAGAAGGACTAGGCAGAGGCAAGGTCAGACGTAGCAGAAGGTCGGGGGCAGGCGGCAAGGTTCGTAGTCAGGATGGATAGCAGAAGTTCAGGTAACACAGGCTTTGGACACACTAAACGCTTTCACTGGCACAAGGCAACAAGATCCGGCAAGGGAGTGCAAGGGAGGAGATCAGATATAGCCAGGGAGCAGGTGGGAGCCAATTAAGCTAATTGGGCCAGGCACCAATCATTGGTGCACTGGCCCTTTAAGTCGCAGAGAGCTGGCGCGCGCGCGCCCTAGAGAGCGGAGCCGCGCGCGCCAGCACATGACAGCAGGGGACCGGGACGGGTAAGTGACCTGGGATGCGATTCGCGAGCGGGCGCGTCCCGCTGTGCGAATCGCATCCCCGACGGCCATGACAGTGCAGCGCTCCCGGTCAGCGGGACTGACCGGGGCGCTGCGGGGAGAGAGACGCCGTGAGCGCTCCGGGGAGGAGCGGGGACCCGGAGCGCTAGGCGTAACAGCTATGCTGCAGTGGGTAGGTGGATGGCGGGATAAGGGATAAGTGTATGATCTTGGGGATTTAAAGGGAACCTGTCACCAGGCTTGACCTTATAAGATTAGGTTTCCACTTGATTTTTAGGGGGGCAAAAATGCCCTGATGAAGGAGGTGGCGCAAGCCAGTAAAATACCTCAGAAACGCGTT
The DNA here is from genome assembly GCF_029499605.1 of Hyla sarda. Classification (NCBI taxonomy): domain Eukaryota; kingdom Metazoa; phylum Chordata; class Amphibia; order Anura; family Hylidae; genus Hyla; species Hyla sarda. The sequence goes on along the minus strand of NC_079194.1, from coordinate 79,349,741 downwards.
GCATGTGTCAAATAAACTACTAAGAATCTACAGCCTGCCGACTCAGTGGTCTGCTCTCCTTGGTCCGGAATCGGTCAGTAACCTGGGTGGAAGCCTGTGACTGTTATTGGTCCTGAACCTGTTTGATGTGCCTACTAGGAGGGGGGATACGTTTTAAATAACATTTCCCCCCACTGTGGAGTAAGTCCTTATCCATAATACACTGTGTAAGATTATTAAATACTTCTCTGAGCGCTTGGAAAATTTTCCCCTATATTTTTTTCTTCATGTTTTAACTTCTACGGATCTACCTGAGGTATATCTGGATATCCCTGCGATCTCCTGTATGGATACCGTATTGGTGGAGGAGTGATATATTATTGTACAACGTGAACGTGGCTCTGGAGGTGTTAGTGGTGGTCTTCTAAATATAGGGATCACCACCTACACCAGGTGAGTCACATTCTATTCCCCGATTCTGATTACAACATTTAATTTGGTTTTTTGAAAGGAGCGCTCCCTGGTTGTTTTTGTTTATTTTTTCTAGCGATTTTTCTAAAGCGGTAAAAGTATAGTAAAGTATGTAATCATATATAACATTTTAATTGTATTGACCCGCAGAATAAAGAAAACATGTATTTTACCGTAAATTGTACGGGGTGAAAACGAAGCCTTCCAAAATTTGCTAAATTGCGGTTTTCTTTTCAATTTCCCCACACAAATAGTATTTTTTTGGTTGCGCCATAGATTTTATGGTAAAATGAGTCATGTCATTACAAAGGACAACTAGTCACACAAAGAAACAAGCTCTCATGCGCCCCCCTTTTAAAGTCCATTAGCAATGAGGGCGTATGGGTACGTCCATGTGAATTTCGGTCCCCGCCTCTAGCTGGTCAGGGACCGGACTGGGATGCCTGCTGAAATCAATCAGCAGGCATCCCGTGTAAATGCCTGAGGGGGTCCTGTGACCCCATGTCGACGATCGCCGCAAAACGCCGATCAATTCAGATGGGTGATATGCGATTATTCCGGGCTGATCAAGTCTCTGGTGACCCGATAGCCCGGAAAATAGGGTCGGGATGTCGGGCAGAGCGTGGGGAGCAGATGGCGGCGGTTACCTGAGTCCACGGGCTGTTGATCACGGGGGGATCGGCACAGGCAGCAGCGGGATCGGCGGCAGTGAGGAGGCGGTGGTGGAGCAGTGGTGAAGGCAGCAGTAAAGATCAGTGGTAAATGATCTTCACTGCTGCCTTCTAGGAGTTGCCAAACTACAACTTCCAGCATTCCCAGACAGCCAAAGGCAGGGAGCTGTAGTTTTGCAACATATGGAGGGCCAAAGTTTGGAGACCACTTATCAGTGGTGTCCAAACTGTAGTGCTCCAGATGTTGCAAAACTACAACTCCAAGCATGCCCAGACTGCCCAAGGCAACAGTTTAGGGCCACATATGGGGTATTTCCGTACTCAGGAGAAATTGCCTAACAAATTTTGGGGGGCTTTTTCTTCTTTCACCCCTTATGAAAAGGTAAAGTTGGGGTCTACACCAGCATGTTATTGTAAAAAAATATATATATTTTTTTACACTAACATGCTGGTGTTGCCCAATACTTTTCATTTGTAACACAATTTCTTGCATGGAAATACCCCATATGTGGACGTAAAATACTCTGCGTGCACACAACAAGGCTCAGGAGTGAGAGCGCCATGTACATTTGAGGTGATTTGCACAGGGGTGGCTGATTATTACAGCAGTTCTGATATAAACACAAAAAAGATAAAAAATAAAAAAAAAAAACACATGTGATCCCCTTTTTGGAAACTACACACCTCATGTAACATAACCTTTAACACCCCACAGGTGTTTGAAGAATTTTTGTTAAATTTGAACGCGAAAATGAAATTTAAAAAAAATTTTCACTAAAATCCTGGTGTTATCCCACATTTTTCATTTTCACAAGGGGTAAAAGGAAAAAAGTCCCCTAAAATTTGTAACCCCATTTCTTTGAGTATGGAACTGCCCCATATGTGGTTGTAAAGTTCTCTTCGGGCGAACTACAATGCTCAGAAGAGAAGGAGCGCCATTGGGCTTTTGGAGACAGAATGTGTCTGGAATTGAAGGCCATGTGTGTTTACAAAGCCCCCTGGTGCCAGAGAAGTGGACCCCCCACATGTGACCCCATTTTGGAAACTACATCCCTCAAGGAATGTAATAAGGGGTGCAGTGAGCATTTTCACCCTCCGTGAAATTGAAAAATGTAATTTTTCATTTGCACAGCCCACTGTTCCAAAGATCTGTCAAAATCCAGTGGGGTGTAAATACTCACTGCACCCCTTATTAAATTCTGTGAGAGGTGTAGTTTCCAAAATGGGGTCACATGTCGGGGGGTTTCTGCTGTTCTGGCACTATGGGAGGTTTGTAAATGCACATGGCCCCCAACTTCAATTTCAGCAAAAATCTCTTTCCAAAAGTCTTTCTGTTCGGAGACCTGTAGTGTGCCAGCAGAGGATTTAACATCCACATATGGCGAATTTTCTTAATCGGGAGTACTTGGGCTTCAAATTTTGGGGTCCATTTTCACCTATTACCCCTTGTGAAAAAGAAAAATTTGGAGTAACACCATCATTTTAACCTCTTAAGGACGTAGGGCATCCCGGTGTTTAAAACGCATCACACCGGCTCGGTCCCGGCTGCTATTCATAGCCGTGACCCTGGGCTAACAGCAATTTTATCGCAATGTCCCAATCAGCCCGACTGAGCTGCCGGGAAGCGTTTACTTTCACTTTCAGAAGCGGCGGTCAACTTTGATCGCCGCGTCTGAAGGGTTAATAGCGCGCGGCACAAGGATTAACCCTTCAGACGCGGCGATCAAAGTTGACCGCCGCGTCTGAAAGTGAAAGTAAACATTTCCCGGCAGCTCAGTCGGGCTGATCGGGATATCGCAATAAAATCGCGATGTCCCGATCAGCTAGGATGCAAGCGGAGGTCCCCTTACCTGTCTCTGCTGCATCCGATTGGCGTTTGATTGCTCCAAGCCTGAGCTACAGGCTTGAGCAATCGAGCCCCTGTCTCGCTGATCCATGCAAAGCTATGACTTTGCAGGGATCAGCATAAGAGATCGGTGTGTGCAGTGTTATAGGTCCCTATGGGAGCTATAGCACTGCAAAAAAAAGTGAAAAAAAAAGTTAACAAAGGTCATTTAACCTCTTCCCTAATAAAAGTTTGAATCACCCCCCTTTTCCCATAAAAAAAAACAAAAAACTGTGTAAATAAAAATTAAAATAATCATATGTGGTATCGCCACGTGCAGAAATGTCCGAACTATAAAAACAAAAATGGTAACGATAAAAACTTCATAACACCGCGCAAAAAATTTGTCCTCATACCGGTCCGTACGTGGAAAAATAAAAAAGTTATAGGGGTTAGAAGATGTGAATTTTTAACATATAAATTTTCCTGCATGTAGTTATGATTTTCTTCCGAAATACGACAATATCCAACCTATATAAGTAGGGTATCATTTTAACCATATGGACCTACAGAATAAAGATAAGGTTATTTTTACCGATAAATGCACTGCGTCGCACAATAAAAAATTTTTTCCGTTTCGCCGTGGATTTTTGGGTAAATGACTAATGTCACTGCAAAGTAGAATTGGTGGCGCAAAAAATAAGCCATCATATGGAATTTTATGTGCAAAATTGAAAGCGTTATGATTTTTAGAAGGTGCTGAGGAAAAAATTTAAATGCAAAAACGGAAAAGCCCTGCAAAAACGGAAAAGGGGTTAATGTTAAAAATTTAATTTTCCATTTTCACGTCCAACTTCAATGCAAAGCCGTCAAACACCTGTGAGGATAAGGCTAACTATACCCCTTGTTACGTTCCTTGAGGGGTGTAGTTTCCAAAATAGTATGCCATGTGTTTTTTTTTATTTATTTTTTATTTTTTTGCTGTTCTGGCACCCTGGTGACTTTCTAAATGCAACATGCCCCCCAAAAAACATTTCAGCAAAATTCTCTTTCAAAATGCCAAATTTTGCTCCTTCTCTTCTGAATGTTGTAGTGCGCTAGCAGAGCACTTAACGTCCACATATGGGGAGTTTTCTTAATCAGGAGAAATTGGGCTTCAAATTTTTGGGTATATTTTCTCCTATTACCCCTTGTGAAAAAGAAAAATTTGGAGTAACATCATCATTTTAATGTTAAAAATCAAATTTTTCACTTTTACCACCCACTTTTCAAAAAAACTGTGAGGTGTAAGTACTCACTGTAATGTTACGTTCCTGGAGGGGTCTAGTTTCCAAAATGGTGTCACATGTGGGGGGGTTTCTGCTTTTCTGGCATCATGGGAGGTTTGAAAATGCACATGGCCCCCGAATTCAATTTCAGCAAAATTCTCTCTACAAAAGACCAATGGCGCTACTTCTTTTCTGAAACCTGTAGTATGCCAGCAGAGCACTTAGCATCCACATATGGGGCATTTTCTTAATCGGTAGAAATTGGGCTTAAAATTTTGGGGTCCTTTTTCTTATATTACACCATGTGAAAATGAAAAATTTAGAGCAACACCATCATTTTAGTGTTAAAAATCAAATTTTCCATTTTCACATCCAACTTCAATGCAAAGTCGTCAAACATCTGTGAGGTGATAAGGTTTACTATACCCTTTGTTAAGTTTCTTGAGGGGTGTAGTTTCCAAAATAGTATGCCATTTTATTTTTATTTGTTTTTTTTTTTTGCTGTTCTGGCACCCTGGGGACTTTCTAAATGCAACATGCCCCCCAAAAACCATTTCAGCAAAATTCTCTTTCAAAAAGCCAAATTTTGCTCCTTCTCTTCTGAGCATTGTATTGCGCCAGCAGAGCACTTAACGTCCACATATGGGGCGTTTTCTTAATTGGGAGAAATTGGGCTTCAAATTTTGGGGACCATTTTCACCTTTTATCCCTTGTGAAAAAATAAAGATTTGGGGTAATACCATCATTTTAGTGTTAAAAATCTAATTTTCCATTTTCACGTCCAACTTCAACGCAAAGTCGTCAAACACCTGTGAGGTGTTAAGCTTCACTATACCCTTGTTTCCAAAATAGTATGCCATGTGGGGGTTATTTTGCTGTTATGGCACCATGGGGGCTTCCTAAATGCAACATAGCCCCCAAAAACCATGACAGCAAAATTAGTTTTCAAAAATCCCACAGTTGCTCTTTCCTTCTTGAGCCATGTTGAGAGGTATTTCCATGCTCGAGAGAAATTGGTCTACAAATTTTGGGGCTTTTTCACATAATACCACTTTTAAAAATGAAAAAACTTGATTTTTCTCCTCCAATTTGCAGCTATTCTTGTGAAACACCTAAAGGGTTAACAAACCTTCTGAACGTCATTTTGAATACTTTGAGGGGTGTAGTTCTATAATGGGGTAATTTATGGAGTTTTTCCTACAGAAAAGCCCCTCAAATCCAGATCAAACTTAACTGGTCCCTGAAAAATTCAGATTTTTAAATTTTCGTGAAAATTGCTGCTATACTTTGAAGCCCTCTAATGTCTTCAAAAAGTAAAAACATGTCAACTTTATGATGTCAACATAAAGTAGATATATTGTATTTGTGAATCAATATAAAATTCATTTGGAATATCCATTTTCCTTACAAGCAAAAAGTTTCAAAATTAGAAAAATGCCACATTTTCAAAATTTTCATAAAATTTGGGGATTTTTCACCAAGAAAGGATGCAAGTAATGATGAAAATTAACCAATATGTTAAAGTAGAATATGTCACGAAAAATACTATCTTGGAATCAGAATAATGGGTAAAAGCATCCCAGAGTTATTAATGCATAAAGTGACAGTGGTCAGAATTGCAAAAAAGGGCTCAGTCCTTAAGGTGAAAAAGGGCTCAGTCCTTGAGGGGTTAAGGCCAAAATGGGCTTGGTCCTTAAGGGGTTAAAGGGGTACTCTGGTGGGAAACTATTTTTTTATATCAACTGGTTCCAGAAAGTTAAAAACATTTGTAAATTACTTCTATTACAAAAATCTTAATCCTTTCAGTACTTATTAGCTGATGTATGCTACAGAGGAATAACATCAAAGAAAAACCAAGGTATTCTGGGACACAAATTTCAATCTTTATTGTTTAGCAAAAAAGACATACATTTAAAAACATTTAAAAAAGGCACAAAATACCAAGATGGTCCTACAAATTCACAACCGGAGGTCCATAAAACAAGGGGTTAATCCCCAAAGATACCTGTATATACAGATAGCTAAAAGAGCCTACTTTGTAATAACAAACGTGTCCCAACTAGTGGCTGCACCCAGTAAGGTAACAGCCCTATACATTTATACACATAGCAAGAGGTTGTTAACTTTACCTTCTAAGGACACACCAGGACCTCCGTCACCCAACGTTTCGCAATTAAATGCTTCTTCCGGGGCGCCCCGGAAGAAGCATTTAATTGCGAAACGTTGGGTGACGGAGGTCCGCTGCGGCACCCCACTGTCATTACTGCACAGAGCGAGTTCACTCTGCACGTAATGACGGGCAGTACAGGGGTCGGAGCATCGTTACGTCACGGCTCTGATGTCACAGCCCGCCCCCCTCAATACGAGTCTATGGGAGGGGGCGTGGCAGTCGTCACGCCCCTGTCATAGACTTGTATTATGGGGGTGGGCAGGATGTCACGAGGAGTGGAGCCATGACGTCACGCTGCTCCGTCCCGTGTATTGCCAGTCATTACACACAGAGTGAACTCGCTCTGTGCAGTAATGACAGCGGGGTGCCGCAGCGGGGATCCCGAGGGTCCCCAGCAACGGGACCGCGGCGATCTGACATCTTATCCCCTATCCTGTGGATAGGGGATAAGATGTCTAGAGGCGGAGTACCTCTTTAACTGACCTTTTTAAAATGTAAAAGATCTTTAAAAGAAAAAGATACATTTTCCAAATCCCTTTGTGATTGTGAATTGGAGCAAAATCTAAAATCTGTTTTACTGTGTGACCCCTTGAGGTCATTATAATGTTCTACAAATGGTTCCATTTAATGCCTTGGTATGGTGGCAGAAAGCAATCAATAAATACATGGAGCAATTCCACATCCTAGCTTTGTATTGCTTCTCGTATTGATTCTGTTTATCTTCATTGAGCTCTGTAATCATATTTATGTGTGACTTCTAACATATCTCATCTATTAGGAGGGAAAGATCACTGCAGGTAACTCAAAACATCTAAGACTAAATGATTTTTAATAGGACACGAGAAGTGAACACAAACACTATGTGGGTACATATAATTCCTAACTACAGAGGACAGTCACACAAAGGTTAAAGGACATCTGTAGCGATAACAACTTATCCCCTTTCCACAGGATAGGGGATAAGTGTTTGATCATGGGGGTCCGACCGCTGGGACCCCCCGCAATCTCCTAAACGGGCCCCGGCATTGCCACTCTCTAAGAGCGGCTAATGCTTGTAGCGTCGACCTCAGTGAGATCGGTGGTATGCCCTCTTCACGCCCCCTCCCCATACAGCTCTATTGGATAGGTGGGGTTTCAGCCGCGGTGTCATGCTGCCGCTGACATGCCTCCTGCATGTGAGAGCAACGGCAGAGACAGGGCCATGGGCAGGAGATCGCGATGGGTCCCAGCGTTTGGACCCCCCCCCCGTGATCAAACACTTAAAAACACTTAAGTTGTTTTTGCATATGACTAGTGTTTATTTAAATGTATTTCTTGATAGTATATCTATAAATATATTAATGGGTTATAAAATGTGTCCAAACAAAAAAAAAAGACTGCCCACCCCCACCCCCATGTATAAATGAAACAATCTTTTCCCAATTCGGATTGGTTGACAAAACAGATACAGATTTTTTGCTGGGGATTAATTGACAAATCTGGAAAGTAATAGGCTATTGTTACGCCGAGCGCTCCGGGTCCCCGCTCCTCCCCGGAGCGCTCGCAGCATCCTCTCATTCGCAGCGCCCCGGTCAGACCTGCTGACCGGGTGCGCTGCAATATCACTCCCAGTCGGGATGCGATTTGCGACGCAGGAGGCGCCCGCTCGCGATGCGCATCCCGGCTCCCGTACCTGACCCGTTCCCCGTCTGTCTTGTCCCGGCGCGCGCGGCCCCGCTCCTTAGGGCGCGCGCGCGCCGGGTCTCTGCAATTTAAAGGGCCACTGCGGCGCTGATTGGTGCAGCAGGCCTAATCAGTGTTTTCACCTGTGCACTCCCTACTTATACCTCACTTCCCCTGCACTCCCTCGCCGGATCTTGTTGCCATTGTGCCAGTGAAAGCGTTCCCTTGTGTGTTCCTAGCCTGTGTTCCAGACCTCCTGCCGTTGCCCCTGACTACGATCCTTGCTGCCTGCCCTGACCTGCTGCTACGTCCGACCTTGCTCTTGTCTACTCCCTTGTACCGCGCTTATCTTCAGCAGTCAGAGAGGTTGAGCCGTTGCTGGTGGATACGACCTGGTTGCTACCGCCGCTGCAAGACCATCCCGCTTTGCGGCGGGCTCTGGTGAATACCAGTAGCAACTTAGAACCGGTCCACCAACACGGTCCACGCCAATCCCTCTCTGGCACAGAGGATCCACCTCCAGCCAGCCGAATCGTGACAGTAGATCCGGCCATGGATCCCGCTGAGGTCCCGCTGCCAGTTGTCGCCGACCTCACCACGGTGGTCGCCCAGCAGTCGCAACAGATAGCGCAACAAGGCCAACAGCTGTCTCAACTGACCGTGATGCTACAGCAGCTATTACCACAGCTCCAGCAACCTTCTCCTCCGCCAGCTCCTGCACCTCCTCCGCAGCGAGTGGCCGCTTCCAGCCTTCGATTATCCTTGCCGGATAAATTTGATGGGGACTCTAAGTTTTGCCGTGGCTTTCTTTCGCAATGTTCCCTGCACTTGGAGATGATGTCGGACCAGTTTCCTACTGAAAGGTCTAAGGTGGCTTTCGTAGTCAGCCTTCTGTCTGGGAAAGCTCTGTCATGGGCCACACCGCTCTGGGACCGCAATGACCCTGTCACTGCCTCTGTACACTCCTTCTTCACGGAGATTCGAAGTGTTTTTGAGGAACCTGCCCGAGCCTCTTCTGCTGAGACTGCCCTGCTGAACCTGGTCCAGGGTAATTCTTCTGTTGGCGAGTACGCCATCCAATTCCGTACTCTTGCCTCCGAATTATCCTGGAATAACCAGGCCCTCTGCGCGACCTTTAAAAAAGGCCTATCCAGTAACATTAAAGATGTGCTGGCTGCACGAGAAATTCCTGCTAACCTGCATAAACTTATTCATCTTGCCACCCGCATTGACATGCATTTTTCCGAAATGCGTCAGGAGCTCCGCCAGGATATGGACTTTGTTCGCACGAGGCGGTTTTTCTCCCCGGCTCCTCTCTCCTCTGGTCCTCTGCAATCCGTTCCTGTGCCTTCCGCCGTGGAGGCTATGCAAGTTGACCGGTCTCGCTTGACACCTCAAGAGAGGACACAACGCCGCATGGAGAATCTTTGCCTGTACTGTGCCGGTACCGAACATTTCTTGAAGGATTGTCCTGTCCGTCCTCCCCGCCTGGAAAGACGTACGCTTACTCCACACAAAGATGAGACAGCTCTTGATGTGAACTCTGCTTCTCCACGCCTTACTGTGCCTGTGCGGATATCTTCTTCTACCTTCTCCTTCTCTGCTATGGCCTTCTTTGATTCCAGATCTGCAGGAAATTTTATTTTGGTCTCTCTCATCAACAGGTTCAACATCCTGGTGACCAGTCTCGCCAGACCCCTCTACATCAATTCTGTTAACAATGAAAGATTGGACTGTACCGTGCGTTACCGCACGGAACCTCTCCTAATGTGCATCGGACCCCATCACGAAAAAATTTAATTTTTGGTCCTCTCCAACTGCACTTCAGAAATTCTTCTTGGATTACCGTGGCTTCAACGCCATTCCCCAACCCTTGATTGGTCCACAGGAGAAATCAAGAACTGGGGTACTTCTTGTCACAAGGACTGTCCTAAACCGGTTCCCAGTACTCACAGTCGTGACCCTGTGGTTCCCCCGGTATCTGGTCTTCCTAAGGCTTATCTGGACTATGCTGATGTTTTTTGCAAAAAGCAAGCAGAGACTTTACCTCCTCACAGGCCTTATGACTGTCCTATTGACCTCCTCCCGGGTACTACTCCACCCCGGGGCAGAATCTATCCTCTGTCTGCTCCAGAGACCCAAGCCATGTCGGAGTACATCCAGGAGAATTTAAAGAAGGGGTTTTTCCGCAAGTCCTCCTCTCCTGCCGGAGCTGGATTTTTTTTTGTGTCCAAAAAAGATGGCTCCCTACGCCCTTGCATTGATTACCGCGGACTTAATAAAATCACGGTAAAAAACCGCTTACCTCTTATCTCGGAAATCTTTGATCGCCTACAAGGCGCCCACATCTTTACCAAACTGGACTTAAGAGGTGCTTATAATCTCATCCGCACCAGGGAGGGGGACGAATGGAAGACTGCATTTAACACCAGAGATGGACACTTTGAGTATCTGGTCATGCCCTTTGGCCTGTGCAACGCCCCTGCCGTCTTCCAAGACTTTGTTAATGAAATTTTTCGTGATCTCCTATATACCTGTGTTGTGGTTTACCTGAATGATATTCTGATTTTTTCTGCCAACTTAGAAGAACACCGCCAGCATGTCCGCATGGTTCTTCAGAGACTTCGGGACAATCAACTTTATGCCAAAATGGAGAAATGTCTTTTTGAATGTCAATCTCTTCCTTTCCTAGGATACTTGGTCTCTGGCCAGGGACTACAAATGGACCCAGATAAACTATCTGCCGTGTTAGATTGGCCACGCCCCTCCGGACTCCGTGCTATCCAACGTTTTCTGGGGTTCGCCAATTATTACAGACAATTCATTCCACACTTCTCCACTATTGTGGCCCCTATCGTGGCTTTAACCAAGAAAAATGCCAATCCTAAGTCCTGGTCTCCCCAAGCGGAAGACGCATTTAAACATCTCAAGTCTGCCTTTTCTTCTGCTCCCGTGCTCTCCAGACCTGACCCATCTAAACCCTTTCTATCGGAGGTAGATGCCTCCTCTGTGGGAGCTGTAGCTGTCCTTCTACAAAAAAATTCTTCCGGGCATGCTGTTACTTGTGTTTTTTTCACTAGGACCTTCTCTCCGGCGGAGAAAAACTACTCCATTGGTGATCGAGAACTACTGGCCATTAAATTGGCGCTTGAGGAATGGAGGCACCTGCTGGAGGGATCAAAATATCCAGTTATTATATACACTGATCACAAGAATCTCTCCTATCTCCAGTCTGCCCAACGAATGAACTCTCGCCAGGCTAGGTGGTCGTTGTTCTTTGCCCGTTTTAACTTTGAAATCCATTTTCGCCCTGCTGACAAGAACATTAGGGCCGATGCCCTCTCTCGTTCTTCTGATGCCTCTGAAGTAGAGGTCTCTCCGCAACACATCATTCCTCCGGACTGTCTGATCTCCACTTCTCCAGCTTCCATCAGGCAAACTCCTCCAGGGAAGACCTTCGTTTCTCCACGCCAGCGTCTCGGGATTCTCAAATGGGGACACTCCTCCCACCTCGCAGGCCATGCGGGCATCAAAAAATCCTTTCAACTCATCTCTCGATTTTACTGGTGGCCGACTCTGGAGACTGATGTTGTTGATTTCGTGCGGGCCTGTACTGTCTGTGCCCGGGATAAGACTCCTCGCCAGAAGCCTGCTGGTCTCCTTCATCCTCTGCCTGTTCCTGAACAGCCTTGGTCACAGATTGGTATGGACTTTATTACGGACTTGCCCTCATCTCGTGGCAACACAGTTGTTTGGGTGGTCGTTGATCGATTTTCCAAGATGGCACATTTTATTCCTCTTCCTGGTCTTCCTTCAGCGCCTCAGTTGGCAAAGCAATTTTTAATACACATTTTTCGCCTTCACGGTTTGCCCACGCATATCGTCTCGGATAGAGGCGTCCAATTCGTGTCTAAATTCTGGAGGGCCCTCTGTAAACAGCTCAAGATCAAATTAAACTTCTCTTCTTCTTATCATCCCCAATCCAATGGGCAAGTAGAAAGAATGAATCAGGTCCTGGGTGACTATTTACGGCATTTTGTTTCCTCCCGCCAGGATGACTGGGCAGATCTTCTACCATGGGCCGAATTCTCATACAACTTCAGAGTCTCCAAATCTTCTGCTAAATCCCCATTTTTCGTGGTGTACGGCCGTCACCCTCTTCCTCCCCTCCCTACTCCCTTGCCCTCTGGTTTGCCCGCTGTGGATGAAGTGACTCGTGATCTTTCCACCATATGGAAAGAAACCCAAAATTCTCTTTTACAGGCTTCATCCCGGATGAAAAAATTTGCTGATAAAAAAAGAAGAACTCCCCCCATTTTTGTTCCCGGAGACAAGGTATGGCTCTCCGCTAAGTATGTCCGCTTTCGTGACCCCAGTTACAAACTGGGACCACGCTATCTTGGTCCTTTCAAAATCTTGTGCCAGATTAACCCTGTCTCTTACAAACTCCTTCTTCCTCCTTCTCTCCGTATTCCCAATGCCTTCCATGTCTCTCTCCTTAAACCACTCATTCTTAACCGCTTCTCTCCCAAAGTTGTTTCTCCCACTCCTGTTTCCGGTTCATCTGACGTCTTCTCTGTGAAGGAGATTCTGGCCTCCAAGATTGTCAGAGGTAAAAGATTTTTTTTAGTGGATTGGGAAAACTGTGGCCCAGAGGAAAGATCCTGGGAACCTGAGGACAACATCCTAGACAAAAGTCTTATCCTCAGGTTCTCAGGTTCCAAGAAGAGGGGGAGACCCAAGGGGGGGGTACTGTTGCGCCGAGCTCTCCGTGTCCCCTCTCCTCCCCGGAGCGCTCGCAGCATCCTCTCATTCGCAGCGCCCCCGTCAGACCTGCTGACCGGGTGCACTGCAATATCACTCCCAGCCGGGATGCGATTCGCGACGCAGGAGGCGCCCACTCGCGATGCGCATTCCGGCTCCCGTACCTGACCCGTTCCCCGTCTGTCTTGTCTCGGCGCGCGCGGCCCCGCTCCTTAGGGCGCGCGCGTGCCGGGTCTCTGCAATTTAAAGGGCCACTGCGCCGCTGATTGGCGCAGCAGGCCTAATCAGTGTTTTCACCTGTGCACTCCCTACTTATACCTCACTTCCCCTGCACTCCCTCGCCGGATCTTGTTGCCATTGTGCCAGTGAAAGCGTTCCCTTGTGTGTTCCTAGCCTGTGTTCCAGACCTCCTGCCGTTGCCCCTGACTACGATCCTTGCTGCCTGCCCTGACCTTCTGCTACGTCCGACCTTGCTCTTGTCTACTCCCTAGTACCGTGCTTATCTTCAGCAGTCAGAGAGGTTGAGCCGTTGGTGGTGGATACGACCTGGTTGCTACCGCCGCTGCAAAACCATCCCGCTTTGTGGCGGGCTCTGGTGAATACCAGTAGCAACTTAGAACCAGTCCACCAACCCGGTCCACGCCAATCCCTCTCTGGCACAGAGGATCCACCTCCAGCCAGCCGAATCGTGACAGCTATGTTCATACACAACTGCCTTCGTTTTGGGGACAATTTTTTTTTACCAACATTTTTTACCGAACAAGTTGGCACAAGGAAGTTTCCGGCTGCAGAAATTCCACTGTGTGAAAACAATGGCCCTCTGCTGCAACAGAGTTTTTCCTGCTAGGAAATTCTACTGTGTGAATATAGTCCTAGCATTTTCTAACTATAGATAGACATGATAAGAAAAGGCAGAAAGAACATAGTGCAACAAAGGAACACGCTTGCCAGCTCCCCCACAGATCAATCACAGGTGCAACAAATCAGGGTGCAATATTTCTATTTAAAAAAAAAATGATTTATCTAAATGAAGTCCCATAAAAAATAAAAAATTAAGTTTTCTTTATTACAGATATTACCATTAAAACCATTAAAACCATAAAAAACTGATGTCACATAGCAAAGGCAGCTTAATGCATTTTGGGGGTGACCCCTTAGTCATAAGCTAATGTAAATTCTGAGTATTCATGTTAGCTTATTACTAAGGGGGCACTCCTTATATGCGTCAAGATTCCTTTGTTGTGTGACATATTCATCATGGGTCTTGAGTAAAAGCAAGCCCACCTTGCCAAATCCTCCAAAAGAGATGCTGTAGCACAAATTGCTGAAATATAGGAAATCTGTCATCAGTGTCACCTGCACGGTGCACCTGTCGGTACAGACAGGCAGTGCACGGGACACTGATGACAACCAACATCTGAATAATAGCATGATGTGTCCGCCATGTTGTATGTTCTAAATAGACCACAGTGTATTCTAAAGTTCTCCTCTATAAGTGCCAGTCTGGGAGATGAATACTTGTTGTCTCTTTAGATATTTATGGCTGTTTAGATAAAACAGATAAGAGGGCTATTTAGCCAGTCTTGTGAATGTTGTTCTGATTAACAATTAATAACCCATTTGACTAGACACAGAGAGATATTCACACATCTATGTGAAAGAGATCTCCATGGTATTCTTATCTCTCCAATATATTTGGATGTCTAGATAGGCCCCAAAATCCAGGTTTTAATTACTTATATTTGTCAAAAATAATTCCTGAATTCCATCATCTTCTGTGCCTTCCATTTTGGGGGTGACTTGGAGCATAGGAGGAGTTTCGAGCAGCAGCGGTGACATCACTAAGCTTCACCCATGCCAAGTCTGCCATGGATTGGAAGAATATAGTGGGATAATCACGGAGCAGAACCAGATTAGTATGGTTGTCATCAGTGTCCCCTGCACTACCTGTCAGTTCAGACAGGTTAGTGCAGGTGACACTGATGACAGATTTCCTTTAATATTGGCTAAGATTTTTCAGGAATGGTTTGAAGAACTTGACAAGAAGTTCATGATGTTGACTTGGCCTCCAAATTCCCAAGATCTAAGCTCAATCGCGCATCTGTTTGAAAAACAAGTCCAATTCATGGAGGCAGGGCTGGTGCAAGGATTTTTGCCACCCTAAGCAATACCTCGTTTGTATCTATACAGATATCAATATTCCCCCATACAGTGACCATACAGAAGTAGATACCAGTTCTACACAGGCTCTGCAGACCATATAAGTGATTACAGCTACAGGAAGATGTGTTGAAGAGACAGCACTGGACAAGCATAGTGGGATACAGCACCAATAAGCCAGAGACTCAATTCTTGATGGAGTGTGACTTTATTCACTCCCCGAAGTGCAACGTTTTGGCAACAAACTGCCTTTTTCAAGCATGAAAAATAAAGTGACAATGTGCATATGTACAGGAACCAAAGTGATAACAGATTGGTTAAACAACAGGTGTCTCACATGTGTCATTATAACACTCTTCAACATCCATTGGTTAAAACATGATACCATAGTGATCCATATATACAAAAATACAATTACGTAAAAATTACAAGGTTACAACAATTGATTGGGCATATAAGCATCTGATGAGCTTACTGGGACTTCACTTACATATATCCATGTCTCTCATTGCAACCTCCATTCACTGATCATTCAGTTTTCACATGTCTCCACGCTGTGTGATGGTAAACAAACACTCTGCAGCTGCGTGATGTTCTGTGCAGGATGTTGTTCCGATCAGCTGACCCACCCATGTCAGCTGATGAGCAGACGTCATACCATACCTTCACTATGCGCATAGTTCATAATGCGCATGCCCAGATTATCAGCGCATGCCCGTGTGAATGCGATTATCAGTGCACGCGCTTGCACATAACAATCTCAAATGCATTCTGCACTTATGATTCCAACCGGACTTCTATAAACGTGCAATAAATAAACCTCCAGTCCATAGTAAACAATAGGGCTAATAGGGCAAACAATATGGGCAAATAATTGATTATATAAAAGAGGTGTTGCATTGAGACAGGGATTAACGCATCACATAATATATTATAACAACCAATTTACATTTCTTTCCGTGAAGTCCTTGGTAAATTCATCATTTGATGCATTCTTCATTTAAAGTGATATAGTGATAAAATAATAAGACCTAAAAAAAAGTTACAAAAAAAATTTACAGAAAATAATTAATTAAAAACAACCAGGAACCTTATATTGCACCATATATATTTTTGACATACACTGGCTGGGTATATAAAAGAGAAAAAGAAGTGATAAAAAGGAAAAGGGAGAAAAGAAAAAAGGAAAAGAAACAAGAAAGAAGAAAGAAAGAAAAAGAAGTGAAAGAAAAAGAAAGCAGAAGGAAAAGAAAAGAGAGGGGAGAGTAAAAAAGGGGGAAGGAAGATCAAAGGGGGAAGGGAGGAAAAGAGAGAGGAGGAAAGGGGGTTAGAGAGGGAGAAAAGAAGAAAAGAAGGAAAAGAAAAAGATAAAGTAAAAAAAAGAAAAGGAAAAAAGAGTAGAGGAATCCATGTTAGCCTACATAAATGATTTCAAGCCAAAATCCATATTTAACCCCTTAGGATACATCGTGTCCAATGTATAGATCCATTTCAACTCCTTTTGTCGCAATAATTTTTCTCTATCACCTACTCTCCTCAATGGGGGCACTTGGTAAATATGAAACCTTTGCTGACTGATGTTATGTCCATATTCTAGAAAATGTTCAGGTAGAGGAAGATTCATTTATTTTGTTCTAATGGAAGATTTGTGGCCATAAAGTCTTATCCGGCATTCATTTGTGGGTTCACCCACATAATATAGCCCGCATGGGTATGACAGTAAATAAATTACAAAAGATGAACCACATGTAAACCTACCATGAATTTTAAATGGTTAACCTGCATGTGGATGATTGAAGGAATCACCTTTAATCATAGAATTACAGTGACTACAATTTAAACATGGGAAATTGCCTTGTTTAGTTTCTAAAAAAACATTTTGTCTCATTTTACTTTTAAAGGAGCCCACATCTGATTCAATTAAACGGTCCTTGAGATTACGTCCTTTTCGGTACGCCATTACTGTTAGTTTTTCTACCTGTTGATTTAATAGACGTTGTGGATAGCCCCTGCGTCTAAATTTTTTCTGCATCTCCTCTACCGTAACGTATTGTTCGGGGTCCGAAACTATACGTTTCACCCGCAACATTTGGCTCCATGGTAAGCATTTGATAGTAGATTTAGGATCGAATCTATCTTATGACACCATGTATGGATCACTATGGTAACATGTTTTAACCAATGGATGTTGAAGAGAGTTATAATGACACATGTGAGACACCTGTTGTTGTGAAAAAGGCAGTTTGTTGCCGAAACGTTGCACTTTGGGGAAGCGAATAAAGTCACTCTCAATCAAGAATTGAGTCTCCGGCTTTTTGGTGCTGTATCCACTACACCTCTTATTTACAGCTACATGTAGGGACTCACTGGTGACATTTTCTCTTATCGGAGTCACTCACTTTTCTTTTTCTTCTTAATCTGTCCTGGACCATCATGAATTTTCCAGCCATGACTCATCTTAGTAGAATTGGCCAGACTAACCTTAGACTCTTCGTTCCAGCACAACTCTCACCTCGATACAAACTATCCATGTGTATTGCTCCACACAGTAATAGTGCCCAATTTGTACACCCCTCACATTGCCCCCATATAGGAGGCCAAGTCACAATGCCCCCATATAGTTACCTATGTAGCAGAAGTCCCCTAAAGCAGGTTGTCACATTGCCCCCATAGAACAGGCCCCCTCACATTGCCCCACATATGACTTCACATTGCCCGCATATATAGAAAGCCCCCATATATAGAAGGCCCCTCACATACATTGCCCCCATATTCCTCATATGCATTGCCCCCATATACCTTGCATATATTGCCCCCCGTATACCTCACATACATTTCCCCCCATATACCTCACATTCATTTTCCCTATATTCCTCATATACATTGCCCCCATAGTGAAGCCCCATTTAAAAGACAGAAAAAAACACCACTCACCTCTCTATCATTCTATTTTACTTTGAACTCTGTGTGCGTTTTAAAGGTGCACACACCATTTAAAGCAGGACTCGCTCGGAGCATCCGGGATTCGTGAATCTTGGCTCTCATGAACGGTGATCTCATCCCCTGAGCGCTCTAAGCTGGAGCCTTCCCCCGCCTAGAGGTGGTGCTGACTCTGCATGGAGGTCCCACCTTATTACAGGAGTAATGGAATTAGCTGCTAATGTCTGTTGCCAGACACAACAGGAAACCTTCAAAGGTCTTGTGAATGTCACGCTTTGAAGGATTAGGCTATATTCACACAGCAGATTTTCCGCACCAATCTGCACCAATTCTGTATCCACATTCATTTGGGTGGTTTCTCTCTTGTTCCGATTTCGTGAGGAATCGGTGTGGATTCTGTGTGGAATCCATGCGGAAACCGTATGCGGAAATTATGAAGTGTGAACAGGGCTGGTCCCAGGATTTTTGCCATCCTAGGCAAAATCAAATTTTGCCGCCCCTCCACCCTGTCCATTGGCCCTGCCCTTTGACACACCCCACCTGACTACTAGGGTAACACACTGTAACAAACCTCCTCTTCATGTGATCACCTTACTACTGCGGTGACACACTGTAACAACCCTCCTCCTCATCATGTTAACTCCTTACTACTGAGGTGACACACTGTAACAACCCTCCTCAACATGTAATTACCTTACTATTGGGGTGACACACTGTAACAACCCTCCTCCTCATCATGTTATCTCCTTACTACTGAGGTGACACACTGTAACAAACCTCCTCTTCATGTGATCACCTTACTACTGCGGTGACACACTGTAACAACCCTCCTCCTCATGTTAACTCCTTACTACTGAGGTGACACACTGTAACAACCCTCCTCATCATGTAATTACCTTACTATTGGGGTGACACACTGTAACAACCCTCCTCCTCATCATGTTATCTCCTTACTATTGAGGTGACACACTGTAACAAACCTCCTCTTCATGTGCTCCCCTTACTACTGGGGTGACACACTGTAATAACCCTCCTCATCATGTACCTTACTACTGGGGTGACACACTGTAACAACCCTCCTCCTCATGTTATCTCCTTACTACTGGGGTGAAACACTGTAACAAGCCTCTTCCTCATGTAATCTCCTGTGTTGGTGCTGACTGGGCGGGTGCTTCAGATGCTGGCTGGCTACTAACTTTCTTGCAGCAAGCGGAGTGGTGCTCCCATCAAGAGGGCGCTCTAGGCAGCTGCCTATTTTGCCTATAGGTAGAACTGGCCCTGAGTGTAAATGGGAGTGTGGAATCCCATTGATGTCTATTGAGCTTTAAACTGATACTGAATCCGTATACGGAAAATCTGCAGTGTGAATATAGCCTTAGGGTACGTTCACACGTACTGATTTTTTGCAGCTGAAGGACTTCCTATATGCTGTCTTTATATGTGCCTGCTCGGAGTGGCAATACGCTGCTCCGAGCAGACACACTGTGATGTGCGAGTCTCCGCGCATGCGCGGTGTACTCACACACATCGCGGCCGCTCCCCCTGCTCAATGAGCTAGATTGAGAGCTGCCACGATGTGTGAGTATACTGTGTATGCACGCGGCGACTCGCACATCGCAGTGTGTCTTCTCGGAGCGGCGTATTGTCGCTCTGAGCAGGCACATATAAAGACAGCATATAGGAGGTCCTTCAGTGGTGGATTCACAGCAAAATACGCTGCGAATATCCGCACGTGTAAACGTCCCATAAGAGCTGTTTTAACAGCACGAAAGGAACCTACAACATATTAGGTTGATGTGGCTGATCGATGTATGTTTCCAAATTAGATACTTTATATCAGTGGTCTCCATACTGTGGACCTTCAGATGTTGCAAAAGAGCTGTCCGGGCTTGCTGGGAGTTGTGGTTTTGTAACATCTGAAGGTTCACAGCTTGGAGATCACTGTATATACCGGTACTCTATCTGGATTTATAATTTAGAGCATTTAAAATTTTTCAGGTAGCTTTATCAGCATCAGTCATGGTCAGATTGGTACCACTATCTTAGACGGCAAAGCCCAAAAGTGAGTCAAATTCCGATGCAATTGCAATTTTGAACAAACTTAATGAGAATTCACTCCTGTGGTTCTGTGAGTTGTATTGTAAATGGGTTCTGTGAAGGCAGATGATTACTGACAGCTGCTTAGAACAATGGCCTTCTGCCCGCAGGATGACACATACCAGTAATTGTACGTCGGAGAGGATAACAAACTATCCTGTTTGATACAATGTAGCAGCTGCATTACACGGTCCCTGGACAGTCCCACAGGCTCCCGCAGGTGTCCCGGTCCTAACAGGAACATCTCTTTATTGATGCTAGATGAGTGTGAATGCTCCCAGTCTGCATTGGATGTGCTCTGATCCCTGTGGGGGTAAGATCACTGTCATGAACCGTGTTTCCAGCTGACAAGCGCTGAGTAATTGACTTTCAGCGAGATGAAGGAATTGATGTGAGATTGCAAAGCAGATGCTCGAACGGCCTCTTTACCAAGAGGTTTACAAGAAAACCCTTCGTTTTAAAGTTCTTTTTTTTTCCTTTTTAGATAAACCAAAATATCTTGGGAATGGAGAGGCAAGCTTGTTAACCCTTTGGTAATCAGTGCAATGAAGTAATTGGGCACTTTTTTCGTTCTTCGGATTTTTGGCGTCTGCCAATGTCTATTTCATCTTCCGAACAGTGATGCTATAAAATCTTTTATGGTGACATTTTGCGATGTGCAAAAATGTAAAAAAAAAAAAAAAAGTATGCATTTGTAATGTAAAATTTGAATCCATGTATCATTTGGCAACAAAATAATTGTAATTATCCCAGGGCTAGCCAAAGACATTGTGCTGCCTGGGTCCAGGAGCGTGAAATGCAGCCCCCCCCCCCCCCCCCCCCCCAAATTAAAATGGCATTGCATATCAGGAGGACATGATAAAAAAAAACGCAATTATGGGGTTTTGCATTTTTTTTATTTTACGCCATTTATTGTACGGGATTAATAATGTTATATTTTAATAGTTTGGACAATTATGCACACAGCGATACCTAATATGTTTATTTTATTATATTTACATGTTTTTTTATATGGAAAATGGGAAAAGGGGGTGATTTGAACTTTAATATGAAAGGGGTTAATGTGTGTTTTTTTTAAACTTTATCAAACTCTTTTTTTTTTTACACTTTATTGGTCCCTTAGGGGACCTTTGGGAGGAATCATCAGATTCCTCATACAGATCAATAAAGTTCCATAGAACTACATTGATCTGTGTGCTCTGCGATCATTTGGTAGAGCCTGGTCTAGCGGGGCTTTATCAAATAAAGAGCCTCAGACGGAAGAGGAAGAGAGGTAAGCCCTCTGGTTACCTCTGCAGTGAATTGCTCCCCTGCAATCATGCTGGGGGGGGGGCACCAGGGAGCATTTAAAGGTCCATTTAGATGCCACTGTCAGCTTTGACAGCGGCGAACCAAAGAGTTAATAGCCGACAGTGGCGATCGCCGCATGCCGGCTATTAGCGGAGGTCCCCAGCTACAGGAATCAGCTGGGGGCCGCCGGATATGGAGCAGGCATGAATCAGGGGCCCGCTCCATACACCCTGAGCAGAACCATTACAGACTAGGTCCATTATGGGTCGCAAAGGGGTAAAAAATCTTCTGTGAAGGTGCCGCCTGGGTCCAATGGGAGGACCCAGGACCCATTGTAGGGCCGGCCCTGCACCATCTTAATAAGCTGACTAAAGGTGGCAATGCCCAAAACACGTGACTTGTTCACACTACATGTGTTGTTTATCATGACCTTTTAAGCACAATAAAGGGAATTTTGCACCGCACCAGATACATGCTGGAAATGCTTCTCTTTCTGACTTGAACAGCAGGTGTTGCCTTGCACCTTCCGAGCTGTGGCCGGGAACCACCGGAGGTGAGCTGAGTTTGTTGTATCTCTTAATAAGCTGTGTAATGATGCAATTACAGTCTTCCCTAAATAAGGGAAACTCAAAAAACATTTATACACAGAAGAAGAAAAAGAGTCAAAATAACCTCCATGTATTTAAAATGTAATAAAAGCTACAATAGCATATAATAATTGATAATATATATTAGGAGAGTACTTTGTACCAAGTCAAAGAGTCAAAATGTGACTACTGTGAATAAAGGCTATAGTTTAATAGGTCCCCAGCAGATATAGTGCATTGTTTCCTTTTCCTAAAATATATTAACGTTCCAGTATAATTCATTGCCTTATATCAATAGAGCCATAATAGCCTGTCTTGACTATGTGCACACATGGTAACAATAAATAAAGATGAAAAAGAAACTTATATTCATCCCTTTTACTGGTGAGAATAACAATGTAACTATAGTCTCAACTATGATAAGATGTAGTCCACATTTCTTCAAACCCCAACCCCAGGAAAGGTAATTTTGAACTCTTTCTTCTTTTTCTTATGCGTATAAATATCCCTGTAGCACTGAAAATATCACTTTTGCTAAATCTGCATCTAAAAGATACAAGCCCTGACTCATCAAAATGTGTGATCAAGAGATTTTGCCTACAGTGACCAATCACAGCTCAGCTTTCACTTTTCCAGAGCTTGTTAAACTAGGAACGCTGAGCTGTGATTGGTTGTTATTGGCAAGTTCTCTTAGGCTGGGTCCACACTACGTTTTGTCCCATACGGGAGCGCATACGGCAGGGGGGAGCTAAAAGCTCGCGCTCCCGTATGTGACCGTATGCGCTCCCGTATGCCATTCACTTCAATGAGCCGACCGGAGTGAAACGTTCGGTCCGGTCGGCTCATTTTTGCGCCGTATGCGCTTTTACAACCGGACCTAAAACCGTGGTTGACCACAGTTTTAGGTCCGGTTGTAAAAGCGCATACGGCATACGGGAGCGCATACGGTCACATACGGGAGCGCGAGCTTTTAGCTCCCCCCTGCCGTATGCGCTCCCGTATGGGACAAAACGTAGTGTGGACCCAGCCTTACACAGTTTGATAGGTCTGGGTTATAATGCTGTAAAAACAGAAATAGCTCTCAATACAGATCAGAGGTAAACAATTTATCAACCACGTACAAGGCGGTGCTAAATGTGATAACCTGGGATACCAGCAAAATTTACACTGGTCACCAAGGAAGCCATATGTATGGTTTAAAAATGTGGAATACACCTACTATCAAAATTCAAAAGACACTAATAAACCCGTCCCTCCAAACTGTCCCTACGCGCTTTCCCGGGTGGTCAAGGAACCAAACTGGGGTACAAATCCAATACTAAAAATATAAGCGTGGCACAGGATAAATTGATAAACACAGAAAACAAAGGAAACAATAACCAAGCTCCATATGGAGCCACTCACAGCACCTGCGCTTGGATGTAAAAGGAGGGAGGAACATGTATCCTTTGTGCTGATGTTTTTAAGCTATATTGAAGGGCAGAAATGTAATACAAATGTAGATTTCTATGAACCTAAAAAAATCTGGTTAGGATTTGGCAGATATCGGCTTCAAACTTTGCGGAGTTTCAGAAGCTGGACTCCCGGTAATCAGATGGCCACCAGGATGACTTTCTTTTAAAATAAAAAATGATGTGTTGTTTAGATGTTTAGTAATGTCTAGCAGTGTCATAGATTAACTTGTTTACCTGCACTTCAAAGAGCCCCCTGAGTCTCATAGGGGTTTCTTCGGTCGCTATGGCTTTAGTTATACCAATTGCCAGTGTTGCACCTGTGGCTAGGATGTAAGGGGAGAACCTTATGCTCTGAATTTATATTCATCCTTTATTATTAGAGTCATATTTCTCTCCTCTCCCTCTTCTCTTCCCTACCTTGTCTCCACCCCCTGCTTTATTTATAATAAAGGTTAAAAAGTTGAAATGATTGAGGAATATCGAGTTTAAATATTGATTTGAGAATAAAAGAAAGGAAGGCAGGGGAAGGAGTGTAAGTTAACGATATTGGAAGGGTTTTAGGCCCCAGGTAGAGATTGGGGTTAATATGTAAAGGGGAAGGGTTAAAAATTAAATAGTAAGTATATTTTTCAACTAATGGCAAAGTGTTGGTAAGATATATAGTAAGACCTCCTGAATTGTTGCTTTGGTTATATTTTTTGTATGATAAAAAATATAAATGAAGTTATAAAAAAAAAACTGCACAAGAGAATAAAAGCAGAACTACTAAAACATAGGAGGAAAAAGTGCAGAACAATAGAATAAATGCCTATCACAAAAAAAGGATCAGATCAAAGACATGAGATAGTAAGTATTACCAGCCGTGTATATTGTCAAGACTCACACAACATATGTACCCCAACGTACATTTTGCTACCAAAGGGCTTTCATCAGGGGGCATGTTTTTAATAATGTTATTTTTTGCTTTCCATGTTATGCACATGAGATTTCAGAATTTAAAAAAAGGAAGGAGGAAGAAAAAAAGGAGGAGGGAAAAAAAGTAAAAAAGGAGGAAAGGAAAAAAAATAAAAATAAAATTTTCTTGTATGGAGTGATTTATTATCTGAGTCAGGCTAGGTTTCCACTTGTTTTGTTTTTTTTGCACACCTAAAAAAATGCCAGAAAAACTGCCACAGGTTTTTCCTGAGTTTTGGCAGTTTTTCTGGCGTTTTCCCTGGTGTGTGGAAACAGCCAAATTTGTCCCCTGTGGCAGTTTTCTCACTGCCTTCTGGGTACCACTCTGTGGGTCGGATGCTGAGCGCCCGGTCCACAGAGTGTAAGGAGATGAGGAGTGATGTAAAGCATCACTACTCACCTCCCCCGGCTATATAGTATACAGGGGGGCATAGTGTACCCGTGTATACTATACAGGTGCCGGGAATCCTGTCACCAGACTGACAGGACTCCCTGCTCCTATAGCCCCTTTGGGCGGTATACAGTATATACAGCTATCTGTAGATAGCTGTATATAGTGTATACAGAACAGGAGGTCCACTTACCTCCCTCATTTCTGTCACCACCGGTCCATGTAGCTCCGCCCCTAGTGATGACGTCATTAGGGGGCAGAGCTACAGACGGGATTCAGGCCCGTCTGAAGCTCTGTTCACATTATCTGTTTTGCATAATGGGAACAGACCCTTCTGCCAGTGTTTACCCAGACAGGGAGACTCCAGCTGTTGCTAAACTACAACTCCCAGCATGCCCATTGTGGGTTTTTTTTCTTCTAGTTTCAGATCCATGTATGCAGAGGATTACGATGGATTCGATGGATTACAAGAGATGAACTTTATTTTTTTAATTTTAATAAAATGGTTAACGAGGGCTGTGGGGGAGTGTTTTTTGAAATAAAAATTTTTTTCCAATGCGTTGTGTCTTTTTTTTTATTGAATATTCAGGCTTAGTAATGGAAGCTGTCTAATAGACCGAATCTATTACTAAGCCGGGGCTGAGCGTTAGCCCCAAAAACAGCTGGCGCTAACCCCCAATTATTACCTCGGTACCCACCGCCACAGGGGTGCCAGGAAGAGCCAGTACCAACAGGCCCGGAGCATCAAAAATGGCGCTCCTGGGCCTAGGCGGTAACAGGCTAGCGTTATTTAGGCTGGAGAGGGCCAGTAACAATGGTCCTCGCCCACCCTGGTAACGTCAGGCTGTTGCTGCTTTGTTGGTATCTGGATGATACTGAATATACAGGGAACCCTATGCGTTTTTTTTTCCATAAATAATAAAAAAAAAAAAACGCATAGGGTTCCCCCTATTTTCAGTATCAGCCAGATACCAACCAAGCAGCAACAGCCTGACGTTACCAGGGTGGGCGAGGACCATTGTTACTGGCCCTCCCCAGCCTAAATAACGCCAGCCTGTTACCGCCTAGGCACAGGAGCACAATTTTTGACGCTCTAGTTCTGTTGGCACCGGCTCTTCCCGACGACCCTGTGGCGGTGGGTACCAGGGTAATAATTGGGGGTTAGCGCTAGCTGTTTTTGGGGCTAACGCTAAGCCCTTACTTAGTAATGGATTCCGTCTATTAGACAGCCTCCATAACTAAGCCTGAATATTCAATAAAAAAGAAAACACAACACATTGGAAAAATTATTTTATTTAAAAAAAAACACTCCCCCACAGCCCTCGTTAACCATTTTATTAAAATATAAAAAATCCAGTTCATCCGTGGTAATCCATCGAATCCATCGTAATCCTCTGCATACACGGAACTGAAACGAGAAGAAAGACAAAAACACAAAAAAAATGGGTTAGGACATTTTTTGCACTCGCTGCAGGAGAGAGTGCCCCTAATGCAATGTCTACCTAAACAGTGAGCGTCCAATTGGTGCAAAACTACAACTCCCAGCATGCCCAGACAGCCTTTGGCTGTCTGGGCATGCTGGGAGTTGTAGTTTAGCAACAGCTGGAGTCTCCCTGTCTGGGTAGACACACTGGCAGAAGGATCTGTTCACATTATCCAATACGGATAAAGTTAACAGAGCCTTATACCCTTGCCAGCCTGGATCGCGTCTGTAGCTCCGCCCCTAATGACGTCATCACTAGGGGGCAGAGCTGCACGGACATGTGGGGACTGGACGGAGGTAAGGGGACTTCTCCATCTTCTGTATACACTATATACAGCTATCTATAGATAGCTGTGTATAGTGTATACCGCCCAAAGGGTTAACCTACACTGTCCAGCAGTGTAAGTTAACTCTTTCCTTGCCAGGCTGGCTTAGCGCACCGCTCAGCAAGGGGTTAAATGAGCCAGCAATGTGTATGCAGTATACACATTGCAGGCTCACTGTAAGTTCTTGCTGGGCAGTATGTATACGATGTATATATACTGCTCAGGATCAGCTGTTCTCCCGGCTCTGTAGCCTTGAGAACAGCTGATCCCCACAGTCACTTCAGGAGGATCGCAGCGGGTGTCAGGAGGAATGACATCCGCTGTGATCTGTCCCTTACTGCAGGCACTACTGCTCCCAACATGGAGCACACTCTGCTGGGAGCTGTAGTACCTGCATTAATAGACAGATCACAGCGAGTGTAACTCCTCCTGACACCCGCTGTGATCCTCCTGTATAATGTATAGATGCGGGTGGCCGCTCTTCTATGGTCCCCTGCACTACCGTATATATACACATATTCTAATTTCCCACAGAGTTGTGATTGGCTGGAACCATCTGACCAATCACAGCTCTCTGCGGGAAATATGAGTAGGTGTATATATATACGTCAGTGCAGGGGACCATAGAAGAGCGGCCGCAGCATCTATACATTATACAGGAGGATCGCAACGAACCCCGCAATCTTTCAATTAGTACATGTAACTACTACTCCTATCATGGAACAGTGTGTTCCATGCTGGCAGTAGTAGTACTACCTAAAAAATGTAAAAAAAAAATTAAAAGTAAAAAACACACACACACACTACATTTTTATTATTGTCGGCTACATTTTTAGGTCCCTATCCGCACACATAAATTGATCCCTGTTTAAAAATTAATAAAAATTGTGTTATAAAAAAGATACACTTCGTTAAATACAATTTTTTGCATCACTACTGTATCTTATTTATTATAATTTTTTAATGGTACCCTACGAAATTTTAATTAAAAAAAGGTATCTCCATCACTTTTTTGGATCACTAATGTCCAAAAGAGACCGCCTGAAACCGCCTGAAAAAATGCCAAAGTTAAAAACCACATGGCGTTTTTCTTGGCATTTTTTCCCTCCCATAGACTTCTATGGGAGAAAAACGCCAAGATTTTCCCGAAAAAACTTCAAAGTCTCGACAAGAGGTCGTTTTTTAAAAACTGCCAAGGAGCCCCAAAACGCCAAAAGGATTAAAAAAACATCAAACTGAAAAACGCCAAGTGGATTTGGCATTTTGCAGTTTACAATTGACTTGCAGCTAACATCTGGCCGCAGCGTTTTTTCACAAAAGAAACACGATGAGGCAGAATGCGTGTTTTTATTGGCGTTTTTGTAAAAAAAAAAACAAGTGGAAACGTAGCCTCATAGTGACAAAGAGCTAGCAGATTCAAGGTGTATATAATTCTAGAACATTACAAAACATGACCCTACAATTGTGTCTATTATGAGACTCAGCAAGAAGAACAAATGCCTCAAAGGGGAGCACAATATGCAATGAGAAAAAAAAAACAGGAGTTCAATTGTTTCAAATGTTTTTTATACACCTCTTTATCCAGTCGGACAAGATAATTGATTCTTCATATCATCTTCGCAACATAGGGTGCTCCAATCTGAGCTAGTATCTAGGCACTGAATCTTATAAAGAATTCTACCAACACCAATCTGTACCCCAGCTAGGATTCAAACCCTTGGATCTGCATGGAAACTTATACATGCACTCGCCTAATTATGTGTAGGACTGCAGAATGGCAGAGAGCAGTGCAATCCTACATAAGGTCCATTAAATAAGCATCATCCAATAGGATCAAGGATGGGGACAGAGCCCTATTGTATGTAAAAAGTGAGGCGTCCTATAGACCTGATGAAGTAAAAGTAACTGAGATAACCCATGTATCTCCGAGGCCTCTGAACCTCTGGCTCACTTGTGATGACACTTGTATCTACCATATCGCTGTGTATAGACCTCGACTGATTGTTATGAGCAGCACTCCGGCCATTCATTCAGGCCATGAGCGCTCCTTCCCTGCTGGCACCAGTGCCTCCGGGACTCAAGGTGTGGGACGCGCTCGCATGCGTGCCCCGAATGTTGCTATGGTCAACGCTCTGGCAATTTAGCCCGGACATGTACGCCCCCCTTCTTATGTCTGCGGCGGCTCTTGGACTCGCTGTGCGGGACGCACCCGCATACAAGTCCCGGGCATCTCCTTACCCCACATTGTCCCCGGGCTCTCTCTGTCTGCACATCGCCGCCGTGAACTTCCCCCTTCCTTAGGGCGCACGCCGGAGCTACTAGATTTAAAGGGCCAGTGCGCTCTTAATTGGTCAGCTGCAGGGCGGACCTTATTTAAGTCCGGAACCTCCGTATCATGGTGCCGGATCTTCATGCCTTGTGCCAAGAGAAAGTGTTTCCTCAGTGTTTGCCTATTTAGTGTTCCTGACCTTCAGCTTGTGACCTGACCTCGCTCCTTTGCCGCCTGCCATCTAACCTACTGCCAGTTACCCGACTACGCTTCTTGCTGCCTGCCCTTCTGACCTGTGCTTTGTCCTGACAGCGTCTTACTATCAGTGCTGAGTTACATCTGGTCAACCTGTGTGGACGGATCATGCCAGGTTTAGGGACCTGGGTGCCGCTTGCCACAGCAAGTCCATCACGCTTTGCGGCGGGCTCTGGTGAAAACCAGCGGCACCTTAGACCCCGCTCCCTGGTATGGTTCAGTCATTGTCCACATATGCCAGCAGATTCACTATCCAGCTGCTTACACTGATTACTGACTTTGACGTGTTTTGTGTTAGCTTCCTGTATCTAATGTTGGTACTGCTATTGGAATCTGATCCAGACCAGGTATCAGTATTGTCGCCATTACAACCAGCTTCAACCCCAGAAAAACATACTTACTGAAAACAGCTAACAGGAACAGCACCGTTGCTGCTTCACCAAAAATATGTTGCATCAGCACTGTTATATCCTTTTAGATTGACTGTGGAGGAATTCCTGTGACTACTGAAATAAACATTATATTCAGAATCACCATTTCACTATAGACCATAGCATGTAGCTGGTTAAATGGCCAGAATCAGAGTTATCCCCAATCCCAGCTACTGCTGGGAGGTATCATCAGTTCATAGCTGCTACATACAACCTTGCCAGCATTATGGCAGACATGTCAAATAGCAGGAAGGAGTTGTGCATTAGTCCAGTTTAATGTGAATTAAAACAACCGATACATTTTCTGTTTTGGCATATAAAAAGAAGAAGAAAACCTGTAAAGGTAAATTGTTTGAACATATAGTACTTTGGGAACCTGTCTAGTTTTTTTTCTACTGTTTTATTTTCTTGCCGAGTTTCTGTAAGAGGTGTAAAGTAGAACCCATGAGCCTTAGGAAAATAAGTAACAAGGCCTCCCACCTACACATTTATACATTTATAATA
Source organism: Hyla sarda (assembly GCF_029499605.1). NCBI lineage: Eukaryota > Metazoa > Chordata > Amphibia > Anura > Hylidae > Hyla > Hyla sarda. The sequence goes on along the minus strand of NC_079194.1, from coordinate 79,319,790 downwards.
CTGACTTATTATGTGACAGAGGAGCCTTTGGGCACCCCAGGTTCAGCGCTTACCTCTGCACCTATATTAGTATGCCTCTTCTATAAATAAGTTTAAAGCAACTATTTTTATATTAACTAACATTACAGACTTCCTATAAAAAGTTTTATTTCTGTCTGATATGCTCTCACCAGGCTATGACTGAGCTACAGTCACGATTTCCATTTTGGAATGTAATTATAATCATTAGCTGCAAGTTACAAATGAACATCTCTTGGTTGCACATCAAACAGCTAACAAGACCGAGGAAAGAAAGCCTGTAAATGGTTGCTGAGGATTTCTGGCAAAGAAACGCATCGAACCGGAAAAAAGAAAAATACCTGAGATTCAACACCAGGTTTTTTAACAAACACTTGATCACCTTTGACTGTCTTATATGCTGTTAAAAACGCCCATTTTGCCGCATGGCGTTTTTTTGCGAAAAAAACGCTGCGGCCAGATGCTAGCTGTAAGTCTATAGGAAACTGCAGAAACCCTCATCCACTTGGCATTTTTGAGTTTGGCGTTTTTTAGTGATTTTGGTCAAAAACGCAGGATTTCAAAAACGTCTGCTTGCTGAGGGTCTGGCGTTTTTTTCGCAAAAGTCTATGGGAGTGAAAAAACGCCAAGAAAAACGCTATGTGGGTTTTAACTTTGGCGTTTTTGCAGGCGGTTTTTAATCTTTTCTGGACTTTAGCGATCCAAAAAAGTGAGGGAGATACCTTTTTTATTTAAATTTCATAGGGTAATATAAAAAAAATTGTAAAAAATATACATTAGTGTTAGAAAAAATTGTATCTAACGAAATGTATATCTTTTTTATAAAGAAATTTTATTTAATTTGGAAACAGTAAGCAATTTATGTGGGCGGGCCCTAGCAGGATTATAAGGGTGGGCTGCAATATAAGCCCTACCCCGAAAATAAGACCTAGGCCAGGGGTAATGAACTGGCGGACTGCGGTCCACATCTGGACCGCAGCCGCCAGTAATGCCCGAAGACCAGACCCCCCAGTCCCCCTCACCTCCCCTCATCTCCTTTAGCTGGTCGCGGGCATACCGTAATTCAGCTGTCTCTTTAAAACGTCCGCACGTATGCACAGCCGACGTCACGGACGTGTCCCGGCCCCCGGCTGCTAAGCAACAGGCAACAGAAGGAGATCCCGTACAGTACAAGTACAGTACAAGTTGCGGACTCTATGGTACGGACGATGGTGGGGAAGTGCTGGTCTCCGCTGGGGATAAAATGTGTAAGATACCGTAGTTTATTATGGCAGAGGGGTGGGGAGCACTGTAGGAGTGTGGAGGACGGGGGAAGGGGAGGATGGGGGGCTGTAGCAGTGTGGATGATGGGGGGGCTGCAGGAGTGGGGAGGATGGGGGGCTGCAGCAGTGTGGAGGATGGGGGGCTGTAGCAGTGTGGAAGATGGGGGGGGGTGCGGCATCCTCCACACTGCTACAGCCCCCCATTCTCCACACTCCTGCAGCCCCCCCATCCTCCCCACTCCTGCAGCCCCCCCATAAAAGTTGGAAACTGCATGAACTGTGGTAATTACCTGTATAGCGAGAGTGTCTATTGTGAAAGCGAGAAAAAACACCTCACAAACACATCATAAAAACTTAAGTTACAAACTACATGTACTGTGGTGAATATTGTCTATAATAAGATATTGTGTACATTGCTGTTAACCATTAGTGCAAAAGTCAGAAACTGCATGTGCTGTGGTAATTACCTGGACAGCGGGAGCATTTAAGGTGCAAATAAAACGCTTTATAAATGCATAGTATGCACAACAATCGAAGTTACCCTGGAATTTTGGGACAAGTACTGTTGGGTCAATAGAGTACAATTTTTTTTAATTTTTTTAATTTTTGTACATTCATATAAGCAGGAACAAAAAAAAGTACGGACATGTATGCAACAACTTGCAGAACAGTCAACACTGCTGTGTCATCCTTGCAAAAACAATCAAGTGCCACAGTGGAATTGAGCGCGTATTAAAGAGATATGTGGCGCTGATGAGCACTGGTGGCGGTCAGAGTGTGAATATACACAACAGATGTTTCTTGATACTTGTTACTATTTTTAACAAAGGGACATATTAAAAGGGAAGTTTTAAAAGGTTCCAGAGAATTTTGCTATTTTTTACATTTCCTGAAAACATCGTATCTTGCAGCCAAAAATCATGTTATTTTTTTTTGATCCTGTTGTGTGACTGCCAGCCTTATAATTTGTCTGTCTGCCAGACCCAGAGATCATTGTCATCAGCCAAAATAAAGCACCTAATATTGTGTCGGTCTCCCTCATGCCACCAAAATAACTCTGACTTATTGAGGCATGGACTTCACAAGATCTCTGAAGGTGCCCTGTGGTATCTGGAAACAAGATATTTGCAGCATATCCTAAAAAGAACCTGTCACCTTGATAATGCAGTCTTACCTGTAGGCAAGTGGGCAGTCTACCTTAGTGATTGACGTCTCTCTCTCTATATATGCATATTGTCAATCACTGAGTAGCACCGCCCACATGACTACTTAGCTCAGAATGAGAAGAGATTTACAGAAATAAATTAGAAGTTATCATTAAACTTTTCCCACAGAACTATATGTCAATCTGATCAGCTCCTCCTGCTCTATAACATGGTACCTGCAGATTAAACTGCATTTTCAAAGTGTTAGGTTCTGTGCTCTGGCTCAAAGAGGAGAGTGCCCCCTACACCCCTATATAATATTCGGAATTCCCTTTAGGTCATACACCTTAAAAGTGGTAAATGGACATATAGAGTTTGCTCAAAATGCAGCAGTCAAAGGGAGTGGGGGGTGAGGGTCCCAGAGGGATGGCTGTTTGGGTGGAATTATAGAGGAAGTGGTCCCCTGTTACGATTTAGTCCCTATGCTCATAATGGCAGAGATTCTACACCAGTACCAAGTGTAGTGAGACATAATGCAATCAGATCTTTACATTTGTCTGGGCAACATGTAAAATGTTTTCTTTTATTAATAATAATAATAAATTCTTCTTTATTTATATAGTGCACACAGATTCTGCCACAAATTGGTTCCTGTCCCCATTGGGGCTCACAAAATAAATATACCTATCAGTATGTTTTTGGAGGAAACTGGAGTACCCAAAGGAAATCCATGCAAACACAGGAGAGAACATACAAACTCCTTGCATATGTTATCCTTGGTGGACTTTGAATCTAGGACCTCCACGCTGCAAGGCAACAGGGCTTACTACTGAGCCATCATGATAGTAACGTTTTAAGGGCTCCTTTCCTGTGGATAGGTGTTCATTTTAAATTGTTGGAATATTCACATGTACATATCCTGAGCATATTTGATTCAGAGGATTTGAAGCTGCACTTATCCCCCCCTCCTGCAGATAGGGGATACGATGTTCTGTATCAGAGTAACCATTTAACAGCAATAAGGTTGTCAGTCTGTCTGAGATAAGGAGGACCTCCTATACTGACAACAACAGCTATCATTTCCACTACAGACCATATAAGTGATTAAAGTGTGGTTACATTTGGTGACTTAAGACAATATTTTCTTTGATTGAAGTCGTTCACTTTCCTTTTTCTTCTCCATCCAGCCCAGACTATCATAATTATTAAGTCATGAATCCTCTCTGCAGAACCTGCCAGACAAACATTTTAGGCTCTACATTTTTCCAGCCCCTAAAGTACCCTAAACAGTAATAATCCCCCCCCCCACCCCCTTTGGTGTATCACTTATTAGGTAGCTACCTCTATAGATAGTTTCCCTTGTAGATAGTTACCCCTGTAGGTAGAGCCCCAAAGATAGTTGACCCTGTAAGTAGACCCCTGGAGATTTACAGATAGTTGCCCCCTTTAGGTAGTTTGTTTCTTGTAGGTAGTTTGCCCTCTGTAGTTAAGACCTCCTGTAGGTAGTATACCCCTGTAGGTAGGACCCTCCTGTAGATAGGACCCACTGTAGGTCGCCCCTATAGGTAGATTCCACCTGTATAAAGCTCCCCCTATAGGTTGTTTCCCCCCTGTAGGTAGCCCCCTCGTATAAAGGTCTCCAATTAGCTAGCCCCCGTAGGTAGTTTTCCCTGTATAGGTCACCATATAGGTAGTTTCCCCCTGTCCCCATAGCTCCCACATAGGTAGTTCCCCCCCTCATATAAGTAGTCTCCATATAGTTTTCTTTCTTGTATATGGGTCCCTTCATATAGGTAGTTTCTCCACCCTGTATATAAGTCTCCCCTTAGGTAGCCCCTCCCCGTATATAGGTCCCCATAGGTAGCTTCTCCCCCTATATAGGTCCCCACATTTGTAGTTTCTTATTCCCTTATATCGGTCCCCATATAGGTTGTTTTCCCCTTTCCCCCATAGATAAGCCCTACATAGGTAGTTTTCTCCACTCCACCCCTGTATATAGGTCCCCATATGGGTAGTTTTACCCCCCTGCATATAAATCCTTACATAGGTAGCCCCCTCCTCTTATCTCCCTTACCAAGATTAAGGTAAAAATAAAGCAAAACACACCCATCTAGGATTCAGGCTCCCGTGGCACGGCTACTTCCATTTGTTTCTGCAGGCACATGCTGATGACATCATCACTGGGGTGCAGAGAAAGACAGGCTCTAGTGAGGGAGGAACCACTCCACCGGAGCTGTGAGCTAAGCACCATTGTCATAAGGACGTGCTTAGAGCTAAATAGAGTGTGGAGTTATCCTGATTTTCCATTTACTATTGTTTCTGATATTGATACATGCTTATATTGTATTACTGTTGGCTGGTCTATTCTGTCCTACCTTAAGTTCTGGGGGTATCTGAGTACTGGAAGCCATTTTAAGAGAAGCGTCTGCTCAATTTGAGCATGCTTCTGTAAGCTAGCAACCCATCAGTGTTGCCACACAATCCACGACATTTCCAATTTGTAGTGTCCTAGTGAGGCACTACACAAATGTGTTCTAATGTGTTCTAAGAACCTCATAGTCATCCTGCTAGATAGCAGTGCTTCAATGTGTAAAATGTAGATGTGCACCCAAAGTCTTCTGTGACCAATTGGTACTTATGTAATAGCTTTATCTTCATGAAACAACCTCTTTAAGTAAGTTGGTCGTCTGTCTTTTGGGACCATGATGGATTTAACCCAGCTTTTTACAGATAACTACCTAGTATAGGTAACGTTGGGTTATTAAGTTATAAATTGCATATATATACTGTATATCCACATACGAGGTATAGAAGGTTAGAAATGAGACAGAAACAGAAGCAAGGCATACATTAAAACTCAGTGCTAATATTCCTCTATTTCTCTAAGGCCTGGCACTATTTAATTAACCCCATCACCTTAATATTTTATAATAAATTTCCAGTATAATTGTATTTGCTTCTGGTCTATCTCTATATATAATTAAATAGAAATATGTCTACATTTTGACCCCTTATTCCACTTTTTGGTTACGGAACATTTAGGTTCCAGAAATGAATTTGATGTAGTTAACTTAAAAGTGCCTAAAGGGAACTGCTGTTACAGCTGGATAGATGCAGCAAACCTTATCCTGAATATGTATGTTCTATCTCGGTGTTAACCAGCATTCCCCCCAGTCAGCCCACAAAAGATCTGCTCACTGCATGGTAATGCATACTAAAGACTTCTAAGCTCATTGAAATTTATTGGAGAGCAGTTTGCGACATGGTAGTGGGGATGGGGGAAATTATTTATTAACCCCTTACGGACGCAGGGTTTTTCCATTTTTGCATTTTCATTTTTTCCTCATCACCTTCTAAAAATTGTAACACTTTCTATTTTGCACCTAAAATGCCATATTATGGCTTATCTTTTGCGCCACCAATACTACTATGCAGTGACATTAGTCATTTTACCAAAATATCCAGGACAAAGCGGGAAAAAAAATTAATTGTGCGATAAAATTGAAGCAAAAATGCAATTTTTTTACTTTTGGGGGCTTCCGATTCTACGCAGTGCATTTTTCGGCAAAAATTATACCCTACTTATATAGTTTTGATTTTGTATAACTTCTAAAAAAAAAACATAACTACATGCAGGAAAATTTATACATTTAAAATTGTCATCTTCTGACCCCAATAACTTTTTTATTTTTCCGCGTACGGGCTGTTATGAGGGCTCATATTTTGCCTCGTGATCTGAAGTTTTTATATGTGGCATTTTTATATTGATCAGACTTTTTGATCCCTTTTTAATAATTTTTTCAAGATATAAAAAGGGACCAAAAATACGCTATTTTGGGCTTTGGAATTTTTTAGCGCGTATGCCATTGACCGTGCGGTTTAATTAACGATATATTTTCATAGTTCTGACATTTCCACACACGGTGATTTCACATATGTTTATTTTTATTTACACAGTTTAGTTTTTTTTAATGGGAAAAGGTGTGATTCCTACTTTTATTAGGGAAGGTGTTAAATGATCTTTATAAAAAAAATTTTTTTACACTTTTTTTTGCAGTGTTATAGCCCCCCCTGGTGGCTATTTCACTGCACATACCAATCTCATACACAGATCACTGCCGTGCATTAACATGGCAGAGATCAGTGTAATCAGCGGTCGATTACTCAAGCCTGGATTCCAGGCTTGGAGCAATCTATCGCTGATCGGACGCGACGGAGGCAGGTAAGGTGACCTCCGCTCGTGTTCTAGCTGATCAGGACATCGCAATTTCACCGCAATGGTCCCGATCAGCCCCACTGAGCTTCTGGGAATCTTTTACTTTCATTTTAGACTCAGCGATCAACTTTAAACGCCGTTTCTAAAGAGTTAATAGCGCGAGGCACAACGATCGGTGTGTGACCCAATGTTTTATACCAGGACCGGGCGCAGGGCATACAGGTATGCCCTGCATCCTTAAGAGGTTAAATGGGCACTGTCAGATTCAAAAACTTTCTGTATGTTGTACATTTTGGCAAAACATCAAAGAGGTACTCCGTTGGAAACATCTTATCCCCATTCCAAAGGATAGTGTGTAAGATGTTAGATCGCGGCGTTCCCCAGCGGCGGCATTCCAGAACATTGAAGCTTGCAGCTTCTGTGTTCATGATGTCATCCCACGCCCCTCCATTCATGTCTATGGGAGGGGGCAGGATGGCTAGTACAAAGCAGTCACGCCTCCTCCCACAGACGTGAATTGAGGGGGCATGAGCCTTGCATCACGTGCACCGAATGACATGGGTGCCACAGCAGAGATTGCGGGGGTCCCCAGAGGCAGGACCCCCGCGATCTAACATTTGACCTTTCTAATATACCTTATAAGAAAAAAATAATTTTTTTAATAGAAATCATGGCTTATAAAATCATGGCTTTGCCCAAGCTGAAGCACAGGCATGGACAAAGTCCAGTAAAAGAGTGTGGGCTCAGAAAGGAGAGAGCGCAGAGGAGTCCTATCAAGCTTCCGTGTTCTGGAACGCCACCGCTGCCGGCCTGAAGATCAGCGGGACCCCGCTATCTAACATCTTATCCACTATCCCTTGGATAGGGGATAAGATGTTTCCATGCAACGAAGTACCCCTTTAATGTTTTGCCAAGATGTATAAAATAATTAATAACAAGTTTTTGCATCTGACATTTCCCACTTAATAAATAATATTCCCCATCCCCACTATCATCCACCAAACTGCTCTCCAATAAATTTCAAAAAGCTTAGTAGTCCTTAGTATGTATTACCATGCAATGAGGAGTCTTATCAGACAGGAGAGGGCCCAGAGGAGTCCTACCAGACAGGAGAGAGCACAAAGGAGTCCTATCAGACAGGAGAGAGCACAGAGGAGTCCTATCAGACAGGAGAGAGCAAAGAGGAATCCTATCAGACAGGAGAGAGTACAGAGGGGTGCTATCAGACAGGAGAGAGCACAGAGGAATCTTATCAGACAGTACAGAGCACAGAGGAGTGCTATCACACAGGAGAGAGCACAAAGGAGTGCTTTTATACAGGAAAGAGCAGAGAGGAGTACTATCTGACAGGAGAGAGAACAGAGCAGTGCTATCAGACAGGAGAGGGCACAGATGAGTAATATAAGACAGGAGAGAGCACAGAGGAGTCCTGTCAGACAGGAGAGAGCACAGAGAAGTACTATCAGACAGGAGAGAGCACAGAGGAGTGCTATCAGACAGAAGAGAGCACAGAGGAGTGCTATCAGACAGGAGAGAGAACAGAGGAGTGCTATCAGACAGGAGAGGGCACAGAGGAGTACTATCAGACAGCAGAGAGCACAGAGGAGTGCTATCAGACAGGAGAGGGCACAGAGGAGTACTATCAGACAGGAGAGAGCGCATAGGAGTGCTATCAGACATGAGAGAGCACAGAGGAGTCTTATCAGATAGGAGAGAGCATAGAGGAGTCCTATTAGACAGGAGAGAGCACAGAGTAATCCTATCAGACAGTACAGAGCACAGAGGAGTGCTGTCAGATAGGAGAGAGCACAAAGGAGTGCTTTTATGCAGCAAAGAGCAGAGAGGAGTACTTTCAGACAGGAGAGAGCACAGAGGATTACTATCAGACAGGAGAGAGAACAGTGGAGTGCTATCAGACAGGAGAGAGCACAGAGGAGTCTTATCAGACAGGAGAGAGCACAGAGTAATCCTATCAGACAGTACAGAGCACAGAGGAGTGCTGTCAGATAGGAGAGAGCACAAAGGAGTGCTTTTATGCAGCAAAGAGCAGAGAGGAGTACTTTCAGACAGGAGAGAGCACAGAGGATTACTATCAGACAGGAGAGAGAACAGTGGAGTGCTATCAGACAGGAGAGAGCACAGAGGAGTCTTATCAGACAGGAGAGAGCACAGAGGAGTGCTATCAGACAGGAGAGAGCACAGAGGAGTCTTATCAGACAGGAGAGAGCACAGAGGAGTGCTATCAGACAGGAGAGAGCACAAAGGAGTCCTATCAGACAGGAGAGAGCACAGAGGAGTACTATCAGACAGGAGAGAGCACAGAGGAGTACTATCAGACAGGAGAGAGCACAGAGGAATCCTATCAGACAGGAGAGAGCACAGAGACAGGAGAGAGCACAGTGCCACCCTCTTTCTCAAGCATCATGCTTGAGAAAAAGGGTGTGCCAGCCCTTGAAAAGTTTCATATGTAGCAGGTTTTTGGGAGCGCCCCCTGGTGTCTCTGGGGTCCCTTATCCTAGCTACCTCACTATGCCTGACAGGCGGATCCTGAGCCTCCGCTATCTGGGAGCTGGGGTGTATGTCTGTGGCAGTGCCTCCACCCAGTGGAGCATCCGGGGTAGGGATGTGGGGTTCCACTGGGAACATACTTGGTACAATGAGACTGACACAGCCTAATGTGAGATAACTTTATATAGTAAGTTGCAAATGAACAACATACATAGGATAATAAAATAGTGTAACAGAAAGGAATGCAATGTGGATTTTACTCACCCACCCACTAGCACACCTGCAAACCACCCCCTTATCTTCGCCCTAATGGCCGTTGGTGCACATAGGAGTGTTGGGGCCCTTCTAAGTCCTGCTCCGCAGCATCACTGAAGCAGCCTGCTCTGTGTAATATCCGCCACTGGACCTCAGAGTCTTTACTTTGAGTAAGGAGACAGATGCCCTGTAGTGAAACAGGGAAGAGGCTTTAGGCTTACCCTCACAACACCATTAACCATGTTAGTCCAGCAGCAGTCTTCTCTCACTGTATTGACCAGACGTCTGGACCCAGTGCTTGTCTCTGCCAGCAGGTCTCTCTCTAACCCCTTAACCCCTTAAGTACACATGACGTTCTCATACGTCTCCATTTCCGAGTCCTTAAGGACACATGACGTATGAGAACGTCATGTGTTTTACCGGCCCCCCGCAACCATCTGGAGCAGAGCCGGTGCCCGATGCCTGCTGAAATCGTTCAGCAGGCATCGGGGGATATCGCCCAGGGGGGGTAATTATGACCCCCCATGTCGGCAATGGCCGCAGATCGCTGGACAATTCAGTCCAGCGATCTGCGGCGGATTCCGGGTCAATCGGGTCTCCAGTGACCCGATGACCTGGAATTACTGGCTGATCGGGGCCGTCAGAGACGGCCCCGAACAGCCAGACCCAGCAGGGGTGAGGTGGCACTGGTGCCACCTCACGATCGCCCTGATTTGTCGGCCGGATTACCGGCCGACCAATCAGGGCGCCTGCTGCGGGTGTCACTCCTGCAACCCGCTCCGCCCCTCTTCCGGAGGACGTGAGCGGGTGCGGGACGTGCACCCCGGGTGCTGGGGACCCCGATCCCCGGCGTCAATGTTGGGATCAGGGCCCCAGGAGCGACGGCGGCGGCGACGACGAGGGACTGACCTGTGCGGCGAGGATCGTTGGAGGTGAGTGACAGCCTCCTGCTGTTGCTTAGCAACAGCTCCCAGCATGCAAAAAGGGCATGCTGGGAGCTGTAGTTATGCAACAGCAGGAGGCAGACCACCACAACTCCCAGCATTCCCTTATGGGCATGCTGGGACTTGAGTTTTGCAACAGCTGGAGGCACATTCTTTCTATGGAAAAGTGTACCTTCAGCTGCTGTATAACTACAACTCCAAGCTATCACAATCAGCTAAAGTGCATGCTGGGAGTTGTAGTGGTGCATCTGGTGGTTGCATAACTACAACTCCCAGCATGCACGTTGGCTGTCAGTGACTGCTGAGAGTTGTAGTTTTGCAACAGCTGAAGGCACACTGAGTTAAGTAGCAAACCAGTGTGTCTCCAGCTGTTGCATAACTACAATCCCCAGCATCCCCAGCCAAAGTAGTATGCCTCCAGCTGTTGCATAACTACAACACCCAGCATGCCCTTCCGCTGTCCGTACATGCTGGGGGTTGTAGCTTTTGCAACAGCTGAAGGCACACTGGTTGCAAAACACTGAGTTTGTTACCAAACTCGGTGTTTCACAACCAGTGTGCCTCCAGCTGTTGCAAAACTACAACTCCCAGCATGCACTGATAGACCGTACATGCTGGGAGTTGTAGTTTTGCAACAGCTGGATGTCCCCCCCCCCCCCCAATGTGAACGTACAGGGTACACTCACATGGGCGGAGGATTACAGTAAGTATCCGGCTGCAAGTTTGAGGTGCGGCAAAATTTCTGCCGCAGCTCAAACTGCCAGCGAGAAACTACTGTGAACCCCCCGCCCGTGCGACTGTACCCTAAAAACACTACACTAACACAAAATAAAATAAAAAGTAAAAAACACTACATATACACATACCCCTACACAGCCCCTCTCCCCAATAAAAATGAAAAACGTCTGGTACGGCAGTGTTTCCAAAACGGAGCCTCCAGCTGTTGCAAAACAACTACTCCCAGTATTGCCAGATAGCCATTGACTGTCTAGGCATGCTGGGAGTTTTACAACAGCTGGAGGCACCCTGTTTGGGAATCACTGGCGTAGAATACCCCTATGTCCACCCCTATGCAAGTCCCTAATTTAGGCCTCAAATGCGCATGGCGCTCTCACTTTGGAGCCCTGTCGTATTTCAAGGCAACAGTTTAGGGCCACATATGGGGTATCGCCGTACTCGGGAGAAATTGCCTAACAATTTTTGGGGGGTATTTTCTGCTATTACCCTTTTTAAAAATTTAAAATTTTTGGGGAAACAAGCATTTTAGGTAAAAAAAATATATATTTTTTTACATATGCAAAAGTCGTGAAACACCTGTAGGGTATTAAGGTTCAAATTACCCCTTGTTACGTTCCCCGAGCGGTCTAGTTTCCAAAATGGTATGCCATGTGTTTTTTTTTTTTTGCTGTCCTGGCACCATAGGGGCTTCCTAAATGCGGCATGCCCCCAGAGCAAAATTCGCTTTCAAAAAGCCAAATGTGACTCCTTCTCTTCTGAGACCTGTAGTGCGCCAGTAGAGCACTTTTCACCCCCATATGGGGTGTTTTATGAATCGGGAGAAATTGGGCTTCAAATTTTGGGGGGTATTTTCTGCTATTACCCTTTTTAAAATTGTAAACATTTTGGGAAACCAAGCATTTTAGGTAAAAAAATATATATTTTTTTACATATGCGAAAGTCGTGAAACACCTGTAGGGTATTAAGGTTCACATTACCCCTTGTTACGTTCCCCGAGGGGTCTAGTTTCCAAAATGGTATGCCATGTGTTTTTTTTTTTGCTGTTCTGGCACCATAGGGGCTTCCTAAATGCGGCATGCCCCCAGAGCAAAATTTGCTTTCAAAAAGCCAAATTTTACTCCTTCTCTTCTGAGACCTGTAGTGCGCCAGCAGAGCACTTTTCACCCCCATATGGGGTGTTTTCTGAATCGGGAGAAATTGGGCTTCAAATTTTGTGGGGTATTTTCCACTATTACCCTTTTTAAAAATGTAAACTTTTTGGGAAACCAAGCATTTTAAGTAAAAAATATATATATTTTTTTTACATATGCAAAAGTCGTGAATCACCTGTAGGGTATTAAGGTTCACTTTACCCCTTGTTACGTTCCCTGAGGGGTCTAGTTTCCAAAATGGTATGCCATGTGTTTTTTTTTTTTTGCTGTCCTGGCACCATAAGGGCTTCCTAAATGCGGCATGCCCCCCAAAAACCATTTGTCGCTCCTTCCCTTCTGAGCCCTCTACTGCGCCCGCCGAACAATTAACATAGACATATGAGGTATGTGCTTACTCGAGAGAAATTGGGTTTCAAATACAAGTAAAAAATTTCTCCTTTTTACTCCTTGCAAAAATTCAAAAATTGGGTCCACAAGAACATGCGAGTGTAAAAAATTAAGATTTTGAATTTTCTCCTTCACTTTGCTGCTATTCCTGTGAAACACCTAAAGGGTTAATACACTTACTGAATGTCATTTTGAATACTTTGGGGGGTGTAGTTTTTATAATGGGGTCTTTTATGGGGAATTTCTAATATGAAGACCCTTCAAATCCACTTCAAAACTGAACTGGTCCCTGAAAAATAGTGAGTTTGAAAATTTGGTGAAAAATTGGAAAATTGCTGCTGAACTTTGAAGCCCTCTGGTGTCTTCCAAAAGTAAAAACTCATAAATTTTATGATGCAAACATAAAGTAGACATATTGTATATGTGAACCCCAAAAAAATATATTTTGAATATCCATTTTCCTTACAAGCAGAGAGCTTCAAAGTTAGAAAAATGCAAAATTTTCATTTTTTTCATCACATTTTGGGATTTTTCACCAAGAAAGAATGCAAGTTACCATAAAATTTTACCACTATGTTAAAGTAGAATATGTCATGAAAAAAACAATCTCGGAATCAGAATGATAACTAAAAGCATTCCAGAGTTATTAATGTTTAAAGTGACAGTGGTCAGAATTGCAAAAAACGCTCCGGTCCTTAAGGTATAAAATGGCCTGGTCCTTAAGGGGTTAAGGACCAAGCCCATTTTAACCTTAAAGGGGTACTCCCGTGGAAAACTTTTTAAATTTTTTAAATCAACTGGTGCCAGAATGTTAAACAGATTTGTAAATCACTTCTATTAAAAAAAATCTTAATCCTTCCAGTACTTTTTAGGGGCTTTATACTAAAGAGAAATCCAAAGAAAAAATGCATTTCCTCTGATGTCATGACCACAGTGCTCTCTGCTGACCTCTGCTGTCCATTTTAGGAACTGTTCAGAGCAGCATATGTTTGCTATGGGGATTTTCTCCTGCTCTGGACAGTTCCTAAAATGGACAGCAGCGGTCAGCAGAGAGCACTGTGGTCATGACATCAGAGGAAATGCATTTCTTCTTTGGATTTCTTTTTAGTTTACAGCCCCTAAAAAGTACTGGAAGGATTAAGGATTTTTTAATAGAAGTGATTTACAAAAAAGTTTTCCACGGGAGTACCCCTTTAACCTGTTGGGGACGAAGGGCGTATGCATACGCCCTTGCGTCCTGGTACTTAAGGACGAAGGGCGTATCCATACGCCCGTGGGAATTTCGTCCCCCGCCGCGCGCCGGGCGGGGACCGGGCCGGGGTGACTGCTGATATCTATCAGCAGGCAACCCGTGCAAATGCCCAGGGGGGTCATTAGACCCTCCCCCCATGTCGGCGATCAGCGCAAATCGCAAGTGAATTCACACTTGCGATTTGCGCCGATTCCGGGTCATTACGGGTCTATGGTGACCCGGTGACCCGAAATAGAAGGTGGATCGCGGGTGTCTAAGACACCCACGATCCCCCTAAAGCGATAGGAGTGAGGTGGCAGGGTTGCCACCCCTCCTATCTCTGCTATTGGTGGTCTAGATGCGACCACCAATAGCAGATCGGGGCGGAGGGGTTTACTTTCGTTTTCCCCGTCCTGCCCTCCCACAATAGGCGGGGCAGAACGGGGAAAACGAAGAGGAGCGGCGCCGGAGTCCACTTACCCCTCCGGAGGCAGCGGAGCGACGGGGATCGGCGACGGAGATCTGCGGCGGCGTGCGGCAGAAGAGGACGGCTCCCGGATGCGACGGAAGCCGGTGAGTATTTGCCTAGCAACATCTAGAGGGCTACAGTCTGAGACCACTATAGTGGTCTCTAGACTGTAGCCCTCCAGATGTTGCAAAACTACAACTCCCAGCATGCCCAGACAGCTGTTTGCTGTGTGGGCATGCTGGAATTTGTAGTTTTGCAACAGCTGGAGGTCTGCAGTTTAGAGAACACTGCACAGTGATCTCTATACTGCCCTCTAGATCTTGTAAAACTACAACTCTTAGCATGCCCAGACAGCTGTTTGCTGTCTGGGCATGCTGGGAGTTGTAGTTTTGCAATATCTGAAGGTCCACAGTTTGGAGATCACTGTTCAGTGGTCTCTAAATTGTAGCACTACAGATGTTGCAAAACTACAAATTCCAGCATGCCCCCACAGAAAACAGCTGTCTCGGCATGCTGGGAGTTGTAGTTGCGTACCTCCAGCTGTTGCATAACTACATCTCCCAGCATGCCCTTCTGTGATCAGACATGCTGGGAATTGTAGTTTTGCAACAGCTGGAGGCACACTGGTTGGAAAATACTGAGTTAGGTAACAGAACCCAACTCAGTATTTTCCAACCAGTGTGCCTCCAGCTATTTCAAAACTACAACTCCCAGCATGTACTGACAGACCGTGCATGCTGGGAGTTGTAGTTTTGCAACAGCTGGAGGCTCACTGGTTGGAAAATACTGAGTTAGGTAACAGAACCTAACTGAACGTTTTCCAACCAGTGTGCCTCCAGCTGTTGCAAAACTACAACTCCCAGCATGTACTGACAGACCGTGCATGCTGGGAGTTGTAGTTTTGAAACAGCTGGAGGTTTGCCCCCCCCCCCCGCCCCATGTGAACGTACAGGGTACATTCACATGGGCGGGTTTACAGCAAGTTTCCTGCTTCAAGTATGAGCTGTGGCAAATTTTTCGCCGCAGCGCAAATTCCTAGCTTGAAACTCACCGTAACCCGCCAGTGTGAATGTACCCTAAAAACACTACACTATACTAACACCTAATAAAGAGTAAAACACAACATATACACCCCCTTACACTGCCCCCCCCCCCCCCCCAATAAAAAGGAAAAACGTATTGTAAAGCAGTGTTTCCAAAACGGAGCCTCCAGCTGTTGCAAAACAACAACTCCCAGCATTTCCGGACAGCCACTGACTGTCCAGGCATGCTGGGAGATTAGCAACAGCTGGAGGTACCCTGTTTGGGAATCACTGGCGTAGAATACCCCTATGTCCACCCATATGAAATCCCTAATTTAGTCCTCAAATGCGCATGGCGCTCTCTCACTTTGGAGCCCTGTCGTATTTCAAGGAAACAGTTTAGGGTCACATATGGGGTATCGCTGTACTCGGGAGAAATGACACTACAAATTTTGGGGGGCTTTTTCTCCTTTTAACCCTTATGAAAAGGAAAAGTTGGGGTCTACACCAGCCTGTTAGTGTAAAAAAAAAAAAATAATTTACACTAACATGCTGGTGTTGCTCTTTACTTTTTATTTTCACAAGAGGTAAAAGGAAAAAAAGACCCCCAAAATTTGTAACGCAATTTCTCCTGAGTACGGAAATACCCCATATGTGGGCGTAAAATGCTCTGCGGGCGCACAACAAGGCTCAGGAGTGAGAGCACACCGGGTATATTTGATGCCTAAATTGGTGATTTGCACAGGGGTGGCTGATTTTACAGCGGTTCTGACATAAATGCAAAAAAATAAATACCCACAAGTGACCCCATTTTGGAAACTACACCCCTCGTGTAATGTAATAAGGGGTACAGTGAGCATTTACGCCCCACAGGGGTCTGAAAGATTTTTGGAACAGTGGTACGTGAAAATGAAAAATTAAATTTTTTTGTTTGCACAGCCCACTGTTCCAAAGATCTGTCAAACGCCAGTGGGGTGTAAACGCTCACTGTACCCCTTATTACATTCTGTGAGGGGTGTAGTTTCCAAAATGGGGTCACATGTGGGGGGGTCCACTGTTCTGGCACCACGGGGGGGGCTTTGTAAATGCACATGGCCCCCGACTTCCATTCCAAACAAATTATCTCTCTAAAAGCTCAATGGCGCTCCTTCTCATCTGAGCGTTGTAGTTCACTCGCAGTGCACTTGACGTCCAAACGTGGGGTATTTCCATACTCAGAAGAAATGGGGTTACAAATTTTGGGGGGCATTTTCTCCTATTACCCTTTGTAAAAAGTAAAATTTGGGGAAAAAACAGCATTTTAGTGGAAAAATTTTTTTTTTCATTTACACATCTGACTTTAACAAAAAGTTGTCAAACACCTGTGGGGTGTTAAGGCTCACCGTACCCCTTGTTACGTTCCTTGAGGGGTGTCGTTTCCATAATAGTGTGCAATGTGGGGGTTTTTGCTGTTCTGGCACCATAGGGGCTTCCTAAATGGGACATGCCCCCCAAAAACCATTTCAGAAAAACTCACTCTCCTAAATCCCATTGTTGCTCCTTCGCTTCTGAGCCCTCTAGTGCACCCGCCGAACACTTGACATACACATATGAGGTATTTTCTTACTCGAGAGAAATTGGGTTACAAATTTTGAGAGGATTTTTTTCCTTTTACCCCTTGTAAAAATTCAAAAATTGGGTCTACAAAAACATGCCAGTGTAAAAAATGAAGATTTTGAATTTTCTCCTTCACTTTGCAGCTATTCCTGTGAAACACCTAAAGGGTTAAAACGCTGACTGAATGTCATTTTGAATACTTTGAGGGGTGCAGTTTCTATAATGGGGTCATTTATCTGGTATTTCTAACCAGAAGACCCTTCAAATCCACTTCAAACCTGAACTGGTCCCTGAAAAATTCAGATTTTGAAAATTTTGCGAAAAATTGGAAAATTGTTGCTGAACTTTGAAGCCCTCTGATGTCTTCCAAAAGTAAAAACTCATCAATTTTATGATGCAAACATAAAGTAGACATATTGTATATGTGAATCAATATATAATTTATTTGGAATATCCATATTTCTTATAAGCAGAGAGCTTCAAAGTTAGAAAAGTGCAAAATTTTCAAATTTTTCTTGAAATTTTTTAATTTTTCACCAAGAAAGGATGCAAGTATCGCCGAAAATTTACCACTAACATAAAGTAGAATATGTCACGAAAAAACAATCTCGGAATCAAATTTATAAGTAAAAGCATTCCAGAGTTATTAATGCTTAAAGTGACAGTGGTCAGATTTGCAAAAAATGCTCCCGTCCTTAGGGTCATAATGGGCTCCGTCCCCAAGGGGTTAAGGACCAGGCCAATTTTATTTTTGCTTTTTTGTTTTTTCCTCCTCGCCTTCTAAAATCCATAACTCCTTTATATTTCCATCTACAGACCCATATAAGGGCTTGTTTTTTGCATGAGGTAATGAAACCTCTCATTTTACCATAAATTGTACGGCGAACCCCAAACATTTTTTTAGGGAGGAAATTTAAATGAAAACCACAATTTTCCACATTTTGGAGGGTTTTGTTTTCACAGTATACACTTTACGGTAAAAATGACATGTGTTCTTTATTCTGTGGGTCAATATGATTAAAATGATACCCATGGCTAGATACTTTTATGTTTTTGTACCGCTTAAATAAAATCTAAAACTTTTGACAACCTATAACTTTTTCATTTTTCCACATATAGGGCGGTATGAGGGCTCATTTTTTGCGCTGTCATCTGTACTTTTTATCGATACCACATTTGCATATATAAAACTTTTAGATAATTTTTTATAAAAAATTTTAATGAAATTTGACATTTTTGGACTTTATTTTTTATTTTTTACATTTACGCCATTCACTGTACGGGATAATTAACATTATGTGAAAAAGGATAAGAGGCCACTCACCAAATCCGTGTTCCAAAGCTTTATTCTTTTTATATTCAGTGCATAAAAATTTGCCAGCAAGACAGGGTCAGACGCCTGGGTGGCGCTGCAATTACAGCGGCTGTTTCACACGATTATGTGCTTCATCAGACTGCAGTATGGTGAAGCACGTAATCGTGTGAAACAGTCGCTGTAATTGCAGCGCCACCCAGGCGTCTGACCCCGTCTTGCTGGCGAATTTTTATGCACTGAATATACAAGAATAAAGCTTTGGAACATGGATTTGGTGAGTGGCCTCTCATCCTTTTTCACATGTTTGCTACAACGCGTATCTGCATTTCCATGCTTGAGATTGAGCACCACCTACACCGGTTCACTTGATTCATTCCTACACATAGCTTGACTGCCCAGTACACACCATTCAAGATCCTGGTTGTGCCGACCGCTGTCTCTTCCTTTATCATAATTAACATTATATTTTGATAGTACGGACATTTACGCACGCGCCGATACCAAATATATATATATTTTTTTTAAATTAAACTTTTTGGGGGTAAAATGGGAAAAACTGACAATTTTCATTTTTATTTGGGGAGGGGATTTTTCACTTTTTTGTACTTTTTATTTTAAAAATTTTCAACTTTTGTTTTACACTTTTTATGTCCCCATAAGGGACTATCTATAGCAATCCTTTGATTGCTAATACTGTGCAGTGCTATGTATAGGACACAACACTGCTCAGTATTATCGGTCATCTTCTGCTCTGGTCTGCTCGATTTCAGACAAGAGCAGAAAACCCCGGGAGACAGCAGGAGCCAGGTGAGGGGACCTCCAGCCGCCATGCTGGATGATCGGATTGCTGCGGCAGCGCTGCGGGCCATCCGATCAACCATTCAAAGTGCCGCACTGCCGCAGATGCCTTGATCTGTATTGATCACGGCATCTGAGGGGTCAATCGCGGACATCCGCGCGATCGTGGATGTCAGCCATTACCAGCGGGTCCCCGGCTGCTACTAGCAGCCGGAACCTGCCGTGTATGACGCAAGCACCGTTCCGATGCTCACGGTCATACACAGGACGTAAATGTACCGCCAAACCAGGACGTTCATTTACGTCCGTGGTCATTAAGGGGTTAAGCTAGTTGGTCCTGTGTGAAGCAAGTTTCTCTCAGCTGGATGCTGTCTCTGTGGTGCAGTCTTTCACAACTAGAAGCACATCTTTTCTCTGGCTGAGCTTGTGGTCGTCTCAGCAAATCCTCAGGGCACAGCAACTGTATGATGTCACAATCATGTGACCAAAGTTTCCACCAATCAGCATTATCTCTCATGAAATGGCTGCTAATCATGTGATCACTGCTCCAGTCTTTATTAACAGCATACTAGTTCATTTCTGGTCTCCATCCGCCATCTACTGGGCAGTTCAGATAATGCAGCCAACTCCACAGAGGTTACATGCTCCCCCTTGAAAAACCCTTGCCTTCCACTGACAAGTCCTAGCAAGGAGGCTAACAAAAAAAAACCAAGGTATAGCATATATACATCCTACATACAGTACAATAGCACAGTAACATTTACCACTTCAGCTAGTGCATGTGTGGTCATTTTAGATGCTGCCTGTGTCAGTGGGGTATAACTGGGCTCTCCTATATTACCATAAACTAGGGCCCTAGGGTTTGCCGCACTCTGGTGCTGTGTCTCAGTTCTTGCTGTGGGAGAGGGTCTTGAGACTGCAAATGTGGAACTTCGGCTCCTGCCCTCGAACTAGTCTCCAAGGAGAGTCCCATGCACAAAACAGGAACTTTCTGGGTTCAACCTTGGAGAACTTTGTGACCCAGGAGGGGTTCCAGGACTTTGTGAAACCACAGGAGTTAAAGGAGGCAATTGCTGTGTCTCCTCAGCAGGAGATGACCACCACTGATCCTCTGTACTTGGGATTCCCAAGTTCTCCTCTGCCCCATTCACAGGACTCTCTGTTATGTTTTCCTCCAGTTCCTCACTACTCTTTTCCTCTTCATCAGCATACACAACTGGAAGCAGATGATTTCTATGCCAAGCCTTTATTCGGCCCTCTGGGCCCTTGATGTACACTGGCGGTCCTTCCAGTTTAGACACAACTTCGAACAAGGTATCTTTCCATCTGTCAGCCAGTTTGTGTTTCCCACGCTCTCCTAAATTCCGGAGAAGAACTTTATCTCCGGCTCGAATTTCCCAATGTCTCACCTTAGCATCATGCCTTCTTTTGTTCTGTTCTCCCATTTTTGCTGCAGCTTGGGTGGACAACTCATAGGCCCCATGAAGGTTTTGTTTGAGGTTCCTCACATATTGAAAGTGTGAGGTTGAATCTGTTCCATCAGCAGACACTCCCAACCGGACATCTATCGGTAATTGGGCTTCTCTTCTGAACTTTAGGAGATAGGGGGAAAACCCTGTAGATTCATGCCTTGTACAGCTGTATGCGTGGACCATGGCTTCCACATGCTTACTCCAAAATCACTTCTCAACTTGCTTGAGATTTCCTAGTATGTCTAGGAGGGTTCTATTGAACCGCTCTGGCTGTGCATCACCCTCCGGATGATGAGGTGTGGTTCTGGACTTATGCACGTGTAACATGTCCAACAGTTCCTTGATTAACTTGCTTTCAAAGTCTCTACCTTGATCAGATTGTATCTGATTGGGCAGTTCATAGTGTATAAAATACTTCTGCCAAAGGACAGCTATAGTCACAGCCTTTTGGCTACAGTCACAGCCTTTTGACCTTTCGTGGGGAAAGCTTGAGCATATCTTGTAAAGTAAATCCGTTACCACCAGCACATTCCCAATCCCTGATGTATTGTTTTCAATGCAGAAATAGTCCATGCACACAAGATCCAGGGGTCCCGTACTTTTCAGATGACCCATAGGGGAAGCTCTAACAGGCAGGGTCTTCCTCTGGATACACCTTCTGCAGGTCTTTACATGTTGCTTGACATGTTCCCTCATGCAAGGCCAATAGAACCGATCTTGTACTAGACCATAGGTCTTGTCCACCCCGAGATGTCTATGTTGATCGTGGAGGGCTCTTAGGACCATACCCTGGTATCTGTGTGGTAGTACCAATAGTTTTCTGCCAGGGTGATCATGATACTTGACAACCTTATAGAGGACTCCATCTTCCAGGCGTAGTCGGCTCCTTTCTCTTTGGTATAACTCTCTCTGACTCACATGGAAAGAAGTCAGCAATTTAGGATTCTTAGTCTTCATTGCCCATAGAACTGTCCCAATATACCAGTCCTGTGCTTGAGCCTTCCTCTTGTCTTCTGTGGTTATGCTGGACCACTGTTGAAGCATGACTGGAGCATGGAACACCTTGGGCACTGCTCCTGGCAAGTGACTAATAGAGTCTATCCCTCTTAGCTCAGCAAATTCCTCTTGGCTCTCAGCCACTACATATGTTTGACAAAAGGCTCCCACCCCCGGTCCAGGGATCTCTTCCCACTCCTCTTCTCCTTGGTGAGGAGGGAGTCCAGGTCTGCAGGACAGGGCATCCGCACTAACATTCTTGGGGCCGGGCTTGTATTTCAGACTGAAACTGTAGTTTGACAAGGCAGCCAACCATCTATGTCCTGTGGCATCCAGCTTGGCTGTAGTCTGAATGTAGGTGAGTGGATTGTTATCAGTCCTTACTTCAAATGTTTCTCCATACAAATAGTCATGCAGCTTATCAACAATGCCCCACTTGAGTGCCAGAAATTCCAACTTATGGACTGGATAGTTCTTCTCAGCACCCGTAAGACTTCTACTTATGTAAGCCACTGGTCTTAATCCTTCTAGATAACTTTGGTGCAATACACCCCCTAGGCCTTCCATAATGGCATCCACATAGAGGATATATGGTTTCTCAGGGTCTGCATACGCCAAGACAGGAGCTTCTGTAAGTCTCTTCTTCAATGTCAGAAAAGCCTCTTCACATCCTGAAGTCCATTTCTCTCCAAAGGGATCTTTAAGACATGGTTCCTTAGCACTCCCTACGTCAGAGGTAATCTTCAGCAGGTCATATAACTCTTGAGCAATCTTCGAGTAGTCTTTCACTAACCTTCAATAGTAACCACAGAAATCAAGGAAGGATCGCAATTCGCTGATGTTATTGGGTCTTGGCCAATTCAACACTGCTTCAATCTTAGCTGGGTCTGTGGCTACCTCTTCAGCAGAGACTATGTGCCCTACGTAAGTGACAGAGTTCTGGGCAAACCAGCATTTGTCCACTGCTTGAAGTCGGCCCTCTGCTTGAAGTCGATCCAACACCTTCAACAACCTCTGTTCATGCTCCTCTGGTGTCTTCCCGAACACAATTAGGTCATCCAGATACACTAGACACTCTTTGGAATTCATATCCCCCACAGTTTTTTCCATCAACCTCTGAAAGGTAGCAGGAGCTCCTGTGACTCATTGTTGCATTCTGGAAAACTGGAAAGCTGTCTTCTCCTGATCCTCCTTCTTCATGGGTACTTGATAATACCCAGATCTCAGGTCAAGCACACTGAACCACTGGCTGCTAGATAGAGCGTTCTGCAGATCCTCTATCTGGGGCAAGGTGTACTGATCAGGCACAGTCCTCTTGTTCAGAGTACGATAGTCCACGCATAGCCGAACTGCACCATTCATTTTCCCCACTACTACGATGGGTGAAGCATGGGGACTCCTGGACTCTGTGATGATGCCAGCTCCTTCCATCTGTTGGAATATGTCCCGGACATCTTCCACATCTCGAGGGGGTATTCCCCTTGACCTTTCTCTGAAAGGAGTAGGACCAGAAAGTCTTATAGCATGAGTGGCACTCTTAGAACACCCCACATTTATTTCTGCTCTGGAGAAAACTCCCTCTCAAGTAGCTAGTTTAGAACGAATGCTGTCTTTCCACTGCTGTGGTAGAGGAGAATCTTTCAAATAAAAATCTTCCAGGGTTTTCACATGATCCTTCTATTATGCACTCACAGACATGATGGACGAAACTTGATCTAATAGCAGTATCACACCAATCTTCTGATGACGATCAATCCGGACTTCTGTGGGGGTTAAGTTCTGTACCATCACAGGAAAGCTCCGACACCATTTTTTGTGCGTATCTTTCACCTTAGGTATGAGAGTCATCTCCATTTTTCTGATCCTCTTCAGGCAGAGACTCGATAAGATATTGTCCAGTTCCCCCCAACATTTCACGGTGCATTGAGGCTATGGCTCATAAGGTTTTGGTGTCAACGGGCTTCACAAATACAGGTTCTGTCCCTGAATAGTGGCACGACCCTGGTTTTGTTTCCAGGGCTAGTCATTGGCACTCTTTCCCTAGGACAGGGCTGACCTCCATCAGTTGGGCTAAGGAAACATCTCCCCCTTCTGTTAGGTAGGCCCTGAATACATCCTGTACCATCTTTGCATTAGTACCCAAGATTATTGGGGCACACACTTTCTTGGCTGCAGGGCATATGAGAGCTTCCAGCTCCATAAGACAAATCCTCCTGGTGTTTAACTGGGGAATAGTTATGGTCAATTTTATGCATCCCTCCACTAGTTGAGCTTGAGACCCCAAGCCACATAGCTGAAGCTCTCCTGCAGGTTCCATGGGAATGTGTTTCAAATGACGTTCATAGAAGTCTTTGTAGATGATGGTGACTTGAGGCCCTGTATCTAGCAATGCTGAAGCATAAATTCCTTCCACTTGCACGTGTATCAAGGATTTAGGCCCAATCTTGGCCCCTATGGATAGACTATGTATAGGCCTGTTCTTCCTTTGCTTGTAAGACCTAGTCATTTGAGTCTCCTTGAGCTCGGTTGCCAGCACCTCTACATCTACCTCCATGGAATTCGCAGGGCACTCCTGCTGAAAATGCCCTGACTTTCCACATTTAAAGCAGTCCCCTCAGCGGGGTGAATCCTCAGGAAACAGCTTCCTCTAAGTCTTTCTGTGTTGGGAGAAGGATCTGCTCTCTCTGGCAGTGATTTGCATAAAAGCTCCAATTCAGCCACCTTCTTCCTAAGGGCTGACAGTTCTGTATCCTCTTTCCCTTTCCGTAGAGGAGGTGGACAGATCTGGTCTTCCAATTTTCTGGCTGTATTCATTAATGTGGAATAGGGCAGAACTTTATCATCCAACTTGGCTCTCAGCAGAATCATAACTGGATTATTGGTTAAACCACCTCTCTGAATTTGCTTAGATAGCTGAGTGTTCAACTCAGATGTGCTGACTACTCCTTTTATGGAATAACTTTCCCATCGATAGCTGTAAACAGTTGATATAGTCAGTGGCTTTTTTCATGTTACTTCAGCTTAGGAACTTAACCAACAGATTATACAAATCTTCTGATTTTCCATAAGTGTCCTGTAAAACTTGCAGATAGTCTTGCATAGTAGCTTGTCCATTCACTCCCTTGCATTGTCTTATCATGTCTGTAGATGGAAAACAAAGACTCTCCACCAACCGCTGTTTCTTTATGGTATCAGTAAAAGACCATTCCTCCAACAATTGCATAGCATTATCCTTCCAGATACACAAACTGTAGAACAATTGGGCTTGCAGGCTCCAAAAAGGAATTGTACACATAGTGATACTAGCGAGGTATGGCTAAATAAGAACGGCATCATGTAGCATGGCTCCAGTACTTATCAGGTGCGGGGGAAGGGGAGTCAGGTGCAAATGGTAGGCGGGGGGGGGGGGAATCCGGTCCAGAAAGGGGTCAGGTCAGGGGACATAGAGGCGAGGCATATCATAGTACATTGAGGTCCAGAGAGGGGTCACGTCAGGGGACATCGAGGCGAGGCATATCATAGTACATTGAGGTCAGGTGGAGGAGGAGGGCGAAGGGACTGGGCAAGAGAAGGCATAAAACGTCAGGTTTGTGGAGTAGGTTTTCCACGGTGTCCATGTTTTCAGGAAGCTATAATGGGTGTGAGTGCTCCAACTAGCCATTTCCTCCATTCTACATAGGTCCTCTACTTTCTGATGCCAATGGGTCAGCGAGGGAGATGTCACCTGTAGCCAGTGAAGGGGTATCAGGGTCTTCGCCACAGAGAGCAAGTGGGCCACTAATGATTTTTTATGCAGAGTGCAATCCGCATTAGAGAGTCCCAAAACCACAACTGGGGGTACGTTAATAGAACAGCACATGAGCCAGATACGACTGATACAGGTATACAGAGCAGGTGGCGTTAAAAAAGAAAAAAAGAGTGTGGGAAGAGACAGTCGCAGGGCCGGGGGGGGATGGGGGGGGGGGGGCAAGTGGCGACTGTGCGTGCGACAATAGTGGGCAAAAACAAGAAAGAAAAACTCTGACAAGGAGAACAACCATAAAGTCTTCAGCTAGGACATCCCCGGTAGGAGGGGAGAGGGATCATATCAAGCTCCAGGGCTCCCAAACAGTTTGCAAAAAACATGAGTCGGAAAGTCCCCTCATGTCGGGTCCTTTACTTGCGTGACCTGTTTTTTTCTGCGCAGCCTTTCAATTCCTCAGTGACTTATGCTTCTCCGCTGTAGACCAAGCCGCGATTTTTGGAAGTGGAGGCAAACGGTGGGACAGCTGGAACGGCAGCCATGATGGGACATCCATAGGTGTAATGGCAAGAAAATCCCACAGCTTCCCTAGATCATCGGGCGAGCAGACAGCTAGGTGCCTGCCCTCTTTCATCACGGAGATGCCGAAGGGGTACAGCCAGGTATAGGGTACCTAGCTCGCCGCGGTCGGCGCCATCTTGGGAGTGCGCGCCAGGCTTTGTGTGAGCTTTTTTGCCAAAGTATTTCGCCATATCAGATTGGTTCTTGTTCGTATTCACGGAGCCAAGGGTTTCCCCTGTCCGGTTCTTACCTTTATTGCCCAGTTTGTGGGGTGGAAAGGGCTTTGAATGCAGCATTAAGTTTCGGCTGTGGAGAGCTGCTCTCTCAAGCAGCCATCCAGCTCCACGGTCAGGCTCCGCCCCCCACTGGGAACATACTTGGTACAATGAGACTGACACAGCCTAATGTGGACTAACTTTATATAGTAAGTAGCAAATGAACAACATACATAGGATAATAAAATAATGTAACACAGATAGGAATGCAATGTGGATTTTCCTCACCTACCACTAGCACACCTTCAGCCCACCCCCTTATCTTTGCCTTTATGGCCGTTGGTGCACATAGGAGTGTTGGGGCCCTTATAAGTCCTGCTCTGCAGTCTCCCTGAAGCAGCCTGCTCTGTGTAATATCCGCCACTGGACCTGAGAGTCTTTACTTTGAGTAAGGAGACAGATGCCCTGTTGTGGAACAGGGAAGAGGCTTTAGGCTTACCCTCACAACACCATTAACCAGGTCAGTCCAGTAGCAGTCTCCTCTCACTGTATTCACCAGATGTCTGGACACCAGTGCTTGTCTCTCTCTCAGCTAGTGTGGTCCTGTGTGAAGCAAGTTCTCTCAGCTAGGTGCTGTCTCTGTGTTGCAGTCTCTAGTGTTGCTCGTGAATATTCGCAATTCGAATTTTATTCGCGAATATCGTTTTTTTTTTGTTTTTTTTTCCACAGTACACATCACAGTGATCATCCCTCTGCTTCCAGCTTATGTGGTGTGAGAAGGCTCTAATACTACTGTGTGAGACTGGTGTGCGAATTTTCGCATATACGAAAATTTGCACATACTAATTTTCGCATATGCGAATTTTCACTTATGCTAATTTTTGTATATGCAAATTTTCGTATATGCAAATTTTCGCGCGCGCGAATATTCGCATATGCGAAAATAAAACGAGATTATTACGAATATGCGAATATTCGCGAATATGACGAATATTCGTTCATATATTCGCGAATATTCGCGAATTCGAATATGGCCTATGCCGCTCAACACTAGCAGTCTCTCACAGCTAGAAGCACGTCTTTTCTCTGGCTTTTGGTCATCTCAGCAAATCCTCAGGACACAGGACCTGTGTGATGTCACAATTATTTGGTCAAAGTCTCCACCAATCAGCATTATCTCTCATGAAATGTCTGCTAATCATGTGATCATAGCTCCAGTCTTTATTAACAGCATACTAGTTCATTTGTGGTCTCCATTGTGGGCATTGCAGATAATGCAGCCAATTCCACAGGGGTTACACATACATGCTCACGGTCTTTCTATCAGACCGACAGTGAATGGAGACGGCTGGAAAAGAAAGATTTGTGCAGGAGCACAGCGATTCCTAAAGAGCATGTGTGGTATAGCGGGGTGTAATGCAGAGCAGATGTTGTAACCCTGGGAGCAGATGTTATTAACCCCTTCTTGTTGTGATGCCAGGGCATGGTTTAGCCTTAACCACCCGAAGGTAATACCGCTGGTCCTGGGCTAGGCACGGGGGCAATGAAGAAACGGACAGCAAGTTATGGACAACGGTAGGGTAGACAGGTAATACAGTCTATGCAGTACAGCCAAGGAGGTGACCAGTGACACAGGGAGACATCATAGGCTTGTTGGAACTTGCAGAAGTGTATGTAGAGACACTTTAGTGCATGGCCACGGTGACTATATAAACGACTTGACTTGACTGACTTGACAATTGATTTGAAGATGACTTTGAGCTTACTTGAGCTGACTTTGTGGCTGCAGACTTTAGGCTTGAAGCCTCCAATGCTCTGAACACACTCTGAGATGTCTTGACTGAACTGGACCTCAGGAACAAGAGCTAAGAGCTCCAAGAGAGAGATTGCAGCCCCTCCCCTGATTTTATTGGGGAGCTTAGCAAGGATCCCATAGGTCACTTGGGGTTCACCTGGTCACTAGTGCCTCCTGGGTAACATGCACATGGTATAATATTTAAAGCAACAGTGTACTAGTACACATATATACAATCGGGGGTTACACTGTAAGGGGGGCCCTGGGGACATGGAGGGACTCTGCCTGACAGGGCAGAATAAATATACGGGAACAAACCATCAAGTACTGGGCTACCACACATGTATTGTCTCCAAACGACATCATGCAGACTGACTGATTCACTTTGGTGAATATATTGTATTGGATTCTTGTATTGATATAAATCTGATATAAAGAGTGAAGATTATTTGCATCAGAAATAGCATATGTGTATATTTCGGAAAATTACCATAACACAGGGAATATAGAGCACTAATTTATTACGTTATCATCACCCAATAACCACTTACCGTATATATTTGACTGAAGGACTTCTATAAAAGGACATAACATTTTCCCATGAAGTAAAAGGTTAAAGGGGTATTCCAGGCCAAAACTTTTTTTTAACCTCTTAAGGACCCAGCCATTTTACACCTTAGGACCCGGCCATTTTTTGAACATCTGACCACTGTCACTTTAAACATTAATAACTCTGGAATGCTTTTAGTTATCATTCTGATTCCGAGATAGTTTTTTCGTGACATATTCTACTTTAACATAGTGGTAAAAAAAAAATTGTAACTTGCATCCTTTCTTGGTGAAAAATTTGAAAATTTTAGGAAAAATTTGAAAATTTTAGGAAAAATTTGAAAATTTTGCATTTTTCTAACTTTGAAGCTCTCTGTTTGTAAGGAAAATGGATATTCAAAATATTTTAATTTTTTTTTCACATATAAAATATGTCTACTTTATGTTTGCATCATAAAATTGACAAGTTTTTACTTTTGGAAGACACCAGAGGGCTTCAAAGTTCAGCAGCAATTTTCCAATTTTTCACAAAATTTCCAAACTCCCTATTTTTCAGGGACCAGTTCAGGTTTGAAGTGGATTTGAAGGGTCTTCATCTTAGAAATACCCCACAAATGACCCCATTATAAAAACTGCACCCCCAAAAGTATACAAAATGATATTCGGTCAGCCTTTTAACCCTTTAGGGGTTTCACAGGAATAGCAGGAAAGTGAAGGAGAAAATTCACAATCTTCATTTTTTACACTCGCGTGTTCTTGTAGACCCAATTTTTTTAATTTTTATGAGGGGTAAAAGGAGAAAATGTATACTTATATTTGTAGCCCAATTTCTCTCGAGTAAGCACATACCTCATATGTCTATGTTAAGTGTTCGGTGGGCGCAGTAGAGGGCTCAGAACCGAAGGAGCGACAAGGGGATTTTGGAGAGTACGTTATTCTGAAATGGTTTTTGGGGGGCATGTTGCATTTAGGAAGCCCCTATGGTGCCAGAACAGCAAAAAAAAAACACATGCCATACCATTTTGGAAACAAGACCCCTTGAGGAACGTAACAAGGATTTAAGTGAGCCTTAATACCCCACATGTGTTTCACGAATTTTGCATATGTAAAAAAATAAAATAAAATTTCACTAAAATGTGTGTTTCCCCCCAAATTTCACATTTTTGCAAGGGTTAATAGCAGAAAATACCCCCCAAAATTTGTAACCCCATCTCTTCTGAGTATGGAGGTACCCCATAAGTTGACCTGAAGTGCACTACAGGCGAACTACAATGCTCAGAAGAGAAGGAGTCATATTTGGCTTTTTGAGAGAAAATTTTGCTCGGGGGCATGTCCCATATAGGAAGCCCCTATGGTGCCAGGACAGCAAAAAATACCCACATGGCATACCATTTTGGAAACTAGACCCCTTGAGGAATGTAATAAGGAATTGAATGAGTCTTAATACCCCACACGGGTTTCACGACTTTTGCATACGTAAAAAAAAAAAAAAAAATTTCATTAAAATGGGTGTTTCCCCCCCCAAATTTCACATTTTTGCAAGGATTAATATAAAAAAATACCCCCCAAAATTTGAAACCC
The DNA here is from genome assembly GCF_029499605.1 of Hyla sarda. NCBI lineage: Eukaryota > Metazoa > Chordata > Amphibia > Anura > Hylidae > Hyla > Hyla sarda. Next base: position 79,289,824 of record NC_079194.1, on the reverse strand, counting down.
CATCTCTTCTGAGTATGGAGGTACCCCATAAGTTGACCTGAAGTGCACTACGAGCGAACTACAATGCTCAAAAGAGAAGGAGTCATATTTGGCTTTTTGAGAGCAAATTTTGCTCGGGGGGGGATGTCGCATTTAGGAAGCCCCTATGGTGCCAGGACAGCAAAATAACCCCCACATGGCATACCATTTTGGAAACTAGACCCCTTGAGGAACGTAACAAGGGGTACAGTGAGCATTTACCCCCACTGGTGTCTGTCAGATCTTTGGAACAGTGGTCTGTACAACATTTTTAATTTGCACAGCCCACTGTTCCAAAGATCTGTCAGACACCAGTGGGATGTAAATTCTCACTGCACCCCTTATTACATTCCGTGAGGGGTGTAGTTTTCAAAATGGGGTCACATGTGGGGTTTTTTTTTTTTTGCGTTTGTCAAAAACGCTGTAACAATCAGCCACCCCTGTGCAAATCACCTCAAATGTACATGGTGCACTCTCCCTTCTGGGTCTTGTTGTGCGCCCCCAGAGCACTTTACGCCCACATATGGGGTATCTCCGTACTCGGGAGAAATTGCATTACAAATTTTGGGGGGCTTTTTTCCCTTTTACCTCTTGTCAAAATGAAAAGTATAGAGCAACACCAGCATGTTAGTGTAAAAAATTTATTTTTTTACACTAACATGCTGGTGTAGACCCCGACTTCACATTTTCATAAGGGGTGAAAGGAGAAAAAGCCCCCCAAAATTTGTTAGGCAATTTCTCCTGAGTACGGCGATACCCCATATGTGACCCTAAACTGTTGCCTTGAAATACGACAGGGCTCCAAAGTGAGAGCGCCATGCGCATTTGAGGACTAAATTAGGGATTTGCATAGGGGTGGACATAGGGGTATTCTATGCCAGTGATTCCCAAACAGGGTGCCTCCAGCTGTTGCTAAACTCCCAGCATGCTTGGACAGTCAACGGCTGTCCAGCAATACTGGGAGTTGTTGTTTTGCAACAGCTGGAGGCTCCATTTTGAAAACAGTGGCGTACCAGACGTTTTTCATTTTTATTGGGGAGGGGAGGGGGGCTGTGTAGGGGTATGTGTATATGTAGTGTTTTTTACTTTTTATTTTATTTTGTGTTAGTAGTGTAGTGTAGTGTAGTGTTTTTAGGGTACAGTCACATGGGCGGGGGGTTACAGCGAGTTTGAGCTGCCGCGCAAAATTTGCTGCATCGCAAACTTGCAGCCTGATACTCACTGTAAGCCCCTGCCCATGTTAATGTACCCTGTACATTCACAAGGGGGGGACCTCCAGCTGTTGAAAAACTACAACTCCCAGCATGCACAGTCTATCATGCATGCTGGTAGTTATAGTTTTGCAACAGCTGGAGGCACACGGGTTGGGAAACACTGAGTTAGGAAACAATGTTTCCCAACCAGTGTGCCTTCAGCTGTTGCAAAACCACAACTCCCAAACATTCTCAGGCATGCTGGGAGTAGTAGTTGGCAACATCTTTAGAGCCAGATGTTGCCGAACTACAACTCCCAGCATGCTTGGAGTTGTAGTTTTGCAACATCTGGAGGACTACAGTTTGCAGACCACTAATACAGTGGTTCCCAATCTGTGCCCTTCCAGATGTTGCAAAACTACAACTCCCAGTATGCCAAAACTGTCCAGGCATGCTGGGAGTTGTAGTTCTGCAACATCTGAAGGGCCAGATGTTACAGAACTACAACTCCCAGCATGCCTGGACAGTAAGGGCATGCTGAGGATGTGTAGTTTTGCAACATCTGGAAGGACACAGTGGTCTCCAAACTGTGGACCTCCAGATGTTGCAAAACTGCAACTCCCAGCATGCCCAGACGCCAAGGGCTGTCTGGGCATGCTGGGAGTTGTAGTTTACAGGGTCCCATTACAGCAATGCATGTCGCTTTACGGCAACGTGCATTGCTGTAAAGGGCCCGACCGCGGCTGAAGATCCACTCACCTGTCGCCGCCGCCGCCGTCTCCGCCGCCAGGATCCGGGTCTTCAGGGATGAGGTAAGTACCGGGGCCGGTCCCCAGCACTCCCCCGTCCCCCGCCGCGTCCTCCGGTCTTCCTCCCGTCCTCTCCGGACTTTCAGGGGCCGGGCAGGACGGGAGGAAGTAACTGCCCCCCCTCCTGCGATTGGTCGGTTAACTAACCGACAGATCGCAGGGTATAGGAGGAGGTGGCCGGCTTGCCACCTCGCTCCTATACTTTAGCATGGTCCTGGCTGTCTGTGACAGCCGGGATCATGCGAAATTACCGGGCGGTCGGGTCCCAGAGACCCGATCAGCCCGGTATCGCCGCAGATCGCAAGGGCGATTTCCCTTGCGATTTGCGGCGATCGCCGACATGGGGGGCCTACATGGCCCCCCTCGGCGTTTGCCCTGGATGCCTGCTGAAGGATTTCAGCAGGCATCCAGTTCCGATCTCTGCCCGGCGCGCGGCAGAGACCGGAAAACGCCAGGGCGTATGGATACGCCCTGGGTCCTTAAGGCCCAGGGTGTGAGGGCGTATCCATACGCCCTGGGTCCTTAAGAGGTTAATATATCAACTGGCTCTGGAAAGTTAAACAGATTTGTAAATTACTTCTATTAAAAAATCTTAATCCTTCCAATAGTTATTAGCTGCTGAAGTTGAGTTGCTGTTTTCTGTCTAACTGCTCTCTGATGACTCACGTCCCGGGAGTTGTGCAGTTCCTATGGGGATATTCTCCCATCATGCACAGCTCCCGGGACGTGACATCATCATTGAGCAGTTAGACAGAAAACTTCAGAAGCTAATAACTATTGGAAGGATTAAGATTTTTTTAATAGAAGTAATTTACAAATCTTAGTAAATAAAGAAAAAAGGTGTCCTGCACTCACCGCTTCTATCCAGGTAATCCTGCTCCCATCTCGGGTCACGACTCGAACACGGAGGACATGGATTGTGGAGCGCTCAGAGCCTCTGAGCGCTCCACAATCCATGTCCTCCGTGTTCGAGTCGTGACCCGAGATGGGAGCAGGATTACCTGGATAGAAGCGGTGAGTGCAGGACACCTTTTTTCTTTATTTACTACAATTTAGTGACTACGGTCTTTATTGTCCTAGCACCTCCGCTGCCAGGGTGGATTTCCAGTCTAGCGGGACGCCATCTCCATCTCGTGGTCTTAGGAGGCCTAAGGTATCGGTGCCACTGTTGTTTCTTGTTTACTTCTAGTAATTTACAAATCTGATTAACTTTCCGGAGCCAGTTGATATATATATATAAAAAAAAAAAGGTTTTGCCTGGAATACCCCTTTAATGTTTTGCCAAGATGTACAACATATGAAAAGTTTTTAAATCTGATGGTGCCCATTTAAGAATTAGCATTGCTACACCTATGTAACCTGTGAGTCAGTGACAGAAATGGTCGTCTGAAGCCACTGTATTTCTACAAGGTTCCTGTCATATGTAGCTACTAAGTTTCAGTAGGTGCATATTTCATCCAGGGTAAGCTGGATGAGATATTGAATAGTTCACATCCCTGGCCAGACTGACTTAGACTTATAGCTTGCTAAGGATTTTGGTAAGTCCTATTTTCAGACCTGGCTTTTTATGGGTTGAAAGGTTGGTAAAGGGGCCTTTCATTCCCTATGTGGGCCAGGTTTTTAATGAGCCCAGATCAGCACAGATGCTAATGACAGCTAGATACTGGGCTTCAAAGAGGTACTCCAGTGGAAAACAATGTTTTTTTAAATGAACTGGTACTAAAAAGTTAAACAGATTTGTAAATTACTTCTATTTGAAAATTCTAATCCTTTCAGTACTTATCAGCTGCTGTATGCTCCAAAGGAAGTTCTTTTCTGTTTGAATTTCTTTTCTGTCTGGCCACAATGCTCTCTGCTGGCACTGTCTGGAGCAGGAGCAAATCCCCATAGAAAACCTATCCTGTTCTGAACAGTTCCTGATATGGACAGAGGTGTCAGCAGAGAGCGACTGTGGTCAGACAGAAAAGAAATTAAAAAAGAATAGAACTTCCTCTGTAGCATACAGCAGCTGATAAGTACTGGAAGGGTTAAGATTTTTAAATGGAAGTAATTTACAAATCTGTTTTACTTTCTGGCACCAGTTGATTTAAAAAAATGTTTTTCACTGGAGTACTCCTTTAACCTGTTAAGGACCAAGGGCGTACCTGTATGTCATGAGTCCACTCCCGTTCTATAACGCGGGGCCACGGCTTAGTGGGTCGGGCCTGGCATCTAACAACATCTGGGACCCGTGGCTAATAGTACGCAGCACTGATCGCAGTGCCGCACGCTATTAACCCTTAAGACGCGGTGTCCAAAGTTGAACGCCGCGTCTAAAGTGAAAGTTAATCATTGCCGGTTAGCTCAGAGTGGCTGTTCGGGATGTCCGCGGCAAAATCGCGGCATTCCGAACAGCTGTGACACGATGGTGTCCAATCGCCGAATGACTGCTCAGTGCCTGAGATCCAGGCATGAGCAGTCAAGCGGCAGAATCATTAATCAATGGTTTCCTATGAGAAACCACTGATCAATGTAAAAGATCAGTGTGTGCAGTGTTATAGGTCCCTATGGGAGCTATAGCATTGCAAAAAAAAAGTGGAAAAAAAAAAGTGAATAAAGATCATTTAACCCCTTCCCTATTAAAAGTTTGAATCACCCCTCTTTTCCCATAAAAAAAAACTGTGTAAATAAAAATAAACATATATGGTATCACCGCGTGTGAAAATGTCCGAATTATAAACATATATTGTTAATTAAACCGCACGGTCAATAGCGTACGCACAAAAAAAATCCAAAGTCCAAAATAGCGTATTTTTGGTCACTTTTTATATCATGAAAAAATGAATAAAAAGCAATCAAAAAGTCCAATCAATACAAAAATGGTACCTCTAAAAACTTCAGATAACGTCGCATAAAATGAGCCCTCATACCACCCCATATGCAGAAAAATAGAAAAGTTATAGGGGTCAGAAGATGACAATTTTAAACGTATACATTTTCCTACATGTAGTTATGATTTTTTTCAGAAGTACGACAAAATCAAACTTCATAACTAGGGTATCATTTTAATCGTATGGACCTACAGAATAAGGAGAAGGTGTCATTTTTACCAAAAATTGTACAATTTAGAAACAGAAGCCCCCAAAATTACAAAATTGGTGCCGCAAAAAATAAGCCCTCATATGGATTTTTAGGTGCAAAATTAAAAGAGTTATGATTTTTTAAAAGTAAGGAGGTAAAAATGAAAGTAAAAAACGGAAAAAACCCTGGTCCTTAAGGGGTTAAACTAGGAGTAACGCAGCATGAAAGCTGAGGCTGGGAGGAACCTCTGATAAGAGCCGGGGTTCTGAAGGTTGCAACCTCAAAGGGGACATTATCCTCCTTATACAGGGGGAGATTTATCAAAACCTGGCCAGAGGAAAAGTTGCTGAGTTGACCATAGCAACCAATCAGATCGCTTCTTTCATTTTTAAAAAGGCCTCTGAAGAATGAAAGAAGCAATCTGAATGAAAGAATGAAAGAAGCAAGCCATTTTTCCTCTGGACAGGTTTTGATAAATCTCCCCCACAGTGTTTGTGTACTGTATCTCCTGCTCTTCTATAGAGATACATAGAGGGAACGTGCTGACCACCATTTTGTTTTGCGGGGGTTGACAATCTCCTTGCACAGAGCAGAGATCGCTCCGTTCACGAGGAGAGCTGGGCATCATGCAGGAGATTGTGAGGGTCCCAGTAGTCAAACCCTCTGCGATCAGACACTTATTCCCCATTAATTTGGATTGTCCTACTCCACAGTGCTTCTTTAATGATTGTTTTGTTGGGTTGCTGGTAGTAAAACACTGGTATAGATAGGGGAGATTTCTGTGCAGTTCTGTACCTTTTTTCTGTAGTTTAAAATAGTGTTGCAGACTGTGCTATTCCAGGGGCATTCAGTAAAAAAAAAAAAAAAAAAAAAACATATAATACACAGTTTACTTTTTTTATAGCAGACTTCACTTTTCAGCCCCCCAAAATGGAATAAACAAACTGATAGAGTTCTGACCATTAAACAGAATGAGTCTCTTTGGAGTACACCATGGTATAAGTCAGCATACCATTTTAACAGATTTGCTGATGTTTTTTTTTTACAAAATAACCCTTAACCCTTAACATGATCTAAACCTAGCCAAAATTGCGTATCACTACTCGCACTATTGACTTATGTCATAAAATTCAACAGTTACGCGTTCAATGAAAAATAAATTAAATTGGAGAGTTCTAAGCTAGGCAAGTGCTGAAAATATCACAGTAAAATTCTCAATTTTGTCCTTTCTTCTCATGCTTTTTTACAGTATCACTTTAATTACAGAAAATGTAATTACCTTGTAGGTGCACAAAATATGCCACAATTACGCCTCTCTTCCTTTGCAGATCCTAAGAAGGCGTGAAATATAAAGGGAGCAATTTAAACAAAATGCCTTTATCAGTTCTGCTCAAGATTGTAAGAATTAGACTGTCACCTCAGATAACCACTACAGAGGAAGTTGTGTAGTTCTTTTCTGTCTGACCACAGTGCTCTTTGTTGACACATCTGTCCATGTCACGAATTGTCCAGAGTAGAAGCAAATCCCCATAGCAAACTTCTCCTGTTCTGTGGTATTTCTCCCTCTCTCCTCTGCTATGGGTAACTCTGCAGTGTGTGCCTCCAGCTCATCTGCTGCTGAGGAGGCTGTGCCTGTGCCTGATGCTCTCTCTCCCCCTGTGGGTGGGCAACCTGTTTCTAAACCCCCTGACCCTGTGGTATCTGTGGAGCCCCCTAGTGCTACCATTCAGGATGCATTAGATGTGTTCAGCCCCATGCCCCTTGCCCCCATGTCACAGCCTTGTAGGTCTCCCTCTCGCGACAGTGGTCACAGACGCAACCGGTCCCGTAGTCTTTTTCCCGGTCCTCATCCCGGAGTTTGGGCAGGTGTTGCCGCAGTAGGACTGCTGGTTCCGGCGGCAGCAGGAGCAGTCGGCATAGGTCCTCTAGACATCGCAGTAGGTCCCGGAGGTCCAGGTCTTCCCGTTGGCGGTCCCCATTTTCCTCCAGCAGCCGTTCCAGGAGCCCATGGGGCAGGTAGAGTCGCTCCGGAGCGCATGTGGAGTCATCTTGGTCTTACAGAAGGCCTTCCTGCACAGAGGCTCGGTCCGGCATGGCCAAGAATGCCAGCGCTGAGGTTGCTTTGCCAGTTCCTGTGTTGCCTCCTCCTGTTCCCGTGATGCCTTCTACTTCTGCTTAAATGCCCCCACCTTCAACATCAACGGCTGGTGAGTTTAATTATGCAGGGGCTTGGGGTGCTGGGGGTGGGCTGCAGGTTTTAGTCCCAGCGCTTAAGGCCTTATTGGCGCAGCTGGAGCCTGGTTCGTTTGATTTGGTAGCCCCCAGCCCGGCCTCTAGGGCTCCATCTCCGCCAAGGAGTTCAAAAAGAGTCTTATTTTTGTGGAATTAGCCAGTTGGGTTCTCCTGTGAGTGAAAAATTTTGGGGCAACCAATATGTTGACATTTGGTCACTTTTGTCTGTGGACCAGCACACTATTGATAGGGAGTGACAACCCTTTAATGATAAGGTTCCTGATCGACGGCCTCGGGTCGCTAAGTCGATGGACAATTGGCTGCAGGCGTTTTCTGTCCTGGGCAGCATTATGGGTGAGAAACATCCCGAGTGTTGTTCGGAACTCTTCATTTATATGGATTCGGTGTACAATGCCTCACACCTGGAAAGCGTGGTGGAGATATGATGAGGAGTTCCGATGGCGCTTGGCGTTGCAGCCAGAGGTGGGTTGGGGTTGTAAGGCCACAGATTTCTGGCTTAGACTAACCATGATGCAAAAGCAGAATCCCTTTCCCAGCTGGGCCGCTACCTCATCTACTGCTCAGCAGGGGTCAGCGGCCGTCCGATGACCAGGTTCTTGCTGGCTCTTCAATGAGGGCCATTGTAATTTTTGGGACTGTGTAAGTTTAAGCATGATTGCTCCTCCTGCGGGGGCGTCCACGCCGTAGTCCGGTGTCCCCGACCTGCAAAATTGGGTGCTAAGGGCACAGCGCCCTCTAATGGGAAAGACCCCGGTGAGCGTAGCCGCGATGTGACCATGGCTAGAGCTTTACCACAATGGATCCGAGGCTGAACAACTGTGCATTGGTTTTTTGTATGTTTTTTTTATACCGTTTGTCCCTTCTCTCACCTCAGTTAGCGGACAACTTGCAATCGGCCAGGCTTTATCCGCAGGGTCTCCTGGAGAAGGTTGGTAAGTAGGTCGATCTAGGGAGGATTCAAGGGCCTTTTTCATCCCCCCCTTTTTCTAATTTACGTGTTTCCCCCCTTGGGGTTGTTCCCAAGAAGGACAGTGGTAAGTTCTGCCTGATTCACCATCTGTCCTATCTCAGGAGTGCATCAGTTAACAACGGCATCTCGAAAGAGCAGGTGTCGGTTTCCTATGTATCCTTTGATAGGGTGGTTGTGTTGGTCAGGAAGGCTGGTGTTGGAGCGCTCATGGCTAAGTTGGATATTGAATCCGTGTTCAGGCTATTGCTGGTCCACCCGGAATGTTTTCACCTTCTGGGTTGCTGTGTAGATGGTCTGTATTATTTTGACACATATTTGCCCATGGGCTGTTCCATATTGTGCCACTTCTTTGAAATGTTCAGCGCATTCTTGGAATGGGTGGTGCGATATGAAACAGGCTGTCAATCAGTCATTCATTACCTGGATGATTTTTTGTTTGTTGCCCCGGGCGGCTCTCCCCGTTGTAAATTTTTGTTGGACTCATTTTGTTCCTTAATAGTGTTGCTCGCGAATATTCGCAATTCGAATTTTATTCGCGAATATCGCATATTCGCGAATATTCGCGAATATAGCGCTATATATTCGTAATTACGAATATTAGTTTTTTTTATTTATTTATTTTTTTTCACAGTACACATCACAGTGATCATCCCTCTCTGCTTCCAGCCTATGTGGTGTAAGAAGGCTCTAATACTACTGTGTGAGACCGGTGTGCGAATTTTCGCATATGCGAAATTTGCATATGCTAATTTGCGCATATGCAAATTTTCGCTTATGCTAATTTTTTTGTATATGCGAATTTTCACATATGTTAATTTTCGCACACGCGAATATTCGCATATGCGAAAATAAAACGAGAATATTACGAATATGCGAATATTCGCGAATATGACGAATGTTCGTCCATATATTCGCGAATTCGAATATGGCCTATGCCGCTCAACACTATTCCTTAATGAGAAAATTTGGTGTCCCTCTTTCCGTTGAGAAGACGGAAGGTCCGGTCACTACTTTATCCTTCCAGGGAATCAAAATTGATTCTCTGGGAATGGTTTTCAGGTTGCCTTCTGACAAGTTGGAGAAATTGTTGGTTTGATTAAAGGTTTTTGTGGGGTTTCGAAGGTTACCCTATGGCAGTTGCTGTCCCTCTTCGGTCTTTTGGTCTTTGCCTGTCTTGTTATGCCAATGGGTCGGGTTTTTTTTTCCCGGTGGCTTTCATTGGCCACTAAGGGCGCCAAGAGACCTGAGCACCTGACGTCCTCCCTCAAGGCGGACTTGTTGGCGTGGCATGAATTTTTGCACCGCTACAACGGTTGCACTTGATTTCTGTCCCCTGAAGTCAGCAATTCAGTGTCGTCTTTGTTCACTGATGCTGCTGTATCGGTGGGCTTTGGGTGATGAATAGAGCGCGGAAGCTTGGCTGCAGAGTTGGCGGCATGTTGGATTATGTCGTAACCTTACCCTCCTTGAGCTTTTCCCCATAGTGGTGGCGGTGGAGTTGTGGGGGCCTAAGCTCAGGGATCGTAAAGTTTGTTTTTGGATGGACAACTTAAGTGTAGTCAACTGTATTAATGGCCTTTACTCTGCTTCCCTTCCGGTTTTAGCTCTGCTTCAACATTTAGTTCTCAGATGTTTAGAGTAGAACATTTGGTTTAGATCCCGCCATGTTCCCGGTGTTGAAAATGTGCATGCTGATTTAGTGTCTCGTTTTCGCTTTCAGGAGTTTCGCATGTTGTGTCCGGGGGCGGCCCTGGAGGGCCTGTCTTGCCCATTGTACCTGTGGACCCTGGTGTCGGGAGTTTGGTGCTCTTAATCGCCTCCTCGGTGGCTCTGTCTATTTGGTCCAGTCATGGTAAGGCCTGTAGGGACTGGTTGTTTGCAGCGGGTGACAAGGATTTTGCCTCAAGTGAGTCGGTTCGTTTCTCTGTCATGGTGGATTATTTGTTGGGCTTGGAGCGTTCAGGTTTGTCTGCTGCTGTCGCTAGGCGACGATTGGGGGGTGTGGGTTTTCATTTGAAGCTACAGGCTGGACTAATTGTATGAAAAATTTTTGTATTCAACAGGCGTTCCTCTGACTCAATATCATTTTAGTTCTGTTTTTTATGCGCAGTTTATTGTTGGCAGGGGTTCCCTCTTCTGACTACGGGATGCACTTGTTCCGCATTGGTGCTGCCACGGAGGCGGCCAGGGCCGTGTTTCCAGCTAGTGATATCCAAAGGATTGGTAGGTGGAGATCTGGGTGTTATGCTGGTTATGTGTGGCCTGAGCTGCTTCTTTAACGTGCTTCTTTTGCAGGTCCTCACTCTCCTGTGTTGCACATTGTGGGTCACTCTTACATCCATTGGGCTGCCCAACGGGCTATCTGCCGGCCAGGTGGTAGGTCCCTAGGATTTCAGGTCGAAGTGCATTGGCGAGGGATTGGGGTCTGCCCTGGTCTGGAGTGTTGACGGAGTCTATCCAAATCGCTGGTATGTCCCGGTCCCCAGTTATCCTGGTCATTCACATGGGGGGGGGGGACCTGTGTTCCCTGCTGTTCCGAAGCTCATCGTTCTCATGAGGGTAGACTTGGAGAGGATAGTGTCTTTCTTCTCCGAAGTCCTGATTGTGTGGTCTGAGATTGTCCCCTGGATCACATGGCAGGGCTCCCGGGAGGCAGAAGTCATTGAGCGGGCACATAGAACTATTCATTCTCACATGGCTCGCTTTGTGCTTGCTAGATCGAGGGTAGTTGTCAGGCACAGACAGCTTGAAGGGGACAACAGGCGGCTCATGAGTCAGGATGGGGTACATTTGAATGATATTGACTTTGATATCTTTTTGTCGGGCCTATAGGATGGGATAGAGCAAGCCCTATACATATTGAGTGGGGGTCGGAGCTCAGTATGAGGATGTTGAGCTCCTCCTGTGGCGGTACAGGAGAGGTAATCTATGGAGAAGCGGAGGTGGAAGGCTGGGTGCTTCCCCTTGTTGGTAACCTCATGGGAGGTTGAACGAGTTAAAAGGTTTTACAGTTGTTAAAATCGTTATAAAATAATAAAGCTGTGGCCGACCCCCACGTCCATCAAAATGTAATAGTTGTTGGTGTGGTTATTGCTCATTAATTAATACAAAGGGGACACGAGCTGGAGTTAGAAAGGAAAGGTAGGCATTACGCACAGTCTTGGTGGCGCCGGTCTGACTAGGTTTAGGAGCCACAGACTGTGGGTATGAGGAGCAAGCAGAACAGGGAATGAAAGGGTTAAAGCAAGGGCCCCTCCCCCCTCTGGTGCTTCTAGTTGTGGCCAATAAGGAATGAGAGTGGCAGGTCACATGGTGCAGGGTAGGCAGATTGGCTTTTCTTCATTATAATGAAGATACTCCCCTCCTTTTCAGCTTACCTGCTGCGGCTGCCAGAGAAGACAGCTCCCCGCCCTCCGGCTTCTAGTTGTTTTTCTGTGTTTTTCCGCTCTGATGTTGTTTTTGTACCGTTCCCCCCCCCCCCCTTTTTTTCCAGAAAAAAAAATACATTCAAAACATTTTTTTTTATAAATAAAAGATTTAAAAAAAATGTCAATAAAAATAAAGAGGAATATATATTTATACAGTCACGGCCATAAATGTTGGCACCCCTGAAATTTTTCAAGAAAATGAAGTATTTCTCACAGAAAAGGATTGCAGTAACACATGTTTTGCTATACACATGTTTATTTCCTTGTGTGTATTGGAGCTAAACCAAAAAAGGGAGGAAATAAAGCAAATTGGTTATAATGTCACACCAAACTCCAAAAATGGGCTGGACAAAATTATTGGCACCCTTAACTTAATATTTGGTTGCATACTCTTTGCAAAAAATAACTGAAATCAGTGGCTTCCTATAACCATCAATAAGCTTCTTTCCCAACAGCAATTTTCAGATCTCTCCACAGGTGTGTAATGGGATCTAGATCTGGACTCGTTGCTAGCCACTTCAGAACTCTCCAGTGCTTTATTGCCATCTATTTTTGGGTGCTTTTTGACGTATGTTTGGGGTCATTGACTTGCTGGAAGACCCAAGAACCAAGATCTCAGACGGAAACCCAGCTTTCTGACACTGGGCTGTACAGAGTGACCCAAAATCCGTTGGTAATCCTTAGATTTCATGATGCCTTGCAGACATTCAAGGCACCCAGTGCCAGAGGCAGCAAAACAACCACAAAACATCATTGACCCTTCACCATATTTCACTGTAGGTATTGTGTTCTATTTTTATTTTTACTTTATTTTTACGTATCGTTTTTGGTAAACAGTAGAATGATGTGCTTTACCAAAAAGCTCTATCTTGTTTTCCCAGAAGGATTTTGGCTTACTCAAGTTAATTTTGGCAAAATGTAGTCTTGCTTTTTTATGTCTCTATGTCAGCAGTGGGGGTCCTCCTGTGTCTCCTGTCATAGCGCTTCATTTAATTTAATTTAATTGTCGACGGATAGTTTGCGCTGACACTGATGCTCCCTGAGCCTGCAGGACAGATTGAATATCTTTGGAACTTGTTTGGGGCTGCTTATCCACCATCTGGACTATCCTGCGTTCCCACATTTCATCAATTTTTCTCTTCCATCCACGCCCAGGGAGATTAGCTACAGTGCCTTGGGTTGCAAACTTCTTGATAATGTTACGCACTTTGGACAAAGGCAAATCTAGATCTCTGGAGATGGACTCTTCTCTTCTCCTCTTTCTGTTGTCCATGCTTAGTGTGGCACACACAGACACACAATGCAAAGACTAAGTGAACTTCTCTCCTTTTTAATCTGCTTTCAGGTGTGATTTTTATGTTGCCCACACCTGTTACTTGACCCAGGTCAGTTTAAAGGAGCATCACATGCTTGAAACAATCTTATTTTTCCCCAATTTTGAAAGGGTGCCAATAATTTTGTCCAGCCCATTTTTGGAGTTTTGTGTGACATTATGTCCAATTAGCTATTCTTCCTCCTTTTTTTGGTTTCGTTAGAATACACACAAGGAAATAAACATGTGTATAGCAAAACATGTGTTACTGCAATCCTTTTCTGTGAGAAATACTTCATTTTCTTGAAAAATTTCAGGGGTGCCAACATTTATGGCCATGACTGTATGTGAGTTTTATGTTTCTAAAAATAAATAAATAAATACAATGATTGGAGGACGTTCCTTATTTGATTTTTGTTTTTTTTGTGAATGATGTTGCTTTATGTTTTTAAGTCACAGATAGTGGTACAGGAGAGGTAATCTATGGAGAAGCGGAGGTGGAAGGTTGATAGGCCCGTCGGCTGTTGCCACGGGCTGGCTGGGTGCTTCCCCTGCTTGTCAACCTCATAGGTTTTACAGTTGTTAAAAGGTTTTACAGTTGTTAAAATCGTTATAAAGTAATAAAGCTGTGGCCGACCCCCCCGTCCATCAAAATTTAATAGTTGTTGGTGTGGTTATTGCTCATTACCGTATTTTTCGCCCTATAGGACGCACCGGCATATAAGACGCACCCTATTTTAAAGGTGCAAAATCTAGTAAAAAAAGATTCTGCACCCAACAGTGATCTTCAATCTGCGGACCTCCAGATATTGCAAAACTACTACTCCCAGCATGCCCGGACAGCTGATGGCTGTCTGGGCATGCTGGGAGTTGTAGTTTTGCAACATCTGGAGGTCCGCAGGTTTAGACCACTGGTATAGGAGGTAGTACTCACGTGTCCCCGCCGCTCCGGACCCGTCGCCGCTGCCCTGGATGTCCCTCCATCGCTGTCGCCGCGTCCCCGTGGTGTCCCCGACGCTCCGGACATCTTCTTCCCCGGGATCCACGCTCTCCGTCGCCATCATCACGTCGCCGTCATCACATCGCCGTCATCACGTCGATACGCACGCCGCTCCTATTGGATGACGGGACGGCGTGCGCGACGACGTGATGACGTCGAAGGAGAGCGCCGGCCATGCAGGGGATCCCGGCATGGAGCAGACACCGAGGAGGCAGGTAAGGTCCCTCCTGATGTCCTGTAAGCTGTTCGGGACACCGCGATATCACCGCGGCAGTCCCGAACAGCCCGGGTTAGTGTCACTTTTGCTTCAAACGTGGCGGTCAGCTTTGATCGCTGCGTCTGAAGGGTTAATACAGGGCATCACCGCGATCGCCATACCAGCTTCCCCCCCCCCTCAGTTTTGGGGAAGAAAAAGTGCGTCTTATACGGCAAAAAATACAAAGGGGACACGAGTTGGAGTTAGAAAGGAAAGGTAGGCATTACGCACAGTCTAGAAGTAATTTACAAATCTGTTTAACTTTCTGGCACCAGCTGATTTAAAAAAAAAAAATTCCATCGGAGTACCCCTTTAAGATGAGCCCCCTTGTGAGCGTCCCATATATGGATAAACTCCTAGTTTTGTGAACTGTGATTAAAGTATCAGTGACCTTTTTCCAAAAACAGCAATACTCTATTTAATGGGCTTTATCCAGACGTCAGCCTCAGGCAGCTCAGTATCATCAGCCAATGAGAAGTCTGATGCTGGTCGATATCCAGGATTAACCCTTTAGACACCGCAAGCAAAGTTGGTTGTGGCATCTATAATGGAAAAAAAATCATCTTAAATGTCTAGCTCAGTGGGTTGATTGGGATGACTGTGACAAAATCGCGGGATCCCGATCAGCTGAGGGGAAGGTGTTTGCAATCTAAAGATTATATGTAATAGTCTAATATGGGCACTAAGAAATTGTGAATAAAATGTAAAAAAAAATGTGAATAAATGTGAATAAGCCCCTTTCCTAATAAAATTTTGAACCACACCCCTTTGCCGTTTATTTATTGAAATTATGTAAAAAAAAATCTATTAACCGCTACGCCCTCGTCCTACTCCCCTTCTATGACACACGCTCAGGAGCTGAGTGCGGGTCATAGTGGGTCAGTCCCAGTGGCTATCTGCCGCCGGGACCCATGTCTAATGCTGGACATCACCATTATATAAAAATATAATGTTAATTACACCACACGGTCAATGGCGTACACATAAAAAAAATTCCAAAATTGCGTATTTTTGGTCACTTTGAATACACTATAATAAATGTATTAAAAGCAATCAAAAAGTGCCATTAAAAAAATGGTACCGATAAAAACTTCAGATCACGACGCAAAAAAAGAGCCCTCATATAGCCATGTACATGGAAAAATAAAAAGGTTATAGGGGTCAAAGATGACAATTTTAAACACTCTAATTTTCGTACAAAAAGTTATAATTTTTTAAAACAAGATCAAACCTACATAAGTTGGGTATCATTTTAATCGTATGGACCTACAGAATAAATATAATGTGTCATTTTTACCCAAAAGTGCGCTGCGTAGAATTGGAAGCCCACAAAAATGGCGCTTTTTTTTTTACAATTTTGCATCACAGCTATTTTTTTTCTGGTTTCACCGTAAAGTTGGTGGTGAAATGATTGACAGTTTTAAAAAGTAAAATTGGTGGCAAAAAAGCAAGCCCTCATATGGGTCTGTAGGTGGAAAATTGAAAGTGTTATGAATTTTATAAGGAGGGAAGGAAAAAACTAAAGTGGAAAAATGGCTCCATCCTCAAAGTGGAAACCTAAAGGTTAAAAGGTCAGTGGTGTACATGTAAAAAGACCATAATTGCGGATTGTTGGTCACTTCATATAGCAGGGAAAAAAAGTGATCAAAAAGGCCCATCAAAACACAATGGTACTGATACAACAGATGATGGCGCATAAAATAAGCTCTCATACATCTTCATACATGGAAAAATAAATGTTATAGGAGGTCAGAAGAGTACGATTTGAAGCATACTTATTTACGTACAAAAATAATTTTTTTTTTTAATGGAAAAATAAAATAAAACCTATATAAATTGGGCATCACTGTAATTCCATGGACCTACAGAATAAAGATATTGGGGGACATTTCCTAATCTAGTCTATTCTGGGTATGCTTATAGACCAGCGTATGTGGTAGTCTCCTGTCTATTGTGCTCCTAGTTTATCAAAGGTCTCACAGCCCTTGATACATTCTGTGCTCAGACTTCAGGGTCTACAGCTTAAACTGCATTTAGACCTGCTCCAACATGGTCTGACATTTCAGCGTATTTTGGGCAGATGCGACTTGTCGCACAAAAGTCGCACTTGATAAATTCAGCACCAATGCATTTTCCAATGCATTTCCGTCTAAAATAGACTTGCATGCATCATGTTCTAAAAATCCTCTACAGCAAAAGTCGCAGAAAAGTTGCACATATTTAGACTGCGACTTTCTGTGCGACAAATTTAGACAGGAAAAACCAGTCTAAATCTCACTTTAAAAGTCTTTATTTAACCCTTTCCCCTATCCACCACTAAGGCTTCCAATAGGGTACTAGAGCAGTGTTTTCCTAACAGTGTGCCTCCAGCTTTTGCAAAACTACAACTCCTAGCCAAAGGCTGTCCAGGCATGCTGGGAATTGTAGTTTTGCAACAGCTGGAGACACTCTGTTTAGAAAACACTGTACTAGAGCCTTCATATATTCCTCATGTGTGGTGTATAAATCAGTAATTTCCAACCAGGGTGCCTCCAGCTGTTGCAAAACTACAACTCCCAGCATGTCTGGACAGCCTTTTGCTGGGAATTTTAGTTTTGGAACAGCTGGAGGCACTGTGGTTTGAAAAGCCTGGTAGATAGATAGTTATAAACATTTCTTCCGCCCATGCAGGACCATGATTAATCACACAGAGATGGATGTTTTCAGTACCAGCTGCCTCACTCCCCCCCCCCACATGACCTCCGAGGCGGCTGTGCAAGCAGACAGGACATTTTTTTTTTCTTAAAGGGCCGTCCATAGGAGCAGGAGAGCTTATCTCTATCCCTGAACTAAAAGACACAGATAGAGTTAAACTCTGCCGCTCCTTCTAATGTCTGGAACATGACTGTGTCCAGGCCCCCCTAAGGCTGAGTTTCCACTTGGTTTTTTTTCTGGCAGTTTTTGGAATACTGCCACTGCAGTTTTTGAGCCAAAGTCAGAAGTGGATCCGTAAGGGAGGAGAAGTGTAAGTTCTTCCTTTATATGTCCTATTCCTTTTGAATACACTTCTGGCTTTGGCTCAAAAACTGCAGTGGCAGTATTCCAAAAACTGCCAGAAAAAAACCAAGTGGAAACTTAGCCTAAGATGGCCCTCCTCAGACACAGGCCCACGGGAAGTGCCCGAATGCCCAACGTGTCAGTCCACCTGCAGCAGTCACCACTTAAGGCTAGGTTCAGACTACGGAATTTCCACCTGCAATTCTGCTTTGAAATTGCAGGCGGAAATTCCGCTTGCTAAAATGTATAGTGCAGTGAATGGTTTTCCGTTCACAAATTCACACTTCGGAATTTGTGAAGCAGAATTTGTAAACGGAAAATCCGCTTAAAAATTTCCGCCTGAAGAAAGGCGTTGCTCTTTCTTCAGGTGGAAATCCGCGCGGAACACATTGCAGTCTATTGGAGACTGCAGTGTCCGTGCGGTCCTAGCACCGACTGATTCAGTCAGCGCTGGCCGCACTCGGAATCTCCGGGTGGAAATTTTCTGCCCGGAGATTCCGTAATCTGAACCTAGCCTTAGTGAACTAAGCTGCAATACTTAAGCTGCACACTTTTTTCATTTTATCCTGTCCGGGCTGCAAAATAAAAGAAAACACACTTTCTCTTACCTGCCAACGAGCCCCCGGAGCTCCGGTACACTCCGGTACAGGTGTTCGGGCTGTATTCTTCTTACTTCCTGTTAGCCCGGCACGTCACACGGAGCTTCAGCCTATCACTGGCCGAGGTGGGACATCGCTGCGGCCGGTGATAGGCTGAAGCTCCGTGTGACGTGCCGGGCTAACAGAAAGTAAGAAGAATACAGCCCGGGGACCGAACACCTGCTGTGTGTGTACCGGAGCTCCGGGGGCTCATTGGCAGGTAAGAGAAAATGTGTTTTCTTTTATTTTGCAGCCCGGACGGGATAGAATGAAAAAAGTGCGCGTCGGACTACTCCTTTACCACATTTCATAGACATGAGTGGCGCGGTTTCTGAAAAAAAGATAAACTATAAAAACTTCTTCTTATCCCAGAAAATCCATTTCTTTATTGAGCCGTTTTCTGATCATTTCAACTGTATATTAAGGGTAGGGTCACACGTTGCGTATTTTGCTTCGTATTTGCTGCTCCATATATTGTTACCCATTGAAGTCAAAATGTAGCCGCAGAAATTGTTCTGCACAAAGAAAGAACATGTTCATTCTTTTCGCGGAAGTCCGCAAGCACCGCATAGCCGTCAAAGGTGACAGTGCCATGCTGCGCGGCCGCCAGATGGAATCTCTGCTTGAGGAATTCTGCGAGAAGAGATTCCGCAGAGTGAATGTGCCCTTAGGGTACTTCACACATACATAATTTGCTGCAGTAATTCCACAGTGGATTATGTCGATGCCCATTGACTTCCGCTTCAGGAGAATTTGCAGAAAATTCTGCTACATGAAGACAAAATGAGGGTGAATGGGAAATGCTAACATTCCACATGGACCAAAAAATATACTGTACAAACGGAAAATACGCACAGAAATTATTCCAAGCCGACAGGCGGAAATTCCTGTGTGAACCTAGTCTAAGCGTCCAGAGGGGCCTCCACTGCAGCTCTCCACGGTGTTGTTTAGAGCGAATGTTTTTATTCTGCATTTTATTTTAATTTGTTAACTGTCTTTAAGTCAGATATTTTCCATCTTGCATTTATGCGCTTTAATAAAAAAAAACAAAGTCCAGATGGCTAAGCGATCACATCCGTAAGTCTTTGAAACCTTGTAGGTCATTTCTGTAATGTCTTTAAAGTATACTCTGTCCACTTGTTTTTCTGTAAAATGAATTATAAGCACACATAATGCCAGGTTAGTGCTCAATGAATGTCAGGGAAAGCAGAAGAACAATCCGCTGAGAGTATGTGTATTACATATTACCACAAAGATGCTTTTCTAGGCCAGTAAAAGAACTATTAGCTCCTCAATTACCTCCATTTACATTGCTATAGAAAGACATTAGGAAAAACCTCCCCACAACTAGCAATTACCTAATGAGCAAAATGATGATTAGACTGCGTCAGTATGGACGGTAATAATGGGAATTATCAGCGCTCCCCACTACGGTCACCTGATATGTCATGATATTATATCTAACATACACATAAGAGTACAAAGACTGGTCTTTTCTTTATTGACCCCCGCCTTTGGTCACCTGTCCACCACTTGAAAACCCAAATGATATCTCGTGTTACATTGAAGCCTGCCATGTGTGCCGGTGGGTCTTCTTTTGAAGGTGTCATTGACCTATATATTATAATTATATAACAACATAATTCTGTTATTAAACAAAGCAGGAGAGATAGTGTGTCCGGCACTGCTGCTAAGCTCAGGGTGGGTAATCTACTGTGCTATTAGTTGTTAGCATAAAAAAGATAATCTGTGGTGCTCAGTCCATATAGTCAAAACCTTAACCTTCAACAATAGAAATGAAAAGACAACACTCACTGGATCTTCTAATTTTCATCTTTATTAAAGGGGTACTCGGCCCCTAGATATCTTATCCCCTATCCAAAGGATAGGGGATAAGATGTCTGATTGTGGGGGTCCTGCCGCTGGGGACCTCCGTGGTCTTGGCTGCAGCACCCCAGACATCCTGTGCACAAAGCGAACTTCGCTCTGTGCTAGATGACTGACGATGCAGGGCAGAGGCTCATGACATAACAAACACGCCCAGCTCGTGACATCACAGCCATGCCCCCTCGATGCAAGTCTACCCCTCCCATAGATTTGCATTGAGGGGGCATGGCCGTGACGTCACGAGCCAACGGCACTCCACCTGAAGCTCTTAACTAATGCCGGGTGCAGCAGGGAGATCGCGGGGGTCCCCCCAATCTGATATATTATCCCCTATCCTTTGGATAGGGGATAAGATGTCTAGGGGTGGAGTACCCCATTAAAGGTATGTATTCATATCACTTCAGGGGGAGACATATAGGGGGTAGATCAAGATGAGGCTACAGCAGCTGTTTCGCACGATCTTGGGCTTTGTCAGGCCTCATCAATAAAGAAAAAAAGAAGAGGAGACGATGAGTGCCATATTTTCATTTCTATCGCTGATAATTCTGTTATTTCTCACATGTAGCAATGTCCTTTAAAAGACTGAAATAATCATCTTCTCGGAGGCTAGGGCTTTAATGTATAAAAATTTTTCCTGTACTATACCGGGGACAGTTGAGGAGCCATGCAGGGGTCAAGTCCTGGGAAAAAAAGGATGGGAACTCACCCAAGATCTCCACTCAAAGGCTGGCCCTGCAGGATTCTGTTATGCCAAGCGCTCCGGGTCCCTGCTCCTCCCCGGAGCGCTCACGGCGTCTCTCTCCATGCAGCGCCCCGGTCAGACCCGCTGACCGGGAGCGCTGCACTGACATTGCCGGCGGGGATGCGATTCGCATAGCGGGACGTGCCCGCTCGCGAATCACATCCCAAGTCACTTACCCGTCCCGGTCCCCGGCTGTCATGTGCTGGCGCGCGCGGCTCCGCTCTCTAGGGCGCGTGCGCGCCAGCTCTCTGAGACTTAAAGGGCCAGTGCACCAATGATTGGTGCCTGGCCCAATTAGCCTGATTAGCTTCCACCTGCTCCCGGCTATATCACATCACTTCCCCTGCACTCCCTTGCCGGATATTGTTGCCTTGTGCCAGTGAAAGCGTTTAGTGTTGTCCAAGCCTGTGTTACCTGATCTCCTGCTATCCATATTGACTACGAACCTTGCCGCCTGCCACGACCTTCTGCTACGTCTGACCTTGCCTCTGCCTAGTCCTTCTGTCCCACGCCTTCTCAGCAGTCAGCGAGGTTGAGCCGTTGCTAGTGGATACGACCTGGTTGCTACCGCCGCAGCAAGACCATCCCGCTTTGCGGCGGGCTCTGGTGAACACCAGTAGCCACTTAGAACCGGTCCACCGGCACTGTCCACGCCAAACCCTCGCTGACACAGTGGATCCACAACCTGTAAGCCGAATCGTGACAGATTCCTGCTAATGGGAATGGTATTCCTACTGTGGAAAAAGTGCACAAACTCCGTTCCCATGCGTTCTTGCAGGACTAGAGCCCTGGTGCCATGGCTGCCCTCTGTTGTCAAACATTAAGTGGTGGGCAACAAACCGGACGCTATTTCTGCCTTCTAAAGCTATGTTCACAAGGCAGAAACCTGGGCACATCGAGCTGCTCGGAAATTCGCTGTCTTCATAGAGGGCAATGCATTTTCGAGCGGATTCCCCCAAAGGAATTGACATGACAATTATTTTGGCGGAGGCCAGAATAGGGATTTCCATGGCAGATATTTCTGCCGTGAAAATTCCTCCGTGTGCACATACTAAAGGTACACAGTTCATACATTTGAAAAATAGACATATGTCCATTGAGTTCAACCTGTATGCTGCAATAGAATCCCTTAGGGAGCACTCTCACCCAGGTACGCGGCCTGCCTTGTCCAACTGCGGAGAATCGGGCCTCAGGGATTTTTACAAGTCCCCCTGGAGGTCTCACAGGGGCTTCTCTGACCAGTTTACCCAGGAAGGGCTCGCTCCAGTCCGGGTACTGCCCTGCCTGGGGAGAGGATCAATCAATTTGGCCGAAAATTCATTTCCGGGTGAAAATTAAGCCCAAGCGAAGATTAACCACCTCCGCGAAAATTCCTCTGTGTGCACATAGTTACATAGTTAGTACGGTTGAAAAAAGACATATGTCCATCGAGTTCAACACACAAGCTGCTGCAGAACTAGCGATAGAACTATATATATAGAGCAATAATCATGAATTTCTGCATGATTACACTCATGCATGAAATTCTGACTTGTAAACATGGCATGAATAACATGCCCCACCAATGGCAGACTGTATGGGTATGTTCACACTAAGGAATTGATGAGAAATTGACAAGGAATCAGTTTGGTCAGGAAATTCAGCAAATCAGCCATCTTCTGCTTGGTGCGGAATTGGAATGGATTTTATAGAGGAAATCAGGAGGAGGATCAGCAAATATGGTGTAGGAGATTCAGCCAATTTGGGGTTTTATTCGCGTGAAAATTCTGCATCAATTCTACAGATATTCTGCCCAAACTCATTTTATCAGGAAAAATCAAGTCCCATTGACAGAAAGACGACTAAAGTCAATGGAACTTTATTTCAAGGCGGAATTGGAGCTGTATGCTGGCGTGCAATCATGTATGTAAATTCCTCATTGTGAGCATACCACTGGAAAAGCACTAGAATGTTTGTGCATGCCCACATCATGCACACTCACCATCACTAATCATACAGCACCATTTGTTTCATTCCAGTGCAGCTGCATCTATACGTTTCATTTTTTATTTATTTTTTAAAGCCGAGGAACGTGCTCTCGATTCACCCAAAGTGCAAGAAAAAGTGCAAACGTGTTACACTAAAAAAACGTGCACAAAGGATGCGGTCTATCACAAGCCCTTCTCCGATAGGAGAGAGGCCCCCCAACAAACCTTACCCTTCGCCTACGGACCAAAAGGTACCTGCGAGGTTCCAGGTTCGATGTCCCTTTTCGCCGAAGCTACTAGGGGACCACAAATGCTCCCGGCATCCCACTTGGCGTTAGCCAAGGTATCTGCCCACAGAGACGATAACGGTAGGTACCCTGCCAAAGCAGGAGTACCCAGGGTGTTTGCAGGGAGGTGCAGAACCTAATGGCCACACACACCTCCCCTAGACCGCCAGGAGGGACACCCAGAAGGGCTACCGCATCCTGACAAATCCTGTGAACACACAACACGCAAAAAGTGACAGTGAGACAAAAAGAAATAAATAAGTGAATGTGTGCAGATATACTGCCCGGACATCCGGCCGGATCTATAAAAAAATTCTCTGATCCTAGCCAGAAGGCTGGGAATCAAGAGGTGAGTGCCACAAAGGTGAAGAGATTATGGTGCCCATGCTTCAACTCAGTGAGTCCATCCTCCCAGTGAGTTTCGGCACCTCGGGGTCACCACTCCCCGAGGCACAAAAGTACCTCGGCTCTAGACCCTCTCAGCCTCATGGCGAGACCCGGAGGGAACAGGTCACACCGGGGCAGCTGTCGAGCTGATTCCTCAGAACCAGCCCCGGAAAGCCCTGGTACACCTGCACCCTCCATGCAGCACCCATCCCCACCAGCATGAAAACTGATAAGAACAGATTTTTTTTTTTTTTTTTTTTTTTTTTAAAGCCGAGGAACGTGCTCTCGATCCACCCAAAGTGCAAGAAAAAGTGAAAACGTGTTACACAAAAAAAAATCGCACAAAGGATGCGGTCTATCGCAAGCCCTTCTCCGATAGGAGAGAGGCCCCCAACAAACCTTACCCTTCGCCTCCGGACCAAAAGGTACCTGCGAGGTTCCAGGTTCGATGTCCCTTTTCGCCGAAGCTACTAGGAGACCACAAATGCTCCCGGAATCCCCCTTGGCGTTAGCCAAGGTATCTGCCCGCAGAGCCGATAACGGTAGGTACCCTGCCAAAGCAGGAGTACCCGGGGTGTTTGCAGGGAGGTGCGGAACCTAATGGCCACACACACCTCCCCTAGACCGCCAGGAGGGACACCCAGAAGGGCTACCGCATCCTGACAAATCCTGTGAACACACAACACGCAAAAAGTGACACAGTGAGACAAAAAGAAATAAATAAGTGAATGTGTGCAGATATACTGCCCGGATCTATAAAAATTTCTCTGATCCTAGCCAGAAGGCCGGGAATCAAGAGGTGAGTGCCACAAGGTGAAGAGATTATGGTGCCCATGCTTCAACTCAGTGAGCCCATCCTCCCAGTGAGTTTTGGCACCTCGGGGTCACCACTCCCCGAGGCACAAAAGTACCTCGGCTCTAGACCCTCTCAGCCTCATGGCGAGACCCGGAGGGAACAGGTCACATCGGGGCAGCCGTCGAGCTGATTCCTCAGAACCAGCCCCGGTACACCTGCATCCTCCATGCAGCACCCAGCCCCATACCGGCATAGTGTACCACCAGCATGAAAAATGATAAGAACAGATACTACACTTGATCTTAGCCAAAAGGCCGAGAAGCGATTCATTGCTGTAACTTGGTCATATGCTCACCAGCCTGATGCACAGAAACATTACATGGCTTGATGTGTCATAGGAAGTCAAGTCCTGTTTCAGCAATCTTCCTGTGATACTGGGTGATACCGATCTAAATGATACTTATGGCGTCCCCAACCGTCATGCCTTAATTCCTCTTTTTCACTATATGCAAATTAGGTCCCCCAGGGCATGGGCGGAGCTATAACCCAAGCCCTGGGCACTCTGACGTCATCTTCGCCGGGAGATGATGTCAGCCTAATGCTGCTTCCGTGTGTACCCAGGAAGTGTTGCATGCACCGTACAGTAACACGGCTGCGTGAGCAGGGAGGGGGATTATGAATACGGATGAGATGGGCGCCTGCCTGACGAAGATGTCATCAGAGTGCCTGGAGCTCGTATCATAGCTCCGCCCATGCCCCAACTACCTAATTTGCATATACCGAAAAAGAGGAATTACGGCGGAACAGCGTGATGGTTCGAGACGCCGTAAGTATCCTTTTGATCAGTATTACCTGCACTACAAGCCTGTATGACGGGTTAGTGCGGATGATACTGATGGCATATTTCCTTTAAAATGACATCATCATCTACCAGATCCCTTACTAGAAGCTCACAAACTCCTCCCCTCCCCACCCAGATCTGTATACTGTTGCTACTCTCTATGGGATCAGGACACCTAGCATATATACAACTCCCCTGAGGCTGTGTCCATACACTGCATTTCTTGCTGCGTTTTTTTTTCTTTACGGAACTATTTTACCGCAGGGTAAAAATGTGTAATTTTTTTATGCGATTTTGGAAAACAGATAAAAATGCCGTAAAAATGTGTGAAAAATGCAGTAAAAATGAAATGTGTAAACACAGTTTCAATTAGGGATGTAAGAAAAAATCGATTCTCGCGATAATCGCGATTTTTCATTTGCCGATACAGAATCGATTCAAAATATTTTTGAATCGATTCTTTTAGGGATGTGGAATTTTTAATAAAACGCACTTTCTCTTACCTGCCAACGAGCCCGCGGAGCTCCGGTACAGGTGTTGGGTCCCCGGGCTGTATTCTTCTTACTTCCTGTTAGTCCGGCACGTCACATGGAGCTTCAGCCTATCACCAGCCGCAGCGATGTCCCGCCTCCGCTGGTGATAGGCTGAAGCTCCATGTGACGTGCCGGGCTAACAGGAAGTAAGAAGAATACAGCCCGGGGACCGAACACCTGTACCGGAGTGTACCGGAGCTCCGCGGGCTCGTTGGCAGGTAAGAGAAAGTGCGTTTTATTTTATTTTGCAGCCCGGATGGGATAACATGAGAAAAGTGAGCACCGGAGTACTAGATCGCCGCTGTCAAAGCTGACAGCGGCGTCTATTGGGATCTATGAATGCTCCCAGGTGGGCGATATATCGCGATGTATCGTCACCTAGACGGTATCGCGATATATCGCGATATATCGAATCGCCACACTGGTATCGCGATTCGAATCGAATCGCCAAATTCTTGGCGATTCACACCCCTAGTTTCAATACTTCATAAAACACCTCAGTTGTGATTTTAGGTCAAATCACTTTAATTTTATCGCAAGTTGAATAAGAAAACACCTGAAAACTGCACCTAATGTGAACCGAACGTAACCGGCTTTATCTCATTTCGGACAATTTGTTTTCACTTTTTGAGTATTTTGGCACTTTACGGTTAACCTCAGCATCTTCTGTCTACTAATACTGCACTAATTGTTCTTTTTTTTTTTTTTAATACATTATTTGTTATGGTTACATCACATATTCATGATACATCAGTGGTCTCACAATGGTGGACCTCCAGCTGTTGAAAAACTACAACTCCCAGCATGCTCGGACAGCCGTTGGCTGTCCGGGCATGCTGGGAGTTGTAGTTTTGCAACATTCTGTTGCCCACCACTGCTATACACGAATATATATATATATATATATATATATATATATATATATCGTATATATATATATATATATATATATAGTAGTTAGGAATAGCCGTATTAGTCCAGTGATGCAAAAAGCAAAATCATATATAGTTGCAGTATCTTGTAATACCTTTTTTTATTGGACTAGGGACTTTATTTGATAAAGGGAGGAATCCCGAAAGCTTTTCTCTACAAAATCTTGTTAGTCCAATAAAAAAGGTATTACAAGATACTGCAACTACCGATGATTTTGCTTTATATACATATATATTTATATATATATATATATATATATATATATATATGTATATAAATATATACTGTTTATAATAAAGCCAGTAATCGTCCAAACTATGGATCTCCAATGGTCGCAAAACTACAATTCCCAGCATGCCCTGACAGACTATGGCTTGTCAGGACATGCTGAGAGTTGTAGTGCCCTGGAGACATACATTGGGGATGAATACTTTAATGGGTCAGCATAATTTTCTTTTACTATCAAATACAGAAGAATTTCCCAACCAGGATGCCTCCAGCTGTTGCATAACTACAACTCCCAGCATGCCTGGAGGCACACTGTTTGAAAAACACTGTTCTACTCTACAGCAATGATAATACCCAGCCGTAGGGGGAGCACTTCCGTGGCAGGGTCACAAATGGTTCCCTTTGTGACCCACGTGTTACTAGTGAACGCCGGGAAATATACACAGGAGTATAGAAATGCATTTCACACAGGTTTGTCCCCTTCCTGGTTCCGTCGTCAGCTGACATCCGCAGGTCATGTGACAGCAGGAAACCAGGAAGTTGCCCAATGTCCAGACTGTAGAGGAGCAGCTGTCATCTGCTATGAGAGAGATCCTGTGACTGTATATGCGGGTAATGAGCGGCTGCGGCCCCCGGCGCCCCCTCTGTCTGCCCCCACTGCTGGTGGTCTGTAGGGGGCGCTCCTGCTCTCTGCTTTAAGCATCTTGTGACTCTAGCTGTGCTTCTTTATATGTTGTCAATATTCTATGTAAGTCTGTATTGTTTTACTATAGCACAGTGAGCTATGAGGCTGAGTGTTCTGGGGGCTCCTGAGGCTGGCACAGTGTTCTGGGGGCTCCTCAGGCTGGCGCAGTGTTCTGGGGGCTCCTGAGGCTGGCGCAGTGTTCTGGGGGCTCCAGAGGCTGGTGCAGTGATCTGGGGGCTCCTGAGGCTGGCGCAGTGTTCTGGGGGCTCCTGAGGCAGGCGCAGTGTTCTGGGGGCTCCTGAGGCTGGCGCAGTGTTCTGGGGGCTCCAGAGGCTGGCGCAGTGTTCTGGGGGCTCCAGAGGCTGGCGCAGTGTTCTGTGGGCTCCAGAGGCTGGCGCAGTGTTCTGGGGGCTCCAGAGGCTGGCGCAGTGTTCTGGGGGCTCCTCAGGCTGGTGCAGTGATCTGGGGGCTCCTGAGGCTGGCGCAGTGTTCTGGGGGCTCCAGAGGCTGGCGCAGTGTTCTGGGGGCTCCTGAGGCTGGCGCAGTGTTCTGGGGGCTCCTGAGGCTGGCGCAGTGTTCTGGGGGCTCCAGAGGCTGGCGCAGTGTTCTGGGGGCTCCTGAGGCTGGCGCAGTGTTCTGGGGGCTCCAGAGGCTGGCGCAGTGTTCTGGGGGCTCCTGAGGCTGGCGCAGTGATCTGGGGGCTCCAGAGGCTGGCGCAGTGTTCTGGGGGCTCCAGAGGCTGGCGCAGCGTTCTGGGGGCTCCAGAGGCTGGCGCAGCGTTCTGGGGGCTCCAGAGGCTGGCGCAGCGTTCTGGGGGCTCCAGAGGCTGGCGCAGCGTTCTGGGGGCTCCAGAGGCTGGCGCAGCGTTCTGGGGGCTCCAGAGGCTGGCGCAGCGTTCTGGGGGCTCCAGAGGCTGGCGCAGCGTTCTGGGGGCTCCAGAGGCTGGCGCAGCGTTCTGGGGGGGCTCCAGAGGCTGGCGCAGCGTTCTGGGGGGGCTCCAGAGGCTGGCGCAGCGTTCTGGGGGGGCTCCAGAGGCTGGCGCAGCGTTCTGGGGGGGCTCCAGAGGCTGGCGCAGCGTTCTGGGGGGGCTCCAGAGGCTGGCGCAGCGTTCTGGGGGGGCTCCAGAGGCTGGCGCAGCGTTCTGGGGGGGCTCCAGAGGCTGGCGCAGTGTTCTGGGGGGGCTCCTGAGGCTGGCGCAGTGTTCTGGGGGGGGGGGGGGGGGCTCCAGAGGCTGGCACAATGACTTGCAGGGCATAAGTGGTTTCCTTCCTTATACATATATATTGGAACCCCTCATGAAGTAACATGGAATCTTTCCTGCAGCCTGCTCAGCGGGCACACACAGTATTTGTTGTTCTTCATGGTACAGAGGTTGTATCTGTGTCTTGTTTCTGAATCTTGGAGACTTAACCTGCAGATATAGCAGGGCTGAGTTTGTTATTTTGCCTATTTCAGTGTCATATCAAAATGTGCATGGAAAACTTGGGAGGGGTCAAAGCACTAAGCCAGCACAGTGCCCTTCATTCTCTGGGTCGGCAGGGGTCCTAGATCATACGGTATCCTAATGATGTCATAACTGACAGAATGGTAATGCTCCTGTAACATGTACTTTAGTGTAGATTCATTGATGGATGATTTGTTGCAGAAATGTGTGACTGCCAATTGTTGTTTTTCTCTACAACATGAGATGAACGGGGCAGTCACAAAATTTCTTCTACAAATCAGCTTAGTGTGAATTTCCTTGTGCCATATTTTTCACCATGGACAAATCTTCCACATGTTCCATAGTTTCTATTTGCTGATTTACAATGTAAAGTGAGAAGTCTGCAGCAAACCCTCATTCTAAATTTGCTGTATGA
The DNA here is from genome assembly GCF_029499605.1 of Hyla sarda. NCBI lineage: Eukaryota > Metazoa > Chordata > Amphibia > Anura > Hylidae > Hyla > Hyla sarda. The sequence continues at coordinate 79,260,706 of NC_079194.1, read as the reverse complement.
CGTGATAATTTTGTGGCAGATTTCTTAATATTGTAACATTGCAACACATGTAAATCCAGATTGTGAAAACTTGCATAATGTGAATTTGAAATAGTGTTGCAACACACAGAGGGGGGTTATATCCCATTGGCACACATGCTATTGCTTAGAGAAGCACTCCAGGGTTGTGTCCCCCCCCCCCCCCATATTATACAAACTGTCCATCTCTATTCCAATCCTTGTTTTTATTATTTATTACTGTAACTGGGTCATGTGATTACCAGCCTGACCCACAGAAAATCATGGTGTTTAATGTGTCAGCTGACTTCCTGTGAACTACAGGATGACATCATCACCTATCAGATCTCTTCACAGACCCCTTTTTCTACTTCCACAGTTTTAAAGGGGTATTCCAGGAAAAAAAAATTTTTTTATATATATCAACTGGCTCCAGAAAGTTAAACAGATTTGTAAATTACTTCTATTTAAAAAATCTTAATCCTTCCAATAATTATCAGCTGCTGAAGTTGAGTTGTTCTTTTCTGTCTGGCCATAGTGCTCTCTGCTGACATCTCTGCTTGTCTCGGGAACTGCACAGAGTAGAGTAGGTTTGCTATGGGGATTTGCTTCTACTCTGGACAGTTCCCGAGACACGTGTCATCAGAGAGCACTTAGGGGGACATTTATCAAAGCATTAGGAGATTTTTTTGCTTAAAATTGTCGCAAAAAATCTGCCCGGGCCGGCTCCTGTGTGTGGCTGCAGGCGGGGGCGTGCCAGAGCATGTACAAACTGATAACTGTATACTTAAAAACCAGGGTGCCTCCAGCTCTTGTGAAACTACAACTCCCAGCATACCCGGACTGGCAAAGGCTGTTTCACAACAGCTGGAGGCACCCTGGTTTTTAGTATACATGAATTTGTTTTTACATGCTCTGGCCGGCCCCCGCCTGCAGTCGCACACAGGAGCCGACCCGGGCAAATAATCATAACTGTTCCTATGCCAGACATCCCTGTGTCCCAAAAAATCTTTTCGGGACATAAGGATGTCCGCGGGTCACTAACCATTTCCCGCCGCCGCGCATCCTCCTCCGGTCCTCCTGCGGTCTTCCTCCGGTCCTTCTGCGCTTCTCCACCTCTCTATGGTTGTACGCACGTGATGTCAGTGACGTCCCATGCGTATAACTATAGAGGCGCAGGAGGACGAGTGCCAGCCGGGGCCTGGTGAGTGACCGGCGGCGCGTCATCTACAGTGTTCCGATCACTGCTCCTCCGGTCCCGGGACTGCTGCTATGGTCCATAGGCCATAGCAGTAGATTGTGACCCCGGGCCGGAGGAGCGGTGACCGGAACACTGTGGGGGGCAGTACTCAGACATACAGCCTCCAGACATACACTCTATATGGCTGGAAGTTGTATGTCTGTGGGAGGAGCTGCCTACTATTGTGGGGGAGGGAGCTGCCTACTATTGTGGGGGAGGGGAGCTGCCTACTATTGTGGGGGAACTGGCTACTATTTTGTGGGAGGGGAGCTGCCTACGATTGTGGGGGGAGCTGCCTACGATTGTGGGGGGAGCTGCCTACGATTGTGGGGGGGGGGAGCTGCCTACGATTGTGGGGGGGGGAGCTGCCTACTATTGTGGGGGGGGAGCTGCCTACTATTGTGGGGGGGGGAGCTGCCTACTATTGTGGGGGGGGGGGGGCTGCCTACTATTGTGGGGGGGGGAGCTGCCTACTATTGTGGGGGGGGGAGCTGCCTACTATTGTGGGGGGGGGGGAGCTGCCTACTATTGTGGGGGGGGGGCTGCCTACTATTGTGGGGGGGGGAGCTGCCTACTATTGTGGGGGGGAGCTGCCTACCATTGGGGGGGGGGGGGGCTGCCGACTATTGTGGGGGGGGGGGCTGCCAACTATTGTGGGAGCTGCCGACCTAATGTGTGGGAACTGCCGACCTAATGTGGGAGAGCTGCCTACTATTGTGGGGGAACATGCTGCCTACTTAATATGGGGGGGAACTGCAAGGTACTGTACATCGCGGTAGGAGGGGTAGTCTTATACGGCAAGTATATCCCAAACTCTATATTTTAACTGTAAAAGTTGGGGGTCGTCTTATACACCGGCATATACGGTACATAAGCAAACATTGATAAATGTCCCCCTTAGACAGTAAAGAACAACTCAACTTCAGCAGCTAAAAAGTACTGAAAGGATTAAGATTTTTTAATAGAAGAAATGTACAAATCTGTTTAACTTTCTGGAGCCAGTTGATATATGAAAAAAAGTATTTTCCTTGAATACCCCTTTAAGTGTATACTGCTGCTGCTGTCTTTAGGGGATCAGGCTCAGGGGCATACCTTAGGGCTTGTGGGACATGGAGCAAAAGTTTAGCTTGCTAACCCCCCCCCCCCCCCAGCGCCTCTAGATGCTGTGCCTCCATGCCCCTGAGGTCCTGTGCCACCATTCCCCTAATGTGTTGTGCTACCATGCCCCCTTACTAATCTGTGCCACTCTGACCTCTTACCCTAAGGCATTGTTTCCCAATCTTTGTCTCTCCACATGTTGCAAAACTACAAACTTCCATCAGGCCCCAGCAGCAGGACATGGTGGGAGTTGTAGTTTTGCACCATCTGGAGAGGCACAGATTGGGGAACACTAACTCTTTGTAATGTACAGCACCTTGCATGAAGCACAAGTACCTGTGCAGCTCATTTACTGCTTAGTACGGGAAAGGGATAATTATGCTATGAAAATAGCCTTAAATAAAAAAATAAAAAAAAACATAAAATAGGTTTTCATGAACTTTATTGATTTGGGTCATTTTGCTCATCAATCTCTGACCCTAAACCATTGATTGCCTATCCTGGGAATATCTAAAATAAACAGTCTTGTTTTATGTTTGGCCAGCGTATCAGACATTGGAAACTGTAGCCTTATTTGGTCTCCATTGCAGAATAGAGGCCCAGATTTATCAAGAATGTCTACGGTAGAGCTATTTTCCCATGTTTATTTGGGTGGTGGGTTTGACTAGCCTGCATCTTACTTATCAAGAAAGTGCAGCAGGATGATGAATTTTGCGCAGCTCTGCTGTGGTGGGAAAAGCTCTACCACATACACTTTTTCTAGACGCTTGTGAGGGAGGGAAGTAGACACTTTACCAGGTCCTGAATTTGGAAGGTTAGGTGTTTTTTACTTAAAGGAGTAGTCCAGTGGTGACCCAGTGGTGAAAAACTTATCCCCTATCCTAAGGATAGGGGATAAGTTGCAGATCGCTGGGGGGTCCGACCGCTGGGGCCACCTGCGATCTCCTGTACGGAGCCCCGACAGCCCGCGGGAAGGGGGCATGTCGACCTGGGCACGAAGCGGCGGCCGACACGCCCCCTCAATACAACTCTATGGCAGAGCCGAAGCGCTGCCTTTGGCAATCTCCGCCTCTGCCATAGAGATGTATTGAGGGGGCGTGTTGGCCGCCGCTTCGTGCGGAGGTCGACACCTGCTATCTGGCCGGAGAGCCGGGGCCCCGTACAGAGAGATCGCAGGGGGCCCCAGCGGTTGGACCCCCCGCGATCTCAAACTTATCCCCTATCCTTAGGATAGGGGATATGTTTTTTCACCACTGGACTACCCCTTCAATTTCACAGAGCTGCCAGGACATTTTTACTTTCATTTAGACACTACAGTGGTCCGTCAACATACAATGGTAATCCGTTCCAAATGGACCATCGTTTGTTCAAACCATCGTATGTTGAGGGATCCGTGCAATGTAAATTATAGGACAGTGGTGTACAACCTGCGGACCTCCAGATGTTGCAAAACTACAACACCCAGCATGCCCGGACAGCCGTTGGCTGTCCGGGCATGCTGGGTGTTGTAGTTTTGCAACATCTGGAGGTCCGCAGGTTGTACACCACTTTTAGAGAAAGTTGTACTCGCCTGTCCCCACCGCTCCGGACCGTCACCGCTGGCCAGGATGTCACCGTCCATCGCTGTCGCCGCGTCCCCGATGCTCTGGCAAGGCCTCTGCTTCCCTGGCAACCGCGCTCTGTCACCGCCATCACGTCACTACGCACGCTGCTCCTATTAGATGACGGGACGTTGTGCGCAGCGACGTGATGACGTCGATAGAGAGCGCCGACGATGCAGGGGATCCCAAAGAGGACGCGCCGGAGCCCCGAGGACAGGTAAGTGACCATCACCGGAACTCGGGGCACCATAAATGGCTATCCGGAGGCAGCTGAAGCAGTCAGCGCTGCCGGATAGTCGTTTATGCGATGGCTCCGACATAAAATAGCATCGTATGTTGATGCTGCCTTCAACATGCGATGGCTTCTGAGAGGCCATCGCATGTTGAAATAATCGTATGTCGGGGCCATCGCAGGTCGAGGGGTCACTGTACAATCAAATTTGACCACCCAGCAATGACCCGCACTCAGCTCCTGAGCACGTGTCCTAGAAGGGGAGTGGGACGCTGTCGTCCACAAGAGGTTTAAGGTTGACTTGTGGAAGGTGGAAATAATTCTCACGCCTACTGGTAGGGGGTGTAGCTTTGTGCCTAAAAAAAGTACCTTTGCGCACAAAATAGCGACTTTTGACAAAAGCCGCAAATGATAAATACGAGACCACTGCATGGTCAAAAAGAAAAAGTTCTACGGGTAGGCAAAAAGAGTGAAATTGTCTATAGCAAAAGACACATAAAAGTCACTAAATATGCTGAACGGTGGCAAAACATAGACAAAAAAAAAAAAATTGTGGGGGGGAGGTTTCTGTTACTGCGAACTGTCTCTCAACCAGAGATAAAGTGGAGCCAAGACCTGTTGGAAGAAAGGGAAGGAAAAGGGAATATGGGGACATTTCTAGGAAATGATATAGATGACTTTTGTCATTAGGATCGCAGCACAAGAGTATATTGTGCGGAGGTAACCTGACATGCCTTCTTGAAGCCTGAAAAACAGGATGAAGCTCAGAAATTCCGTTGCTGCAGAGTTTCATTGTTTTCAATGGGATTCTGCTTCAGGTGAAAATCAGATTCCGCTTTCTGCTGAATAAAATGAACATAATAATTTTTTCTTCAGGATCTGTTAGGAAATGCTTTTCCGTTCTTAGGTCTAAGAAGTAATATGATGAAGCTGCTTTTTCTTGTTACCTTAGAGCAGTGGTCTCCAAACTGCGGCCCTCCAGATGTTGCAAAACTACAGCTCCCAGCATGCCCGGACAGCCAACGGCTGTCCGGGCATGCTGGGAGTTGTAGTTTTGCAACATCTGGAGGGCCGCAGTTTGGAGACCACTGCCTGAGAGACACATTGGCAGCTATTTAATGTATTCAGTTCTTCTACAGTCTGATAAGTCATTGACTAATCTTTAGACCTGTAACAGATTTGCGTTTGGAGTTTTTTTTTTTTTTTTCTTCCTCTGAATTCAAACTATTTGATTATTACAAAATAACAGCAAAAAACAGTTAAAAACGTACAGGCAAAACACCTGATGTTACATATAGACCTGGGTGGTCCAGTAAGAGTAACACAAGTAAGCAAGGTTATGCAATCACATTTTGGGAAGAAATACAAGGAGTTAACATGAGGAGGCATGTAGATGCCAAAATAAGAGTCATCAGGGCCCAAAAAAGAGAGAGATAAAATGCACTATTAAACTGCAGAAACGTAAGGCCCAAATAGAGGGAAAAGTAAAATAAAGAGGAGAGAGAAGACCTTGGAGGACCGAGATATAAAAGCGCATGGGTAAAGCTTCAGAAGCTTGAGTCAGGTGGCCCGTAGTGGGCCACAAAAAAGGGCACATGAAAAACTGAAGTAACTAGCCAGACCTGGTCACAGACAGCTTTCATTAGGATTTCATACCACTGAGAGGAACAAAAGTCTTAAAAATTTTCTTTTATTTTGACATGTTGAGAGTTTTGATCACTTGGGGTCTGAGTGTTTAGACTCCGACGGATCTCTAGATTTTGCTAGAAGAAGTGTACGGTACCACACTTTACTCCCTGGCTGGCCACAAATTCCATTTGGCTGCAGCAGACAGGCTCTATAGACTTATAATGAATCTCATCTAGTGCTTCTGGATGGAGATTGTGTCCATCCAGGGAGTAAAGCATTGTACCATGCACTTTTCTCAGCGATATCTAGAGAGCACTTGTGGTCTAAACACTCAGACTCCCAGTGATAAAAATTACATTTTAAATGTTTTAAATGTTAATGGGGTTCTCCGGTGCTTAAACATCTTATCCCCCTATCCAAAGGATAGGGATAAGATGCCTGATCGCGGGAGTCCCGCCACTGGGGACCCCCGGGATCATGCACGCGGCACCCCGTTTGTAATCAGTCCCCGAAGCGTGTTCGCTCCGGGTCTGATTACGGGCGATTACAGGGCGGGCAGCGTGTGACGTCACGCCTGCGCTGGCGTGTGACGTCACGCCCCGCCCCGCAATGCAAGCCCGGCGCAGGCGTGACGTCACACGCCGCCCGCCCTGTAGTGCATGATCCCGGGGGTCCCCAGCTGCGGGACTCCCGCGATCAGGCATCTTATCCCTTATCCTTTGGATAGGGGATAAGATGTGTAAGCATCGGAGAACCCCTTTAAAGGGGTTCTCCACCATAAGGTGATTTTAGTACGTACCTGGCAGACAGTAATGGACATGCTTAGGAAAGATCTGCGCTTGTCTTGGGGCTAAATGGCTATTTCATGAGATTACCAGAACACTGTGGCTAGCTTTTTGTGAACTGGTATTTCCTGTTTGAGTTTTCTTCTTTTGCCTACAAATCCCACAATTCCATTTTCCTCCCTCCCACACATCAGCCACCACACCCATTGAAACATAAATGAGCAGCATCCGTTCAAAAGACCTGTGGTTTTCAATTAGGTTGCCTACAACTGTTGCATTAGGTGCAGATTGATCCCTCTCCCACCAAGCGATCGCTGCACCCATTGAAGCAGACAGGCTCCCTGTCATCAGCTGACTAGTGAGTCAGGTCTCGGCCGCATTGCAAGCTGGAAAAAATCTGAGACAACAGTCATTTTCTATGCTGGTAAAAATAAATATTGAGGTGAAAATCACAGAAGAATTGTGAGAAAACCATCACACACAGGTACAGACACTATATTATAGAGTATCCAAGAGAGATACAGCTCACTCCTGCTATGCGCACACCCGCGTCACGGACCCGCCGGCACCGCCCCGGCTTCCACAGTAGATCCAACACAAACGAATGTCCAGCACCAGGTATGCAAATAAAATCTTTGCGTTTATTGGAATTTCACAGGACAAACAATTACAAGTAGTCTTTCTGACGCGTTTTGCGCTTAAATGCGCTTAGTCATAGAACTACACTAACTTTACAGCCCCTGTGGCATACTCAAATAAAAAAAGTGACAGGGACACTTTAAAGCAGTGTTTCCCAACCTGTGCACCTCCAGCTGTTGCAAAACTCCAACTCCCTTTGTCTGGGAGTTGGAGTTTTGCCACAGCTGGAGGTGCATTGGTTAGGAAACACTGCTATTAATAAATACACTGCTATGAGGCCACTGTAGCTGCCAATATTTTTGGCTATTGTGGATTTACATATTGAAGAGTCACTGTCCTGGGGAATCGATGTCTACCAATTTTATGGGGCCATGGCCTTTGTGGCCCCGGCATGGAAGCCATTTTTTATGGAGACACTGGCCATGTATTTTAGGGAGCTTGGGAGTACTTGACATTGGGAAAGTTATAGTAGGGTGGTTATCTACTATACACTTTGTTTTATACATTATGGAATCTTAACCAAAAATCGTCCATAGCTGCATACTAGGAACGTTACACATATAGTGCCGGAAGGTTTCTTATGTAGCACGTGAATCTCCACTATGTCAAGTTTTTCCTGCGGGGCTGTGAATTGTGAATGGTAATTTCCTGTATATTATGGCTGATTTACATAGCCTGCCATTAGAAGAGGTGGAAGCTGTGATGACGGCTATTGTATATCTGGGGACAATGGAAGCATGGCTACAATGGAAAGATAATGAGTCATTAGAAGACACATTGGCCTGTAATGCACGTCCTTAGCTGATGAATGCTTACTTGTAATGATTCTCCTTTTTGTCACAGTTATTCTCCGAAGTCCATAATGGCATCTGAAAGTCAAGACGCGAGTGACAAGCTGGCATCCAACATCCCTAAACTACAGTTCGTCCCCTTCTCCAGTGCACTAGATGCAGGTTTTTGGCATCAACTCACTCAAAGGAAACTTAATGAGTACCGGCTTGACGAATCGGCCAAACCCATCAAGGGTTATTACTATAATGGTAAGAACCATAATTGATTCTTATTATCCAGGTGCCTCCTGCTGACAAGGTGCCGGGATTGGTAATCCATCATTTTCTGTACCATTGTTTCATTGACGAATTGTTTCTTTTTTTGATAAATGGTCGTACGGGAGAAAAATGTCTGCTAGAGAGCCTGTAATTTGTGAGATTGTATAGCTAATAGTCCTTTCCAACCAGTGTGCCTCCAGCTGTTGCAAAACTACAATTCCCAGCATGCCCGGACAGCCGAAGGCTGTCCGAGCATGCTGGGAGTTGTAGTTTTGCAGCAGCTGAAGGCACCCTGGTTGGGAAACACTGGCTTTTAAAATGCCTTTTATATGTCATTAAACTAATACAACTGGGAATCTTTTGTCAGGTGATCCTTCTGGGCTCCCGACACGACTCACTCTGGAATTCAGTGCCTTTGACATGTAAGTTCTTCAAACTCCGTCTTTTGTTTTTTTTTTGCTACACAAATGTATTGCATAGACATCCCAAAAATACTGTATGTGACCTGGGGAAATCTTGAAGCTACATTATATGTACCATACATTGATGTTTCATTGAGTAAATGCATGTATGCAAGTTTTTTATTTATTTTTTTCAAGCAAAAGTCTAACTTTGCTGAAAAATTTGCAGCTTTTTCTCTTTTTGTGCCCTTCTTTAAAAGTGGGCCCCCATAGATCAGCAGATTTACTATAGCTTAGGCTCCTTTCACACTATGAATTTCTCCGTTTACAAACTTCCGTCACATGTTCCGCCACTACAGCTGCAAAACCCGGCAGTTTAGCCCGTGACTAAATTGCATTGCAGCCTATGAGGTTTTGTAACTGCCCGTTTGCACCCGTATATGCCCGTAATTCATTACGGGCGTTATACAGTGACGGGACATCGTGGCAGAAAAATTACTGCATGTAGTATTTTGGACTTTGGAATTTTTTTGCGCGTACGCCATTGACCGTGCGGTTTAATTAACGATATATTTTTATAATTCGGACATTTCCGCACGCGGCGATACCATATATTTTTATTTACACAGTTTTTTTTTTTGTTTTTTTTATGGGAAAAAGGCGGTGATTCAAACTTTTAATAGGGGAGGGGTTAAATGATCTTTATTCACTTTTTTTCCACTTTTTTTTTTGCAGTGTTATAGCTCCCATAGGGACCTATAACACTGCACACACTGATCTTTTACATTGATCACTGGTTTCTCATAGGAAACCAGTGATCGATGATTCTGCCGCTCGACTGCTCATGCCTGGATCTCAGGCACTGAGCAGCCATTCGGCGATCAGACGGCGAGGAGGCAGGTAGGTCCTGTAAGCTGTTTGTGATGCCGTGATTTCACCGTGGCTATCCCGAACAGCCCACTGAGCTAACCGCCACTTTTTACTTTCACTTTTAGCCACGTGGCTCAGCTTTGAGTGCGCGGCTAAAGGGTTAATAGCGTGCGGCACCACGATCAGTGCTGCGCGCTATTAGCGGTGGGTCCCGGCTTCATTATGACGCCGGGCCCGCCGTGATATGATGCGGGGTCACTGTGGGACCCCGCGCTATATCACGGCAGCGGGACCAAGGACGTACTCATACGTCCTTGGTCCTAAAGAGGTTGAAAATGAAAGGAGTGATCTGATTGGTTGTTATGGGCAACTGCACCACTCTTTCTCTGCACAGATTTCAATACATTTTCCCCCCATATTACGGGATCATGAGGGTGAGAGCTGTTGGCTGAACAAATGTCGGCCGATGACTGACTGTTTGAGGTAACAATCACAAGGGATCCCATATGAGTCCCAAGGCAATAATGCTTCATTCTCCAATATCCTTTTGGGGTAAACTCTCAAGGACAAAAAAACCTTTTACTTAGGGGCTCATTAAAATACATTATAGCTTTTTATTGTGCTTAGGTTAAAAGAATTAACACGTGTTAAATTTAATTTAAAACTATCAGTGATCCCACAGTTTTCCGGATATGTTGAATATATTTTTCCAGAGGGATGATTCTCCCTATCTATACCCCTATGGTGTTTGCACAGAGAGAGGCTTTTATAGCAACTTTATGCCAATTGTTTGCTTGCTAAATGCTTATGATTTAGTCCGGTATTGTGAGAACTCTAAAAAAAAATACACATGCCTCCCCGACGTTTTGTCACCTCCCTGGCTTTGTCAAGGGTTGTGAGGCTAAATCACTGATAGTTTTAAATTTCAATGTGTGTTAATTCTTTTAACCTAAGCACAATAAAAGTTATGTTTTAATGAGCCCCTAAGTAAAAGGGTTTTTTGTCCTTGAAGGTTTACCCCAAAAGGATATTGGAGAATAAAGGGCTATTTGAGGTAAGTCCTCTTTCACACTACTGTTGTCACACTGTAGTGTGATGGCCGTTGAGGCTGCTGGGGAAAATAGCAGGAGAAAAAATTCAGCTTCTGCTGTCTTTTTCTTCCGCTACTCCCGCTGAAAAAAGGCGGCGCCCGTCGGACCCCATTGACTATAATAGAGTCCATTGGGACCCGCTGATGCCAATTGCGCCGGGGTCAAAATGACATCCGTCAAATAAAAAAATAAGAGAATTTGACAGCCGTTCTTGCTTGACAGGGTGCAAAGGCAGTGTGAAAGAAGCCCTAACATGTTATGGAACTTTTCTTACAACTCTATATATCAATCTGCTCAGCTGCTCCTGCCCTATTACATGATGTCTGCGGACTGGACTGCATTTTCAATGTGGAAGGATACCTTTAGTTATTGCATACTGAACAGTTCTCTGACTTTTTAGTGTATTTGTTGTTTCAGTTTCCTACCTGTAAGAGATTTGCTTTTTATTTGTGAAAGGAAACTTTTTGTCTTCCTCAAGAGATGCTAAATCCTTGTAGACCTAAGGGTTTCTTGTGGATTCCTGATATAATAGGCGTGCTGCACATTTTATAATCCACAGCATGGCATTTTTAAAAACTGGTGGAAAGCAGCAAGAAAAGTATTTTTTATTTTTTCTTTTAAAGGGGTACTCCGCCCCTAGACATCTTACCAAAGGATAGGGGATAAGATGTCAGATCGCCGGGGTCCCTCTGCTGGGGACCCCGGGGATCGCTGCTGCGGCACCCCGCTATCATTACTGCGCAGAGCAAGATCGCTCTGCACGTAATGACGGGCAATACAGGGGCCGGAGCATCGTTATGTCACGGCTCCGCCCCTCGTGACGTCACGGCCCGCCCCGTCAATATAAGTCTATGGGAGGGGGCGTGGCGGTTGTCACGCCCCCTGCCATAGACTTGCATTAAGGGGACGGGCCGTGATGTCATGAGGGGCGGAGCCATGACGTCACGCTGCTCGGGCTCTGTATCGCCCGTCATTACGCACAGAGCGAACTCGCTCTGTGCAGTAATGATGGCGGGGTGCCGCAGCGGCGATCCCTGGGGTCCCCAGCAGCGGGACCACGGCGATCTAACATCTTATCCCCTATCCTTTGGATAGGGGATAAGATGCCAGGGGCGGAGTACCCCTTTAAATACAGTATTTCTTCTGTTGTTAATGTCATGATGCAATCATTTCCTTGACAATTTTTTTAAATTCATGTAACCAAAGACGATGCACTGCTAACTTTCTTTAACAAATTGCTTTATATTTTGTGCTATTACAAACAACATATGACTCCCTTTTATTGTGTTTTAAAAAAAAAAATTTTTTTTTTTTTTTACATATTAAGTCTTTTTCCACATCAGGTGTTGTGACGGCAAGGCCAACTCACTGTGCTAGAATATTTCTCCATTCCCTTGTGGAAGCGTTCGTACCTTACCACCATAGTGGAGATATAGTTCACATCAAGAGAGATGTTAAAGGGGTACTCTACTGCAAAACCTTTTCTTTTAAATGAACTGGTGCCAGAAAATTAAACAGATTTGTAAATTACTTTAATTTTAAAATCTTTATCCTTCCAGTACTTATCAGCTGCTGTATACTACAGAGGAAGTTTTTTTTTAATTTCCTTTTTTCTGACCACGGTGCTCTCTGCTGACACCTCTGTCCATTTTAGGAACTGTCAAGAGTAGGAGAAGATCCCCATAGCAAACCTCTCCTGCTCTAGACAGTTTCTAAAATGGACAGAGGTGTCAGCAGAGAGCACTGTGGTCAGACAGAAATGAATTTAAAAAAGAAAAGAACTTCCTGTGGAGCATACAGAAGCTGATAAGTACTGGAAGGATTAAGATTTTTTAATAGAAGTTATTTACAAATCTGTTTAACTTTCTGGCACCAGGTGATTTGAAGAAAGTTTTTTTTTTTTAAATCCCCTACTTGTGCAATGACATTTTAGTGGAATCTCCTACTTCTTCAGACATCATGTCTCAGGATCTTCCTTCAAAATATCATTGCACAAGTGGGGGTTTAACCCCTTCCCGACCTATACCTGTACGTCATGAGTGGCAAGGTGTTCCCGACCCATGACATACAGGTACGTCAGGAACATTTTTGCCGCTACTCGCGGCATTCCGCAGCGCCCGGTAAGATGGTGGCTATCACTGATAGCCAGACATCTTACCATGTGACCATGGGGGGTTTCATCTCCCCCAGCAAATCTGACTAGCTAATAGCAGCGTTTCGCTATGAGAATACTTAGCAGCGCGGTGTGTGAGTCCCGATCATGGGGATCGGGACACACACCGCTCTGCTAAGTGTCCCTTACCCGTCCCCTGGCGTCACTTACCCGGCCATGCGGTGTCCCTACTAGTGGTTCCGGCGTCCTCCAGGCGGTCCCGGCGGTGGTGCGTTCCGGCGGTGAGTTTCCAGCTGCAGGGCGGCATCTTCATTGGTAGCAGTGAGATCGCCGTAAAGCAATCTCACCGCTGCCTCTGGGAGTTTCAAAACTGCAACTCCCAGCATGCCCAGACAACCTTTGGCTTTCTGTGCATGCTGGGAGTTGTAGTTTTGCAACATCTGGAGGTCCACAGTTTGGAGACCACTGTATAATGGTCTCCAATCTGTGCTCTTCCAGATGTTGCAAAACTACAAATCTCAGCATGCTCAGTCTGTCCAGGCATGCTGGGAGTTGTAGTTCTGTAACATCTGGAAGAGCACAGATTGGAGACATTATACAGTGGTCTCCAAACTGTGGCCCTCCAGATGTTGCAAAACTACAACTCCCAGCATACCAGACTGCTCAAGCATGCTGGAAGTTGTAGTTCGGCAACATCTGATCCTTCAGATATTGCCAAACTACAACTTCCAGCATGCCTGGGCAGTCTGGGCATGCTGGGAGTTGTAGTTTTGCAACAACTGGAGGCACACTAGTTGGGAAACATTGTCCATTTCAGGGATGTGGAAATCCTATTGCCCGACGCCCGGGACAAGTACGGTAGTTTTGGGCGCCGGGCAGGTGAATTTTTTATAGATTTAGTCCTGTATCGGGCAAGCAGGGACAGACAGACTTCTCCCTTATTTTTCTTTAATGCCGGTGTGAGGTGCAGGAGCCGATGCAAGTCTGCACCTCACACCGGTGCTCAGGGTGTATGGAGGGGGCAGTGGCGGCCCCCAGCTGATTTCAGTAGCCGGGGGCCGCTGCTCAGAGCCCCCCAGCTGGTGTGAGGTCACACGTCTGCAGGAGATGTTTAAGCCACGCCCCCTACTCCCCCCGGATGGAGAGCGCAGCTGTGCATAATACAAGAAGACAGGGGGACAATGAGAACGTCCACAGCTCCTCCCTCCCCCACACACAGCTCCTCCCTCCCCAACACACAGCCTCTCCCTTCCCCCTGCTCTGTTTACACAGGACCTCATTTATCACAGGGAGGTTTCAAGTATTCACGGGGGAAAATACAGACGGGGAGAGGACGTGTGTGAGGAGACTGCACTGCACGGGCTGGGGATTTCAATTTAATAAGGGGTGCAGTGAGCATTTACACCCCACTGGTGTATGACAGATTTTTGGAACAGTGGTCTGTGAAAATGAAAAATACAATTTTTCATTTGCACAGTCCACTGTTTCAAATATCTGTCAAACGCCAGTGGGGTGTAAATGCTCACTGCGCCCCTTATTAAATTTCACGAGGGGTGTCGTTTCCAAAATGGGGTCACATGTGGGGGGGTCCACTGTTCTGGCACGATAGGGGCTTCCTAAATGGGACATGCCCCCCAAAAACCCTTTCAGAAAAACTCACTCTCCAAAATCCCATTGTCGCTCCTTCCGTTCTGAGCCCTCTACTGCGCCCGCCGAACACTTTACATACACATATGAGGTATTTCCTTACTCGAGAGAAATTGGGTTACAAATTTTAGGGTGATTTCTCTCCTTTTACCCCTTGTAAAAATTCTAAAATTGGGTCTACAAGAACATGCGAGTGTAAAAAATGAAGATTTAGAATTTTCTCCTTCACTTTGCTGCTATTCCTGTGAAACACCTAAAGGGTTAAAACACTTACTGAATGTCATTTTGAATACTTTGGGGGGGGTGTGCAGTTTTTATAATGGGGTCACCTATGGGGTATTTCTAATATGAAGACCCTTCAAATCCACTTCAAACCTGGTCCCTGAAAAAGTACGATTTAGAAAATCGTGAGAAAAATTGGAAAATTGCTGCTGAACTTTGAAGCCCTCTGATGTTTTCCAAAAGTAAAAACTTGTCAATTTTTTGATGCAAACATTAAATAGACATATTGTATTTGTAAATCAATATGTAATTTATTTGGTATGTCTATTTTCCTTACAAGCAGAGAGTTTCAAAGTTAGAAAAATGCAAAATTTTCAAAGTTTTCATGAAATTTTTAGATTTTTTTTTTACCAAGAAAGGATGCAATTTTACCAATAACATAAAGTAGAATATGTCACGAAAAAACTATCTTGGAATCAGAATGATAAGTAAAAGTATCCCAAAGTTATTAATGTTTAAAGTAACAGTGGTCAAATGTTCAAAAAATGCCCAGGTCCTGAAGGTGAAAATGGGCTGGGTCATGAAGGGGTTATCCAGGAAAAAACTTATATATATATATAACTATATATATATAACATATATATATATATATTCCAGAAAGTTAAACAGATTTGTAAATTTCTTCTATTAAAAAATCTTCATCCTTTCAGTACTTATGAGCTGCTGAAGTTGAGTTGTTCTTTTCTGTCTAAGTGCTCTCTGATGACACGTGTATCGGGAACTGCCCAGTTTAGAAGCAAATCCCCATAGCAAACCTCTTCTACTCTGTGCAGTTCCCGAGACAAGCAGAGATGTCAGCAGAGAGCACTGTTGCCAGACAGAAAACAACAACTCAACTTCAGCAGCTGATAATTATTGAAAGGATTAAGATTTTTTAATAGAAATAATTTACAAATCTGTTTAACTTTCTGGAGCCAAAAAAAAAAAGTTTTTTCCTGGTATACCCCTTTAACATCTCCTCTCTAGATGTGAATTAGGTCTCCATTATGATGGTAAGGCATGAACACTTCCACAAGGGACTCGAGAATCATTCTAGCACAGTTAGCGGACCTTGCAGTCATGACACCTGACATGTGGAAAAGGAGTGATATGTCATAAAAAACATAATAATGGGTTTGTATGTAAATGCGCTAGATAATATAAAGCAGTTTGTTAAAGAAAGCCTTGGGGCATAGTCTTTGTGTACATGAACTGAAAAGTACGGAGGGGAACTCCTACGTCAGAGTATTGGGAGATTGTCTTCATTAAAGGAGTAGTCCAGTGGTGACCCAGTGGTGAACAACTTATCCCCTATCCTTAGGATAGGGGATAAGTTGCAGATCGCGGGGGGTCTGACCGCTGGGGCCCCCTGCAATCTCCTGTACGGAGCCACGACAACCCGCGGGAAGGGGTCGTGTCGACCTCCGCACGAAGCGGCGGCCGACACGCCCCCTCAATACATCTCTATGGCAACTCTATAACTGGCCGGAGAGCCTGGCCCCCGTACAGAGAGATCGCAGGGGGCCCCAGTGGTCGGACCCCCCGCGATCTCAAACTTATCCCCTATCCTTAGGATAGGGGATACGTTTTTCACCACTGGACTACCCCTTTAAACATTGTGATAAAAAAAATAAAAAAATTTTTAGGGCCTATTCACAAATACAGTATCCTGCGCAGATTTGAAGCTGTGCTTGGTCATTTAGTTTACATTGAATTCTGCTGCAGAAAATCCTGCGCATCAAATCTGCACACAATACCGTACGTGTGAATACACCACTATCTTCCAACCGGGGTGTCTCCAGTTGTTGCAAAACTACAACTCCCAGCATGCCCGGACAGCCTTTGGCTGTCCGGGCATGCTGGGAGTTGTAGTTTTGCAACAGCTGGAGACACCCTGGTTGGAAAACACTGGAGTACACCATGAATGTGATTATAACAGGACTTTCTTGTATTGTCAGGAATGCCCCCACCCCAACGCGCAGTTGTCCGGCTCTTGGCTCTTTATACAACACAAACACTTTAGATTCTTTCAAGAAATTTGACAAGAAAGCGTTACTGGATGAGGCAGCTAATGAGGTAAGACACATTTCTGTGCCGTTCAGTAATCTTTTATAGATGTACAATGAACAGCCATAACATTAAAACCACTGACTGTTTCAATAAGATATCAAAAAATGTATTATGTCAAATGTCCGAGGGGGTGGGGGGTGGAGAGTTGAGGGTTATTGCAGGCTGGCAGCAAGTGATCAGTCAGTTCTTGGTGTTTTCATGTTGGATGCAGGTAAAATGCCCAAGTTAAAGAAAGGGTCTGAACAAGAGCCAAATTATGAGTCGGCAAACTGTAGAAATCTGAGATCGGCACTGCTTGTTACTAGGTCACTCACCTGGTACATTCACGAGTTTTAGCCATGTATATAATCATGCTGCCATTCACAGTAATATGGGTGCTCTGTTGGAACAGATACGTTCCTTCATGGAGGATGGAATAGGTGGCCTGGGGTGAGGAATCCGGTTTTCTTTTATATTTTGTGGAAGGCTGGGTGGATTTGCAGCAATTTACTGGGCAAGAATGGTCAGGATTCCCAATGGGAAGACGGCAAACCTGCTGAGCGGGGGTGATGCTCTGGTCAATGTTCTGCTGGGAAACCTTGGGTCCTGGCATTCCTGTGGATGTTACTTTCACATATACCACCCACCTTAACATTTACACCCAGCAGCAGTATTCCCCAATGGCAATGGCTTCTTTCAGCAGGATAATAACCCCACCACCACCCCCCCCCCCCGGCCACACTGCCTAAATTGTTCAAGAATGGTAAAAAATGTTGGGTGTTGACTTGACCTTTTAATTCCCCAGATTGGATTGAGTGTCTGTGGGATGTGCTAGGAACGTACTGTAAGTCTGATCTATGGGGACTCCACCTCACAACCTACAGGATTTGCATCTAGGTACCAGATACCACAGGTCTGGTAGAGTCTGTGACTTAAAAGGGTATTCCATGAAAAAACTTTTTAATATATACCAACTGGCTCCAGAAAGTTAAACAGATTTGTAAATTACTTCTATTAAAAAATCCTAATCCTTTCAGTACTTATGAGTTTCTGAAGTTAAGGTTGTTCTTTTCTGTCTTAAGTGCTCTCTGATGACACGTGTATCGGGAACCGCCCAGTTTAGAAGCAAATCCCCATAGCAAACCTCTTCTAAACTGGGCGGTTCCCAAGACACGTGTCATCAGAGAGCACTTAGACAGAAAAGAACAACCTTAACTTCAGAAGCTCATAAGTACTGAAAGGATTAAGATTTTTTAATAGAAGTCATTTACAAATCTGTTTAACTTTCTTGAGCCAGTTGATATATATATAAAAAAGTTTTTTCCTGGATAACCCCTTTTATAGGGAAGATCTGTTTTGGCAACACCAGGGGGACCTATGCAGTATTAGGCAGGTGGTTTTAATGTTATGACTGACTATAGTTGGTGCAAAATTTGAGTTAAAACTGCCTTTAGGGAGCTTAGTAGCCACTCGGCCACATTAAACAGTACCGAAGGTTATGCAACTTTTACATTACTATTTATTATTTCTGTGCTGTGACATCACTGCATCATTTATCCGATTTTTCACTTTATCTCACTCTTTGTATTATAACATATTATACATTTTGAGGTTGTGTTTATTCTTTTTATGGCGTGACATTACTGTGTTTGTTTTTTCATGTTACCACACTCTTTGTATTATATATTTTTATTGAGAACAGAAGAAGTAATGGAATTCTCAGCTCACCCTCCAGGGCCCCAGGCGCACGGACTGTGCGAGGCAGCACCACTTTGGCAAAACAAGAAACTGGATGTCCAGCGCCAGGATTCGTGCAAAACAGATTCTTTAATGCTTAAAATGCCATAACAGGGGTCAATTGACCCCTGTTATGGCATTTTAAGCATTAAAGAATCTGTTTTGCACGAATCCTGGCGCTGGACATCCAGTTTCTTATATATTTTTATGTTGCGTTTATTCTTTTTGTGCTGTGACATCCTGTATTCATTATCCCTGTTCAGTGATTTTTTTTATTTGCTGTTTTACAGTAGTCTGAGCTCTGTGTGAAATTACTGTATAGGGGGGGGGGGGATTAATTAAAACCTGTCTAGAGGAAAAGTTGCTGAGTTGCCTATAGCAACCAATCGGATCGCTTCTTTCACTTTTGAAAAGGCCTGTTAAAAATGAAAGAAGCGATCTGATTGGTTGCTATGGGCAACTCAGCAACTTTTCCTCTGGACAGGTTTTGATAAATCTCCCCCCATAGTGTTTACCATCCATGTACTGTGACAACACAGGGGTGGAGATGTATTAAAACCTGTCTAGAGGAAAGTTGCTGAGTTGCCCATAGCAACCAATCAGATTGCTTTTATTTTATTTTTCAGAGGCCTTTTCAAAAATGAAAGAAGCGATCTGATTGGTTGCTATGGGCAACTCGGCAACTTTTCCTCTGGACAGGTTTTGATAAATCTCCCCCCATAGTGTTTACCATCCATGTACTGTGACAACACAGGGGTGGAGATGTATTAAAACCTGTCTAGAGGAAAGTTGCTGAGTTGCCCATAGCAACCAATCAGATTGCTTTTATTTTATTTTTCAGAGGCCTTTTCAAAAATGAAAGAAGCGATCTGATTGGTTGCTATGGGCAACTCGGCAACTTTTCCTCTGGACAGGTTTTGATAAATCTCCCCCAGTGTGTATTATACCTGTGTATTCATGAAGTGTGACCTTGGGCAGTGTGCATGTAATCTCTGTAGTTAAAGGGGTATTCCGTGAAAAAACATCTTATCCCCTATCCTTTGGATAGGGGATAAAATGTTTTTGCCCAGAATACCCCTTTAATATTTCTGTGCCGATACGTCAATTGTCATACAAACTTTACATAAATCATTTGTGCAAGCAAATATAAACAACATTGTATACAATCAAAGAAAAGCTGAGAGCACTAGGTTATTACAGGTAATAGCAGCTTAGTGAAGCTGAGGAACTCGCTCACGTCACCGGCCGGGGGGTACGTCTAATAATAAAAAGCTGGGGTGTTCCGCTCAAGTGAAAATCAATGCACAATAAGTGTCAATAGAGAAAAGGGAGCGAGCGCTCGCCATTCCTGTCGTTTTCAGTTCATCTTTCTTGAGCGCGCAGGGAGAACAGGATATCCATGCAGGGGCGCTCTTAGCGCCCCTGCATGGATATCCTGTTCTCCCTGCGCGTTCAAGAAAGATGAACAGAAAACTACAGGAATGGCGAGAGCTTTCTCCCTTTTCTCTCTTGACACGTATTGGGCATTGAAAAAACAAAACATTGTAATAGTAGAAAACTCCCTCTTTCTCTACTTATGAGCAGTTCGGAAATTCAGCCTATATCCTGACAAATTGTAGGAAACTTATGACATGAAAGGGAGATTTGATATTTTTACCTTACAGAGGATTGTTTAGAGTGAATACCATTGATGTAAACCTTCTTTGTTCTCTGCAGTAACCTCTTCTCTAAAGGTCTCCAGACTCTCTGACGGCAGATGTCAGAGAAAGAAAGATTGAGCATGTTCGAGTTTAGAATGCCCAATCCTTTATTCACATAGGAGGGAAGCTACTGCTACATGAGACTGGCAGCGGTTTGCACACCACTCTCCATTAAAGGGGTACTCCAGTGGAAAACCATTTATTTTAAATCAACTGGTGCCAGAAAGTTAAACAGATTTGTAAATTACTTCTATTTAAAAATCTTAATCCTTCCAGTACTTATCAGCTGCTGTTTGCTCCACAGGAAGTTGATTTTTTTTTTTTCTGTCTGACCTCGGTGCTCTCTGCTGACACCTCTGTCTGTATCTGGAACTGTTCAGAACAGGAGAGGTTTGCTATGGGGATTTGCTTGTACTCTGGACAATTCCTGACATGGACAGAGGTGTCAGCAGAGAGCACTGTGGTCAGACAGAAAAGAATTCCAGAAAGAAATACAACTTGCTGTGGAGCATACAGCAGATGATGAGTACTGGAAGGATTAAGATTTTTAAATAGAAGTAATTTACAAATCTGTTGAAATTTCTGGCACCAGTTGATTTAAAAAAAAAATGTTTTCCACCGGAGTACCCCTTTAAAAACAAAAGCAAATTTGCCCATTTGTGCAGGTATATGGGCGAGTCAGGAGAAATAGGTGTCGGCTGAACTGGGTTTATAGTAAAATGCTCTTTACAATTCTATATAATATGGTTGTGCGTAGTCGTCTTTACTATGCCTAATTTTGAAGTCTTATTGTTCTGCAGATTTGGGAAGCAATAAAATCCGGTGCAGCTCTGGAAAACCCAGTTCTCTTGAATAAATTCCTACTGCTGACATTTGCAGTAAGTCTTCCTTGTCGTATGTCTACCTTCCTTGTAGATGAATCCTATAGTCTATATAATGCTCTGTGGTTTTAATGTTATACTGGCTTAGAATTCTATGCAAATTTGTCATTGTCTTTTAAGAAACTTCTTTTGAAAATTTTAATGGGCGCAAAAGGGAAAGAACAATTTAAAGAGAATCTGTCAACGGGTTTTACCCTAGATAACTGGAGACAACATGTAATATATGGTAAAATAAGGTTTTCTTATGTCTGGATGTCGTCCTGGCTGTCTACAATAGTGTAGAAAACGAGTTTTTACAGTGTCCCCCGAGGTGTGCTAATGTAGTTATATCGGCATGGCAT
Organism: Hyla sarda; assembly: GCF_029499605.1. Lineage (NCBI taxonomy): Eukaryota > Metazoa > Chordata > Amphibia > Anura > Hylidae > Hyla > Hyla sarda. Next base: position 79,239,345 of record NC_079194.1, on the reverse strand, counting down.
CCTGAAGTAGTCACTGCTCGGGCATGGTATTCGTCATTAAAATCTTGCAGGCGATATCCCTGGGCATGATGTGGGTTCTGGGCAAGTGCAAGACTTCAGGGAGCAGAGTTGTGATGTCAGCCGTGCCTGAGCTGTCAAGCACAAGTAGGCGTGTAGAGTACTTCGTAATGCAGCACACCCATATGACTACGTAAGCCTCATTAGCATACTGCTCAGGGCACTTGTTTTCTAGTAGCATGAGGAATAACTTGTAGTGGTGGTGCTGGCTCCCAGGGATTGGTGCTGTGGAGTCTCTGGACCACTATATGCAATGCGGCAAATGGAAGTAAAGACAAAAAAACAGGTTCACAGGCGCGATCCACATGGAGAAACTTGCATCAGTCATTCGTAGTGAATATTAACTGGGTAGTTTATTTGCTAAAACATACACAGACGTGTTTCGAGGTATAACAACCTCTTTCTCAATGTGAGCGTGGAGTTAAGAGGATGTTATACCTCAAAACGCGTTTGTGTATGTTTTGGCAAATCCAAGTGGATTGCGCCTGTGAACCCAGTTTTTCTCTTTCCTTCCATATGCCACATGTTGGGATTTCCAAATGGAATCCGGCAGAAAAATTCAGCTCAGAAATTCCGTTGCAGCAAGCCCCATTGTTTTCAATTGGAATCTGCTGCACTGTGCATATGGCGGAATTTCCATGGCGGAAACATCTACTATGGTAATTCCAATTTCCGCCTCCACAGAAATTAAATCTCACTTCTTTCTGCAGAATCCCCTCAAATGCATTGCTCTCTATGGAGACTACGCATTTCCTAGCGGTCCTGGTTTGGGCATGTTCTGCCAGTGCCTGTTGTTAAAGGTGATGACCCCCATAGATATTAGACAGTTAGTGGATCTGAAAAAAAAAAACTAGCGGTGGGTTGTGCAGACAGTGGTACAATGTCTGTTCCTGTGTTAGGTTACATCCTTTCCTCAAGGCAAAAGAAATTGAGCTGGGTAATAAATGACGTATTTAGGAATATGACTTAGCTGTGTTTGCTCCGACCAGCAGTCAGGGTTTAATTGTCTGTGATTTTTCATTTTTTTTTTTTTTTTGTGCAATTAACTTTTTATAACTTAGTGAAAAGACTGATCTTTTCCAATCATGCACATTCATAGCTAGAACTGAGGAGCTGCTCCATTTAATTGAATAATCTCACACACAAAAGGATATTTCTTTTTAATTTTATGCTGATCGCAAAGCGCTACGTCTCCATCTCCTAATATATTCCGGCTGTTATTTTCTAGATTAAATCATGACATTTTTAATATGCTCAAAGTTGAGGCTCCCAGGAGCGCTGGCTGTTGTATTCCATAAAGGTTATTCCCTGACAAATCACTCCATAACCGCTCAGATATTAATCGGGGTGCTTTTCTCTCTCTTGTCACCTTTTGACGGTTCGTATCAGTCACATGAAAATGTGGGTCAACAAAAGACTTTTTATGAACTATTGAAACGGCGGCAATAGAATCTAAAAAAAAACAACACGGCACAGGAGTCTTAGATCAGGGATTCAAGATGGTTGCCACAGTATGAACCTGCATATAAAAAAGGTTATGTGATATATTGTGCATATATTTTTAGCAATTGTGTTATGCTGGGTCATTAAATTAAATGCAATTACTAAAAAGATTTCAATTCATTTTAAGTTGTTTTATGATAGTAAATTATATGCACTTATTTAAATAAAAATAAGAGAATTCAACATGTGAATGTTTTTGTGCAAAGCAATTTTCCAGTTTTATGTACAGTAAGTAAAGGCTATTTTCTCCTGGAATAGGCCTGTAAAGTTGCACACACAGAGCACCAGGGCTTCACAAGGCTATTCTAGGCATACCTTTCCTGGAGAAAAAACCTGACTGCTGTATAATTACAATAAATGGACCTGTAATCCCGTTCTGCAGTCGTCCGAACAGTCGGAAAGGTGTGGCCCGTCCACGGTCCACCTCACCACTTCTCTCCGGCTATGTCACTCTTTTGATTGACACATAAGGCTCGCCTGCCCGCAGTGGTCCTGTGTACTTCTGAGCTGTCTGTATACGGTATGACATAGCCGGAGTGAGGTGGTGCAGCCCTGGAGCATAGCGGCCCTACCTCTCTGACTATTAGGACGACTGTAGAGCGGGATTACAAAACTATTGTTAGTATACAGCAGACAGTTTTTACAGACATGGTGGCTGACATTTATCATTGTCTTTAGACATTGTCTTTCTTGTGTCTAGAAAAGGTTCAAAAAAATGCGCAAGCAGGGTTTATTTGCACCTTTTTTGCGCCTTTTTGTTTACACATTTCTGCTGATTTTGAGTTGCAAGCCACTGATTTGGGCAATACAATGATATGGAAGGGTTTTATCAACTGCGCCTTTTTGTGAAAAGGCACAAAAAAGGCGCAAAGCCACTGAAAAGTCTCTAAAACTACACCAGCCCAGACTTAGCTCACTTTATAGTATATGTGAAGAGTAAAATTTCAGAAAATGTTTACCTGCACAAAATGTATGAAATGCTCTGGTTCTCCTACACATTACCAGCACACAAAAAAATTGTGTAGAAAAATGCTTCACTTACACCTACAATGATAAATGCCCCCCGGTATGCCTAAAGAAATAGGTTTGTGAAGCCCTAGTGCACTGTGTGTGTAGCTTCACAAGCTTATTCTAGGGGACAGTTTCACTTTAAGAGTCACTTACAGAGGCCGATTTTCGGGTAAATGAACGTTCGTAGGCCAATGTAGAAGTGCCAGCGATCAACACATAAGAAGACACTTGTTTGTTGACTGCTTCCTTTTATGTGGCCATTTAAAGTTAAACAATTGTTATCAGCCACACCTTGCCCTGTGTAAACACTTCATTGATAATGATGAAGTTAAAAGGCTGTGTGACCGATGCTGATGTAATTTTTCTTAAAGCTTAAAAATAAAAACTTGGATTGAAAGTACCGTATTTATCGGGGTATAATACGCACCGGCCTATATATCCTTGGTAAAATGAGGGTGCGTGTGTATACCCCGATACACTGTTTCTGACCCCACAGAAGCCCCCAGGAAAGGCAGGGGGAGAGAGGCCGTCGCTGCCCGCTTCTCTCCCCCTGCCTTTCCTGGGGTCTAGAGCCCTGCTGCCGCCGCTTCTCTCCCCCTGGTATCGGCGCCGCTACCCCTTCTCTCCCCCAGTCTGTCGGCATTGCTGCCCCATTGCCGGTGCCGCTTCTCTCCCCCTGGCTATCGGCGCCGGCAATGGGGCAGGGGGAGAGAAGGGGCAGCGGCACCGATAGCCAGGGGGGGAGAAGGGGTAGCGGCGCCGATAGCAGGGGGAGAGAAGCAGCGACGGGAGGTCTCTGCACCTGCAAAAGCCGCTGCAGTTCATTGATTTAAAAATCATTGAACTGCAGCGGCTTATCGGTGTGTAACACGCACATAGACTTTAGGCTTTAGATTTTAGCCTAAAAAATTTGTGTTGTACGCCGATAAATACGGTACTTACCTCAGGTACTGGATATATTCTTTGTGTATTGGCCAGTTTGTTGTGTTGGTGGCATCTTTCTATGGATGCTAAGGAGTACTGTAGGAGCTGTGGAACCAGTAGGCAATTTTTTTTCCCCCTTACATGAACCCACACTACACCAGAATCCTGGCTTTGTCAGTGACTATTGTCATTTTTAGAAGGAGATATAGAAAAAACGAGGTGCGCTCCTAGTGGAGAATTATAAGGTGGAGTGACGTGTGCACGTGTAGTTGCACCTTACCATGTGACGTTGTGCTGAGGGCACAACACCTCAGTAGGCCTGTAGACTCGCTGTTGTCTGTAGTCCAAAGTACGGGCGGCAGCCTGGGTGTCCTTCACCGTGACCTCCAGGAAATTGGACTTTTGAAAACCCTTTGGCGCCTATTCCCCGGAGACCAAAAAAGCCATAATAAGGTGCACCCCTTATTCTGTACCAATAAACGCCAGTTTTTGTTTTAACGAATAATCTTTGGCTTTTTTGGTCTTCGGGGAATAGGCGCCAAAGTGTTTTCAAAAGTCCGATTTTTTTCTTTTCTCAATCTATTGTCATTTTTAGGTAGAATTCAAACAGACTGTGCTCTCTGCAGAATCAGCCATATGAAATTCATTATTTGACATTTTGATGTTTTTTTTTTGTTGTTGTTTTTATTTTTTCCTTGAAGGATTTGAAGAAGTATTATTTCTATTATTGGTTTTGTTTTCCTGCATTGTGCCTTTCTGATGGGATAGAAATGACTAATCCACCAGTGTCTATTGGTGAGAAGTTTTCCAAAACTCAGGTAATGTCAGCTTTTTTTACAATCGTCTTTTTGTGATCCAGAAAACTGTAACATATATAAGTTTAAATACCTTTTCACTGTTTACTTAACGTATCCCTGTCATTTTGAAAAAAAAAATAATTTTTTGACATGTCGAAAGTTTTAATTGCTCAGGGGCTTGGTGTTCAGACCCCAACCGATAATTAGAATGTGCTGGGACTGAGGGCTTCTCTCCACACATTTCTGCTGATTTTGAGTTTCTGTTGGTTTGGGTCTAAACACCCACACCCCGACCAATCAAAACTTTTGACATGTGGAAAGTTTTTTGTTATTTAGGGGGTTTATTTTTTAATGAAAGGGTAATTTTGATGTTAAAATGTTAAAGGGGTACACCGGGGAACTAAACTCATAGCCCATCCTTTCCCTCTAATCAACCTATTTAATTGTCTTAATATCATTCATTAGCTATATAGAGCAGTTTCCCCTCTTTGATTGTCACTTATTTGCATGAAGTGAGGGAATGACATCATCCACCCATCCACTCTCTCTGTCCAAATCACTCTCTGAAAGTAGCCCCCACCCTCCTGACAGACACAGACCATGTGGTTTCTGCCCTGCTCTCTTTAGTGCTGATAACTGGGAGGTGTGTGCAGCCTTAGCCAATCAGACGCTGAACCTCTTTTTGCTGCACAGAGCAAGAGGGTGGGGGCTGCTCTCATAGGGTGAACTGGCTGGCAGACATGCAATGATTGCTGGGGAATGTATGCAAGGGGAGGGAAAGATAGCAAAGAATATCAAGCAGCCAGAGAACACAACATGGGCCACAGGAGCCATGCATATCAGGCAGGATGGTTTACAGGGAATATATACAGGTAGTGTGGTGTTTTTGGAGCTTTTTTTATACTGTATATAGATATACTTCCCTGGAGTACCCCTTTAACTTTGCTTTGTTTGTTTTATTACATCATGTCTTATTGTCTGTTTTTATCTACAACTACTGTCACAATTCCGTCATCTTTAATGATATCCCCCAGCATTCCATGTTTGTATAGAGTCTGCTAAAAGACTATAAATTATTTGGAAAAAAGAGAACTCTAAATGCAGCTCTAGGTTGTAATAAAGACTAACTTTTTTTTTTTTTTTTAAAGATGCCTTGACATTTTAAAGGGGTTCTCCGGTGCTTAGACATCTTATCTCCGATCCAATGAAGGGGGCGTGACAGCTAGCACGCCCCCTCCCATAGGCTTGCATTGAGGGGCGGAGCATGATGTCACACGGGGCGGAGGCGTGACGTCACACACAGTCGGCCCTGTGGTCGCCGGTAATCAGACCCGGAGCGAACGCGCTCCGGGGACTGATTACAAATGGGGTGCCGCGTGCAAGATCCCGGGGGTCCCCAGCGGCAGGACTCCTGCGATCAGGCATCTTATCCCCTATCCTTTGGATAGGGGATAAGATGTTTAAGCACCGGAGAACACCTTTAACATGCCTTGGTACCATTTTCGGCTACATACATTTTTTTGACCACCTTTCATTGCATTTTTTTTAAAAGACTGTAATTCTGACTGGTTGTGTTTTTACAGAGGTTAAATAATGTGTTCATTTGATAGTTTGGATTGTTTAATTGCAATACGTGGTGCAATGGTGAGGCAGAGAGAACCCAATCCTTCTGTTCATCAGAAAATAATATAAGTAGAAATGAGTCAGCTCACCGCCTTAGAAAGTCTGTAATAGTCATCTCGATACCATAGAGATGCTTTTTTGGAGGCACAGAGAGAAACACCTGAGACGGGTCTCTGTGTAGACAAGGGGGAAGGGCAAGGGAAAAAAGTATGGATTCTTCCATCTTAGCCTGTTCTGTACAGATTATTTCCCAGTAGTTTTTATCACAGACAGGAGGACTGTAAAAGGAGAAAACATTAGACAAATAAGACACAATTTACAATAGCTATTCTCAGCAACTCAGCATTCTCCTTCTTGTAGAATGACCTCTGAAAGGGTCACAGAGAATGCCCAGTAACTTTTTCAATTCATATGAGTGGGACAGGTCTTGTCTATTGTTGTCTGTCCATGGGTCCTGATGTAAAGCATATCTCTAAATGCTGTTAAAATAGCTCAGGCAAGATGGTGGCCCCATGATAATAATAATAAAAATAAATAAATAAATAAAAAGCAAAAAGAATTTGCAAACCGAAAATGGAAACAGATTACTAAAAAAGATCATATTTCAGTATCTAGCTCTGAGCAGAGAAAAATAAAATTTGCTGTTAAATGTACAAGTCTTGTAACCTCTTAAAGGGGTACTCCGCCCCTGGCATCTTATCCCCTATCCAAAGGATAGGGGATAAGATGTTAGATCGCTGCGGTCCCGCTGCTGGGGACCCCGGGGATCCCCGCTGCGGCACCCCGCTATCATTACAGCACAGAGCGAGTTCGCTCTGTGCGTAATGACGGGCGATACAGGGGCCGGAGCAGCGTGACATCATGGCTCCGCCCCTCATGACATCACGGCCCGTCCCCTTAATGCAAGTCTATGGCAGGGGGCGTGACGACCGCCACGCCCCCTCCCATAGACTTGTATTGACGGGGGCGGGCCGTGACGTCACGAGGGGCGGAGCCGTGACGTAACGATGCTCCGGCCCTGTATTGCCCGTCATTACATGAAAGAGCGATCTCTCTTTGCGCAGTAATGATAGCGGGGTGCTGCAGCAGCGATCCCCGGGGTCCCCAGCAGCGGGACCCCAGCAATCTGACATCTTATCCCTTATCCTTTGGATAGGGGATAAGATGTCTAGGGGCGGAGTACCCCTTTAAAAATAGAATAAAAAATGCATTTGGAAATTAGACATCTAGAAGACAGTATTTAGTTACTGAATTGCAGGGGAAGAAATATCCATTTTAGAAAATAGTTTTCAGTCTTTTAAAACTGCTAAATTTTCTGCTAAGTTAATCTGCTGAAAAGTCCCCCGTTGTTGTTTCCATCAGAATTTTTTTTTTTTTATAACATTAGTTGTATATCTATTTTAGGATCCTGCAATTTTGTTTTTCACTCACAGGTGCTAGAATTTCAGAAAGTCTATGATGATTTCTGTCAAGCTCAAGGAGGGGCTCCACAACCTTACTTCTTAATTTCTTATGAGGGGGATTCTTTTTCTATGTCTTCTTTGCGGACTTTCCAGGAATTCTATACAGATAAGAGCAAGGTATAAATGTACTACAGATTGGATAATCCTAAATAACATTAATTCCTTCAGATATAATGTGATTTCCTAAAATACTTGCCCATTGATAAAACCTATCGACACTGATACTATTTTCTTATTGTCTACATTGTTCACTGGGACACTTTTTAATAAATTAGATGGAGGAGCAACTTAACGTGCAAATAATTGATCAGATGATAATAAGTTAATATATATCCAGCACTAGGCACTAAAAAGTAATGTGTTATGTTTGTATGGCACCTTAAAATAGATACAAAGGATGATACTATCTCAATCCAATGCAACAATAAACACAGGGCTAATAGATAGCTAGATATCCTTAAAGGGTACCTTTCATCAAAAAAAAAATTTGATATATTATAGAATGTATGCAGAATAACTTTCCAATAGCATGTTATAAAAAAATGCTTCTTTCTATTTTCCACTTTTTTTATATAGATTTCAGACTCATGCAGAAGTCCTAAATCTCAGACTGCAGCCAGGACACAGACAAGCTCAGCACTGCTCCCTGTGAGCAGTGCTGAGCTTGTCTGTGTCCCGGCTGCAGTCTGAGATTTAGGACTCCTGCATGAGTCTGAAATCTATTAAAAATAGGCTTGCGGCCAGGACTGGTATGGAGACCCCTAGTGGTCATTTTTTGTAAGTGAAAAATTAAATCGAAAGAAGCATACTTTTTAATAACATGCTATTGGAAAGTTATTCTGCATATATTAATCTATAATATATCAAAAGTTTTTATGATGAAAGGTACCCTTTAACTGGTATGGATGTAATTCAGATCTCTAAATGTAACTTTATAATCAATAAATATTATAATAAATATATATTTACAATAATTTTGTATTGCATATGCCCAGGAAGGAGTGCTTCTGTAGGAGAAGTCTGTGATAAGTTGCATGCAAAGTACACGTGTGTATTCTTGCTGCAGATTTGCTGCTGCAGATTTTGTTGCCCTTTGACTTCAATGAGTATTACAATCTGCCACACCAAATCTGCAGCAGATCTGTAGCAGAAAATACTCACTTGTGAACTGACCCTATAAGTGAATTGGTGAACTTCATGCATTTAGTGTTGGGTGGAAGTACTGGGCTGATAACACCTGAATGTATGTAAAGCTGAAAGCGAAAGTGGCTGACCGGTCAAACCTGGCATCTAGCTTTTGTTTAACCCTGGCATAAACCTTTTAAATTTGCAGTGTTATATTATCATAATAGTGACTGATACCTGAATCTTTGTCTCCACATTGTCTACCTTATATATCTGCCTTCTTCACCAAGATATTCATGTCCCCCTTTTTCCTAGGTAACACTTGGAGTATATGACCCATGCACTTTAGCTCAATACCCTGGATGGCCCCTGAGAAATGTATTAGTGCTCGCAGCTTTACACTGGTATGGTCTTTCAGTATCCTCAATATTATAATATCTATCATGAATAATAGTGGTAGCTGAAACAGGGATGGATTATTGTAACCAGTCTGTTTTCTGTTTTCCTTTGTCCAAGCCTTTGCCTTGCCCGAAGGGAAAAAAAAAATTGATGGTCCAGACCTGCTAATGTCAGCGGGATTGGATGATTTATATCGTATCAGTATGGAGGCATCCGGACTCTACCACAAACGATGATGACAGGGGATAGATAGAGGGATGGGCACGTTGGACTCAATTGCTCTGTCCTTTTGTTTTCGGAGAGAGAAGCCACCACCAAAGCTATCTGGCAGTGCCTTACTCCTCCTTTCTCTGGCCAAATCACTGTTTATAAGGTGCCAGTGTTCGTGGATATCCTCACCTATATTTGTCTACTAAATAATCTATACAGACGTACAGAATGGTATGCTCCTAAGAACAGAGTCTGAGTTCATTTCCCAGGACATGCGAATGGCACTGCTAGAAGAGGTGCAGTAGTGTTTCTTCAGCTAATGGGCACCTAGGGCAGTACCTGGTGTTGAGTAATCTCCATGAGCATGCTTGAAAACAGTGTCAGCGGTGTTGGCATGGAGCCTTGAAATAGAATCCTTTGCTTGGATGAGCTTGTGGATAGTCTTTAGTTTTTCTAGTAATTCAGGTTCGAGTCTTTGCAGCTGGTGTTACCTTACCAATGTGAGAACATCCTGGTAATACCAGAGGAAGTCCTAGTGGTGGTGGTAGGAGTTTATCCCAACCCATCCTACTCCAGATACAGGATTAAGAAGCATGATCTGTCATTGGCAAAAAAAATGGCACTTTTTATTACAATGTGGCTCTGGGAGATACTTATTCTCATTGAAGAAATCCATGAGGCTCTGCTTGTGTGTCATTCAGGGAATAAGGTATAGATCTAGGGAACTCCCACATATACCACCTGTTTATTTTACTATATAGCCTTTGAGTAGCATGTGTTGACCATGTTTTTACATTGGCAAAGTTTACCTGAATGTAAGTTTGCTGGTATTTTGGCACCTGCCATGTTTACTAAGGCCAGTGACTACATGTGGACCAGGTGCTCTTTTGGCGCGTATGCCAAAATTTCTTAACAGAGCATGAAGTGAACAGTGCATTTGCCAGTATGTTATGACCTTCCCTAACTGTGGTTACAGGCAGAGAGAATTATATTGCCCCATACTGTGCGCAGGTTTGGTTCTCTGCATATGTTGATACAGGATGTCCCACTGTACTTGTTTTCTTTGCAGGTTACGGCTATGTACAATCCAGTATTGATCTGTATCGGGACATTGTACATGACAGAGCCAGTTTTGATTGTGACATATTTTTAAATGGGCACTGTCATTAAAAATTTTTTTGCTATTGCCCTCCTTATGGTAAATACAATATCTTTCTAATGTATTTTGTTTAAAAAAAAATGAAGTTTTCTATATTTTATTTGTGTTTCAAACGTGCCACTAGGTGTCTCCAGAGCACATTTCCCCCCATTTCTTGCACTCCGGCTGGCCTGGCAGACATTCAAAATCAGGAAATGCAGTCTGGAGTGCTGAGGGGTGTGTGTGCAGCCTAAGCCAATCATAGCTCATATCACACTGAACTGCTCTGGGTTGTATGTAGCAGAGTGAGGGAGGAAGTTCTCCCCTGTATGGCTTCATATGATGTCTCACCTGCTGGGGAACGCCCCTTCCTAGTCTGTGAATCTTACTGAGACTGAGCAGAAAATACAGAGCAATATCAAGGTAGAAAATTAAAAAAATAATACAAATAAAGGCAAGGGGTGTTTTATAATGATGGGGGCAGTGAACTGGGAGGATTATAAAATGTAACAAGATCATGACAGGTACTCTTTAATTTTTTCGTTTTTTTCCTAGAACAAGCTATATTTTTAATAGCGCTGTTTAATCTACAATATGATGTATTGAAAAACATTAACATTTTTGATATGGTGGAATTGGATGGAAAAAGCAGATGCAAGTTTTCCATGATTTTATGAGATTTATTTTAACAGAAGGTATAAATGATTTATAAAGTAGTGTTCATATATTTCTAATTAGTTTTTGTTATTTTATATTATATTAATTTAATATTAAATTATTAATAAAAACTATTACATTAATTTGCTCTGTGTCATCATATTCTGAGACGAATGACCATTATTTTTCCATTAATTATGCTATGTGAGGGTTTGCTTTTAGCAAGGTGATCTATAGTATTTAGTGCTACCATTTTGGGGCACATACAACATTACTTTTTTATACACCGACACCCTTTCCATACATATCTATCAGGACTGCACAATATATGGCAATCTCATCACGATTTTGTTGTGTTGCGATATGTTGATATGGCCCATAGGTTGATATGCAACTACCTGTGGCGGCGCGGCACCATCACGCATTCACCCAGGGTCTGGGGCTGGGCCGCTGCCCAAATTCAAATGCTAAGTCAGTGTTGCCCAACCATGGTGCCTTCAGCTGTTGCAAAATTACAACTTCCAGCATGCCTGGACAGCCGTTGGCTGTCCGGGCATGCTGGAAGTTGTATTTCTCCAACAGCCGGAGGCACCCTGGTTGGGAAACCCAGTCTTAGCATTTGCACTGTCCTAAGTAATAATAGGGGGGCAGGGCAACTATAATAAACCTGATGCTCACCTAGCCCCAATTCCTGTATGCATGCTGAAAGTTGTAGTTTTGCAACAGTTGGAGGCACCCTGGTTGGTAAACACTGTTCTAAGTAATAATAGGGGAGCAGGGAAAATATAAAAAACCTTGTGCTCACCTAGCCCTGGTCCCTGTAGGTCTGCCGTAGATCCCAGCATTGGGTATTTTTATGTCTCCCTAGTGCCCCGGCACAACATTAATGGGGGGATGAGAAATGGCGATGTGGACATGAAATGAGGGACATGTGACACTGGGGAGATGTGACATGAAATGGGTGTAGACTTAAAATTGGGGGTGTGGATGTGAAATGAGGGGGATATAAATGAAATGAGGGGATAGACGTGAAAAGTTTAGGAATGTGAAATTGGGGCATAGAAAAAAAAAAGATTGGACATGATATTGAGGGATTTCACCATTTGTTTATTACACTCCTCAAAAAATAAGGGGAACACTTAAGCAATACAATGTAACTCCAAATCAATCACACTTCTGTGAAATCACACTGTCCACTCAGAAAGCAACACTGATTGACAATCAATTTCACATGCTGTTGTGCAAATGGAACAGACAACAGGTGGAAATTATAGGCATTTGGCAAGACACCCCCAATAAAGGAGTGGTTCTGCAGGTGATGACCACAGACCACTTCTCAGTTCCTATGCTTCCTGGCTGATGTTTTGGTCACTTTTGAATGCTGGCGGTGCTTTCACTCCAGTGGTAGCATGAGACGGAGTCTACAACCCAGACAAGTTGCTCAGGTAGTGCAGCTCATCCAGGAGGGCACATCAATGCGAGCTGTGGCAAGAAGGTTTGCTGTGTCTGTCAGCATAGTGTCCAGAGCATGGAGGCGCTACCAGGAGACATATTAACAGAGTTCCTAAGGTTAAAAAAAAAAAGACCAGAGTCCATAAAGTTCAACCTATTACCCTAATGAGTCCCTACTGAGTTGATCCAGAGGAAGGTAAAAAACTCTCATACTAGGAGGTAAAAATTCCTTCCCGAGTCAGAATAAATCCCTGGATCAACGTTCTGTCCCTATAAATCTAGTATACATAACCAGCGATGTTGTTATTCTCCAAAAATGCATCCATCCCATTTTTGAATTATTTTACAGAGTTCTCCATGACCACCTCTTCCGGTAGAGAATTCCACAGTTTCACTGCTCATACATTAAAGACCCTAATTCGGATAATGTTTCTGGGTACTGTAGTCCTTCCATTCCCCATATTACTCTGGTTGCCCGTCTTTGAACCCTCTCCAGCTCCACTATATTTTATACACTGGTGGGCAGTACTGTACACAGTATTCTATGTGTGGTCTGACTTGTGATTTGTACAGTGGTATAATTATTTCCTTGTTGTGGACAACTATGCCCCTATTGATGCACCCTATGATTTTATTTGCCTTAGCAGCAGCTGCCCGACACTGGTCACTACAGCTAAATTTTCTGTCAACTAAGACTCCCAAGTCCATTTCCACATCAGTCGTCCCAAGTGTTCTCCTATTTAATACATAATCCCAGCCCGGATTTTTCCTCCCGATGTGCATTACCTTAAATTTATCAGTGTTGAACCTGCCACTTCCCAGCCCAAACCTCCAACCTATCCAGATCCATTTGTAACAGTGCACTGTCCTCTATTGTGTTTACCGCTTTACAGAGTTTAGTATCATCGGCAAATATTGCTACTTTTCTATGCAACCCCTCTACAAGGTCATTAATGAATAAATTAAATAGAACAGGACCCAAGACGGACCCCTGTGGTAACCCACTAGTAAAAGTCACCCAATCAGAATAAGTACCATTAATAACCACCCTATGTTTACTATGAGCCAGTTACTTACCCACTTGCACACATTCTTGCACACATTCTCCCCAGCCCAATCCTTGTCATATTTTATGCACCAACCTTTTATGTGGAACCGTATCAAATGCTTTGGAAAAACCCAGATATATAACACCCAGCGATTCCCCCAGGTCCAGTCTGGAGCTCACCTCCTCATAAAAGCTGATCAGGTTAGATTGACGGGACCGATCCCTCGTAAAGCCATGCTGTTATGGAGTCATACATTTATTTTTATCAAGAAACTCCAAAATAACATCCCTTAGAAAACCCTCAAACAATTTACATACAACAGATGTTAAACTAACAGGTCTATAATTCCCAGGGTCACCTTTTGACCCCTTTTTAAATGCTAGACTTCATGTGGCTGGAGTGTGTCAGCAGTGTGTCAGACCTGAATCCGATTGAGCACATCTGAGACATCATATCTCGTTGCACCACAGACTGTCCAGGAGTTGGCGGATGCTTTAGTCCAGGTCTGGGAGGACATCCCTCAGGAGACCATCCACCACCTCATCATAAGCATGCCCAGGCATTGTAGGAAGGTATGTGGAGGCCACACACCTTACTCAGCCTCATTTTGACTTGTTTTAAGGACATTACATCAAAGTTGGATCAGCCTGTAGTGGGGTTTTCCACTTTGATTTTGAGTGTGACTCCATATCCAGACCTCCATGGGTTGATAAATTTGATTTCCATTGATAATTTTTGTGTGATTTTGTTGTCAGCACATACAACTATGTAAAGACGAAAGTATTTCATATGATTAGTTCATTCATTCAGACCTAGGAATTATTGTCTTAGTGTTCCCTTTATTTTTTTGAGCAGTGTATATCGCTCATTTAAATCGCAATATTTACCTCTACAATTATAACAGCACATTTTCCCCAAATCGTTCATCCCTAATACCCATGTGACTTCAGTTGGGAAGGGGTAAAACAGCATTCACTCTTAGGAGCCAGACTGTCAATCTTACCATTCTACCAAAATCCACTGTGATATTGGTATTTTACTGATGACTTTTGTGTCTGTACCTGAGCTGAGATATTTATTAAAGTGGTACTCCGCTGGAAATCATTTTTTTTTTAAATCACCTGATGCCAGAAAGTTAAACATATTTGTAAATGACTTCTATTTAAAAATCTTAATCCTTCCAGTACTTATCAGCTGCTGTATGCTACAGAGGAAGTTCTTTTCTTTTTGATTTTCCTTTCTGTCTGACCACAGTGCTCTCTGCCAACTCCTCTGTCCATGTCGGGAACTGTCCAGAGCAGGATATGTTTGCTGTGGGGATTTGCTCCTGCTCTGGACAGTTCCAGACATGGACAGAAGTGTCAGCAGAGAGCACTGTGGTCAGACAGAAAGGAAATTCAAAAAGAAAAGAAATTCCTGTGGAGCATACAGCAGCTGATAAGTACTGGAAGGATTAAGATTTTTAAATAGAAGTCATTTACAAATCTGTTTAACTTTCTAGCACCAGTTGATAAAAAAAATTTTTCCCAGTGGTGTACACCTTTAAAAGCATTGTATGTAGGAACCAGAAAGAAATCTAAAGCTTCTTTCTATTTATTAACAGGTACTTATATACAGTTCGGTCACACGTAAGCCACAATACAATCTCTGTACGGGAAAAAAATTGAAAAAGAAGTTGTATAGAAAAGGTGCCGTAAAAATTAGCTTTTAATATTAATATACCTAAAATCCAACAAATCTACAAGAGTGTGTAACAATCATCATTAAAATAATTAATTATGCTTCACATAAGAGGTCATGCTCTACCCGTAGTCTTGAATATTATACACTGTACAGATATCCAAAAATTGCAGATCTCAATGCATAAACCCATAGATATAGAAATAAATCCCAACGCGTTTCTGTTACAGCTTAATTATAATATCACAGCTGAACATCTTTAGTGGCTATCTGACCAAATTGGGTATGAATCGTATACAATAAAACTGCATCACAAATAACACCAGCTATTGGGGAGGAGAGAAGAAGCTAATCTCTCTGGGCATCTTGCCACTAAAAGATTCACTGCCGCTGATCCACACCACCACAACATATGCATGGTAAACCTAGTGGCCGTTTTTTTATATTACATTTTAAACATATTTCTGTTGATAATTTTAAAAGCCAGTGAATGGGAAAGTGTCTGCTAATTACACAAGGAACACTATATTAAAAGTTTTAGTGCTGTGAAACAGAGTGTTGGCACTGCTACCCCGTCTCTGAGGTTCTCCTTACTGCAGCTCGTTGCAAGATTCAATACATGTATATGGCGGTGCTCATGTGTGAAATAAACAGACCATGTGAAATACTCGTCAAGAGAGAAAACAGAGTCAACTCACCAGCTTCACATGGCTTCTTGTTTATTTCTTAGGTACATGCAGTATTAACCGATATAGGAGCCTTAAGGGAATTACACCACCAAAAAGAGGGTGAGTGACACCATGCATGATGAATGATACCTATAAATAGTCACCCAACAACCAGAAGTAATTCAAATAGAAAAAACATTATTAAGTACACGTTAAAAACCGAGCAATAAAATGAATCAACAGCACAGAGTGAGGATGATGAAAATATCATGACAGTCCCAAAACAATTATAGGTGCACAAAAAATGCTACAAAATGAAAAGGAAGGGAGTGTGTAACATGATAACATGCAAGGGGGTATAGCAACAAAAATTAATGCTGTCCGTAACAGATTGTGAAACAGGAAAGTAAGGAGGGAGACCGAAAAGGAGAGGAAAGGAGCTGCTCATCCAGAGTCAAGCCCTCAGTCCTCAAAACTGTCTCACAAGTAAGAAAACATGAAACACTGTTACATAATACACAAAGGACACGTTGCTATAACTAACCTAATTAGACGGAGTGCCAACCCCTACGCCATTTAGCTTTCAGAGAGGTACATGCAGGTAAAGCGGCTACATGCCGCTCCGGTAAGCTGCGTCAGTGATTACAGCTGTTTCTTTCCATTCAAACTTCAACAGATACACTTTTCTGCGGTGTAGTGCAAAGGTGAGCAGAAACTTAACAAATAGTGCAAAAGAAGGGCATTAAATACCTTGTCATCTGATACCACCATCATCGTAAAGCCCTCCGATAAAGGGGGGGGGAACATGGTGGTGATAGACACTCAGTAATACATTAAAATGTGTAATTCTATCCTGTTGGACTCTACAACTTATCGTAAACTGGAGGGGAATCCCACGAACGTGTTTATGCACAAATTAAAATAAATTCTTATGAGAGCATTTCAGAATAAACTCATTGATGAAAAAGAGTTGGCTTTTTTGTGCCCGGGGGGGGGGGGGGGGGGGGGCTAGTTTATCACAAAATTCAGGTATATACCTAGATGAAATTTTCTGCCCTTTTGTTGTCTCCCTATATTAGAGATACTGCTGATCTCCTTTTTGTTTTGTTTTTTTTCCATTTTTTTTTTTTGGTCCAGTACAGGTTACCACATCTGTTTGGAAGTATTAATATGTACAATTACCTCCTAATTCGGCCATGAGCTGCTAAGTGTTGTGTATTGATCAAATTACATTGCTTTGTTTTGTTATACCCTTTACGCTTCATTAACCTGAAGACATTCGGCCTGTTTAGTCACTGAGGTTGTAACAGAAACGCGTTGGATGAGTTGTATTTAAAAATTACCTTTTATTTAGGTGCTATATTTGATCATGTGATACAGTATGTGTTACTAATAATATGCTATCTAGCACAAGTGATTAAGTTTAAATGGCGAGATGCATTCCATTTTTACCATTATAATTTTTGGTTTGGTGTTTGAACAATTTTTGCCTTACTTTTCATTCTTGATAGAGGGGGAATTTTTACCTTTAATGTAATTAAAAGCTAAGTTTTACGGCACCTTTTCCCTTTTTTTGTATATATTTTTAAAAATGAAAGAAGCAATGACTTTTTCTCTGCACAAGTCTTTATTGAATCTCCCCCAATGTTCTTAAACAGCGATGTGCGAATCAATTCAGAACAAATCTAATTACTAATTTGCCAAAATTATGGCGATTCTGCAAATCTGAATTTTAAGATTTATTTTAAATTGCTTCTAGAATGGCTGCTTCTAGTACTTGCCCTTGTCCGTCATGTTCCATACCATACTGGTACTACTACTACTACTGTCCCTATACAGCCACATATCTCCTGTCTTGTCCACCATGTTCCATGCAGCAT
This sequence comes from Hyla sarda, assembly GCF_029499605.1. Taxonomy (NCBI): domain Eukaryota; kingdom Metazoa; phylum Chordata; class Amphibia; order Anura; family Hylidae; genus Hyla; species Hyla sarda. Next base: position 79,221,709 of record NC_079194.1, on the reverse strand, counting down.
TGTTGCTGAGAACACTACTTTGACTGCACAGAATAAATAAAAAAAACTAAGATCTAGGAGACTTTTGAGAGTGCCATATACTACTTTCATGGGCAATCTATAAATGTTTGATTTGTGCTGAATTTATCTGTACCAAATCAAATATGATGGACAATCTTAATGAATTTCAATACCTGAAAAGAATTTAAAGAAGATGTCAAACAGAAAAAAATGCTATCCCCTATCCTCAGGAACCCTCCGCGGTCTCCCGTCCGGGCCTCCTTTCTGCATTGGCTCTGCTCCTGTAGATGACATTTCTCACCCAGCATGTCAGCTGGTTGAAACGCATCCCCCTCCACTAATCTCTATGGGAGAGGTGGAGACACAGCATTCGCACATGATTCCACCTCTTCCATAGAGATGAATGGAGGGGGGGGGTTCGACCAGCTGATGTGCTGGGTACGAAACAGGCAATAGCAGAGCCGGTGCCAAACCAAGGCCCGGTATGGGAGATTACGAGGTCCCAGCGGTCAGAACCCCCACGATCAGACAATTTTCCGTAGGACTTCTTCTTGAATTTCACTCATTTCTATTCTTGACCCCAGAAAGCTGTTAAAACGCTAACAAAAATGCAATCAAAAATGCGGCAAAGCTTCACACAGATCCAGTCATGACTTTCGTATTAGAATCTGTGTGAATCTGTCCAGCAACGGAACCCCCGCGGTCAGACATCTTATCCCTATCCTGCGGAGTACCCCTTTTAAGTGTCCCTATCATTTAGAAAAACTTTTTTGACCTGTCAAAAGTTTTAATCGCTCAGAGTCTAAGTGTTCAGACCCTGATCTATCTCTAGATATCTTCTTTCTGACAAGTCAAATGGTTCTTCTAAATGACAGTGACACTTTTTCAGGTCACTTGCACAGTGCAGTATATTGCATCAGTAGTTGAGGGTTCAAACCCTAATTATACCTTCTTTGTATTTGTTCCATTCCTGATTTTAGTTTTCAAATACTAGTGTAAAATACCAAAATACTAGAATGAAAAAAGATTAATTTCATGGGGAAGCCCTGGTCTAACCGCGGGTCTAATGACTGACCTGATAACATCACGAGAATCTATTCAGGTCATTACACTTGCAGTCGGGTCGGGGACTTACTCAAGTGAAAATGGCCTTTATGTTTTTCTAATTGATGCTTCTTGATAACATTTTTGGATTAGATTTGCTTTCTGCAGCATTAGAAATTTTCCTGATTATTCCATAATAGCAGTGATAAAATTATATCAGTGAACTTTCCAGTCCGCTCCGTTCTTTGCTAATTACTTGTTGATTAGTTCCTGGGATGATTTTCCTTATGTGAATTTAATAGTTTCTGATTCTCCAAGGAATAAATCTTTACATGCTGATTTAGCATAGTGCTCTTCCTTCAAAATGCTCTGAGATTTAAAGAGGTATTCTGCCCTTAGACATCTTATTCCTTAAACAAAGGATTATGGGGTTCCTGCCGCTGGGACCCCCCTCCCAATATCTGTGCAGCACCCGGCATTCTGTGCTGGGTGCTGCTTCAGTCTTGGAAAGACAGGGTTTCCGAGACTGAGACGTGACGTCTGGGTTTTCAAGACAGACGTGATGTACGCCCTTGGTCCTTAGGCTACTTTCACACTGCCGCTGGGGGCGGTAGTGTGACGTCCATTGGTGGAGCAGGGGAGAATAGCGGGAGAAAGAATACTGCTTGCACAGTCTTTTTCACCCGCTATTCCTATCAAAAAAGCAACGGTGCCCGATGGCCCTCATAATAGTAAATGGGAGCCATCGGGACCTGTTGTCGGCTGTTGTGTCCCATCACGAGAACGGCCGTTAAAGTCGCACAAAAAAAGAAACTTTAATGGCTGTTCTTGACAGGGAGCAACGGCAGTGTCAAAGGGGCCTTAAAGGGGTACTCCGCCCCTAGACATCTTATCCCCTATCCAAAGGATAGGGGATAAGATGTCAGATCACTGGGGTCCCGCTGCTGGGGACCCCCGGGATCTCTGCTGCGGCACCCCGCTATCATTACTGCACAGAGCACACTCACTCTGTGCGTAATGACCGGCGATACAGGAGCCAGAGCATCGTTACGTCACTGCCCCGCCCCCTTAATGCAAGTCTATGGGACGGGGCGTGATGGCTGCCAAACCCCCTCCCATAGACTTGTATTGGGGGGGGGGGTGACGTCACGAGGGGGTGGAGCCGTCACGTAATGATTATCCGGCCCCTGTGTTGCCCGTCATTACGCCCAGAGCGAGTTTGCTCTGTGCAGTAATGATAGCGGGGTGCTGCAGCAGAGATCCCGGGGGTCCCCATCAGTGGGACCCCCGCGATCTGACATCTTATCTTCTATCCTTTGTATAGGGGATAAGATGCTAGGGGGCGGAGTACTCCTTTAAGGGGTTAAATAGTAAAAGTGGAGGATTACTTCTTAAAGGGGTATTCTAGGCCAAAACTTTTTTTTATATATCAACTGGCTCCGGAAAGTTAAACAGATTTGTAAATTACTTCTATTAAAAAATCTTAATCTTTCCAATAGTTATTAGCTTCTGAAGTTGAGTTGTTGTTTTCTGTCTAACTGCTCTCTGATGACTCATTTCCCGGGAGCTGTGCAGTTCCTATGGGGATATTCTCCCATCGTGCACAGCTCCCGGGACGTGACATCATCATTGAGCAGTTAGACAGAAAACTTCAGAAGCTAATAACTATTGGAAGGATTAAGATTTTTTAATAGAAGTAATTTACAAATCTGTTTAACTTTCCGGAGCCAGTTGATATATATAAAAAAAGGTTTTGCCTGGAATACCCCTTTAATGTAAAATTATAAACTATTAAAGTGTTACTGTTGTTAAAAACAACTTTTGACATATCAATCAGACATATCAAAAGTTGTTGATCGCGGCAGGTCTTACTCCTGAGACCTTCTGCGATCGTCAGTTATTACTCGGGGATCATACGGCATTGCGCTTCACTTCCTGGCCAGCCGAGAGATCCGTGCATTTCTCTGCATAGAACTCACGATTGCAGCAGGTCTCAGGAATAAGACCCATTGCAATCAACAACTTTTGATGTGTCAAAAGTTGTTTTTAGTGACACTCAAAATGAAGGCATCAAGAAGGTGTTGTGTAAATCCAATGAAACTTTATATGTATGAATGTAATTGTGGTATACTTAGAGTTAGTTTAGGCTAGTTTATTACAGTGAGCTTTTTGATTGATAGGAGGCTCTAGTACCCTGTTGGGCCACCTCTAGTCTGAATACAAGATGAAGTGCGGTTGGTTATGTTAGCAGACATGTATGGCATACTATGGCACATTTGTCCATCTGTGTTTCAGCTACACCTGTGACACAAAATTTCCATCTGCGAAGTGCCTAGTAATAGTCCAAGCAGACACAGAGGTGTTTAATGTAGGTGCCGCCTGTGTCTGAATGGTGGGCAAGGAAACTGTAGGAGCTGCTCATGGTTTTTCGGGGGATCAAATGATCATGTCTCCTGGTGGTCTGTCAGCAGCTGTCTGCAGCCTGTTTGCCATGTGTGCGTGCCCTCACATAATTACTTCTCCTAACACCTCATAACAGCTTGGTCAGAATGGCCTAAATGTCGGCTAAGTCTGCCAACTGGGCAAAATGTCTAAGTCATAGAGGCATGTCTAGCAGTTAACGATCCTTCGCCAAGAGGTAAACTACCTTCCATTTAAAGCCTTTATAAAAGGCAGTGGGAGAGACAGTTTTACACCCTCTTAAAGGGGTACTCCACTGGCCAGTGTTACGGCTGCGTTTGGAACATTTAGTTCCGAACTCTGTGCGCGCTCTGCGGGAGTTGGCCATGCCCCCTTGTGACGCCAGGCCATGCCCCTTCAATGCAAGTCTATGGGAGGGGCCGGAACACATTCGCTGTAATGGGCTTCTCTGCCATTTCCCAGAACAGCTAAGTTCTGCTTTAGCTTGTGATTGGCCGAGCCGGCCATTACTGCCAAGACAAGTATATCTTGGAAGATGCATCAGACCCTGTGGATAGGGATATATATTATGAGCTGAATAACCCCTTCAACGCCTTTCTGATATGGACAATATCTTTTTTTTTTTTTTTTCCCCTACCAACATCAGACTTTCATAATCTTGTTTTTCGTGTATGTTGTGATGCACTTCACACATAAATCGCACATCCAGTGTTCTTTCTTTTTTTTTTTTTTTTATTTATTGTTTTTCTCTGCAGTCGTATCACAGTTATCTTTCATTGTGGTATACTTTTGTGTTTGTACAAGGTTAAAACCTTCAATAAAAACTGATTAATTGTAGAATGTCCCTGTTCCAGTCATACTTCCTGCAGCACAGATATTACTGAAGCTTCATAGTGACAGCATCTCCCATCAACATGCCCATAGGGGAAGCAGTAACATTCAACCAGTAGGGGTGTTTAATGTGAGGGAAAGCTAAACATTATATAAACTGTTATTACAGACTACTTTGTCATTTTGCTGTATAGTTTACTTTAGGAGGCAGAGAGACTGTTTAGGTTGCTGATTGGTAACTCCCTCTTCTTATTGACAACAAATACTTGAGATGAATGGAGCAGAATAGGTACCGTATATACTCGAGTATAAGCTGACCCGAATATAAGCCGAGGCCCCTAATTTCACCCCAAAAACCCAGGAAAAGTTATTGACTCGACTATAAGCCTAGGGTGGGAAATACATCATCCCCCCTCCTGTCATCATCCAGGCCCCTGTCATTAACACCCCGATCAACATCACCCTGTCATCATCCCCCTCGTCATCATCCCCCCCCCTCCTTCATCATCACCGCCTGTCAATTCAGTGGTCTTCAGCCTGCGGACCTCCAGATGTTGCAAAACTAGAACTCCCAGCTCCGGGCCGGCCCCGGACTAGTGACGTTGCCTTGACGACAACGCACAGGGACGTCTGCTGCGCACAGACGTCCCTGTGCGTCATCGTCAAGGCAACATCACTAGTCCAGGGCCAGCCCAGAGCGGAGAAGAGGGCCTCCCGGTGAAGATGGACAGCCCCGAACGACTAACCCTCCCCACCGGACGGTCCCTGCAGCATAGATGGCCCGGACCAGCTCACCCTTCCTTCCCACCGAGGGGAGGTGAGTAGAAAACTAAAGGTCTGGATGATGACGAAGGCCGCAGTGGTCTTCAACCTACGGACCACCAGATGTTTCAAAACTGCAACTCCCATCATGCCTGGACAGCCAATGACTGTCCGGGCATGCTGGGAGTTGTAGTTTTGCAACATCTGGAGGTCCACAGGTTGAAAGCCACTGAGAAGGAATTGACAGGCGGATAGTTCACTCGGGTATAAGCCGAGGGGGGCATTTTCAGCACAAAAAATCATGCCGAAAAACTCGGCTTATATTCGATTATATACGGTACATAGATTCTCCTCTGACTGCTAATTTTAGTGCCGCCCCTAAACATTGCCTCCCTAGGCACTGGCCCACGAGTGCCTAATTAAAAATATATCTCTGCATTCAATATATGTAACAAAGCTAAACCTTCCTTGAATAATATTTGTTTCGGATAAGTTCACACATTGTAAGATTAAAACCGTAAAGGGCAATACAAGCAGCAGTATTTTTTTTACTCATATTATGCCCAATTAAAGTTTATAGAAAAGCAGACACTGTTTAAAAAAATAAAAATAAAAAATTCCCGTAATACCACTGTTGGAATTACGGCTTTGTTTTTTTGTTTTTGAACTGTGTGCACGAACCGCTGATTTTCCATAGACTTTGTCACATTATTAGATTTCAAATAATGACTTTTTTTATTTTATGAATTTTTTTTACCTATTTTACTGTCATTTTTTTCTCCAGGATTTTACATTGTGAACCCAGCCTTCAAGGTTTTTTTGTTGAATTATACTCCGTAAAAGAAAAATATGACTCTTTATTGGAGTCAAGTATTTATTTAAATTCTGCAAGCCTTCGTTTATTTATACAATTTAATACAGTGGTGTTTGTAGACGCATCATACATCATCATTGACCCATGTATCTGCCTTGTATCTTTCTCCTCATTTATTTAAAATTATTGTGGGGGAAATAAAGGAATCTTTCAATCTTTCCCTATAATCTCTCTTCAGTTTCAGTCATGTCTGGGGAATGATACGATTAATAGAGGCGATTAGGCACCTGTCCCAATGCTGCCAAATTTTCATGAAAGTAATTAAACTAAAATAAATGTTCAATTAGTTTTTGCTAAAAGAAATTCCAAGCTATTAGAAATATCATGCTCTGTCAAGGTGAAGCTGCAAGATAATTTCTCATCCATTCTGCTGGTTTCCTCTCTCCTCTAATTTTCTCCATTTCATTTGCAGGGGCAGCTGGGTACAAAGCATAGAAGTCATCTGCCTCAGAGATCGCACTCTACAGGGGGAAAGGGACATAAAGCAAAGCATCAGCTTTGAAATTAAGCTGCCCCCAGTGGCACGGAGCCAAGGTAGCCTGCTTTTCATCTTGGACGCGGTTTCTCTTTAATTAAAACTCAGATTGGAGATTTCTTTCTGGTACATGAGAAGATAAGGGAACCCTCCCGAAGATATTTTATTGTTTGAAGTTCTGTTTCAGCTGGGATGCACATTCATTAGATTTAGTCTCATGGTTACAGTGAGTTTCCTTGTGCGGTTCTGTGCTGCCAATGTGAACTTACTGCTTCCTGTTCTGCAGTGTGCCTCTAGCAGTTGGCATGCCAATATTTTGGAACTTGTTCATTAAATTGTCCTTGCCAAGTTAGGAACTTACACCATTCATAGCTTTTTTCAGTAATAGTTGTACTTTTCCAGGCAAAAAGGCCACAGATCAGTTTTGCTGGAACTACCATTCCTTTGTCACGTGGCAAACTTTGGTCACTAAGAGGCATCTGTCCCGGGTCAACCTTAGGATGAATGATGTCCTGTACAGTATCCCCCTTGTGGTTTACTTTTATAAAGCCCAAATAATACAGTTATACAATGCTCAAATAAATATTGCCATGAGGTGCCCAAATATAATTGCCAAACAGTTGCTTACGTTACACTTTCAATATATGTCCACAGCTTTGGGCACAGTGTGGGATTAGGTGTGCACTCCAAGAACAGTGGCAAACTCTTCAATAAAAAAAAATTCCATAACGTTATGGGTTATCAGTAGGACACACCATCACGTTTTGATGGGACACCCACTAATCCTGAGAATGAAAGGGATGCAGAGCTGAATCGGTGCTTTGACCACTTCACTGCTTTTTCCCTGTCCAGCGGCGCTCCCAGCCATCCAATTTTGCAGCCGAGCACCACTATTAAGAGGGGGTCCTAGTGAGGTCACTTCGAAAAATGGTCAGCCTGTTCACACACACGAAACCCAATACACTGGGTTATAGTGTGGGTGAACAGGATTCTAATGAGGGATCACTTACTTTGGTCCACTGGCTGCCGAGATATTTGCCTGTAATGTTCCGGTATTTCATCCATGATTAGCACTTTGAAGGCGTTGCACCCCGCTGGCAGGCTGCCTCTGCCTCCCAGAGTAAACCTCCTAAGCCCGTCCCTGCTATTAGCATATTCATTATCTTCAACCCCACGTCTTAGTGAAATACTGGAAGATTACAGGCAAATATCTCGGCAGCCAGTGGACCAAAATAAGTACGGTAAGTGACCCCTCGTTAGAATCCTTTTCACCCACACTATAACAAAGTGTATTGGGTTTTGTGTGGGTGTACAGGACAGTTTTTCTTTGTTTTATGTTAATACATCATTCCATCTTGAAGGGGTATTCTGGACATACAAATGGTCCTAGAGTGGACTAGGGATGCTCTCAAATAAAGAAACCATACTCGCCTGCCCTGATGCCCCGTAGCTGCAATTCCGATGGCTTGCGGCCCCGCTTCTCATGGCTGCACCCACATTCCAGGAACTGATTGGCTGAGCAGGAATTTCCTGCATAAATGAAACATTGCAGAAATTGGGGAGCAGCCATGATGTGTGGGGATAAGGAGCTGTTGGAAGTGCAGCTGCGGTGTATCTGGGCAGGTGAGAGGTGAGTATGATTTATTTTTTTATTTTTGAGGTACTGTAGAGGTCCAACTGTTTGGATCCCTGAAATACCTCTTTAAGCTTCCACTTCTAAAAAAAAAAACTCATTACAGAGTTTTGGAAAAGGGAAAATAAACTAGGGTTGGCATCCTTTGTGAGGTTTAGGGATTTTGGAGAGTATGGTGTGCGTCAAAAAAAAATATTGCATGTGGAAAAGGAAAATTATTTATCTGTAATGTTGTTAGAGGCCATTGTGTGAGCCCAGTTTCTTTAATTTATTATGTTTTCTTTCAGCTTGCCCTAAAGCTGTTGGATGGGAAAAAAACCAGAAAGGTGGTATGGGTCCCCGAATGGTGAATCTTAGTGAATGTATGGACCCCAAGAGGTAAATACGGGTGATTGTCTGGAAATGAGCATTCATGGGTTATACTGTGGTTATGATATTAGATCTTTAGACAAGACATTTAGGACACATCTGCAGAAAATGCCATAAATATCCCATAAATGTGGGTCCTAGCTCTCAGATGTACAAGACTATGGCTTTCCAAACCCTTTTTTTTTTACCTGACGAGGTAACCACCAAGCACCGCATACAAGCAAGAAGAGAATGGAAAGGTTGCTGTATGTATTGGCTTGTAGACAAACAACAAACAGCCACCTCTCTATTCATTCTCTGCCTGGATGCACTGACCACCTCATCAGGCAGTGCAGGGATCCAAAGACCACCAATATCGACATAGGTGTGGGTCCCTAAAGTGAGACGCACATATATCAGTACATCCTGTGAATATTTCCTAAATGTCAGAGATGGGGATATCCCTTTTGTGTTTAAATTGGACCGGTGACCAACCTTAAAAAAAAATTAGATTTAGGGTGCCTTGAATCCAAATCTTTTTACAATTTCTTGAACTACTCTCCTAGGGTTTATAGTTTGTCTGACAATTCAGGGAATCCGTCAGATGGGCGGGATTTTTTTTTATCAGGTGATGGGCGTTTTTATTTTTTTAGCAGCTGATGGGCAGGATTTTTATCAGGTGATGGGTGGGATTATACAGTCATGGGGTTGTACATTAAGGGGTGTGTATACCTAAAATACATCCCCTGACTTTATAACCCTGCTCATCACCTGATTAAATTATGTTCATTTCCAAATTACGTTCATGCCCATATTCCAATGAATTTTCAGGCAAACCCTAAACCTTTGTATCTTGTGAAGGGGGTGGAACGTTTCGAGAAAATTTTAAATGGTGTGTGATAAGGGCACCCTGAACATCTCATCTTATGGGTGTTTGGCCACAGGTCCTCTTCAAAGAAATTGTTCTACATTAGGAATATTATTGCAGTTCAGCTTTATTCAAGTGAACAGCCCATAGACAAGATTGGCAAATCTAGAGGCATAAAAAGTATACCTTTTGATTTTGACATTTGCATTTATAAAAAGTGATTGCCTACATCGCACAACCGTATAGGAAGGATTTCAGTGACCCTCAAAATCTTAACGTGTATTTATTCTGGCTGCCATTTAATCTGCTAATGTTCACATGATAACACAACTTTGAATGATTATGTTAAAGTGTTACTGTCAATAAAAAATAAAAAAAATTACATGTCCTAGAGACATGTTAAAGGGGTACTCCCGTGGAAAACATTTTTTTTTTTTTTTTTTAAATCAACTGGTGCCAGAAAGTTAAACAGATTTGTAAATTGCTTCTATTAAAAAATCTTAATCCTTCCAGTACGTATTAGCTGCTGAATACTACAGAGGAAATGGTTTTCTTTTTGGAACACAGAGCTCTCTGCTGACATCATGACCACAGTGTTCTCTGCTGACATCTCTGTCCATTTTAAAGGGGTACTCCGGTGAAAACTTTTTTTCTTTTAAATCAACTGGTGGCAGAAAGTTAAACATATTTGTAAATTACTTCTATTAACAAATCTTAATCCTTCCAGTACTTAATAGCTGCTGAATGCTGTGAGGAAATTTCTTTCTTTTTGGAACACTGATGACATCACGAGCACAGTGCTCTCTGCTGACATCTCTGTCCATTTTAGCAACCATGCATAGCAGATGATTGCTAAGGGTAGCATGGTGGCTCAGTGGTTAGCACTGCTGCCTTGCGGTGCTGGGGACTTGGGTTCAAATCCCACTAAGGACATAAAGCGTTATTATTATTATAATAACGTCAGCAGAGAGAACTGTGCTCGTGATGTCATCAGAGAGCATTCCAAAAAGAAAATAATTTCCTCTGTAGTATTCAGCAGCTAATAAGTACAGGAAGGATTAAGATTTTTTTAATAGAAGTAATTTACAAATATGTTTAACTTTCTGCCACCAGTTGATTTAAAAGAAAAAAAGTTTTCACCGGAGTACCCCTTTAAGAACTGTCCAGAGTAGGAGAAAATCCCCATAGCAAACATATGCTGCTCTGGACAGTTCCTAAAAATGGACAGAGATGTCAGCAGAGAGCTGTGTTCCAAAAAGAAAACCATTTCCTCTGTAGTATACAGGCCCTAAAAAGTACTGGAAGGATTAAGATTTTTAAATAGAAGTAATTTACAAATCTGTTTATCTTTCTGGCACCAGTTGATTTAAAAAAAAAAAAAAAAAAAAAAAAAAAAAAAAGTTTTCCACGGGAGTACCCCTTTAAACATTGTGATCAGTCAGGTATGGGTGCTGAAACCCCCACCAAATGCTAGAACCAACATGGAGAAGGGCTCTGCTCTGTTCCTCCGCCCACTGTGTTCGAGACAAACTCCATAGACTTTCTATAGAATCTGCCTCCTGCAGTAGTTGGTGGGTAGAACTAGCCAAGGGCTTCTACCTGTTAGTTCTCCGCACCCAGACCTTGACTGATCAAAACATTTCACATTTCCCTTTGACGTGTCAAAAAAAATTTCATGAAATTTGTGCCAATATTATGCACCATTTCAAAGGTTTTCCTTTTGCAGATTAGCAGAATCATCGGTGGATCTTAACCTAAAGTTGATGCGCTGGAGACTTGTGCCCACTCTGGATTTGGAGAAAGTGATTTCCACAAAGTGCTTGTTGCTGGGAGCCGGTACATTGGGATGTAATGTGGCCAGGACATTAATGGTGATTTTTACTTTTCTGATACAAAATGTGTGTCAGCTCAAGTCATTAAATTTGCTCTAAATCGTGGATTTGCCACTGCATATTATGTAAATAAATAAAAAAAGACAGAAAAAACCCAATACATTTAAAATTTCTGGTTACGGCAACATTAAAATGTCACTATACCTCCAACAACATAAACCACGACATCAAAAATTTTAAAATGCAGGACATGTGCTGTACGTGTCTTTACAATAGAAACATTCCAGCTCGCCTCACCGAAATGTCCATGCATGGATACAAACTCTGGCTAAGTGTGTCTTCATAAGTAAAGAAAACATTCAATGGATCTAGCACTGGTAGTTGATGCAGCTTTATTTGCACTCGAAACACGTCAAGATACAAGATGAGATTTTAAGCAAGTGTATTTTTCATCTCTGCATTTGTAAAATAAAGCCACATCAACTACCAGTGCTAGATCCTTTGCATGTTTTCTTTGCCGTACATGTCTGCCTGTGAATCTGATCTGGGTAGACCTTTGAATTGGGAGCTCAGTAGGAGCGCAAACATATGCTGAGGTACTGGCATCTTAGGTAAGGGTCTGTACGTGACAGGTATTTTGTGGCTGTTGAGGGACATCCTTCTTATTTTGGTCAGCTTTAAAGTATGTAAAGCATTAGTTATTTATTCATTATTCAGGATATGTCTGTTTGCATATTATTTATATGATTTCCCCTATATTTATTGTATGTGTGCTTTTCAGTGTGGGAGGTTTTGTACCTTTAAAAAATTTTTTTTTTTATTTATATTGTTGCTTCAATAAAGTCATATCCCTTTTCCATTAAAATTTCATTAGGGATTTGTTGCAGATTCAGGAGAATCAAAAAATCTACAGCCTATCCACAACATCATTGATGTGCTGCTGATTTAAAGGTAACCTGTCATCACTTTCATTGTTTTCCGTCATCAGGGCGGTCCTTGGCAGGGCCAGGTGAATCCACTGGGGACCGCCACGATGAGCCATGGCTCAGGCAGCACGAAAGAGATGACAAGTTCCCTTTGACTGTGGCACTGCAGGGCTGTTTCCAGCCAGATTTTTTGTAAGTTTTTTCCCCCGCAGTGTGAGAATATTTCTTACAAAAGCATCAATGTTGATGAGATTCTAAGACATTGCTGTTTTTCAATATGCACAGCGCAAAAACATACTGCAGATTTTTTTTTTTTACAGAAGAATTGCATAAGTACCCTGAAAGGGGTACTCCACTGGCCAGCGTGGAACTAAATGTTCCGAGCGCTGTTTTTACGCTGCGGGGGTTGGCCACGCCCCCTCGTGTTGTCACGGCCACCCCCCCCCCCCCTCAATGCAAGTCTATGGGAGGGAGTGTGACAGCCGTCACGCCCCCTCTCATAGACTTGTATTGAGGGACATGGCTTTGACATCACGAGGGGGCGTGGCCAGTCCCTGCAGTGCAAAAACAGAGTGGAGTACCCCTTTAAAGTGTACCTGTCACAAATAAATAAATAAACTGTTGATATATCATTGAGACATAAGTTTTTATCAGTTGGAGCCCAGATCGATCGCTAGAACAAACAGGAAGGAGCTCTCTGCTGTGCACTTTTCTCCCCGCTCTGTATCTGTGACAGAGACCGTCCCATAGACTTCCATTTTGTGACAGTCTAAACACTCAGACCTTTTGATATGTCTCTTTGAGACTCAGGAAAGTGGAAGATGCTGAGAAGCCCCATTGAGACTAAACTGTGTCCTTGTGCAAATAAATATTGGGGCAGTTGCTCAAGGCAACCAATCAGATTTTATATTTTTTTATAAAAAAAAAGGCCTCTGAATAATGTAAGAAGTGATTTGATTGGTTACTATGGGGAAATCTCCCCTATGTATTTGCCTATAAATCTCCCCCGATGTATTTGCATTGTGTTTTCAATCACCGGTTACTTATGCTTGTGTCTTTTTTTTATTTTATTTTTATTTTTTTCAACTAGGGATGGGGAGTAAGACATATAACATTTGTGGACAATGCCAAAATCTCGTATTCTAACCCCGTTCGGCAACCTCTGTATGAGTTTGAAGACTGCCTTGGAGGTGGAAAATCAAAGGCTTTGGCAGCAGCAGAGAAACTTCAAAGGATTTTCCCTGGCGTGGTACGAAATGCCTGTAAAACTGGCAACAGTGGGGTTTATATGTTGTTTTTACTACACAGCTGGTGCAATCTATACCAAGGAATACAGGGTCCTGAAGCTCTCTCCGTCCATTTTCTGAGGTTAATCATCAGCCTGTAAACAATAGAAAACTCATCTTCCTTTTAGTTGTGTATCTCAATACAGTGAAGAAGTAACTTATAGTGATCTATATAACAACAAAAGGCATATTCTGTGAGCTCGGTACCATAACTTGTGTGAATCCATCATGGTTTATACACAAAGCCTTTACAGTTATTCTTGTGCATGTTCCCATTTTTACTTATGATGGATTTTCTGACACTTAAATCACCACTGTTATTAAATATAAAAATGAATATGTTATAGAGCATGCCCAACTAACATCTTTTACAATGTATTATTATTACACATTTGCTCCATTTCTGAGTTATATATCCCCCAACATGGCAGCCACTAGGGGTCTCCATATCTTTTTGTGTGGTGTCCTCTCCTGCAGAAGGTTGAGGTTTGTTTCTGGCCTTGAACTGGCAAAGACAAATCCCATAAGCTGGGGCAGGACAAGCATGCCTCTTTGCGCCTCTCGGGCTTGTCACTAAGCCTGCACAGAGTGAGCGCCAAAGCACAATTAGTTATAATTAGTGAGGTATAGATTTGCATACAGTGATCAGCCCGACGCTCTGTACACACACATGCAGCCCCCATAGCAGAGCCATCCCCCACTGTAATAAAGAAGAGACAGCAGCACAGCCCCACACAGATCCCGCACACAGCCTTGTCTGCGGAGCCCTGCCCAGTCCTCCATGCACAAGAGAACACTTCAGCTCGTTCTCCCACTACACACAGCATCTCATACCCCTCATAGCTGCCTCCAGTCTCTCTGGCCATCGTTAACTTTTCCATTTACTGGCAACCAAGCTGTGGCCCTAAGTCCGAGCACAGCAATGAAGAGGAAGGGACTGAGATCTGTCCAGCAGGGCTTCAGCTGACATTGCCCTGCTGGGTAACAGCCCTTCCTCTGCTTAGGATCTCAAAGGCTGTGAACAGCTGAAGAAAGTAAAAAAAAAAAAAAAAAATTGCTGTGTTGAAAAATAAAAGCATGGATGGTATTGTTCTGAAGTGGGGGGGGGGGGCAGCGGGAGACATTTGCAATTTTTTACATCTAATTTTTAAATATTGATTGCCTAATGAGACTGAGCTGTAGTACCAGACACAGCCACGATAGATTGCATGGAGCAGTGCTGCAGTTATTCCGATCATGGTAGTGCCAAGAGTCGGACTCACACAAATAAATATTGGTGGCCTAATGAGACAGAGCTGTAGTACCAGGCACAGCCACGATAGATTGCATGGAGCAGTGCCGCAGTCATTCCGATCATGGTAGTGCCAAGAGTCGGACTTCCACAAATAAATATTGGTGGCCTATTCTAAGGATAGGCCATTAATATTGAAGTGTTAAGATTATAATTTTTTTTTTTCTTTTAAAGTTTAGATCAGTCAGGATTTGGGTGTTTAGACCCCAACTATTCTCTAGAAGGAACTGGAAGAAGAGCTCAGCTAAGCGTTTCTCTCCCAGTCTCCTCACTGCAGGAGATATGCACTTTCTATAGAATCTTTCTCCTGCTGCTAGGAGAAAGAGGGAAGACGTGGGCCCAAGCCACGAACCTTTCCTGCTCGTTCTAGGGTCTGAACACTCCAACAACTTTTGACATATCTCTACAACCTGTCCAGATTCTTTCTTTTAAATGAAAGTACTACTTTTAAATTCCCAAGAAGCCCCTTTTAAAGTGAGCCCAAAATGTTATTTAAAGTTTATTTAAATGGATAAGCCCAAGATCAAAAGCCATTCCCTATTTACAGGAGAGATGATAAGCTAATTAGTGGCAGTCTGACCATGGGGACCCCGACAAATCACGAGAACGGAGGTCATTTGCCCACAAATGAATAAAGCTCAGCTTGCATGTGCCTTTTAAGTATTGTTAGCGTATTTTTATAGTGCGGTACGTACAGTATACCGTCATCATTCGCCATCTCCATTCATTCTAACAATCTAACTTGAATTGAATTCCTTTTTATTAAAACATCCTAACACCAAAATCTTAGTGTATAATTCAGTGTTTTCCAAACAACTTGCCTCCAGCTGTTGCAAAACTACAACGCCCAGTTTTGGCTGTCCAGGCATGCTGGGCATTGTAGTTTTGCAACATATAGAGGCAAGCTGTTTGGAAAACACTGGTATAATAGATATCATTTTTATATTTATTGTGCATTTTATTCAAGTCATTGGTTTTGCTTGAAAGAGGTCACTAATACTTCTGATATAAATTTCTTATTCTGCACCACATATTCTGTACCCGACCCAAAGGGAGGAAAGCAAGTAACATTATTATTTCTATGCTGCACCACTCATAGCTTGTGTTTTCTTATTAGGTAAAATTAATCTTTAATGTACACCTTGTACTAAAATATATTTATGCAGTTATAGAACTCGGTACCTTAAGGTCTGAAATGATAAATTACATTTTAATTTCCTCTTTCGCGTTTTTACACTGTAACTAATTTCTTATTAAGCTAAGAAAGCAACGTTATTATAGGGGAGGGAATATTGACAGACCTTCGCCTTTGAACATCTTACCACCAGCCCATACTGTAATCTGTATTCATGTTGGCATGCTTACCGAAATTTGGATATTAACGCCTCCATCCCATTTTGGGCAGGGTTACAGAAGCCCTTCCACTTTTGTGGTCTGGTTCAAGGGATTGTCCATCTAAAATTGGTATTAGTTGTATGTCTTGTCCAAAAAAAAACAAAATACCCCTAGTGAAGAAATGGGTAAGTTCTAAACTACTTACTCCACAAGATCCCTAACCAGGGATCACTAACACCCTCTTTTACAACCTTACTATAAAACATAACTTTTATTAGAGTATTATAAGAACCTTTGGCACAACATATTCATCTTTTAAAAAAAGAAAAGAAAGAAGAAAAAAATAAATAAAAACTATGTCGCCAGTGTGCAAGTGACTATAGTGCTTCAACTCACCCAGTTGGACAGAGGCAATTTGTTACTCAACGACTGTGGCCTCTACATTATGTGTGGTAGCCACGGGGGTGCTAGGAAATACCTTATCACTTTGTGACGCCAGAGCACAGGTAGCCTATACATGGTCCGAGGTTGGAGACAGCTTCTCCTGGGCCAGACATGGGGAATAAAGGAACACACTGACGTCAGGTTATGAATAACTGTCTTTACAGAGAAGGGTGCAGATGTTGTTGTTACACACAGTACAGTGCACAATGGAGAGGATGAGCAATAAATCTACAAGTGGAGAAACTGAGCGCCACTGTCTATATTGACCCTCTATTATAACAACCACCATGGGTAATAATATGTGTACAAGGCTCTATGTAGTGTATAGGCACATTAGGTGACTTCCCAAATATATAAATAGAAACAAAAGAAAAAATGGAGTCACTATTAGAAATACATATTAATTAGTTTATTTGAATATAAAAGTAGGTCTACAAAGACCTAAAAACAAGTGCACATATAATTTTAAGGTGCAAAGATTGTCAGCATCAAAGAATAGAAGGGAAAAAAAAACATTATATATATATATATATATATATATATATAAACATAATACAGTGGTCAATTGACTACAAAAAGTGCATATAGGAATATAAAGTAAACATAAATGTCAGTGCCCAGGCCCAATTGGCCATATATTGCACATATATCCACAATGTAACAACAACAAGAAAGAAAACATGCATAGCAAGAGAACCACCAATTAATCCATTATATCCACAAGTGTGTCTGGATGCCCTCATACACACAACATAATACTTCAGTCCATTAGTGGGCCTGAAGAAGGCCGAAGCCACAGGACAGCCTTTGGTGCTGGGATACCACTTATGTATTACTGTTGGTAGCTGCAGTCCTAGCTGTTAACAAATATCCGTTATACTGGAAGTGCTGATCGCTTTTTCTGCCGCTTTGTACTGCTCCTAATATGTTAATGGATGCAGTCACTGATCCTATGTATATGGAGCATACTTGCAGATGAAATTGAATTGTACTCAGTGGGACAATTCAGTCCTCGGCACTCACTGATGAAGCTAATCTTCTTTATTACGTTGCAGGCTTGAATTACAGAGAAAGGCCTTAGACTAACCTTTTAGTTTACATAGGGATATCATGTGTGTAATTATAACATGATTTCATGGTTCCTTTTTTTTCCTTTTGTTAGATTGCTAAAGGATTTAACATGAGTATTCCAATGCCGGGTCATCCTGTGAATTTCTCGGAGGAAACCATAAAGCAGGCAGCTAAAGATGTACAGGAACTTGAAGCTCTCATTGCTGACCATGATGTTGTTTTTCTATTAATGGATACACGGGAAAGTCGATGGTTGCCCACTGTTATTGCTGCAAGCCAGAAGAAGGTAATTTCTAATATTGTACCAGGCTTAACTGCAGTTAAAGGGAACAATAGTGAAAAGTAGATTTCCCAGCTGTAATTTTTTATTCATAAATCCTTGACATTCTTTCATAGATGATTTCAGCTAAGGCTGTGGGTGCTGTGATACGGCAGGGTCTTACCAATGGAAGGAAATCTGTCATGGCAGTGTAGTCACTGTTGAATGTTAGGTCTACAGCAGAGATGTGGCATGCAAGGCGGGCACTGTGTGTCTGGTGCTATTATGGGAATAGTTTGTGACTGAAAGAGTGATCTCTGGAGACATATATTAAAAATGTTGATTTGAATGAGCCAGGAAAAGTGTGCACTTAGCACGTTCTCTTCGGACTCTGTGTCATATGCCCTGGACAGACTCATAATGTAAGCCTCATAGCCAGAGAGTGGGGAGAGAAGTGTCTAACCACACAATCTTCTCCATTCTTATTCTCGTCATTGGTTGGGGCTGACAAAATTACTGCTGTTCAGACACTCACTGGTCCTTTGTACAAACACAACAAATACCTGCACAGCCAATCACTGGCAGAGATGGGTCACTACTGTGGCCACTACTGTGGCAGAGCAGGCATTTCCTTTGTGTCGAGACAGGACCAGGAAGTGGAGATAAGTGGAGACCTTGCGAGCATTGAAATGCCAGCGGAGAGGGATCGGCGAGGTGTCCAAAACAAAAATTTGGGTATGGGTCAGGGTGTGCAATAGCAAACAATGATATATTCAATTCCAGGCACAGTATTCCTGGAATTGCTTCCATTCACTTCTCATGACTTTCTTCGCTTACAGAATTTACTTCCAGTCACTAAATGCCAGTGTACAAGTTTGGAAAATATAAACTGTAGATATATTGGCCTTTTCCACTCCACAGTGAATTCTGTCTATGGATAAATTATGGAAAAGCCAGACGTACGTCCTTGGCCTTTACTTTCCATTTAGTCAGATGTCCTCTTTGTCTAACATGACTTCTGTATTGGGGCTTTTGGAGGAAGTGTTAGTCATAGAGGAATTTTCTGGTATGGATGGAGGATTTAACCAGGAGCTTTGGTCTTAGGTAATGTTATACGCCTTGTACTGTGGTGACTGCACTCACATGTTTTATGGGCAGAGGTTCTAAAAGGTCATGATCTTAGTCCTGGTTTTTGTGATGAGGTAGTGACTCAGCCTCTGCCCTCCGGCATAATGGTATTTAGCCTTTTTTTTTTTTTTTTTTGTATCAGGTGAGTCTGAAGTGGTTAATACAACTGTAAAAGGAAACATGTAACATTTTTGCTATGAACAAAACCATATATTTGTAATAAAATTTGCATCCTATAGTAGTAGTATAATAGCCTTTTTTGCATTGTCCGTTTTGCTCAGTTTATGAAGATGTTGCAGAATGGAGCTCCTGTGCTGCAAAGTTCTGACCTTTGTGCTCCTGTATTCAGCATGGAAACATTTCTGTATGGTTACTTTTATAATGATACTTGCTGAGTACCCGGCGTTGCCCGATCTTCCTACCTAAACCTTGTGTGATAGGAAAAGCAGTATTTTTCAGAAGATGGTCTCCTGAAGCAGTGATAGGCTGTTTATCCTCCCTGTACTCCTCACAACAGCTATGCTATGCCCTCTTCCTCCCTCAACACTGATGTATTCTCCCTCACTCTTCTCTCAGCCCGCAGTAAATATTTTCTCCCCTGCCCCCGCACTAACCATTCTCTTCAACTTCCTGCCAGACAAATAATACTTTACTATGACTTTGGTCTCGCGGCAGGATGTTTAAAAAAAACCAGGCAATCTCTGCAGCCTGAAAGTAAAGTGATTAGGAGATGTTAAGGAAGTCTCATAGACTTGCATGGGACTTCCGGTACATTTCCTTATCGTGTTTCTCTCGGGCTGCGAAGATTGCCTAGGAAGGTGTCGGTACAGCTACAAACTATAATATATATGTATATGTATATATATATATATATATATATATATATATATATATTTATTATTATTATTATTATTATTATATATTATTTTTTTTTTTTATATATAATATGTACCAAATTTTATCAAATTATCTACAGCCTTTCTGAAGTCATGCTGAAACATATATACACACATACTTTGAGTTATATATATATATATATATATATATATATATATATATATACACACACACACACACATATCGTACAACAAGAGCCTAGGAGGTATATCACACTCTCTTTGTTTCTATTTGTGCATTTTATGGAGCGTGTGCATCACGACACAAGCAAGATATTGAATGCTACACAATTTTTTTCTTTTCAACCTTACATGCCATACATGCTATAGAAAAGAATGTTTTTGTTTGAAATATGGTTTTGGTTTAAACAGGCATTGTACTACAGAAACCGTTTTCTTCCTTCTGGAAAAGAGCATTATTTCAAGGAAACATTGCCAATAAGTCTCAGTGAGAACCAGTACCCCCATAGCTATGCCAAAGACCTCTTATTCATCTAATCAGAACCCTGTTTTGTAGTGAAGAGAGGCAAGAGCCCTAAATTAGTTGTCTATTGATGGTTTTGCAACAGCTGAATATCCACAATTTGGAGATCACTACTCTAATTTGCATACTTCTTCCCCATGGAACATTGACTTCATATACTAGCTGTACCCTTCACAGTAGTCTGGAAGGGCCTTCAAAGTAGCTAAAGCCCCATCAGCCCTTTTAGCTCTGACGCTATATTGACAAAGTGACATGGGAAATGGTAACTCCCAGTTGTTCATTTATTCATACATTTCAAAGAGGAGAAACAGAAAATTAAAGGACAAGTATCATGTAAAAAAAAAGTATCCCCTATCCTTCGGAGGTTTAGATCGCAAGGGGTCCGAGCGCTGGGGCCCCCCGTAATCTCCGGTTTAGACCCCCGGCTCTCCTTTACAGCAGCGCGTCACGTTCCCCGCCCTAAGCAGGGGGCCACCCCCCTCTATATAGTTCTATGGGAGAGCTAAAGATTGCCGAACGGCTCTGCCATAGAGCTATGTGGAGGGGGCATGGCAGGCCCTTGCTTCGGGCGGGGGTTGCCACCCCTGCTGTAGAGGAGAGCTGGGGCTCAGAACGGGGATAGGGGATCCTTTTTTTTTTTTTTTTTTTTTTACATTATACTTGTCCTTTAATAGTTGCTTGCTAATTGAGTGTGAGCATGAGAGACAAAAGGGGCAAACATCAATGTAGAAAGCACGAGAGGAGGACATTGATCACCATTGATCAACATTTTTAGAAACTTACAGAAACTTCCTATACTTGTCTGACCGCATACATCGCCCTTGAGGCTACAGTCACACTTCCATCAGAAATGTTCAGTGTAAAATGTTAGTTATTTGCTATGTCTTTCTCAGTAATAAAGTCATCTATTTTATTATTGATGTGACCCGGCTCATGACTTACTGACATTTCCAGGCTTGTTATTTCTCTTCTGCATCCACAGTTAGTCATCAACGCAGCTCTGGGGTTTGACACCTTTGTGGTGATGAGACATGGGCTGAAGAAAGGGAAGCAGGAGGAGGCCAATGATTCACTCTCCGGTATTCCTGGCTCATCTGATCTCCTGGGCTCCTCTCTCTTCTCCAACATCCCCGGATACAAACTCGGCTGCTATTTCTGTAATGACGTGGTGGCGCCAGGAGATGTAAGTGTGAAATCGGTGCTATCTTTTTATTGGTACAGTTTATTCCTTGTCTGCAGGTAAAAGATTACCCTCATCTCTTCTGAGATGTCTCATTTCTATTTTTGCAAACGTGTTTTTAAGTGAAAAATTTTAATAGGTTTGTTTGAAATTGGAAGTAAATATTTCATAAAAGAATTATTTTAATTAAAGGGGTATTCCAGTATAAAAAAAAAATGTGTGTTGCTGAGGCTGGGGTAAAAATGAAAAATAAAATGATACTTACCTATCCAGTTCCCTACAGATCCTGGTGCAGCTACTTCTTGTTTCCTGCTGCTCCTTTCTTTTTCCTGCTTCCGAGAGGAGTTGTTGAAGTAGGACCTGCCCTCTCAGTCAATGATTGGCCAAAATGGGACACCACTGCGGCCAATAAATGGCTGATTGGGCAGGCTCTGCTCCACCCCCTTGTCTTGAAAGCATGGAGAAGAGTCAAACTGATAGGGACTGGATGGAGCTGAATGGACGTGGCAGGGGACCAGGGTAGGTATCTATTTTTTTTTCCCCCCACAGTGGATAGATAATACCGAGCACCGAGCAAGTACCGAGCTGACCACAATCCTCTTTGTGGTGCTCTGCACACAAGTGTAAGGGCCACAAGAGCAATTAAGACTTGGCAAGGCAGAAGAACGCTGTGCAACACTCTCCAGGAGCAGTAAAGGACAGAGCTTTATTATCCACAAATGGTCAAGATGCTGACAGGACCCTTTGAATTATTCACCATTTGCGGATAATGAAGCTCCATTCTTTACTGCCCCTGGTGAGTGCCACACATGGTTCTTCCTCTTGCTGAAGTCTAAATGCTTTTTTTTTAATTTATTTATTTTTGCCCCAGCAACACGGCAACATATTAAAAATATTTTATACTGGAATATTCCCTTAACTTTTTTTATAATTATCCTGTTAAGTATTCATCTAACTTGCATAAATGATGTGGGCGCTAGAAAAGTTCTGTTTTCTTATATATTTAGCCATGTAGTGCCACGTTTAGTAAACTTCAAATAATTCATTAGTAACACTGCTTTCCCATTTATGTACAAATGACCAAATCTACAGATTAAGTGATAGTATATTGCTAGAATATACGATGGCATCCTGGGTGATTAAGCCTCGACACCTCCAGCCACCTACTCTACAGGGAATTTTAACCCTATTCACTTGAATGAAGCTGTATTTCAGTTTCCTGCCAGTTGCACTCTCAAATACCTGCTGTATTGGAAAAAGGCAGAGGTCATTTTTAGGGTCCTTTAAGGCAAGTAGACAATTACCTGATATATACTAGTTGATCAGCGCTCATTGAAAGGACCATTTCAATGTCCCAGTTATTGAGGGTGAATGACAATTACAAACTGTTGCTCGATCATTACTGCAGCCGGTCACTTCCATCATTGTTGGCAGCACATCCCCTTTTACCCACATAAAGGATGTGATCAGCCGACAAATGAATGTTTACTGCTTTGCCAGACAATTGCTCAGTCTTTTATACGATGCAATAATTGGGCTGTCCGACCTATAATCACCCTGTGTAAAAGAGCCTTTAGATTTGATGGGGGGGCGGACTGCCAATATTATGTGGTGTCCCAACATTTTGCATTAACCTTCTAAAAAGGAGTACCCTTTAATGAATGAAAATGTGCACTATGTATTTTTTCTTACATCTCACACTGATGCCATCGGGCCATATGCCACAGTGTCACAGTGTTAAACACATGGCAAATATTAAAGCTGGCCTTTTATGGCATATCCCTCCAATAGCACATGTAAGTGGAAATTAAATATGGGCATGTTGCATTTTGGTATACATGATTCTTTATTTTGCTGGCTTGTTTCTATCTGTACTTTTGAATACACATGTATACTTATACAGGATTACAGGGAGATCAGAGAAAATATCTGTTGGACAAAGAAGTTGTATCTCTCCACAAAGGGCTTCGAGATGTAAATATAAAGACCCCAGCAGTTGCTAAAATGACGGAAGCTCTCAGCTATACACAATGCCCATTTGTTTCAGCTCTGCTTGGAGAGCAGTGCATGCGATGTATGAATTTATAGAAAGGACATTGTTTTGTCTTGCAAGTTGACCAAAGATTTCAACAATCTACGACTGAGTAATTATTGAAACACGATAAATTTTGGGCAAGGCCCAGGTGAATGGCTGAGCAGTTGTGTACTGTTAAACTTTAGCCCTTTAAATGCACAGTACCACCTATTGGTGCTCTTTGTTTATTAGCTGTTAGTAGCAGTATCTATAGATGACCACTTTTGTTTCTTGTTTCTTTAGTCCACTAGAGACCGCACTCTGGATCAGCAGTGTACTGTGAGCCGGCCAGGTCTATCCATGATAGGTGGAGCTTTGGCAGTGGAACTAATGGTGTCAGTTTTACAGCATCCGGAAGGGTAAGTTGAAATAGGTTTTACATATATATTATATTAAAGAGGGATACCTTGCTCTAAATTCTCTAAATGTTTTTAACAGGTTTGACTTCCAATTCTGGGACATTCACCTATTAGTAGGGCAGGTATTTGAAAAACCTGTCCTCGGATTACTAACCCCTGCACTATTGGTTCCCAATAGTAACAGATTAAAACAAACCAACACACTTTGGGTAGTCAAGTTCTGACCTTTTCTTACCTTTTGTATGTTACCTACTTTTTACTATGAGTTGAGAAGACACAGTGTGTGCCCCTAGTGCATCATCAGAGGGTAACAGAGGAGGTGGATGAATAATTGCCCTTACCACATTTAGAGCACAACATCTGTACAGGCTGATATATATACAGTATAGTACGATCAGGTTGGTCACCCTGGATCAGCCAGAGTTCCTTACTGGATTCAGCAGTAGTCTTGTAGATTTGACTATGGAAAAAAGATCTTATACTCAAACTGAAGTTTATTAATAAAATTGTTTGGATTAGGGGCTGCGCCAGTATTTGATCTTTTTTCCATACATCAAATCTATTACTTTTTACTAAGTAATATTTGGCAAGGGTTAAGAGAGTGTCTGCAGGATCTGAACTGGGTTTGTTTTTAATTCTTTTCCATGAAGACATTAAGGTCTAATAATGTCAGTAATAATATTTAGTACTTTCCAGTTTGAAGGAAACATCATGTACAGATGAAGTCAGGTATTACAAAGCAATCAACAATTCACATAAATGGAGTGAGGGCCTTGTTCATAAGAGCTTACAATTTATGAGAAAATAAGGGAGACACAAGGGGACAATGTGCTTGTTTTATGCAATTGTGCAGGTGTGCTGCTGTCAAGGATGGCGGCTGTTTAGGCCTTAAAATGTGCGTGACTGCCGCTGTATACTGCTGAGTGCCGACACAAGAAACACACACCAGACAAAATGTTGGTATATATCTCCTTCTCAGCATACTGGATAAGGAGCTGTCCCAAGGAGTTCTGTTTATTATACGGAAGTACATTGGTTTTTACATTTTGATTGGTTATTTGAGTATTGCGTCTGTATATATTAGCATATTAAACGTTCATTTCTTTCTTGTCCGTAGTTCACTGATGTTGCCATCCTCCTATTCTACCAGAAAATTCTGGATATATCTGCCCTTCTGCACAGTCTATCTTTCTTCAAACATTTTGTCTCCAACTTTCAACTCCTCTTCTTACCTTGCGTCGTTTGGCCTCGTCCCAAGGTCTTCATCTTATTGGTCACAAGCACATAGCAAGCTGATATATCGCATAAGGAAAATAATGTTTTTTTTCTGCAGAATGTTAGCATATATATCTATTTTTAATATATATATATATATATATATATAAATATATATATATATATATGTGTGTGTGTATTGATCAAAATAATCAGTAATCAAAATCATAATGGCCATCCTTATCACCTCCAGCAGTTGCAAAACTACATCTCCCAGCATGCCTGGACAACCAAAGGCTGTGGGCTCAAACTAGAGAGAGAACTAAATAGAAGCCCACACAGAAAATCTAGAAAAAGAAAAGAACGGCGGCAGAATTCTTGTAAATGAAAGTGGTGGGGTTTATTACATAATATACTGCACATAAGAAACACAGCAGCAATGTTTCAATCCCCTTTTGGGATGGGGCTTGAAAAGGATTCAGAAAGTAGATTGAAATGTTGCTGTGTTCCTGATGTGCGTCAGGTATGGTTAGCGTTATTTCAAGAGAGTTTTACTGGGCCTATTAAATCCCAAAAAATAATACATGATAAGTTCCAGCTTACCGATTGCTATCCAAAACAATTGGATGGTACAGTGACCCCTCGACCTACGATGGCCCCGACATATGATAATTTCAACATGCGATGGCCTCTCAGAGGCCATCGCATGTTGAAGGCAACATCAACATACGATGCTTTTTTATGTTGGGGCCATCGCATAAACGGCTATCCGGCAGCACAGACTGCTTCAGCTACCGCCGAATAGCGGTTTACGGTGCCCCATGAGCTCCTGTGAGGTCTCTTATCTGTCCTCGGGGCTCCAGCGCGTCCTCTTCGGGATCCCCTGCATCGTCGGCACCCTCCATCGACATCCTCACGTCGCTGCGCACGCCGTCCCGTCATCTAATAGGAGCGGCGTGCGTAGCGGCGTGATGGCGGTGACAGAGAGCGCGGATGCCGGGGAAGTAGAGGCCTTGCTGGAGCGTCGGGGACACCCCGGGGACGCGGCGACAGCGATGGACGGCGACATCCCGGGCAGCGGTGACGAGCGGTGACGGTCCGGAGCTGCGGGGACAGGTGAGTACAACTTCCTCTAACAGTGGTCTTCAACCTGTGGACCTCCAGATGTTGCAAAACTACAACACCCAGCATGCCCGGACAGCCAACGGCTGTCCGGGCATGCTGGGTGTTGTAGTTTTGCAACATCTGGAGGTCCGCAGGTTGTAGACCACTATCCTATACTTTACATTGCACGGATCCCTCAACATACGATGGTTTCAACAAACGATGGTCCGTTTGGAACGGATTACCATCGTATGTTGAGTGACCACTGTACAATGGTAATCTGGATGGTTGAGTAGGGAATGATACTCACTGGGGGAGATTTATCAAAACCTGTCCAGAGGAAAAGTTGCTGTGTTACCCATAGCAACCAATCAGATTGTTTCTTTCATTTTGAAAAGGCCTCTGAAAAATGAAAGAAGCGATCTGATTGGTTGCTATGGGCAACTCAGCAACTTTTCCTCTGGACAGGTTTTGATAAATCTCCCCCAATGAGTTTTTATTGGTTCCTTTTTCTGTTTGCAGTATTTGTGATTTGTTGTTACATGGTAATGTCTTATTATTGATGTCCACATAAATGTTGTATCCATGGAGACCAACATTTGATGGTACTTGTGAGGGATGGGATGTTCTTGCTCAAATGATCTTTGTTTTAGATTTCGATTGACCATGTTTTATATAGTTTGACAATAAAGTTTTATAGCACATACTCATTGCATTTGTTGCAAGTATAAGTGCATTTTGTCATTGTAACACACAAACATAAGCGGTCTCATGTCATTTTTTTCTTGTCAGAGGTTATGCCATGGCAAGTAGCAGTGATGATCGGATGAATGAGCCTCCAACCTCCTTGGGCCTTGTACCACATCAGGTAATTTATATTTTATTCTAGCAGGTATGGCTGTAAAGTCTACGATAAGTTTGTTGAAAGGGATATTCTCATATGGTTTATACATAACCCACACCATTCTTTAGACTAGTGGCCTCCCTAGCCATGTTTATTTGGGTTTTAGTGGCCCAAGGTGGTTAGACTTACGTAAACAATCGAGGGCCATTTCCATACCTCTCATAAATGTGAATGGGAGTTATAATATAAGTGTGGACTAGCTGTCTATTTCTATCATCGGGGGTAATCCGGACTATAACAGGTGAATAAGTGTCTGGTCACAAAGAGTCCAACCATTGGGACTTCTTGATCTCGAGAATAGGTACCCAAGTCTCCAATCGGAATGGAGTGGCAGGTCACTTAAGAGCACCGCTCTTCTGTTTGTTGTCTATGGGAGATCACAAGGAGTCCAAATTGTCACACACTTATCCCCTATCCTGTGGATAGAGATTCCCCTTTAGGGTAGGGTCACACATAACGGATCTGCAGCGTATTTTACGCTGCAGATCCGCCGGTGACCCGACCCAATTTGTGCCTCCAGCTGTTGCCACCCCCCATTCCCCCACCTCTCCCCACCCCTGGCCAGCTCGCAGCGGCAATCCGCCGCTACGAGCAGCCACACAGGGGGCCTGTGAGTCGGTGAATGCACTCTGACATTGCGTAGCAGCCGCGATGTCTGAGTGCACTGCGTATGTGAGGTCTGAGTGGACTCGGTGGCTCGCAGGCCCCCTGTGTGGCTGCTCGTAGCGGCGGATTGCCGCTGCGAGCAGGCCAGGTGCAGGGCAAAGTGGGGGAACGGGGGGTGGCAACAGCTGGAGGCACAAAATGGGTCGGGTCACTGGCAGATCTGCAGCGTAAAATACGGTGCGGATCCGTTACGTTTGACCCTACCCTGAAATATCTTCAAATAAGCTCTGAAAAATAGATAGGTCATTATAGTCAGAACATTTGTGTTTGAGGGACATAATGTCTTGACCTTAGAGGGACCTTTCTTCCCGATTCACCGTACATGACAAGTGCAAAGTGTTATAGATGATAAAATCTTGTTCCTTACCATCACCGGGAGATATTTCTGCCAGCAGCTATTGTGAGGATATACAGTTTTAAAGGTGTCCTTCCCCAGGTCTGTAAGTAGTCCCCTGGTAAGAAGCCATCCTCTACTAGTCCTATCTGCTCGGGATGTAATCACACCCCCTCAGCGTTGACAGCCTAGGCATAGTCAGCGCCATTGCTCTGCCCTGTCTGCTCAGGGAGCAGTGCGGTCATGCGGACACATTTCAAGGTCTCCCGTGGATAGTAAGGAAGAAAACGTTACCAAATATAACGCATTGCCACGCTTTATATATGGTAAAATCTCATGAAACGTTGCCTTTAATAATACATGAATTCTCGCGTTGCTGCTGCTCAAAGTATGTCAGAATTACTGCACATAGACCTGTAGGCTAGATTGCTGCATGTACCACAGAATATAACCCTCAAATAGACAGCTACATGCTCCATCAAAGCATTGCCAAAGCATGGCATCCCCCCCACTATATGTCTTAGGTCATTGTAGCTGGTCATAGCAAACAACCAATGGTATTGATATAAGTATATTCAGTAGTTATATTGATAAGGAAGATCAGGGCAGGACATGGTCTACATCAGTGGTCTTCAACCTGCGGACCTCCAGATGTTGCAAAACTACAACTCCCAGCATCCCCGGACAGCCGTTGGCTGTCCGGGCATGCTGGGAGTTGTAGTTTTGCAACATCAGGAGTTCCGCGGGTTGAAGACCACTGGCCTAGATACTTTTTCTCACCCTGATGTTCTGTTGCAATAAATTTAAATTTTGATGGGGGGGGGGGATGCACATTTCACATTTAATTGGGTTTATTTCTTTCCTTGTATTATGTAATGTTCACACATTCCACATCTAAGTAATATGACTAGAGATGAGCGAATTTACAGTAAATTCGATTCGTCACGAGCTTCTCGGCTCGGCAGTTGATGCTTTATCCTGCATAAATTAGTTCAGCTTTCCGGTGCTCCGGTGGGCTGGAAAATGTGGATACAGTCCTAGAAGACTCTTTCCTAGGAATGTATCCACCTTTTCCAGCCCACAGGAGCTCCTGAAAGCTGAACTAATTTATGCAGGAAAAGTCATCAACTGCCGAGCCGAAAAGTTTGTGACGAATCGAATTTACTGTAAATTCGCTCATCTCTAAATATGACACACAGTGCGGATAGAAGGCCGGTAATACCTAGCAGCTGTTATCAGACGAGGCAGCTTATACTTGTGATTGAATTTACACTGCAGGAGTTGCGGGATGCAGTGTTGTTACCTCGGCCTACTGTTCTCCAATGCGTACAGTGTGCCAATGCTATTCTGTATTAAATGTTTACATTTCTCTTTTTCTTGTAAAGCGTGCATTCTGAATATTGAACACTAGGGGGGACTGTGGTTTCATGTATTCTTTTCAGTTCGTTGCACAATGGTAAAGTAAAGGGACAGTTATGTAATCAGTCATATAAGAAAAATTGTGTTGTTCAATCCTTTTTTTTTTTTTGTTTCAGATCAGAGGATTTTTGTCAAGATTTGACAATGTTTTGCCTGTCAGCCTTGCTTTTGACAAGTGTACAGCCTGTTCTCTAAAGGTAATGTGCTGCGTTAAGATCTTATCTCTTTCAATTGTAGCTGCTGCACCATTTTTTATTTTAGTTTTTTTTATAATTGTGTTTTTATTTGACATTTTTATATTTCACAACACGTTACAGAACAAAGATGATAAAAGCAAAATTAGAAACATCATGAAGGTAGTATGACAGGTCATAGGATGAACCTAACATTTTTTTTAAGCAAGAATATCCGTCCAAGTATTTCAGCAAAACACATAACTGCTTTCATGTATATTCTCTTCAGTCCACCAAGGGGAAAATCGCTTAAAGGGGTACTCCGCCCTAGAGATCTTATCCTATATCCAAAGGATAGGGGATAAGATGTCTTAAATGGGGGGGGGGGGGGAGTCCCGCCGCTGGGGACCTCCGCCATCTCTGCTGCGGCACGCCAGACATCCAGTGCACGAAGCAAACTTCGCTCCATGCTAGATGACTGGCGATGCAGGGTGGTGGCTCGTGACGTCATGGCCACGCCCCACTCATGACATCATAGCCACTCCCCCTCAATGCAAATCCCATAGACTTCGCTCCATGACAGATGACTGGCAATGCGGGGTGGTGGCGTCATGGCCACGCCCCACTCATGACGTCACAGCCACTCCCCCTCAATGCAAGTCCCATAGACTTGCATTGAGGGGGAGTGGCCGTGACGTCATGAGCGGGGCGTGGCTGTAATGTCTCGAGCCTTTGGCTCTGCACCTGACGCTCTAAACGAACGCCGGGTGCAGCAGGGAGATCGCCTTTGGACAGGGAATAAGATGTCTAGGGGCAGAGTACCCCTTTAATGCTGCACCATTTTAGAGGCAGTCTTTGTGAAATACTTTTTTTTTTATATATAGTTATTATCAGTTCATTTTCTCCACACTTCTCCATGACTTTCTGTTGTGCTCTAACTACCATTAAAATTAAATAACTGTAAAGAACAGCATCTCTGAGCACTAGATAGATGACAGATCTATAATTATATATAATATATATATATTATATAAATTATTTTTATTTGTTTTAATAAAGGCCTCATTCACATTATTGTTTTGGGTTACGTTGCTGGTTTTCCAGCAAGTTATTCTTATGTGTATCACTCGCACAAAAAAATTTTCCCCCGCAAATGGACTTCATTGACCAGCTGGCAGAGTAATGTGTTTTGAGCCTTTCTCCCTTTTTTCGCACAATATTCAGGGGTTTCCTGTCACTTGCGCAAATGTATAAAGGGACGTGTGTAGCATAATAAATTTTGCGTAGCAACTGGGAATACCACACAATTGCGCAGATGGTTTTGCATTGCTCAAAAATTCTCCCCTAAACTCAAATCACATATTAGTTGGCTTCATTTATGCCATAATCTTGTAGCAGAATTCTGGCACAATTTTGACTTACTGTGTGCATTTTGAGAGATACCTCCTTTTATCACAGCCGTTGCAGTGGAAAAAGTGCATAAAACATGTTTACATTTTTTTATGTGCAAAATGAGCCTGACTTGACACATTATCAATATTTTAGGGGGATTTCCCTTCTAAAAAATTTACCCCTATCCACAGGATAGGGGATAATTAGCTGATCACAGGGTATTTGATGCGTGCCAGCACTCCATTCCTTCAACAAAGAACAGTTTCCAGCGGTTCCTAAAGGCTGTCATGGCATGCTGGGAGGTACAGTTTTGCAACAGCTGTAAATACATTGTTTGTTTGGAAAACACTGCCATAGAGAATAAATGAAGCAGTGGCACGCATACTGGGATCCCTGTTCCTGAGATTGCAAGAGGGGGCCCAGAGGTCAGACCCCCATAATCAGACGGTTATTTCCTATATACAAGAACAAACTTTCCAAGATGGGAAAACCCATTCAAAGGGGAACTCTGTTACAGAAAATCATATTCTCTATCCACAGGGGGGCGTCCCCGCTATCCCCTGCCAGGCAGCACGGCTCTCGCCATGCGCAGAGCAAACTCCACTCTGTGCACAGATTACTGCCAACTACGGCACAAAGCTGTGGCCCACATGCCCCCTTATGTATCTCTATGCCCCTCAATGGCCCATGGTTTAAAAAGGCAGCTGGTGCCGTGGCCATGTTAAAGGTGTACTCCAGGGGAACTAAACCCATAACACATCCTTTTTCTCTCATCAAACTATTGTCTAAATATAATTAATTAGCTATATAGAGCAGTTTCCCCTCTTTGGTTGTCACTTACGTGCATGAAGTGAGGGAATAACATCATCCAGTGATCCACTCTGTCTCTGTCTGAATCCCTCTCTGAAAGCAACCCCCACCCTCCTGAGAAACACAGACCATGTGGTTTCTGCCCTGCACTGATGAGTTTTGCTCCCTTTAGTGCTGAGAACTGGGAGGTGTGTGCAGCCTTAGCCAATCAGAATCTCTCTCTGCTGCTTAGAGCCATAGGGAGGGGACTGCTCTCAGAGATTGAGCTGGCCTAGCAGAGCTGCAATAATTGCTGGGAGAGGAAGGCAAGGGGAGGGAAGATGGCAAAAAATATCAAGCAACCAGAGAATACAACAGAAGCCACAGGAGCCATGCAAATCAGGCAGGATGGTTTACAGGGAACATATTCCGGAAGTGTGATGACTTTGGAGCTTTTTTTTATATATATACTTCCTTGGAGTACCCCTTTAAATCAATGAGCTGCCGAGACTGACGAGTGACGCCTCTGAGGTCAAACTTTACGTCGAGACACCGAGCCTCCAACTTGGCCTGCCTGAGCCCACAGTAGAGATGCAAGCCAGGGGAGGATGCAGTGGGCGGGGGATCAGGGGAATGTGGGTAATGATGGGGCTCTGGGGGGAGATGGCACAGGGAAAGATCAAGGGGTTTAATAATGTGGCACAGGGCCAGGGGGGATGATGTGGTACAGAGTTTGGCAAGAGGGGAATGAAATGACACAGAGAAGGATCAAGGGGGTTATAATGTGGCACAAGGGGAATGAGGGGGGTCAAGGGGAATGAAAAAGCACAGGGTAGGGATCAAGGGTTTGGGAATGATGTGGCATGGGGGGAGGGGGGAGTCAAGAGGGGGAATGAAGTGACACAAAGGAGGGTGAAAGGATGGATGAAATTGCACAGGGGTTGTTGTGTGTGGGGGGGGGGGTGTGATAAAATGTCTCAGGGTGATTGAAACAAGGGGTTGCAGCCACTCTTGTAATGCTGATACTGGTATCACTTTGTGCATCGTAGGAAGTGCAATGTAATGCGTACAATTGGCGGTATGGCGAGGCGTGTGTCACCAAACTATGTATGTCGAAAAAGGGTGTCACCAACAGAAAAAGTTTGGAAAGATTAGGCGTAAACCAGTTTTTCCCAACCAAGTTGCCTCCAGCTGTAGCAAAACTACAACTCCCAGCATGCCTGGACAGCCTTTGGCTGTCCGGGCATGCTGGTAGTTGTAGTTTTGCAACAGCTGGAGGCACTCTGGTCAGGGAACACTGCTGTACACAATCCCCAGATAAGTTGTTAAGGGCAACATAAAATACTACATCTGCTCATTATTGCCAGAAAATATGGAATGGAGACGAGAAGTTCCTATAAAGACTTCACCCTACACATGTTTCTTCTTGTAGCCAGATGTGTCTTTTATCTCCCTCCTCAGCTCTTGCCAAGTTCCCCACTGGCTTCTCCACTGGTTGGAACTATCAGAACATTTGAAGGAAATTGGATTGTGAGTGCAGACAAGGGGATTTCTGCAAGAAGTGGGTTAGAGGGTTTGATGTTTTCCTGTATGATACTCTGATAAATAAGAAGAGATTGCATCCATATTACTTATTCCTGCAGCAGGGTAATAAAAGGTAGTGTGATATTGGGCTGTAATTATATAGTGTTAGCATAGAGGACATGATCCCCTTTGAGGTGGGATTTTATTATGAGCGTATGTAGATAAATTGATCAAACAGTGGACTTGGTTGCTAGAATGAAGGGGTATGGTGCTCTGTACACCCTGGCCCTCTTCTCCATTCATTTCAATGTCCTTTTCAGTTCTCTGCACAGTACAAGGGTCTGAGCAGAGAAAGCGTTAACGGGTCCTCCTACCCAGGACTGGTGCAAGGACTTTTGCCACCCTAGGCAAAAGCTAATTTTGCCGCTCCCTTAACTCCTCCCATTGATACTTCACACCTTACTACTGGGGTGACACACTGTAACAAACCCCCTCCTCATGTAATATCCTTACTACTGAGGGGACACACTGTAACAAACCCCCTCCTCATGTTATCTCTTTACTACTGGGCTGACACACTGTAACAAACCCCCTCCTCATGTAATATCCTAACTACTGAGGGGACACACTGTAACAAACCCCCTCCTCATGTTATCTCTTTACTACTGGGGTGACACACTGTAACAAATCCCTTCCTCATGTAATCACCTTACTACTGGGTTGAAATCTTAGTGGCTGTCAGGACACGGAGAAATAATTTTCTTGTGGAGGGCAGAACGGCACCCCCATCAAGAGGGCGCTCTAGACCACTGGTTCTCAACCTTTTTGGCGACTGTACCCCCAAAGGCTGAAAGTATGTCCGTGGGTACCCCCTTGCGTGGAACTTGTGCGCGAGGAGTACCCACGGACAAAAGGCGTGTTCTTACCTTTATACTAATACAGCCCCCTTCCATCTCCCCTCCATCTTAATCCCCTTGTGCTATTATTCCCCCTCCATCTTAATCCCCTTGTACTTTTATTCCCCCCTCCATCTTAATCTCCTTGTGCTATTATTCCCCCTCCATCTTAATCCCCTTGTGCCATTATTATCCAATATGGCAAAAGGGATTTAAGATGGAGGGGGGGATAATGGCACAAGGGGATTAAGATGGAGGGAGGAATAATCAACCCCCCCCCCCCCTCCATCTTAATCTCTTGTGCCATTCCCCCTTCCTCTGATAACCCTTTTGCCTTTTCGTATAATAATGGCACAAGGGGATTAAGATGGAGGGGGGAAAAATGGCAAAACTGGATCAGAGGGAGGGGGGAATAATGACACAAGGGGATTAATATGGAGGGGGGTTGATTATTCCCCCCTCCATATTAATGCCTTGTGCTTTATTACTCCCCATCCCCCCTCTGCCATTATCCCTCTCCCCCACCATCTTAATGCCTTGTGATCCGTCCCATACAGTCCCCCTCTGGCCCATACAGTTGTTTTTTTTATCTTTTTTTTTTGTTTACCTTGGCATCCTGCGGTCCCCTGTTGTGTTCCTTCATGCAGTGCGTCCCGTTCAGCAGGGCCGCACTGACGTGTGATGTCCTCCTGCGCTGTGCTGCAAGTCCGCGCAACATCAGGGGAGGTCACACGTCTTCCCGGCAACCACACAGCTCACTTACAGTAGCCGCGGCCGCAGCTCGGGCCGTGCTACTGTACAGTGAGCTGCCGCAACTATGCTCTGTCAAATACTAGCCAATGCATGGCCGGTATTTGACAGCGCTTACGCGTAACCCCGCTCAACCGGTGGCGTACCCCTAGGGGTACGCGTAACCCGGGTTGAGAACCCAGGCTCTAGACGGCTGTCTATTTTGCCTACAGGTGAAGCCGGCCTTGCTCCCACCCGCTTTTCACTGTGGAGGTGCCTGCGGTTAGACCTTCACCCATCAGCAAGTCTCTGTGCTGTCATTTACTACAGTAGAATTTTTTTTTTACTATTCTGACCATCCAAAACCCATATCTTTTTTTATACACTGCTCAAAAAAATAAAGGGAACACGAAGATAACACATCCTAGATCTGAATGAATGAACTAATTGTATTAAATACTTTCATCTTTACATAGTCGAATGTGCTGACAACAAAATCACACAAAAATTATCAATGGAAATCAAATTTATCAACCCATGGAGGTCTGGATATGGAGTCACACTCAAAATCAAAGTGGAAAACCACACTACAGGCTGATCTAACTTTGATGTAATGTCCTTAAAACAAGTCAAAATAAGACTCAGTAGTGTGTGTGGTCTCCACATGCCCGTATCAACTCCCTACAATGCCTGGGCGTGTGCCTGATGAGGTGGCGGATGGTCTCCTGAGGGATGTCCTCCCAGACCTGGACTAAAGCATCCGCCAACTCCTGGACAGTCTGTGGTGCAACGTGGCGTTGGTGGATGGAGCGAGACATGATGTCCCAGATGTGCTCAATCAGATTCAGGTCTGGGGAACGGGTGGGCCAGTCCATATCATCAATGCCTTCCTCTTGCAGGAACTGCTAACACACTCCAGCCACATGAGGTCTAGCATTGTCTTGCATTAGGAGGAACCCAGGGTCAACCGCACCAGCATATGGTCTCACAAGGGGTCTGAGGATCTCATCTCAGTACCTAATGGCAGTCAGGCTACCTCTGGTAAGCACATGGAGGGCAGTGCGGCCCCCCAAAGAAATGCCACTCCATGCAATAACTGACCCACCGCCAAATCGGTCATGCTGGAGGATGTTGCAGGCAGCAGAACTTTCTCCATGGTGTCTCCAGACTCTGTCACGTCTGTCACATGTGCTGAGTGGGAATCTGTTTTCATCTGTGAAGAGCATAGGTGGCTAGTGGCGAATTTGCCAATATTGGTGTTCTCTGGCAAATGCCAAACGTCTTGCACAGTGTTGGGCTATAAGCACAACCTCCACCTGTGGAGGTTGTGCCCTCATATTACCCTCATGGATTCTGTTTCTGACCATTTGAGTGGACACATGCACATTTGTGGCTTGCTGGAGGTTATTTTGCAGGGCTCTGGCAGTGTTCCTCCTGCTCCTACTTGCACAAAGGCAGAGGTAAAGGTAGTGGTCCTGCTGCTGGGTTGTTGCCCCCTATGGCCTCC
Source organism: Hyla sarda (assembly GCF_029499605.1). Classification (NCBI taxonomy): domain Eukaryota; kingdom Metazoa; phylum Chordata; class Amphibia; order Anura; family Hylidae; genus Hyla; species Hyla sarda. The sequence continues at coordinate 79,185,236 of NC_079194.1, read as the reverse complement.
TCCACGTCTTCTGATGTACTGGCCTGTCTCCTGGTGGCGCCTCCATGCTCTGGGCAGACAGACACAGCTGACAGACACAGCAAACCTTCTTGCCACAGCTCGCATTGATGTGCCATCCTGGATGAGCTGCACTACCTGAGCAATTTGTGTGGGTTGTAGACTCCGTCTCATGCTACCACTAGAGTGAAAGCACCGCCAGCATTCAAAAGTAACCAAAACATCAGCCAGGAAGCATAGGAACTGAGAAGTGGTCTGTGGTCACCCCCTGCAGGATCACTCCTTTATTGGGGGTGTCTTGCTAATTGCCTATATTTTCCACCTGTTGTCTGTTCCATTTGCACAACAGCATGTGAAATTGATTGTCAATCAGTGTTGCTCCCTGAGTGGACAGTGATATTTCACAGAAGTGTGATCGACATGGAGTTACATTGTGTTGTTTAAGTTTTCCCTTTATTTATTTGAGCAGTGTATTTTTATTGTTTTTCCAGTTACATAGCTGTATGACAACTGTGCATGACTAGTCTAAAAATGTACCATATTATCTATAAAAAAATGTGGAGAAATTAAGTTTTTCTATTTTTGGGGAGGATTTCTATTTACAGCTTTCACTGTGCAGTGAAACTGAAATACTAAATGGGCACTGTCACTTTAAAAAACAACTTTTGACTGTGTTGTGGAGACAAGTTAAAAGTTTTGATTGGTCAGTGTCTAGGTGTTCATAACCCAAATAATCACTAGAACAAGTTGGGAGAAGAGTACACAAAGTGCTTTCTCTCCTACCTCTGTGCCAAGCTGTGTAGAGAAAAAAACCTATATAACATGCAGTGCATTGTGCCTGGCAATAATAGAAGTACTAAGATGACAGACCTGGAGGCCTTCACTAGGCCTCCAACTGCGATGAGAACCCAAAGGCACCCCCACAGCCTGAGGAGAGAGGGAGCGGTCAGATGCTGGAGGGAGTCCTCTCCCTCTGTCTAACCACGAAGATCCTATAGTTACTATTGACCACCTAAATGGCCAAGCTGTAATGTATAGCTCATGCCTGTTGTACATGGAAGCCACTTTGTACATTCCCTGGCAACATCTGCCGTACATATACGATTCCTCTTGAAAACCTCCCTGTGCCTTTTATATAATATGATATACCGTATTTTTTTCGCCCTATAGGACGCATCGGCGTATAAGACGCAACCTATTTTTAGGTGCAAAATCTAAAAAATTTAAGATTTTGAACCCAATAGTGGTCTTCAACCTGCGGACCTCCAGATGTTGCAAAACTACAACTCCCAGCATGCCCGGACAGCCGTTGGCTGTCCGGGCATGCTGGGAGTTGTAGTTTTGCAACATCTGGAGGTCCGCAGATTGAAGACCACTGCATAGGAGGTAATACGTGTCCCCGCGGCTCCGGACTCGTCACCGCTGCCCTGGATGTTGCTCCATCGCTTTCGCCGTGTCCCCCGTCGCTCTGCTGCCGGCCTGCTGCTGAAAGTCTCTGCTGCCTGCCGAGTATCCTCGCTCTCCGTCGCCGTCGTTATGCACGCCGACGCACGTACGTCGCACATACGCGATGACGTGATGACGAGGAAGGAGAGCACCGCCCATACAGGGGATCCCTGAACGGAGAAGACACCGAGGAGGCAGGCAAGGTCCCTCCCGGTGTCCTGTAAGCACTAACCCGGTGAAATCGCGGCGGTCCAGAACAGCCCGACTGAACAGCCGGGTTAGTGTCCCTTTCCCTTCAGATGCGGCGGTCAGCTTTGATCGCCGCGTCTGAAGGGTTAATTCAGGGCATCACCGCGATCGGTGATGTCCTGTATTAGCCACGGGTCCCGGCAGTTGATGGACACAGGGACCGCCGCGATAGGGGTGTATTCGGCGTATTAGACGCACTGACTTTTTTTCCCCCCAGTTTTGGGGAAGAAAAAGTGCGTCTTATACGCCAAAAAATACGGTATATAATATATATATATATATATATATAATATGGTACAATATGATTTTCTACATTTCTTTAGGGGCTCAACTATGGCTCCATATTTCTCAGAGTTTGTACAAAACCCTAAAATGGCTGTGTGCATGAGGCCTAAAGGAAAATGCACAGATGGTGGAAAATCTGCGGCAAATTCATTGCATTTTTCATTGTATCAATAGATTTCTTCACGTATTTTGCCCCTCTGCATTCAAAGAGGTGAAATCTATGCCAGATATTGACTTGCCAAGGGTTTACAAATCTAAGCATATGGATAAGGTTAATTCCACATACCTGGTATTGAAATCTGCTCCGGATTGAATCTATACAAATCGGGAAGCAAAATCCTCGGCATCTCTGACGTGTGCACATTTACTCTTTCTAGGTATTTGCTAGAACTTATTTAGGTGCTCCCATCTCCGATGTGTGTTATTCATAATGATGGAGATGACAGGATTAGGGAATTACTGGAGTTTACCTTTAGCTGAGTACATGACATTATGAATTAAGTATTTGGAAAAGACTAAAATGTCTGAGAAATGTTTCCAGTGTTGTCACAATGACTGCTTTTTAATCTATCACAAATATCCGATTTCCTGGTTGGTGTTTGCTAAAAAGATTTAGCTTGCTGCTGTCACATGACTGTTAGAGACGACCTCTTAATCTATCTGTATTTGCACAGTAGTGAATAAAAATCATGTCTGTATCATTGTCAATCTGCATCTGCCTCTCTTGTTTGAGCTGCTTTTGTAGAATGCTGGCATTGTGTTCTAGACAGAGGTTTTATATCCAATAGCGTAAAACTAGATTAAAACAGTAACTGTTTTCTAGGGATTTTCGTAGAATTTAGTCATGAAATAAAATTGTCAGATTGTTTATTGTTCAATAGTTTATACCACTACCAATTTTGATTAGGATAACATTTTAGCTACACACGCATAGTTCTGTCTTTTGAAACATACAGTGGGGCAGAAATGACTCAAATAATGTATCAATCCATACAAGATATACTGTTTTCATAAGAACATTAAGCTTGTGTATGTTTTTGCAATGTGTAGTAAGTCAAGGAGAGATTAGCCGGTCGGCACTTCTATATTCCGTACTCACTTTTCACTGCCGGATGTAGTCTACCTCAGGTGGGATTAGTGGTGCTCAATTTCATGGAAAGACAGTTCCCATCGTATATGTACATGTGAAGAAATGAGAAATGGCATTCACTCATCTACTTATCTTCTCTTTATTGTAGCAAAAAGTGCAGGTATAAAATTGGCACATTCACCTGGCAAGGTGCGGACGCCAGTGTGTGCATTTACAGGTGACAATTGTTCAGCTCGGATTGAGCTTTTACAGACCCTCCCCTTCCTGTGCTTTCACATTCCCTTAAATCTCTTAGTACCTGGATGACGAAAGCAACTGGGCAGGGATAGCACGCGTAGGTTAAAACAAGTGAAAATAAATATGCACAAAGTTTAAAACCATAATAAACAGTGTTCATAAGAAAACACCCAAGTCGATACGATTCTTTAGACCTGCAAGCTCATGGGCTCCTGTCTTTAATATCCAGCGGGCCTCTATTTCTCTTAAAGCTTTTACATTATCCTTTCCTGTGCAGCATGTTTTTTTTAAGTATTTATTTATTATTATTTATTTATTTTTTTTGCATATAATAAACAAACATCACAATAAAGTGAAACTTACGACAAGTGTCTCCGTAGGGCCACAGGTCAACTCCGTCACAATGACAGGGATAAAATAACAGGAAAGGCAATCATGAACATAATGAAAGAGCATCCCCATTACCATCCAGAGAAGCCCCACACCAATAGACAAGCATACACTCACACTACCACACATCCCAATGACTCCGACCCGGCCCCCTACCTGCAAGACCAATATCATGTAATAGGAAACATGTAATGGGCCACTACAGTCAGAGGGTCAGCGGACTCATACAGTAATAGCCAGGGAGTCCACACCTTGTCAAATTTCTTCGGGCACTTAAGACTCCTATACAAGTGGTACAACGGGGCATATTTATTGACCATATTCAGCTGGCAAGACAAAGGGGGAGGGGAAGCGTCCTCCACGTCATTACTACCACTTTACGGGCACAGAATAGCAAGAAGTGGATCAGTATACGTCAATGCCAACCAGAGACCACTTCATTAATGACTCCCAGCAAGAGACACCACCGGGTTAAGCAGGAAGGGGAAATCCAAATTATCTGCCAAAAACTCCATCACCTCCCTCCAAGAAAGAGGCTATAACAGGACACTCCCAAACCGCATGCAGAAAGGTACCAACCTCCGCAGAACAGTGAAAACATAAGTCAGACGGGGAAACCCCTATACGCTTCAGCTTAGCAGGGGAATAATATAATAATGAAGTAATAGGAGCCCTCAATATCTTTCAACTAGAACAAATGAAGAAAAAGAGGTGTGCTCCTGGTGTAATACTGCGGGATGTTACAGTGAGGTGTATGGATAAATTGCACCTTACCGTATGGTGTTGTACTGAGAGTACAACACCTTAGATGGCATGTAGACTCGCTTATGTCGGTAAAAGGTGGCAGCCTCGGTGTCCAATTCCCGTAACTTCTCAGTCCGGTGGTTGCATAAATATGAATAAAAATGAGAGCCTTTCCGATTGGCGCCTTCCTTAATAACTTCTCCGTACATCAGTGACTGCCCGGGCAGTCACTGATGTATGGAGAAGTTATTAAGAAAGGCGCCAATCGGAAAGTCTCTCATTTTTGTTCATATTTTAACATCTTACCACTGGCACTCAGATCAGGAATATCAGCCACCAATTTATGATAGACGTTCGAGAATGGGCTGGACTGAGAGCATAGGACTGAGTAAAGGGATTAGAAAGATCTGTGGTGCCCAGGAGAATCTCCACATCAGAAAACACAGGAGTATACATCAGAGAGCCAAATTGTGCCAGGACCACATGCCTTAGCCAAAGATACCTATAAAAGGCACTTCCAGGGATGCCATAATGTTCTTCCATTTCTGCTAAGGACAAGAAAACCTGATCCTCCAGGAACAAGTGGATCACAAATTTGACTCCATGAGAATCCCAGAAGCTGGTCTCCTGTAACCCATGTAGATGAGGTAAATGTACATTCCCCCACAAGGGTGCCCAGGAGATACAAAAGGCTGTGGAAATTTGCTTGACACCACGGATTACACTTTAGCTATAGTTTTCAGGGGAAGAGGATAAGAGGAGCGAGAATGGTACCTGTATAGTGAGTTAGTGAGAGCTTTATAGGAACCCTTAAGCTCTCCAGCCAAGGCAGTTGCCGAGTTCGACAGATCCAGGTCGATCCACCACGCTTCATAGACCAACTGAGAGGCAAGAAAATAGTTATATACATCGGGAGCAGCTAAACCACCATGCTGTTTAGGAGCCTGGAGGAGAGCCTGACCGAGTCTGGGAGACTTTCCCTTAGGGGGGACACCGGGAGCCAAGCTAGAGAGAGAGGGAGGGAGGACCAGGCATGCAACCGTTCAACTGTGGAATTCATGAGCGGGTCTAAATTCAGGGACATATAATCTGCCAGGGATGCAGTAACCTCTACCCCAAGATACCTAAAGCAGGAGACCACTTCTACCCCCGCTGGAAGAGAAGAGATAAGAAGAATGTCAGGTGAGAATGCCATGAGAGAGGATTTAGCCCAATTCACCCACAAACCTGAAATAGAACGAAACCTATCAAGTAGGTCAATTAGAGAAACTAGGGGCCCCCTGCATATGCTAAATATACCAATGTGTCATCTTTATAAAGGGATATCTTCTCCACAATGGACCCACTGGGAATACCACAGATAGTGGGATCTCTATGTATGGCCGCTGCCAAAGGCTCAATCGCCAGCGCAAAAAGGAAGGGAGATAGTTGGCACCCCTGCCTTGTCCCATGGCCCAGGAGGAAGTAGGCGGAAACATCTAGGTTAGTGCAAATACAAGCCCTAGGACTATCATACAACAAGCGGACCCAGGCACAAAACCTAGGGCCTAACCCAAACATACCCAAGACCTCCCAGAAATAGGGCCAAAGCACAGAATCAAAAGCTTTATAGATATTCAGACTAACCACCACCCCAGTAGGAAAGCCTTCCCCCACCACTGCGATGTTAAGTTGTAGGCGTTTCACATTAACATCAGTAGCCCTACCCGGCATGAACCCGGTTTGGTCAGGATGAACGATAGAGCCAGTGACCCCATATAGGTGAGTAGCAAGTATTTAATCATAGATCTTAATATCAACATTCAATAGGGAGATAGGTCTGTAGGAATCAGGTAGCAACAGGTCCTTCCCAGGCTTGGGGAGTACCCTGATCAACACCTCCCTCATAGAGTCTGGAAGAGAGTCAGCTTCAGCCACTGAGTGAAACAATTTAAGGAGTATAGGAGCCAATCGCTCCTCATTCATCCCATACCAATCACCTATTAGCCTATCTAAACCCGGGGTCTTCCCATGAGAAAGATCCCTAATAGCCTGTTCCACCTCCTCCATCATAAAAGGGGTATCTAACGCATCCGCCTGAACGCGACTGAGGTACGGAAGAGAGGTCCTGTAGAAAAAACAGAATTTCCCCCTGACAGTGCCTAGAAGGAGCAGAATATAAGGAGGAGTAGAAATCCCTAAAGACAGAGTTAATTAACTGTGAGTCAGACAATATGGGACCCCCCCCCCTTTTTTTAATACAAGGAATAGAAGCAGCAGGGCGACTAGCCTTCGCTAGGTACCCTAAAAGCTTCAAATTCTTATTGCCAAATGCAAAAAGAGCCGCTTACCTATCCACCAACCTCAGTTGGACCCTATCCTTCTGGACAACCAGCAGAGACCTCTGCGCTTTAGCCCATGCCCTTTCACTGTACGATCCCTAATATATGCCACCTCTAAAGCACTAACTTTTTTCAACAACTGATTCTCCATGACCAACCTGATCTTCCGCTGACCCGCTACCCCAGATATAAAAGTGCCCCTAATCGTAGCCTTGTAAGCATCCCATTGAACTAGAGGATCAGGATATGAAGCATTATGCTCCCAGTACTCAGTATGGGCAACCCCTAAAGCCTCCACCACCGCCTCAGCCTGTAGCCAACCAGGGTACATGCCCCAAATACGTGAGGGGGGAATAGGACCTAGATTGAGAACAACCAATACAGTGGTCTGAGATCCCCCCCTAGTGGTGTAGGGAAATTCTCTCACCACCTGGAGGAGATCCTCGGATGCCAGAGCGAGATCAATACGAGAGGTGGATTTATGGGCAGCAGAATAGAAAGAGAGGGCAGATGTCGTTGAGTATTTCCACCTCCAGAGGTCGTCAGGCCCAACGCCGTGCACCAAGAGATGAGGAGCCAGGGTCAATAGCAGTGGTGCGATCGAGCTTGGGATCAGGAACGACACTGAAATCTCCTACAAGTAAAATAGGATCAGAGGAAAAAGACAAAAGTTTGTTAGTAATGGAGGAGCTATAGAAACAAGAACAAATGAGAAAGAGTCCATAGAAAAGTGCAGTATCACAAACCTCCCAAAGTGGTCACAAGTTACTTGGGAAACAACCAATGGAGGTACTTCGTAACTAAAACCGAGATTCTCCTGGCATAACTAGAATAGGAAGCATGGTATCTCTACACTTTACACTTTTTTTTTTGCAGTGTTATAGCTCCCATAGGGACCTATAACACTGCACACACTGATCTTATACCCTGTTAACTGCAAAGCCATAGCTTTGCATTGATCAGGTTTATCGGAAGTCGATTGCTCAAGCCAGCATCTCAGGCTTGGAGCAATCAATCGCCGAGGGGACACGCCGGAGGCAGGTAAGAGGACCTCCGCTCGTGTCCCAGCTGATCGGGACACTGAGCAGCTGGGCAACTTTCACTTTCGGTTTAGACACGGCGTTCAACTTTGAACGCCGCGTCTAAAGGGTTAATAGCGCGCGGCAGTGATCGCGGTGCCGCGCGCTATTAACCCTTTAGACGCGGCGTTCAAAGTTGAACGCCGTGTCTAAACCGAAAGTGAAAGTTGCCCAGCTGCTCAGCTATTAGCCCCGGGTCCTGGCTTCAGATACTTGCCGGGACCGACCCGATATGACGCGGGGTCACCGAGTGACCGAGCATTATACCGCGGGAGCCGGCCAAGGACGTAAATATATGTCCTTGGTCGTTAAGGAGTTAAGCAGAGCATTTCCGCTACCCTCCCAAACTAAATCGTCCTGTAACTAAGGATTACCCAGGTAGACCTCAAGGAGAGCCGGAACCTACGGGGCCCCTAAGATTCCAACTCCCTACCGCTATCTAAGACCAAAAATGGGGTGGGAGTAGTTATGTGCAGGGCAGTCCATGACAGTTCAGTTCCGGAGGTCTGACAGGTGGGGCTGCATCCACCCAATGAAGCGCGTCCATTGGGGAGGTGAAGAACTTGGTGAAAGTCCCATCTACCACTTGCAAGCGAGCAGGATAGAGCATTGAATAGCGATAGCCCTTGGCACTCAGCTTCGACCGGACCTCGGTAAACTGCACCCTTTGCTTGCGTAGCTCCATAGAAAAGTCAGGATAGAAGGACACTCTGCTCCCCTCATAAATGACCTCTCCCTTAATTCTGACAGCTCGCAAAATAGCATCTCTATCCTTGAAGTGAAGGAGCTTGGCCGGAAAAGGACGTAGGGGACCCCCCAGAGGAGGAGGTCTAGCCGGGAATCTGTGCGCTCGTTCGACTGAGAAGTAGGGAGAGAGTCCACTGGAAGAATCTCTTTAAGCCATGTTTCAAGGAAGAGCACCGGATCATTCCTTTCCACCTTTTCACGAAGGCCCACCAGGCGAATATTGTTGCGCCGCAGGCGATTCTCCATATCATTCATCGACCCAGAACTCCCGTCATCAGGCGCAGTAGTGAGTCCACTCTGTCCAGCAAAGGATGAAGAGTATCTTCCACCATAGAGACCCTACGTTCCACTTCCTCAGTGCACTCACGTATCTTCTGGGTCTCATGGTGCAAAACAACAAATTCCTGCTGCAGTTTGTCAACTTTAGTCACCATGATGGATTGACAGGAAGTAAAGGCAGTCGACAATTCAGAAAACAGCTGATCCAGAGCAGCTGCGTCATAAACAGGTCTTTCAGGGGGTAAGCGCTGCGGAGGAGTTGGAGAACCTTCCAACAAGGACAAAGGTGGAGCAGGAGAGTCACCCCTAGACTTGTCTGGAGGGCTGGAAAAATGGCTCATTGCTTTTGGCGTTTGCACAGACACTGTAGTAGCAAGTGAGAGGAGGCATCCTCATTCGAGGTCTGCCTTGAGCCTTCAGCATTCAGTTTAGATTTCTTATTTCCGTGTCTACCATAGGGGCCACCCGTGGCTAGCAGGACACACTGAGCAGGTAGAAAGACACTAGTAGTAAAGTCCCAGGAGCACTGCACTCCCTTAATGATCTGGACTGTAGTCTGCAGCTATCAGGGAAGGCACCACCACTCCTATCAAACTCCTATCAGGTACCTCTCAGGGTACTCAAAGCTTGCAAGGCCGGTAGCAGTCCAGGGGGGGGGGGGGGGGGGGGCACTCCCAGCATGTACTGGACAGTTCTTGTGAAGCACCTCTTAATGCAGGCTAGACAGCAACGAGCAGCCGGAGATGCAGGACCAGAGAGAGGGCTAGCAAGTTGAAAGCACAGCAAGCAGGATGACTTATTCACTCCATCCCAGCAAGGAGGCTTCCCAGCAGGAGACAGACCACCCTGCACCTTCACTGCCTCCGCCGCCAGCCGTTGCAGGAGTAACTATGGCAACCAGCAAGGCCCCGCCCACAAAGGCAGAAAATGGCGCCCAGCTTCAGGGATGGCCGGAGATCCTGAGACCAATGTAGCCAGGAGGAACCGCTCCACCATTCTCATAGCCACAGCCCTGGATCAGGAGGACCACGTCAACGGACCACTCCACGCCGGAGCCTCTCCTCACCACTCTGCACGGGACCAGGATACGCAGGCCGCGGAAGCCGATTGCTCCCGCTACTGCCACAGCCGACAGGACTGGAACTACAGGCTCCCTGTAGATTCCCATGGCTCTCAGCAATCCACCAGAGAAAGACCAGACCAGCAATTGTCACCTGTAAACGCACACACTGGCATCTGTACCTCGCCAGCTAAAAATATTCTGATTGTATACCTGCACTTTTTGCCACAATAAAGAGAAGATAAAAAGACGTGTGAGTGCCTTTTCTCATTTCTTTACATGTACATTTGCAATGTGTGGGCCATGAATGCCTCCAGACCCTACCCCCATAGTAATACTTCTATGCCGACTGGGAAAGCTGGGTAAATTGTACAGCTTCTAGCCCTACAAGTACAATTTTGTTCTTAGATCCCCCAGTATTTTTCATAGTTTTATTGTGTATTTTATTCATTTATATAGTGACATCTGATTTACACTGCTATACAGAGATTTTCATCAATCACATCAGTCTCCCATTTGAGGCTCACAATCCAAATTACCAATTAAACTCAAGTTTTGGAGTTTGGAATATCCAGAGGATTCACAGGGAGAACATAAAAACTCCATGAAGATGTTGCCAATGGTTTGAGTACCCTATTGTTACAAGGCATCAGTACTAACCAGCCTGACAGATCACACGTTAATTGGGCATGATTGGACCATTGTCCAATCATGCCCAATTACCATGAAATGTGGTGTTTTTGGAGACTGATCGATGAACAGGTGCAGGGTGACCTTTGTATGGTTGGGCAGCCATTTCCTGTGAGGACAAAACACCAGAGGAAACAGCAGAGTGAAGCAGGAACCCGTATTCATTGGAATAGCAGCAGCAGGGAATTGAGGTGAGTAAGTATGTTTGGTTCTTTTTACTTTTACAGCACCAGGAGTTAATTATAAAAAAATTTGTACTGCTAGAACACCCTTTTAACACTGTATTTTTTTTTTTTGCTCCAAACTTGCCCTTTAAAGCTTCCCTCCGATGATGGTCCCAACAGCAGGATATCTGTTTAAATTTTGTGGCGGCTTTGGAGCCTGAGATTTATCAGAGGTCGCATGGAGCCTGTGGGACTTTTTAGCAAATCCCTCTACTGATCGTGTTAGTCTCGGTGCAAGCCTTGGACTCTGGACTCTGAAGTTGCTGCAAAATTTAAACAGATATCCTGATGCTGGGACCATCTTTGGAGGTACACTTAAAGGAAATCAGGACCCTGATCCATTAGTCGGTAGTGACTGTAAGGAGCATCTCTTTATCTATTAAACCATCATGCCTGTGCATTATGCAGATAGACCATTGATTTAATAGAAAACTGTGAAATGCTTTATTTTCCCTGTGGTGGTGCTGCAGGGAAATGAAACCTTGCTTTCAGGTTCATCCAAATGTTATAGGAGGATTTGGGGGTTCCAAAGGAGGTGCACCCTGTAATAATCTTGTTTTTGGGATAAAGGAAACCTGTCAGGTTGAAATGCTGTCCAATCTGCCATCTGCATGTTATAGTGCAAAAGGAGCTGAGCAGAGTAAAGGGGTACTCCTGTGGAATTTTTTTTTAACCCATTGGTGCCAAAAAGTTAAACAGATTTGTAAATTACTTCTATTTAAAAATCTTAATCCTTCCAGTACTTATCAGTGCTGTATGCTCCAGGGGAACTTGAGTTGTTCTTTTCAGTTTGACCACAGTGCTCTCTGCTGACACCTGCTGTCCAGAGCAGGAACAAATCCCCATGGCAAACATCTCCTGCTCTGGACAATTCCTGACACGGACGGAGGTGTCAGCAGAGAGCACTGTGGTCAGACTGAAAATAACTATACAACTTCCTCTGGAGCATACAGCATCTGATAAGTACTGGAAGGATTAAGATTTTTATATAGAAGTAATTTACAAATCTGTATACCTTTTTGGCACCAGTTCATTAGAAAAATTTTTTTTCCACCAGAGTACCCCTTTTAATATATAATATTGTGGGAAAAGTTCCATTTAATTCATGTAAATCTATGCTCATCCTGGGCTAAGTATTCATATGGGCGGTTCTATTCATGATTGACAGCTCTCTCTAGATGCACATTTATACGCAGATAGCTATCAATCACTGAATAGCACCACCCACATGAATGTGTAGACAGAAGCAAAGACTGCACCACTAGCCACTGGCTTGTCGGGGGGGGTAATTTAAATCAGGAACGGAATAGCAGCGCAGCAATGCGGACAATCCAATTCTGAGTCTATGATGGTGCTAGGATGTAAAACAAAGGATAGAATTGATAAATATGTAGTAGAATAGACAAATAAAAACATCCGCACTCACAGCAGTGTACAAGACTCGAAGCTCCGATATGGAAACGCCGGTGGACTGGGGCTGCAGAGATGCATGGGCGCTCAAAGGCAATCACTGGTAATTTTGCGCAGCGTGCGCTTCTACCAGCCTCAAGATGTTTCCATATAGGAGCTTCGAGTCTCGTATCCTGTGATGAGTACAGAGGTTTTCTATTTGTCTATTCTACGACAAATCCACCCACATGAATACTTAGTCCAGAATGAGCAGAGATTTACATGAATAAGTGACAAGTGATCCTAAAACTTTTTCCACAAAACTATATATGAATCTGCTGTATAAACATTTTTAGCTGATCACATGTTCTCTTTACAAAGTTGTCCAGTAATCTTAATATTTTAAAATTAATTTCATAATGGCCCAAAAAGGAAGAACTAGTCTCTCATCAGAAGTAATTCAGTTCTAGACGCCTTCTTCACAAAGTTTTCTTTCTCCATTTTTTTTTCCCTTTGAAATGCACAAGTAAAGTAAAGGACAAGAATGTATTTTTGTTCAGAAAAGATTTGCCGTCGACGTTCTTCATTTGAGTTAAGCAATACTGGAGTTCACAGAGAGGCCTTTGTGTGCAAACAGTTGGGTACATTGTTTATTCAGCATGGGATATCTTGCTCTGTGATGACACAAGCAATGTCTCTGCCATTGTTTCACCAGTGTGAATCCAGACTCTGAGAGAATTTACTTTTCATTTGGGTTGAAAGACTTAGTTTACTTTGATTTATTAGGCAGACCACCTCACTGCGGCCAACATGTTCTTGGTTTACATTTGGCTATATGAAAAAATACTGAAGACAAATACTGATCAAAAACCAACTGTAAATTCTCTGGTGCAGACCAGTGCACTAAACCAGGCATGGTTTTGTTTAACCTCTTAAAGGGAAACTGACAGGCTGTTCACCCACATTAATCCCAATACACTGGGTTATAGTGTGGGAGAACAGGAGTAAAATTATATATAACTTAAATTGGTCCCCGCGTTTCCAAGATATGGCCCCCGTTGCTAGATTGCTAATGTGGTTAAGTGTGCAATGAAGGCAGGAGCCGTCATACCAAGCTTCCCTGTCTCCATCCTGTATGCTGTGTTACGCCAGCCCATCTTATGCATATTCATTATTCTTTACTCTCACATCCTAGTCTTTATGACTTGAGAGTGAAGAATAATGAATATGCAGAAAATAGGAGAGTGTAACGTCCCAATGGGTGTGGACCACTGTGCCACTTACTGGATTGGCTTTGGGCCAAACTTGAGAGCGGTGTCTAAGTATCTCTGTGTTTCACCCTTTATCCAGCTCCAGATGCGGAAGTTGGTCTTAGCTACAAACCAGGTCGCTCCAACAAGAGTGGTCCTGATAAAGTGGCAGCTGGCCAAGCAGGCCAGAAGACCCAGGTGCAAGGCACCTGAGATACAGGCAGGTGGGGCTAGCTATGGCTGGGTGGAGTTAGCACAGCAGCAGAGTCTGTAGAGACCAGACAGGCTAGATGGTATAGGGGAGTTCTAGCTTGGAACAGCAGAGCTGAATAGCACAGGTGCAGATGGTGTTTAGGTCAATAGCAGGCAGAGGTGTAGTCCACCAGCCTGAAGTCTGAAGAGCAGAATCAATGGAACCTTCACAACGCATAAGCACTTTGTAGCTCAGGCAAGAAGGTGAGGGTGGAGCGCCCTTAAATAGGAGATGACAGTCAGGGATTGGAGGGGGAATAGAGTCAGAGGCACACATGAAACCTTAAATTTAGAGGCCTCGTGCACCCCCTGCTAGATGCACCAGACACTGTTGCTGGGTGAGGTAGTGCTCAGGGAACAGTCCGGAGCCTGCAGTGAGAAGGAGGAGCCGTACATGCTGTTTGGCCAAGGTAGGCAACGGAATGGGGGACCTGCTAGCAGCTGCCAACCACCAGTGTTACAGCAAGCAAAGCGATGCATAAAGCATGTTAACTTTATTCCGTTGTTCTGAGTACAGCGATCCAAATGTTTAGATTTTTTTTTTGTACTACTGTTACACTATGAAAAACATAATTTTTTTTCTTTCAATAACATATAGTTTTCATTGGTTCTACTTTGGGGTACGTGAAAGACATGGCAAGAAAAAATAGGGTATATATTAAAGGCGTTGTCTCAAATCTCAGTTATCCCTATCCACATAATAGGGGACAATTACATATAAATGCTATTTGTTAGGGATATATAGGTCCTAGACACATACAAATTATATGTGCATCATCAGGATTAGGTACTGAGTAACATATGCCTTTTTTTAATTTTATTTTTTGCACACTATGACAGGTACACTTTAATTCTTTCCCAGCCCATAGTGGTTAATGATGTCGTATGATAAATCTCAACATAAATCTCCAAAATAATGTGCTATATTGTGATATTAAATAACTCTAAAACCATGATGTATTACCTAGGTTCCAAATCTGTGAGTGCATGCTGTATCTATACTGGGTACTCATGATGTATTTATCCTATGCTTTTGTAGGACCAGCACATTGCATAATATGATCCTTGAGGTACTTTAAGGCTATGTTCACACCTTGGAATTTTCGTACGGAATTCCGCATTGAAATTCTGCACAGAGCAGCAGAGTCCCGTTAAACTCAACAGAATTCTACTGCGCTGTGCACGATGTGCAATTTCTGTGCCAGGTGTTTCTGGCACAGAAATTCCGAATTCCATGTTCCCATAGTCGTCAATCAGATGGCGCATTTCTGTGCGGTCCTAGCGCTGGCATATTATGCTGCCCGCAGTTTACAAAATGTCCGCAGGGAGATATTCCGTGCGGTTAGTCAGAAGACCTGGTCTAAAGCATCCACCAACTCCTGGACATTCTGTGGTGCAACGTGTTGGTGGATGGAGCGAGACATGATGTCCCAGATGTGCTCAATCGGATTCAGGTCTGGGGAACGGGCGGGCCAGTCCATGGTATCAATGCCTTCCTCTTGCAGGAACTGCTGACACACTCCAGCCTAATGAGGTCTAGCATTGTCTTCCATTAGCAGGAACCCAGGGCCAACCGCACCAGCATATGGTCTCACAAAGGGGTCTGAGGATCTCATCTCGGTATCTAATGGCACTCTGGCTACCTCTGGCAAGCACATGGAGGGCTGTGCAGCCCCCCCAAAGAAATGCCACCCCACACCATTACTGACCCATCACCAAACCGGTCATACTGGAGGATGTTGCAGGCAGAAGAATGTTCTCCACGGCGTCTCCAGACTCTGTCACATCTGTCACATGTGCTCAGTGTGAACCTGCTTTCATCTGTGAAGAGCACAGGGCGCTGGTGACTAATTTACCAATCTTGGTGTTCTCTGGCAAATGCCAATCCTCCTGCACGGTGTTGGGCTGTAAGCACAACCTCCACCTGTGGATGTTGGGCCCTCGTACCACCCTCATGGAGTCTGTTTCTGACCGTTTGAGTGGACACATGCACATTTGTGGCCTGCTGGAGGTCATTTTGCAGGGCTCTGGCAGCGCTCCTCCTGCTCCTCCTTGCCCCGCTACAGCCTCCTCCACGTCTCCTGATGTACTGGCCTGTCTCCTGGTAGCGCCTCCATGGTCTGGACACTATGCTGACAGACACAGAAAACCTTCTTGCCACCGCTTGCATTGATGTGCCATCCTGGATGAGCTGCATTACCTGAGTCACTTGTGCGGGTTGTAGACCTAAACATCCAGTAGGAATCATAGGAACTGAGAAGTGGTCTGTGGTCACCACCTGCAGAACCACTCCATTATGGTGGGGTGTCTTGCTCATTGTCTATAATTTCCACTTGTTGTCTGTTTCATTTGCACAACAGCATGTGAAATTGATTGTCAATCAGTGTTGCTACCTGAGTGGACAGTGTGTGATTGACTTGGAGTTACATTCTGTTGTTTGTGTTCCCTTTATGTTTTTTGAGCAGTGTATAAGCAAATAGCTGGTATAATTGTGGATGAGGAGGTATGTATCCCTTAGGCTTCTTGTCTTAAAGGGGTACTCCGGTGAAAACCTTTTCTCTTTTTAAATCAACTGGTGGCAGAAAGTTAAACATATTTGTAAATTACTTCTATTAAAAAATCTTAATCCTTCCAGTACTTATTAGCTGCTGAATGCTACAGAGGAAATTCCTTTCTTTTTGGAACATTGATGACATCACGAGCACAGTGCTCTCTGCTGACATCTCTGTCCATTTTAGCAATCATGCATAGCAGATGTATGCTAAGGGCAGCATGGTGGCTCAGTGGTTAGCACTGCTGCCTTGCAGTGCTGGGGACTTGGGTTCAAATCCCAATAAGGACAACAATAAATAAAGCGTTATTATTATTATTATAATAACGTCAGCAGAGAGAACTGTGCTCGTGATGTCATCAGAGAGCATTCCAAAAAGAAAAGAATTTCCTCTGTAGTATTCAGCAGCTAATAAGTACAGGAAGGATTAAGATTTTTTAATAGAAGTAATTTACAAATATGTTTAACTTTCTGCCACCAGTTGATTTAAAAGAAAAAAAGGTTTTCACTGGAGTACCCCCTTTAACCCCTTAACGACGCAGGACGTATATTTACGTCCTGCGCCGGCTCCCGCGATATGAAGCGGGATCGCGCCGCGATCCCGCATCATATCGCGTGGGTCCCGGCGCTAATCAACGGCCGGGACCCGCGGCTAATACCACACATCGCCGATCGCGGCGATGTGCGGTATTAACCCTTTAGAAGCGGCGGTCAAAGCTGACCGCCGCTTCTAAAGTGAAAGTGAAAGTGACCCGGCTGCTCAGTCGGGCTGTTCGGGACCGCCGCGGTGAAATCGCGGCGTCCCGAACAGCTGATCGGACACCGGGAGGGCTCTTACCTGCCTCCCCGGTGTCCGATCGACGAATGACTGCTCCGTGCCTGAGATCCAGGCAGGAGCAGTCAAGCGCCGATAATGCTGATCACAGACGTGTTAATGCACGCCAGTGATCAGCATTAGAGATCAGTGTGTGCAGTGTTATAGGTCCCTATGGGACCTATAACACTGCAAAAAAAAAGTTAAAAAAAAGTGTTAATAAAGGTCATTTAACCCCTTCCCTAATAAAAGTTTGAATCACCCCCCTTTTCCCATAAAAAAAATAAAACAGTGTAAAAAAAATAAAAAATAAACATATGTGGTATCGCCGCGTGCGTAAATGTCCGAACTATAAAAATATATCATTAATTAAGCCGTACGGTCAATGGCGTACGCGCAAAAAAATTCCAAAGTCCAAAAAAGCGTATTTTGGTCACTTTTTATATCATTAAAAAATTAATAAAAAGTGATCAAAAAGTCCGATCAAGACAAAAATCATACCGATAAAAACTTCAGATCACGGCGCAAAAAATGAGTCCTCATACCACCCCATACATGGAAAAATAAAAAAGTTATAGGGGTCAGAAGATGACATTTTTAAACGTATAAATTTTCCTGCATGTAGTTATGATTTTTTCCAGAAGTGCGACAATATCAAACCTATATAAGTAGGGTATCATTTTAACCGTATGGACCTACAGAATAATGATAAGGTGTAATTTTTACCGAAATATGCACTGCGTAGAAACGAAAGCCCCCAAAAGTTACAAAATGGCGTTTTTTTTTTCGATTTTGTCGCACAATGATTTTTTTTTCCGTTTCGCCGTGCATTTTTGGGTAAAATGACTAATGTCACTGCAAAGTAGAATTGGCGACGCAAAAAATAAGCCATAATATGGATTTTTAGGTGGAAAATTGAAAGGGTTATGATTTTTAAAAGGTAAGGAGGAAAAAACGAAAGTGCAAAAACGGAAAAACCCTGAGTCCTTAAGGGGTTAATGACATAAGACTGGAGTTGCAATCTGTGTTTTGGGAGGGACTGAAGGTTCTGGAGATAAAGGCACTCCCATACTCCAGTTGTGTCGTGTGTTGCAGTCCTTAACCTGATCTTACAGGTGTGTGAGCACTGCCAGAGAGCAGCAGAAAGGAGTTGCTCTGAAGCAGATCAACCTGTCTGTTGTATGTTGGATACTGATACACTGTACCAAAGGAAACTGACTTTGTGATTGAACCAGCCAAGTTTTGGGTGGTAAACTCAGAAATAAATTTTTAGGTAAAGAATATCCTGGGACAGACATTTTAAGTTTGTTAGACTGTATTCTGGAAGTTGGAACTTATTGCTATATGTGAATTGTTACAATAAACTCAAGACTGCTGAACTGTGACACCTGCCTGTTTGGGTCTGTTTGCTTGGTGGAAAGACTAGAAAAAGCAAGACTGGAAAATTGCCATTGGCAGTCCAGGCATGCTGGGAATTGAAGTTTTGCAAAACCCAGAGGGCCACAATTTGAGACCACCGATATTAAGGGTTCCACAACGGACATAATAATGTTTGCAAACAACTTTAATGTGTTTTTGAACACTAACAAACCTTGTTTTAAGATGTCTGAACACGTCTAGTTTCCATATTAATGTATTTCTCTGGACTTTCTTCAACAGCGGGTACATATACTATTACTGAAATGTGTGTAATTTAGATATTCAGGAATTTAAGAGTTAAAATCAATTTCCCGCCGTTTCTAAGAGTAAAATACATCAGACGTCTCCTGGCCGGTCAATGCTCTATAATGCTGTTGATCGCTAATTACAAAGAACAAGGTTTTGTAACATTCAATAAGTAGATGGATGCTTTGGGAGCATTGATCCCTGTATTCTGCCCTAGTCCAGCTATAATACACGCAGCCACTTCCTGAGATAAGAGATCTTAGGTCAGTTATGGTTACGGATTCAGACCCAGGCTACTCCCTCGTGTTCCTTTCTGGAAAATCTCAGCAAAATGTCCTCTGCCATTTCACGTGGGTGTCCTGAAATATAATCGTCTGGTGCATTCAGACCATACTCCACCCTGGATTTTAAATGCTGGGAGAAGAATAAAGCGGAGGCCCACTGCTGTGATTCTAACAGACTGCTGAGTCAAGCCAGCTTGTCCCCATGATACATCCTGAAATAGTTTCCTATTATTTTATCTGGGGCTGCTCAGCAAGTCGCCTCCTCTATTTCCTCTCCACCATTTGCTTATCTCACTCTGCACAGGGAGAGTTCATGTTTCATTTGGGCCTCTACTGGCTTCCAGTGGCCAGATGGTTAGAAAGTCTGTCTAATGTAGAATATCAAGTAGTATGTATGCAAGTAAATCCCAATAGTCAGTGAATAATATGCTGTACATAGAATGTAAAGACTGTCTTTAAAGGGGTAGTCCAGTGGTGAAAAACTTATCCCCTATCCTAAGGATAGGGGATAAGTTTCAGATTGCGGGGGGGCCCCCGCGATCTCCTGTACGGGTCCCTGACAGCCTGCAGGAAGGGGGCGTGTTGACCACCGCACGAAGCGGCGGCTGACATGCCCCCTCAATACAACTCTATGGCAGAGCCGGAGCACTGCCTTCGGCAATCTCCGGCTCTGCCATAGAGTTGTATTGAGGGGGCGTGTTGGCCACCGCTTCGTGCGGTGGTCAACACGCGCTATCTGGCCAGCGAGCCGGGACCCCTCCTTGATCTGAAACTTATCCCGTATCCTTGGGATAGGGGATACGTTTTTCACCACTGGACTACTCCTTTAACTGCTGGAAGTTCTCATACTCTACCTCCCGTACCTGCAGATATAGTTGCCGAGAATCGCCGTCACTCAGAGCTTGCACAGTGGAGAGCAGCTACCGGGACCTACCTTTGGTTTGGACAGAAGAAAACAAATGACAAGTTCCCTTTTAAGTGTGATGGTTTACATTTTTACTCCTTCTTGCTATACATTAACACACCAATTCCTGACCAGTTTCTAACCAGCGAGACCATTACCTACTTTCTCATTCTAACTAGGAATACCCAAAAAAAAATTTTTTAATTATCTGTCCTTTCCAAGTTGTGGGATTATGTATTGCTTTGTGACTGTTTGTGTCTCCTTCCCCAGTAAACATCTATAGCAGGAGTACTTAAAGATAATGTGTCATTAGAAAATTACTTATTGTTTAAATTGTTTTTTTTTTATATTACATTTAGCTATCTATATTTTTTAAAATAGTGATAAAATCTTGTAGTTTCAATTCTCACCACTTAGCCTATAACTAAACTGAGACTTTCTGTTCTGTCTGTGATAAGGAAAGTGATCTGTAAAACATTAAAGTGAATAGTGACACCAGTAGATAGAAAAGACAATAGCTAAAAGGGAATCTGTCATCAGTGTCACTTGCACTAACCTGTTGGTAGAGGCCGGTAGTGTGGGTGACACTGATGATAACCAAACTTACCTGTCCCTATACCATTTGTCAGTTAATTCTGCAGCAGACTTGGTACAATGCAGGAGCACGCTGATGTAGGCAAGTATCATTAGACCCTTTAAAGGGGTACTCCGGTGAAAACCTTTTTTCTTTTAAATCAACTGGTGCCAGAAAGTTAAACATATTTGTAAATTACTTCTATTAAAAAAATCTTAATCCTTCCAGTACTTATTAGCTGCTGAATGCTACAGAGGAAATTCCTTTCTTTTTGGAACACTGATGACATCACGAGCACAGTGCTCTCTGCTGACATCTCTGTTCATTTCAGCAACCGTGCATAGCAGATGTATGCTGAGGGCAGCATGGTGGCTCAGTGGTTTGCACTGCTGCCTTGCAGTGCTGGGGCCTTGGGTTCGTATCCCACCAAGGACAACAATAAATAAAGACTTATTATTATTATTATTATAATAACATCAGCAGAGAGCACTGTGCTCGTGATGTCATCAGAGAGCATTCCAAAAAGAAAAGAATTTCCTCTGTAGTATTCAGCAGCTAAAAAGTACAGGAAGGATTAAGATTGTTTAATAGAAGTAATGAAAAAATCTGTTTAACTTTCTGGCACCAGTTGATTTAAAAGAAAAATGGTTTTCACCGGAGTACCCCTTTAATGCATTAAAACCTCAATAGTTAGTTTAAAGGGTACCTCTCATCGAATAAACTTTTGATATATTTTAGATTAATGAATGTTGAATAACTTTCCAATAGCATGTTAATGAAAAATATGCTTCTTTCTATTGTATTTTTCCCGATCAGTCCTGTCAGCAAGCATTTCTGACTCATGCTGGAGTCCTAAACACTCAGAGCTGCCAGCCTGCTTTGTTCACAGCCAAACAGGCTGTGAACAAAGCAGGCTGGCAGCTCTGAGTGTTCTCCTTTGTGAACAAAGCAGACCGGCAGCTCGTAGTGTTTAGGACTCCAGCATGAGTCTGAAATGCTTGCTGCCAGTGGTCATTTCTTCAAAGTGGAAAATTAAATAGAAAGAAGCATATTTTTTAATAACATGCAAATGTAAAGTTATTCTGCATACATTCATCTATAATATATCAAAAGTTTTTTTGATGAGAGGTACCCTTTAAACCCCAGACTAAACCCTTGAATTAACCCCTTAAGATCCAAGGACGTACCGGTACGTCCTTGGTCCTGCTCTTCTGATATAACGCGGGGTTACACAGTAACCCCGCGTCATATCATGGCGGGCCCGGCGTCATAGTGAAGCCGGGACCCGCCTCTAATAGCGCGCAGCGCCGATCGCGGCGCCGCGCGCTATTAACCCTTTAGCCGCGCGCTCAAAGCTGAGCCGCGCGGCTAAAAGTGAAAGTGAAAGTTCCCGGCTAGCTCAGTCGGGCTGTTCGGGATAGTCGCGGCTAATCGCAGCATCCCGAACAGCTGACAGGACAGCGGGAGGGCCCCTTCCTGCCTCCTCGCTGTCCGATCGCCGAATGACTGCTCAGTGCCTGAGATCCAGGCATGAGCAGTCATGCGGCAGAATCGTTGATCACTGGTTTCTTATGAGAAACCAGTGATCAACATAGAAGATCAGTGTGTGCAGTGTTATAGGTCCCTATGGGAGCTATAACACTGCAAAAAAAAAGTGAATAAAGATCATTTAACTCCTCCCCTATTAAAAGTTTGAATCACCCCCCTTTTCCAATAAAAAAAAAAACACAGTGTAAATAAAAATAAAAATAAACATATGTGGTATCACCGCGTGCGGAAATGTCCGAATTATAAAAATATATCATTAATTAAACCGCTCGGTCAATGGCATGCGCGCAAAAAAATTCCAAAGTCCAAAATAGTGCATTTTTGGTCACTTTTTATATCATTTAAAAATGAATAAAAAGTGATCAATAAGTCCTATCAATGCAAAAATGGTACCGTTAAAAACTTCAGATCACGGCGCAAAAAATGAGCGCTCATACCGCCCCATACACGGAAAAATAAAAAAGTTATAGGGGTCAGAAGATGACAATTTTAAACGTATTAATTTTCCTGCATGTAGTTATGATTTTTTCCAGAAGTCCGACAAAATCAAACCTATATAAGTAGGGTATCATTTTAATCGTATGGACCTACAGAATACATATCAGGTATCAATTTTACCGAAAAATGTACTACGTAGAAACGGAAGCCCCCAAAAGTTACAAAACAGCGTTTTTTTTTTTTCAATTTTGTCGCACAATGATTTTTTTTCCCGCTTCACCATAGATTTTTGGGCAAAATGACTGACGTCATTACAAAGTAGAATTGGTGGCGCAAAAAATAAGCCATCATATGGATTTTTAGGTGTAAATTTGAAAGAGTTATGATTTTTTAAAGGCAAGGAGCAAAAAACGAAAATGCAAAAACGGAAAAACCTCCGGTCCTTAAGGGGTTAATCTGATCCCAGAACAGAATGCTAGAATTAAATTATACCCTTTCCCACATCAGCCTCTAAAATGAGTTCAAGAAAAAGATTGTAAACTTACCTCTCCTGGGTTGCGTAGAACATTTAGATGCTGGCCAGCATTAGGCTCTTATGTGCCAGGCACCAACATGAATTCTGCTAGATGCTACTCTTCTCCAATGCATCCATGAGGGTCTGTGGGGTTCCAATAGTTGGAATTCCGAGTCCAGAATTAGATTACAGTATGCCAATTGTACTAGTGATCTTTAATATCATACCATGTGAGCTTAGAGCTCCCTCTGTCTCAGGGCCTATTGACCCTTTAGACAGCCCATTTATCTGCAGCTTACAGCGCTCAAACGATTGGTGGATCATTCATGTGGCCATTGTTGATAGCACATTCACAATTTATGCAGGGAGATGTGCTGCCAAAATCTGTAGGGCTGCTCAATTTTTTCAGCTGATTACTCTGCTTTTACACGGGGCAATAATTTGGCCTTTTGGCTGATAATTTCCCCTTGTAAATGGCCCTTCAGGCTACGTTAAGAAGCAACAACTTTAACAGTCAAAATACACAATAGAAATAAATGCAGGTTTTTCCTTGGATATTACCCTTTGCATTTTAGCATGCACTACATCATGTCATGTGGAAAAAGAATGATGTATTGGACTGTATTGTGTTTCAGATTGGCAGTGCAAAAATTTGCAAAAAAATTTAAATCTGCCATGTCTAAACATGGTTTTATAGTCATTAATGTTGACAATAATTTCATGGAGTCCAACATCTTAAAGTGTAAGTCCAGCCTTGGTCTGCCACCTGTTCTGCAAAAATAGGTGCAGAGAGATGCAGCTCATGCTGAGCAGTACAGTCCCCGAGGTCTTTTCTGATAAACGGAACTCATGAACAGAACTTGATGGGTGTCGTGTGGTTGCCTCAGTAACTGTACTGCCCAGTGTGAGCTGTGTCTCCACACTGATCTGTGCAGAACAAGCAGGAAACAAATGGTGGAATTAAAGATGGCTATGTGCCTGTCTTTGGGGTGTAAAATGGGAGAGGGGAGATCCTGTAAGCATAACAATCAAGCATGTGGCGTAGGTCCGAAATGGAGTCATTATATCAGTTACTTTTTATTGATTTTTTTTTTTCTTTTTTTGCACAATATTTTTAATCAACCTCATATGGGATAGTCTCCCATATACTTGCTTTATACTATATTGTATATTTAACCTTACATATTGCCTACAGTAAGTTATGCCCACAGTAAATATACAACAGCACTATGACGCTATCAAAGGAAATTCAAGAGATGATGTAAAAGTACTAGCTTAACACATCAGTCTGGAAAAAGTTATAAAGCCATTTCTTAAGCTCTTTGAGCCCATTAAACAGCTGTGAGAAACCTTATTGAGTCTTGAGGCAGTAGTAAATTGTCCGCAGGAGGGTGACCTGGTAGAATTTATCTATGGGTGCTAACATAGTTCACTCAAGCACTCCTAGACGTAATGCAGGTTTATGCTACCTCGACCTGAGATTGTGTTTATAACTCCACAATAAGAAATATGAATAAACAAAAGAACCCAAAATGGGGGGCATGCATGTATCTCATAATGTTTTATGGGTGTCTATCATGATCCTAGTAATAAACCAATGGTGGAAACTCCTCTATACATCACATACCACAAAGAGAAAAAAAATGGAGTTATGATACCACTTAAATTAATGACACAATCTTTATTGACACAAGTTACATGGTTACAAGTTACATGGTTACAAGTTACATAGTTACAAGTTGGTTGGTATCTGGCTGAGAATCAAAATACGGGGAACCTTATGCATTTATTTTATTATTATTTATTTAGTTCCCAGTGTTTCTATTCACAGCCAGATACCAACCAAGCAGCAACAGCCTGATGTTACCAGGGTGGGCGAGCACCATTGTTTCTGGCCCTCCCCAGCCTATATAACGCCAGCCTGTTACCGCCTAGGGTGCCATTTTTGACGCTCCGGGCCTGTTGGTACCAGCTCTTCACCGGCACCCCTGTGGCAGTGGGTACTGGGGTAATAATTGGGAGTTAGCGCTAGCTGTTTTTGGGGCTAACGCTAAGCCCCGACTTAGTAATGGATTCCTTTAATAAGACTGCTTCCACTACTAAGCCTGGAAATTCAATTTAAAAAAAAAACACAACACATTGGAAAAAATATTTTATTTTAAAAAACACTCCCCACAGCCCTTGTTAGCCATTTTATTAAAATTAAAAAAAATCCAGTTCATCCGCAGTAGTCCTCCGAATCCGCCATAATCCTCTGCATACACAGATCTGAAACGAGAAGGAAAAAAAAACACAAAAAATCGGTTAGGACATTTTTGGTGCTCTCTGCTGGGGAGCTTCCAATTGTTGCAAAACTACAACTCCTAGCATGCCCAGACAGCCTTTGGCTGTCTGGGCATGTTGGGAGTTGTAGTTTAGCAACAGCTGGAGTCTCCCTGTCTGTGAAGACACTGGTAGAAGGGTCTGTTCACATTACACAAAACGTACAATGTGAAAAGAGCCTCACACCCTTACCAGCCTGGCTTCTGTCTTTAGCTCCACCCCTAATGACATCATCACTATGGGTGGAGCTACACTGACCCAGCCTGGACTGGAGGGAGGTAAGGGGACTTCTTCCTCTTCTGTATACATACTGTATATATACTATAGATAGCTGTATACAGTGTATACCGCCCAAAGGATTAACCTACACTGTCCCGCAGTTTGAGTTAACTCTTTCCTTGCTGGGCTGGCGCATAGCACACAGCTCAGCAAGGGGTTAAGTGGGCAGCAATGTGCATACTGTATACACATTGCAGGCTCATTATAAGTTCTTCCTGGGCAGTAGATATATGAAGTATATCTACTGCTCAGCATCAGCTGTTCTCCCGGCTCTGTAGCCGTGAGCACAGCTGAGTCCCAAAATTCCCATCAGGACAATCGCAACAGGTGTCAAGAGTGACACTTGCTGTGATCTGTTCCTTACTGCAGGTACTACTGCTCCCAATATGGAGCACACACTTCTCCGTGCTGGGAGCTGTAGTATCTGTACTAATAGACAGATGGCCCAGCTGTCACTTCTGATACCTGTTGCAATCTGTCTGTTAATGCAGGTACTACAACTCCCAGCATGGAACAGAGTGTGCTCCATGTTGGGAGCAGTAGTACCTGCACTCCTGATGCCCGCTGCCATCCTCTGGTATAAGCTACTTTTCTGGTCCCTTATACTCTGCTGTGACTTGAGGTTATCTTCACTTCACAGATTCGTATATGCCGCTGAGAGCTGTGAGTGGCCAACACTATCTGGCCAATTACAGCTCTCAGCGGGAAATATGTATCTGTGAAATGAAGAGAACTTCACATCACAGCGGAGTATAGTGCTTGGCAGTGGAGCGGAGAAGTGTGGCCAGCCTCCGGCTTCTATAGCTTATTCCAGAGGATTGCAGCGATCTGTCTATTAGTACAGGTACTACTACTCCCATTATGGAACAGTTTGTAGTACTACCTAAAAAATAAAAAGTTAAAAAAGTATTAAAAAAAACACACATTTTATTAAACACATAATTGAAATAAATTATTAATAAAAAGTTTTACAAAATGAATTATAAAAAATATAATATTTTTATAACTAAATGGCCCCTTTCTAAAAAATTTTATATTGCCGGATAGAGTTTTAATTAGATAAATTGATCCTTGTTTAAAAATTTTGTTCTAAAAAATATAAATTTCGTTAAATACAAAAATGGTACCCTACGAAATTGAACAAAAAAGGTATCACTTTTGTATTGCTAGAGTAAAAAAAAAAAATGCCAGCAAAAATGCCAAAGTTAAAACCCACATGGCCGTCTATGGGAGGAAAACGCAGAGATTTTTCCCAAAAAAACGCCATACTCTGAATTTGAAAACTAGCCTCTGAGATCCAAAAGAGCTGAAAAAACGCCCAAAGGATTAGAAAAACGCCAAGTCTGGCATTTTGCAGTTCACTATTGACTTGCAGCTAACATCTGGCCGCTGCCTTTTTTTCACAGAAAAAAACACTGTGCGGCAAAATGGTCGTTTTTATCTGTTTTATTTTTTTTGCATGAATTCCACTTGTTAGACTTTTCAGGCGGTTGCCTATAGTGACATTCTTTCTGAAGGTAATCAAGGGTTTTTTCACTGTTACATGCTTGAGGGCGGCATCCGTTCCAAGCATGTACCAGTGACGGTGTATTGCTCTAATGACGACTTGATTTAGATTAGAGTTGCTAAGGGAAAATGCAAATTGCCTCTCATTCTCGTTATTTTTAGATTTTTTCTTTGTTAGTAATAAGTCAGATCTTTTAATTCTCCTAGCCCTATCTAGAGCTGAGGCGATAACTGATAATGGATATTTCCTGGCTAGGAGCCAAGTTTTAAGCTCTTCTGCTTGGTCTTCAAAGATCTGGCTATCGCTATTAATGCATCTCAGATGCAGGAATTGCGAATATGGAATTCCTCGTTTTGTGTGTGGCTCTGAAAATGAAGGATGGAATTTCGCGTAATTGGTTTTCGATAACCCATCGTCACCAATGTGCTCTCAGAAACCTTTAGCTTAACGTCTAGGAATTCGAGTGCTGATCTGCCGAACACAGATATGAACAACATATTTTCTTTATTAACAGTGTTCAAATATGTCACGAATTCTTGAAATTCCGTCTCCAGACCATCCCAGACGACCAAAATGTCGTCGACTAAACCAAGGAAGAGTTTAATATACCTAACGTAGGGGTTAAGATTGGAAAAGATGTATCAGCGTTCAAAAATGGCAGGGAACAGATTGACATAGGTACAGGAGACCGGTGTGCCCATCGCAGTGCTGGTCTCCTGCCTATACCAATTCTCTCCCTCTTTAAACTTATTGTGTGACAAGATAAATGAAAGGTCATCACATACAAATTAAATGAATGCTTTTTTTTTATCAGTCTCTGTAAGAAACTCTCAAATGGCCTGCACACCCGCATCCACCTGCCAAGTGGTACTTTCTACCTAAGGTGCATAAGTCGCAGAGCCAACCCCCTGGATGTTCATTCGTCACGGGGATTGGCTCTGCGACTGAGTACCTATCCTAGTATGTTGAATGGCTGCTAAACCCCCTACTGAGACATACACCGACATACCTTAAAGATACTGGGGATCTCTTGATACATCTTGAAAGCTTTGAATGGCATACTAACTATAGATTGTCCTCCATTGATATGGAGAGTTTGTACATCCGCATCCCTCGGGATGCGGGTGTACAGGCCATTCGAGAGTTTCTTACAGAGACTGATAAAACTGGAGCATTCATTTAATTTGTATGCCCTTTTCATTTATCTTGTCACACAGTGAGTTTAAAGAGGGAGAGAATTGGTATAGGCAGGAGACCGGCACTGTAATGGGCACGCCGGTCTCCTGTACCTATGCCAATCTGTTCCTCGCCATTTTCGAATGCTGATACATCTTTTCCAATCTTAACCGCTACGTTAGGTATATTAAACTCTTCATTGGTTTTGTAGATGACGTTTTGGTCGTCTGGGATGGCCTGAAGACGAAATTTCAAGAATTTGTGAAATATTTGAACACCGTTAATAAAGAAAATATCTTGTTCACGTCTGTGTTCGGCGGATCAGGGCTCAAATTCCTAGACGTTAAGCTAAAGAGAACACATTGGTGACGATGGGTTATCGAAAACCCATCGCGTGAAATTCCATCCTTCATTTTCGGAGCTCTCATCCGCCACACACAAAACTAGGAATTCCATATTCGCAATTCCTGCGTCTGAGATGCATTAATAGCGATAGCCAGATCTTTGAAGACCAATCAGAAGAGCTTAAAACTTGGCTCCTAGCCAGGAACTATTCATTATCAGTTATCGACTCAGCTCTAGATAGGGCTAGGAGAATTAAAAGATCTGACTTATTACTACCAAAGAAAAAATCTAAAAATAACGAGAATGAGAGGCAATTTGTATTCTCCCTTAGCAACTCTAATCTAAATCATGTCGTCATTAGAGAAATACACCGTCACTGGTACGTGCTTGGAACGGATGCCACCCTCAAGCATGTAACAGCGAAAAAACCCTTGATTACCTTAAGAAATAATGTCACTATAGGCAACCGCCTGAAAAGTCTAACAGCCAACTTCTTCCTCTTGGTTAACAGGATATTCCTTGAAAGGAAATTTTCCATGTAGGAACATTTTGTTCACAGAATTGGGCCAGCAGGCAGCTCAAATTGGGAAACTATACACACATAGTTAATCAACTCATAACATGTCGAACTACATTTGTCATCTACATACTAATCTGCCCATGTGTCGTCAGCTCCATGTCCGCATTCGCGAACACGAGATCTATTAGAACTGGCATAGGAGCTACACGTCTTATCACCCACATGCACGAGGTTCATAACAGTGATACCACCTTACGTAAGTTTGCAGGTTTAGAACGAGTATACCCATCCTCAGATGGCAGTGATAGACATACAATATTGATAAAGAAGGAGGCACACTGGCTCATTAAGCTCGATGCCACAGGAGCTCTAGGCTTTAATGACCGCTATGA
Organism: Hyla sarda; assembly: GCF_029499605.1. NCBI lineage: Eukaryota > Metazoa > Chordata > Amphibia > Anura > Hylidae > Hyla > Hyla sarda. Next base: position 79,155,674 of record NC_079194.1, on the reverse strand, counting down.
ATTAGCCCCTTTGTATAATAATTTTAATAATAATTTTCTGGTCCAATTGCTTTTATTTGCCCTTGATATATTTACATTTTGTATATTTTGATGTAATTAAAGTTTTGTAGAACACATACACTGTTTTTGGATATACCTGTTGCGATCACAGGACCATATTTGTTTCTTACCTGTTCCGGTGCCTCTCACATAAGATGCGCTTGCGCACAGAGAGATGCCAGGTGTCAGCTAGTGGAAGCACGCTTAGCGTGTGAAACAGTACTGTTCCGTTACCACCTCTGCCTCCTAATTCATGATGCCTGTCCTGCACGTTGTATTTATGACCACTGGACGGTGAGTGCAGTCTCCTTTTTTCTCTGCTACATTTTCAGAGCTATATAATACACATATAACATACACTTCTAATATTACCGCAGACCCTTGTCCTTCTATACAAAAAGACTACCAGCTTTACAGATGCAGATTTTATTCCATATTAGGCCTCCAATCACGTTATGTTTTAACTCTTTTTATTTTTCTCTATTTAGACCAAACCCCTTGTGTTCACTAGGCCACAAAGGAAAATACTGTGTATTAACCACCTATGAGATACCATTAGTCCCTTCTTTTATTGTAGAAAACCAAGTAAGAAGTCACTACCCTAGACCACCAAAGTAATTGACATTAACCCTCCACTTTCCCGCCTCACATATACTAATGTGCCACAAACAGGAAGTTAATATCACCAACCATTCCCATTTTATTAAGTTGTATCCATATAAATGGCCCACCCAGCTAAAGAGCTGTAAAAGTAAGCACTGAGACATAAAGGGGTACTCCGGTGGAGAACAATTTTATTTATTTTTTTAATGAACTCGTGCCAGAGAGTTAAGCAGATTTGTAAATCACTTCTATTTAAAAATCTTAATCCTTCCAGTACTTATCAGCTGCTGTATGCGCCACTGGAAGTTCTTTTTTAATTTATTTTCTGTCTAACCACAGTGCTCTCTGCTGACACCTCTGTCCATGTCAGGAACTGTCCAGAGCAGGAGAGGTTTGCTATGGGGATTTTCTCCCACTATGCACAGTTCCTGACATGGACAGAGGTGTCAGCAGAGAGCACTGTGGTCAGACAGAAAAGAAAAGAACTTCCTCTGGCACAAGTTAATTAACAAAAACAAAAAAAAAAAACTGTTTTCCACCGGAGTACCCCTTTTAAAGGTTTTTGTTGATATTCTTATAAAGCTCAGGTGCCCAGGGGCCGTTTCCCAGCACAACAAGAGCTCATGGTTAGCTCCGTCCATCTCTTATTCGCCACCTTCATGGAGGCTAATGGAGACCTAAAACGTTTTGGAGGGGCAGGTCCACCAGAGAATTCCCCTGTCAGAGGCTGAATAAAGTTCTGTGATTCTAGCTCCTTGGTACCATCTCATTGACTGCGACCGCTGCAGCTCCACTGCATCTAGAACATGGCATATAAAAATAACAACTTCCTATAAGCCTGTTAGCACAAAGGACAGCAGCACAAGTGGCTGATCTTTGAATAGAAAATCTTCACAAAGGTACTACTCATGAGGACCTACGGTTACTGTGAAGTCTTTGTTTTTACTGGAAGTATGTAAAAATGTAACATGACCAATAAAGTTGTCGGCTATAAACCATGTTGTGCAACAGTGTTAGTCAAATCCCATTCACAAGATAACATCTGCGTATACAACTAAACTACATGTAAACCTAGCCTAATACCAGGAAACCACAGCTTTGTATGACTGGTTTTCCTTTTTACCATTTAAGGTGTCCATATTCCAGTCAGTATACGCAATGACAAGGTATGGTTGGCTCTGAACTTTTCACAACCACCCTTCCCATTACTATTGAATGAAACCATTTGCTTTAGGTCCAGCGTTGTCTTCACAGGCTCAGCTTCCTTCCTCTGCTCCCTTTCCTGTTTGTGTATGGGAACCTAGAAGGACAGGAAGGTCACTTGTTCTGTGGCTGAGTCCTGCCAGAACCTCACTACACACAGATATTTATTTTCATACATTCAGACCTTTGTCGTGTTGGCTCTTTTATTGCTCGTAATGTTTACATTTGTACATAGACTGGAGGAGCCTGTATCAATGGTCCATGCAAAAAGACAACATCCTGCAAAACACAATGTACAGCATGAATGACATTATATTGTAAATACTGCGTAATTGTTGGCTTAGAGCAGACGGCGTGAATTGTATTCCATTTCTTATGGTAGAGTGGTGAAAATTAATTTTTATTTTTATTTTTTTATTGACTTTGGGAAATGGTGCATACACCAGAATAGGATTGGTATGATTATTTTTATTTTATTTTATAAAATTTTAATATCCCATAATGACAATGTGAGAACATAATGTTACAAATCTTTACTAATCTATTGAAAAAGGAAAATTGAAATAGTGCAGTGACTAAGTATTCAGACCCTTTACTTAGGACTTAGTTTAGCCACCTATGGCAGCAGTGACAGCCTCCGGTCTTTTTAGGGATGAGGCCTCAAGGTTTATTCACCTAGATTTGGGGGAGATTAAGAGGCGTAAATAACCCTGCACAGGGCACCATATAACTAAAATCTGGCCTTACACATGAAATTGTACCCACATTCGCAACGCTGTGCTAGTAAAGTCCTCTGTAGCCTTGGCTTAGCGGCGGCTTATTCACAGGTGGCAGGGGGGTGGCTTTACTGTAGTGGAGTGACCGCGGCTTATTTACTGGTAGGGGTATGCAGGGCAGCGCTGCACTGACATTTGACCATGTCAAGAGTGCGCTCTGGTGTGAAACAAGCCTACGGCTCGCTCCTGCCTGTCTGATTGACAGGCAGGGAGCTGCGCTGAGCTAGTCATGTGGTCTTCGATTTCGGACTCATGCCAGGCCAGCATGAGTAAGAAATCAATACAGAAGGCTTGCAGCAGGACTGCTAGGGAGACCCCTAGTGGTTAATGTTTTACAGTTAAAATACACCATAAAGGAGGCAACATTTTTAATTAAAACCAATTAGAAAATTGTACCCTGTATGGACTCCTCTTTCCTCCTCCCCGAACGCGCGTTTTTGCACCAATACTTAGTCAGGGGGTGTAGTTAGGGTATCCAAAAGGGCAGTGTTTTCACCCCAGGGTGCCTCCAGCCCCCACACTAGTAATGCTGATACTGGTATCACTTTGTGCATCGTAGGAAGTGCAATGTAATGCATACAATTGGCGGTATGGCGAGGCGTGTGTCACCAAACTATGTATGTCGAAAAAGGGTGTCACCAACAGGAAATGTTTGGAAAGCTTTGCTGTAAACCAGTTTTTCCCAACCAGGTTGCCTCCAGCTGTAGCAAAACTACAACTCCCAGCATGCCAACTGCCAACGGCTGTCCGGGCATGCTGGGAGTTGTAGCTTTATAACAGCTGGAGACACACTGTTCGGAAAACACTGCAGTTGGAAATCTGTCTGGATTTATTCTAGGGGTACGTTCACACGGGCGGACTACGTGCAGAGTTTCCGCAGTGTATTTGTTGCTGGGAATCCGCAGTGGATTAGGCTACCATTGACTTCAATGAGTCAGCAGAAAATCCTCAATAAAGGCAGATTTGCAGATTTTCTTTTTTTGATAGCAAAATCTGCTGCGGATTTTCCGCAGCAAATACGCTGCAGAAATTCCGCAGGTAATCCGCCCATTTGAAAATACCCTTATATTTGAATTTGGAGAGTCATAGAGAAACATATAAGGCACATGAGAGGTTGCGGGGTGTGCACTGTGCAGATGCATGCATGTCACAAGCAGTATGCAAACTACAGTCCACCGCTTTGGACACCCCTCTATGAGGCAGAACACAGTTGCTCTGACGTACCCAGCCTGTCCATGTATGATATAGATTTCCTTCCATTTGAACAGGAATCTGGTAATGCTATATAGGTAAAGGTCACTGTGTCATTTGTATACAGCTAATCCTCCTCCTACCAGGATTGTGGCTTTATACAGATCCTAGTCCAATAATTATAGTTTCTAACATTACCACTGCTGTTTGCCCTAACACGTCTATGATCTGATTTTGGGGCCTGCGGTGTAAAGACTGTGACATTGATTGTACTATATAATTATTATACACCTTCATCTCATCTGCTTTGATGTGTAGGTTTTGTTTAAAGATCACTTTTGCCTATTTTCAGTGAATTATATTGACAATCTAGTGACATTGCTTAAAGAGTACCTTTCATGATCTTGTTAAATTTTATAATCCTCCCAGTTCACTGCCCCCATCATGATAAACCACCCCCTGCCTTTATTTTTTATTATTTGTTCGTTTTTTACCTTGATATTTCTCTGTATTTTCTTCTCAGTCAGATTCACAGACTGGGAAGGGGCGTTCCCCTTCAGCAGGTGTGACATCATCTGAAGCCATACAGGGGAGAACTTCCTCCCTCCCTCTGCTACACACAGCCCAGATCAGTTCAGTGTGAGATAAGCTATGATTGGCTAAGGCTGCACATCCCCCACCCCCTTCAGCATTCCAGACTGCATTTCCTGATTTTGGACTTCTGCCAGGCCAGCAGGAGTCCAAAGTCTGTGCAAGAGATGGTGGGAAATGAGCTCTGGACAAGTAGGGATATACCTAGTAGCAGCTTTTTTTAAACACAAATAAAGCATATTAAACTTAATTTTTTTTTAACATGGTAAATAAAAAAAAAACTTTCTAATTTACTTTGAGTGCAATAGCAAACATTTTTTTAATGAGAATGCCCATTTAATACTCTTACCACTAGTACAGAAACAAAGCTAGAATGGTTTGCTACTTTATGCTCATAAATTTACTTTTTATTCAGCAAGTTTTCAGTGAACATATTGTATTGCTATTACCCTGCACTTCTACATGTAACCATCATACAGTAGAGAAAAAGAAAGAGAGCACTCACCCATGATGGTCTTTCTTCTTCATGGATTTTTTTAATGAAAAAGCAGGGCTTGCAAGAGCATCTCACCGGGACGACGCTGGCCGTTTATGGTGTGAAACGGCCATCACTGTCCGGGTGAGACGCTCCCACAAGCCCTGCTTTGCACTTCATCACACAGAAGTGTGTTTTGTTTACACAAAAGTGTGTGTTATTTATTCTTGTTATTCTTATAAGACAAGAGAAGTGTTTTCGGAGCACTCACCTCTGACACTGGTTATGTTGCAAATTTTTCTTTATTCATAGTGCGAGATCAAGTGCATAGCAGGGAAGTGGCAAGATGGTACAGGAGCAGGAGGGCGAAGGTCCGTTGTAGCGCTCTTGCGCTTCGTCAGGCCCCGTCGGGGCCTGACGAAGCGCAAGAGTGCGATAACGGACCGTCGCCCACCGGCCGAGCCCACCCGCTCCTGTACCATCTTGCCACTTCCCTGCTATGCACTTGATCTCGCACTATGAATAAAGAAAAATTTGCAACATAATCAGTGTCCAAGGTGAGTGCTCCGAAAACACTTCTCTTGTCTTATAAGAATATCGTTTGCATACCTTGTCTGGAGTCGAGTAGCACCACACTGAGACACGCACCTAGATACAAGCTGCTTACTCCCTGTCATCCTACAGGTGGGCTTTCCATAATTGGACAGTGTTCTGACTAGTGCCAGGTCATTTCTTCTATGTGATACACTTATTTATTTTTGTCATTACAAAAATAAATCCATAAAGAAGACAGACTGTCACGGGTGAGTGCTCTCGTTCTTTTTCTCTACTGTATAATGATTTCATACGGAACTGTTATCACTCAAGAAGCACCAAAGGTCTAAGCTCACCTTTTGTATATATACTAATTTGGGACTGGCTGTAAGCATCCAGATGCTTGTGTGGTGCCGAGTGTAATTCTTTCTACAAGATATTGACTTCTACTGACATATTTTCATAGTGGAAACAGCTGATCTTAGGGTCTATTCACACGGTAGAATTTCAACTTGCGAAATTCTGCCTCAAATTAAAGCTTATAGACTTCTATGGGATTCCGCACTACCATTCAAACTTCTGAATTTTCGCTTGCGGAAATTCAGAAGTGTGAATGGGAATACAGAATCCCATAGAAGTCTATAAGCTTTAATTTGAGGTGGAAATTCTACCATGTGAATAGGCCCTTAGGCTAAACTGACCCCAAAGGGTGATAGATTTGCCCAAACTGAAATACCCATTTTATTATGCAACTTTATAAATGAAAATATTGCAGCTATCACTATAAAGGAGTGCCAAAGTGGACATATCCTCTAATTTTTCTCTTTTTTTTTTTTGTAGCCTAATGTGTTTTTTGCCTAATGTGAAACCCCACCACCAGATACTTTGAAAGTAACTAGTTTCTCCACAGGAAAACAAGGAGCACAATTTCACAGATGGTACAAAAATTGCATAAATAATACAGAAATCACAGTTTGTGTGTATCTCTGTGGGAGAACTAATATATCTGAATGTGTAATAGCCGGCCTTTTACTTGGATTGTGCAGAACAAACACAATGCTCCATTATTGAAACAGCCAACTTCTGCTCACCCTGCCAGCTCTTCCATGCTGCGGACGTTACAGGAAGACATCCATTAGTAGTGGATAAAAGTCCAGCGCATACGTGCGCAATTAAAGAAGGTTTTATTCCATAAAATATGGACACAAGAACAGGTACAAAATGTGACACAAAAGGTCTTGTGCGATTAACTTGAAAAGCGTTACAAGTTCCACCTGTTTATGTGTTCATATACAATGGTGCAGCACTCCAAGCACTCTGAGACTTAGGCTAGGTTTACACTGCGGAATCTCTGGAATTTTTCCATATGAATCAGTCTTCAATAGGACTGCACATACATTGTGTAGTGATGAAAACTGTTTCCTGTAGATAAATGTGTCCAAGCAGGTGATGATAAATGCTGAGACAGCAAAGCCAAATCGGTGTCCCCGTGCCTCACTGTGAGTCACGGGGACACTGATTTGAAGAAGCAGAAAGAAGGGGAAAGTGGTGATGGATAGCGTTCTCCCCTGCCTCTGCACCTGGGGACACACATTTCTACATCCCCCGCTGCCGGGATCGGGGATGGAGAGTTCAAGCAGCGGCGACACAGATTTCTACATCCTCCAGGCTGATGAGAGCTGTGGGGATCGGGTTCACAGTTTTACAGCGGCGGGAGCGAGCTGCAGCAGCGGGGACACAGTTTTCAGCATTCTCTGTTCTCCGCTTCTCTGTCCAATCTCTTCGCTCTCATAACGAGGATACAGTTTTCTACATCCCGCTCTCTTGGAGATTGGGGTGTAGTGAAATGTGTCCAGGGAGCTAGTGCCAAATACTGAGAAGAGCGAGGCCGCACCACCCCCCCCCCCCCCCCCTCCAAACAACTAGTATTATGGAGCAGGTGTGCGCGTCTCACAGTGCATAATATTTATGCACAAAAAATTGCATAAATATTACAGAATTCACAGTTCATGTATAGGTATTTCTGTGGGAAAACAAACATTTGTGAATGTGCAGTAGCCGTCCCTTTACTTGAATTGTGCAGAACAAACAAGACGCTCTATTATAGAAGTATAATTACCTGCACATAATAACCTGTACAAACACAAAAGCACACAAGGTCGATCTTTACTTTGGGCAGAAAAGCTATTTATCTCTGTTAGATTACTAGAAGAGCAATAAAAAAAAATCAGAGAGCTCGCTGCTTTCTGGCGGTTTACACCAGTGCTTGTACTCGGTGACAGCTAAGGAACAGGTTAGCCAAGATCGACAGAAATGTCTATTTGGAGATTGTGAAATTGAACTTTCCGAGCGGCTGTTAAACCTCTAGTGTAATTTGTAGGTGATGGACAGCACTTTACTACACTAATGCCTACCTCTATCTTTTCAGGTGATCGATCAGTATGAAAAAGATGGCTTCCAGTTCTTGGCCAAAGTTTTTAACTCTTCGCATTCCTTCCTGGAAGATTTAACGGGTCTTACGTTGCTGCATCAGGAAACGCAGGCAGCAGAGGTCAGAATTTCTTCTCAATTCTTTTATAAGTCAGAGAAAGTGTTACTTTTTTTTCTTTAAGTAAAAACAGAATTTAATTGTGGGCAACAAAAATGTTTTTAAATGGTGGTGAATGTCCATGATGTTTGACCATCCATAAGGTACCTTCACATGACATAGCCCATTTCCCCCTGTCCTTAATTTTATTGGAAAAGTGATGCATTATGTTTTAACTTTTGGCTTCCCTTACATAAATAGTCTGCCCCTAGACATCTTATCCCCTATCCAAAGGATCCCAGGGACCTGCCGCTGGGGACCCCCGCTATCTCGGCTGCGGCACCCCAGACATCCGGTGCATAGATCGAACCGGATGACTGGTGATGCAGGGCGGAGGCTCATGACGTCATGGTCACGCCCCACTTGTGATGTCCCACCCATAGACTTGCGTTGAGGGGGGCGTGGCCGTGACATCACGAGCGGGGCACAGCGTAGACATCACGAGCCTTCGTCACTGCACCCGATGCTCTAAAAGAACGCCAGGTGCAGAAGGGAGATCGCGGGGGGGTCCCCAGCAGCGGGACCCCCACGATCAGACATCTTATCCCCTATCCAAAGGAAAGATAAGATGTCTAGGGGCGGAATACCCCTTTAATGTTGAGAAGGTAAGATAATATGTTGGCATAAGGCTAGTTTCTCATTACCTTTGTGCAGCCTATTGAAACATCCTGCATTGTTTTGTCTTCCAAAACATAGCAGGGAATACGGCAGAAGTTTTTCCGTGTCATCAGTATTAGCCACACTAGCATACTGATATAGGCTTGTAGTGTGAGAGATACTGATGAAAATGATACTTACCGATCCGTGTGACCATTCCGCAGATTCTTCTTTTTCTTCATAAGCTAATCATCAACTTGGAGCATGTGTGGGATGTTCCCAAGCACCCCCACCCCTCATGCACGGTAACGTCCATCTTCACACTTCAGAGGAAGCGCTTCGCCCCCAGTGCTGAGGCTCATATGCTGCAAATTGGAGCTTCACTCTGCAATATAACCTCTGCTTTGAAATCTCTCTGGAGAGAAAAGAGATTTCACTTCATGCTGGCTGCACATGAGGATAAGAGGCGTTATGCTGCAGAGTGGAGCTCCATTCTGCAGCGTAGGAGCCTCAGCACAGGGGGAGCAAATGCTTTCTATTTCCAAGGTAAACTTGACTGATAAGTTGTCCTTCCAATTCACTATAATTCAGGTAAAAGTAGTAGTAATATGGCAAGCCTCATTGCTGCCTGACTAACCGTTACACCTACCTTTTATATGCGGTTCAGTGTTTGGAATTTCTATACATATACATATGCAATAATCAGGAACAATACAACCAGAAAAGATGATTTATAAGTTGCTTTCATGAATTATTATTTTTATATGTGATGAGGTTTCCAAAAAATAATATAAAACAGCATGGTCACCTATAGCCATTTTTGAAATACAGCTTCGGTTTTCTAAGGTAGGCTGGAAAATAAGTGCATCAACCTATATGGTTTTATGTCAATCCTTCCTACGTTTTCCTTTGTTTTAAAGGTGATTTCCCCCCTAGACATCTTATCCCCTATCCAAAGGAATAAGGGATAAGATGTCTGATCGTGGGGGTCGTGACGCTGGGGACCCCCACAATCTCCCTGCTGCACCCGGTGTTTGTTTAGAGCGTTGGGTGCTGCGCCGGAGGCTCGCCGGAGGCTCGTGACATCACGCCCCCTCCCATAGACTTGCATTGAGGGGACGTGGCCGTGACATCACATGCCTTCGCCCCGCATCGCCAGTCATCCGGCACGGAGCGAAGTTCGTTCTGTGCACCGGATGTCTGGGGGATGTGATGCCTAGGGGTGGAGTACCCCTTTAAGGAATCCCTATTGTCTTTGTTAGATGTGGAATGGGCTTTCCATTATTGTCCATGTAGGCCTGTGCTCTCTTTTGGAGCTGCAGATCATTGTCCTCTAACAAGCAGTATCCTAGAGGTCGATACTTCACTGATTTGAAGTAGTCTTGTTTACTTTTATATATCTTCGGAATTTCATTGTGCTCGATCCAGTTCCTCTTACTATAAATCTTAAAGCCTTAGCCTGTCTGCTAATAATAGAGTGATGATTCAAATTACTCTGGGAGTTATTCGAAGACCGGGTGCTTACCTCATCTCCTAAGATAGCTTCCACCTGACTCCGGAGTGCAGCTCCACACAAAAATCTAATGCCACTCGCTCCTGTATTCAGTGTCAGGAGTCGGTAAACTGTTGATCACTGTGAGAAGGATCTTACTGTGTCAGGAGCTTATTAAGAAGGTATTTAGGATGGAGCATAATTTTCTCCCCGCTTGAGTTACTGTGATGGTCCGACTGCTGTCAGGTCTATGTACAAAATACTAAGTGCAGAAATTTAGAGTTGTATGACATTATACCGCCTGTGTATAGTAGGATAGCCGTATACAATGTATTTGTCATTTATTGGCTTCTATTTTTTATGAATAAAGCAAAAATAGATTCCTGCACTCACCGCAAATGTAGCTACCGTATTTTTCGCCATATAAGACGCTCCGGCATATAAGACGCACCCAATTTTAAAGGATAAAAATCCAGAAAATAAAGATTCTGAACCAAATACAATGTAAAGTATAGGACAGTGATCTTCAACCTGCGGACCTTCAGATGTTGCAAAACAACAACTCCCAGCATGCCCGGACAGCCGTTGGCTGTCCGGGTATGCTGGGAGTTGTAGTTTTGCAACATCTGGAGGTCCGCAGGTTGAAGACCACTGGTATAGGAGGTAGTACTCACGTGTCCCTGCCGCTCCGGACCAGTCACCACTCGTCACCGCTACCCTGGATGTCGCCCTAAATCGCTGTCGCCACGTCCCCGTGGTGTCCCCGTCGCTCCGGAACGGCTCTGCTGCCCGGTATCCTTGCTCCCCGTCGCCGCCATCATGTCGCTACGCACGCCGCGCCTATTGGATGATGGAACGGCGTGCGAAACGATGTGATGAAGACGAAGGAGAGCGCCGGCCATCCAGGGGATCCCGGCACGGAGCAGACACCGAGGAGGCAGGTAAGGTCCCTCCCAGTGTCCTGTAAGCTGTTCAGGACGCCGCGATTTCACCGCAGCGGTCCCGAACAGCCTGACTGAGCAGCCGGGTTAGTGTCACTTTCGCTTCAGATGCGGCGATCAGCTTTGATTGCCGCGTCTGAAGGGTTAATACAGGGCATCACCGCGATCGGTGAGGTCCTGTATTAGCCCCGAGTCCCGGCCGTTGATGGCCGCAGGGACCGCCGTGATAGGACAGGGTTTTAATGTGTATTTGCCGTATAAGACGCACCAACATTTCCCCCCCAGTTTTGGGGAAGAAAAAGTGCATCTTATATGGTGAAAAATACGGTATTCTGTAATCCGCGAGGCCCAGATCAAACAAAAGGTGGAGAGGGAGGCAGACATCGTGGGGCGCTCAGAGACGACAGCCTGCGATTTTGTGCGATAAGACACTCAATAGGCCGGAAGAAGTGCGTCTCATCGCACAAAACCGCCGGCAGTCACCTCTGAGTGTCCCACGCTATCCACCTCCCTCTTCTCCGTGCCCCGTGGATTACGAAATTGCTAGATTTATGGCAAGTGCAGGAATTCTGCTTCAGAGGTTGCATTACTATTAGTCTAGTGATTATCTGTGCACCTCCGCAGTAGCATACAGAGTTCTGGACTTAGTATACCCATAGCGTCTACCGTAGTATAGTGCAATGACCTTTCATTTGTATAATTGATGCTGGTCAGTGTTTTTTCCTTTGGATGTTCTATATTTTTTTAGATTAGCTGCTTTGGTATATCCCCGAGAGCAAAAGATCATCTCTTATTACTAGAATCGGATGTAATAAGAGATGGTCTTGCTAATCTTAAATACATGTAAGAAAATGAATTCTAGCAACAGTTACGATATCTTCCTTATCCCCGATCCTATTTTGTCTTATCCCATCCACCCCCTACCCCTACACCCTCTTCACCTTCATGTTCAGTAAAACTGAGTTTTGGAAAAGAGAAAGGTTTGGGGTAGTTCACAGTCTGCAGTGAAGACCAGGTAATCTATACCACACCTAAAGATGGAGACGACCGCAAGGACAATGACAACTTTGTTCTTTTGTGATGTGTACAAGATTGTGTTTTCCATTATGTTGCAGAAGGCCGTGCAAATCTGCAGTTAAGTAAGTTCTTGGTTCCAGATGCAAACATGCAATTATACAGAATAAAACTGTTCTTAGTGGTATTGTGCTGCCATTGATCTTTATAGCCCTAGGCGGTTTTTACCATAAAGTTACAGCGATATAAAGAGCTAATTATTTTACTGCTGAAGGTCATACCTCCCATCTAGCAGCGAGATTTACCAAGCGAAAGATAGAATTAATTGTCTTGTTTTATAGTAAAGGTCCTCTATTGGAAAATGTTTATACTGAAGGTAAAGGGGAGCACTGAATGAAATAAAACTGCACCATAGCTCTGTGAAAGGTGTCTCAGCTCTCTTCTTTTTTTATATAACAAAATGTCTTCTACACTGGCTTCCTGCACTCAAGCCTTACAATATATTAATTTATGGCTATGATACAGTTCTAACTATTGTTTAAGTGTGCATCAGTACATAAGATAAATGTCAGTGTTATACAGGGGTGGGTTCACATTACGACCTGCACTTGTGCTGCGCCTGTATGTCGGTATCTTGTCAAAACTGAATGACGACCTATACGTGCGCTTATTTTCACGTCCCATTCATTTTAACAGCCCTAATGTAGTCAACTAACTACTTCTTTTGGCCTATGTACCGTACGTATATGTGTATTTACAGGGGCTCAAAGTGCAGTCTATCACACTGTTGAGTCATGGTAAATACTTAGATACGTGCAAGAAATGGTCTAAACGTACTCACTAGTTGACTACATTCAGGCCATTAAAGTACATGGGGCTGTGCCAATACACGCACATATACGTTAACTCATGTGCAGCAAGCTATGATCCACTATGTTTTGTAAAACCTTTTTTTTTTTTATCATAGCCTGTATCAACAACCTCTCACTATGTCTTCATGCGTCATTGTCTCATTTAATCAGTCATCTTTTTCCAATGAAATCATTTTAGGGCATGTTCACACATAGCATATACACTGCAGATTTTAGGCTTTGTTCAATAATACTAGAAGAATAAATCAATCTAAATAAATAATTGACCAGAAAGAAGGGCAGGTAGCTCTACTGATCTGAAACATTATGTGAGTCCTGGTGTAAAGTGTGGTTGTATTACCCCATATCCATAAATAAATAACAAAGCCTGCAACATGAAGTGTGAACATAACCTTAGATTCTCTCAATTTTCCCACTGCATGGATTGTGTTCTGCGTTCAGGTGGTTAAAGGGGTACTCTGTCCCTAGACTTCTTATCCCCTATCCAAAGGATGTCTGTTTGTAGGGGTCGCGCAGCTGGGACCCCCGCAATCTCGGTGCAGTACTGGCGTTGTGGGTCGTGATGCCACGCCCTTTCAATACAAGTCTATGGGAGGGTGCGTGGCGTCACGACCCATGACGCCAGTACCCAGCATTCTAAACAAACGCTGGGTACTGCACAGAGATTGCGGGTGTCCCAGCTGCGAGAGGCGTGGTTGTGACGTCATGACCCCCGCCGAACGATGGGGCAGCGCAGTACCCCTTTAATTCTTGAGAAGAAGAAATGCTTAGATTAGGATCTTTTTATTCTCTTAACACTTTCACGTGATGTCTCTCCTCATGTTTGGCAGCCCACTTCCTGGGTCTTGTTGCAATGCGTTTTAGGATCCTAGAAAGAATTTTCATTGTGTTTATTGTAGAGAGAAAATGTTTCTTAGCAACAGTAACACAATTATCTGCAGGCACATAAAAAGAGACAGCGCTGGAGTGCTTAGATTTATTATCTCTCTGCTGCTGGCTGTAAGAAAAGGAAACCCCAGCCCTCAATTATACAAGGGCGGAAAAGGACAATCCTAGTTTGTCATCAGCCCTTGGTAAAAAAAAGATAAAATGCAAATGTATTAACGCTCCTTCAGGTTGGTGAAGATTCAGGAGAAAATTGTGCCGCAAATATTTGTTTATTAGGCCAGAGTTATAATTAGATAATATGTTATTTTATAAGGAAATATAAATAACTTTTTTTTCAACTTTTATCTATTGCATTTGTATCGAAAAGGGACGGAAAGTTATCATACCAACCGGTGATAAATCTGTTTTATGTCTACATTGTAATTAAAGAAGGTAATTAATAAGGTCTCTGTAGGCATCATCATCCATAATAACTGAGATGTAATCCCTGCACAGAGTACCGTATTTTTCGCCCTATAGGACGCACCGGCATATAAGACGCACCCAATTTTAAAGGTGCAAAATCTAGAAAAAAAAAGATTCTGAACCCAACAGTGATCTTCAACCTGCGGACCTCCAGATGTTGCAAAACTACAACTTCCAGAATGCCCGGACAGCCAACGGCTGTCCGGGCATGCTGGGATTTGTAGTTTTGCAACATCTGGAGGTCCGCAGGTTGAAGACCACTGGTATAGGAGGTAATACTCACGTGTTCCCACCGCTCTGGACCCGTCACCACTGCCCTGGATGTCGCTTCATTGCTGTCGCCGCATCCCCGTGGTGTCCCCGATGCTCCGGACGTCTTCTTCCCCAGGATCCACGCTCTCTGTCGCCGTCATCACGTCACTACGCACACCACTCCTATTGGATGAAGGGATGGCGTGCGAGATGACGTGATGACGTCAAAGGAGAGCGCCGGCCATGCAGGGGATCCCGGCACAGAGCAGACACCAAGGAGGCAGGTAAGGTCCCTCCCGGTGTCCTGTACGCTGTTTGGTTCACCGCGGCGGTCCCAAACAGCCCGACTGAGCAGCCGGGTTAGTGTCACTTTCGCTTCAGACGCGGCGGTCAGCTTTGATTGCCGCATCTGAAGGGTTAATACAGGGCATCACCGTGATCGGTGATGTCCTGTATTAGCCGTGGGTCCCGGCCGTTGATGGCCGCAGGGACCGCCACGATAGGTGTGTATTCGCCGTATGAGACGCACCAACTTCCCCCCCCCCCCCCAGTTTTGGGGAAGAAAAAGTGTGTCTTATACGGCGAAAAATACGGTATATCACAATGTGTAAGCACATTGTTCCCGCCTCAGTAAAGTTTATTACCAATAAATTGGCAACCCCTGTTTATCTGAGCTAAAATGTTTATTTTTTTATTTAGTTATTTATTTTGTTAATAATTTTTTCCCAAAAATGGCCAAGAGTTGGCCATTTTTGAATGCAGGAAAAAATTGTTGATAAATGATTCAAGTACTGTTGATCTTGATCAAGCATGACACATAAAAAAAAATCATTATGATCAGCAACATGATCTGTTACCGGTAACAAGTGCCTCTAATTTACAATACACCTTGCTGCCTAGTTCCCTGAAATGTCAGATAAACGATAAACCCTCATGTCTCAGGAACTTAAAAGTTTATCAAGAAACTGTAAAGAAATGTGTTACCCCTTTTAAGCTATTTAAAGGGGTACTCCGGTGGAAAACAATTTATTTTAAATCACCTGGTGCCAGAAAGTTATACAGATTTGTAAATTACTTCTATAAAAAAATCTTATTCCTTCCAGTACTTATCAGCTGCTGTATACTACAGAAAAAGTTATTTTCTTTTTGAATTTCCTTTCTGTCTGACAACAGGAGCAAATCCCCATAGCAAACCTCTCCTGCTTGGACAGTTCCTGAAATGGACAGAGGTGTCAGCAGAGAGCACTGTGGTCAGAGAGAAAAGAAATTCAAAAAGAAAAGAACATTCTTTGTAGTTAACAGCAGCTGATAATTACTGGAAGGATTAAGATTTTTTAATAGAAGTGATTTACAAATCTGTTTAACTTTCTGGCACCAGTTGATTTAAAATAATTTTCTACCGGAGCACCCCTTTAAGGATGCTTCAGTCTCATTTCTTTTGGTTAAGCCACAAGTCCTTTAATAATTCTAACTCTGGTTAACAAAAGCCAGCCAAAAAAAAAAAATCACAAAGCAACCTTCATTTAAACAAACCACTTTTGACAATGTTCACATTATGGAATTTACTAGCAGAATGTGGCAGAAAAACTGAGCTTGGAAATTCCATTGCAGCAGAGTCCTATTGTTTTCAGTGAGATTTTGCTGCACCGTAAACATGGCAGAATTTCCACGGCAGAAACATCTGTCTGCGAAAGTCCCGATTCCGGATTCAGTCAAAACAATAGACGTGTCAATTCTTTAGTTGGAATACGCTCAGAAATGTATTGCCATCTGTGGAGACTGAGCATTTCCGAGCTGTCCTATCTCCAGCATGTCCCGCCAGGGTGCACCATTTGCGGACTCTCGACCCATGTTTTCCATGTGGACATACCTCAAATATTCTGCTGTGTGAACATATCCTTTCAAGGGTTTGAAGTGTGATGAAACTGGGCAGGAAGTGCTAAATTTCCCTGTAGCATCACCACAGTACATATGTAAAGGTTTTCAGTGTTAAAGGGATAGTCCAGTGGTGAAAAACGTATCCCCTATCCTAAGGATAGGGGATAAGTTTGAGATCGCGGGGGGTCAGACTGCTGGGGCCCCCTGCGATCTCTCTGTACGGGGGCCAGGCTCTCCGGCCAGATAGCGGGTGTCGACCTCCGCACGAAGCGGCGGCCGACACGCCTCCTCAATACATCTCTATGGCAGAGCCGGAGATTGCCGAAGGCAGCGCTTCGGCTCTGGCATAGAGTTGTATTGAGGGGGCGTGTCGGCCGCCGCTTCGTGCGGAGGTCGACACGCCCCCTTCCCGCGGGCTGTCGGGGCTCCGTACAGGAGATCGCAGGGGGCCCCAGCGGTCGGACCCCCCACGATCTCAAACTTATCCCCTACTTATCCCCTACCCCCTTAGACTCCTATAATAGGGCGCATTAAAACAGGTTCTAAACTGGACAACCCAGTGGGCTTTGACAAGTTGATGTGGGCGACAAGGCTAGTGTTCTGTTTTGAAAAATAGTCCACTCTTTCAAAAACATCTAAAACATGTACTATACTAGAAGCCTTTATTATTTTGGAATAACAAAATAACCGCTTCTAATAAATATATATATATATATATATATATATATATATATATATATATATATTTATGTCAGTCTAGACCAGTGTTTCCGTGCTGTGTTGCCTCCAGCTGTTGCGAAACTACTACAACTTCCAGCATGCCCGGACAGCCTTGGTAATACAGAAGTCCGAAAACAAGTCAGGCCCTGCCATTATATGTTGGGTTTGGTCATAACAGGGACTTTACAATGGTTAACCTCTCAGCAAACAGACTTCTGTGAACGATCAGTCATCAAAACTTCAGTTTCCAGACACAAAGACCATTGTTAAAGAAATGCTTAGCTTAGAGGTGGAAATGCGTCAAAAGCCACCGCATCCTGGTTTACTACTTTGTACACACATGCTGTGCTTTCCTCTATTTCATATTAAACATTGCTTAAAGGGGTATTTTTTTTTCTGACTATGCTACAGGGGCTGCAAAGTTAGTGTAGTTCATAATATAGTGTCTGTACCTGTGTGTGACGCTTTTCTCACAATTCTTCTGTGATTTTCACCCCATTATTTATTTTTAACACCATACAAAATGACTGTTGTCTCAGATTTTTCCCAGCTGCAATGCGGCCGAGACCTGATGACAGGGAGCCTGTCTGCTTCAATGGGTGGAGGGATCAATCTGCAACTAATGCAACAGCTGTAGGCACCCTGATTTGAAACCACAGGTTTTGAATGGATGTAGCTCATTTATGTTTCAATGGGTGGGGTGGCTGATGTGTGGGGGGGAGGAAAATGGAATTATGGGATTTGTAGTAAAATAAAATAAAAATCAAACAGGAAATACCATAACAAGCTAGCCACAGTGATATGGTAATCTCACAACATAGCCATTTAGCCCCAAGACAAGCGCAGATCTTTCCTAAGCATGTCCATTACTGTCTGCCAGGTACGTACTAAAATCACCTTACGGTGGAGAACCCCTTTAACATTGTATAACAGTAAATGTATATTTACCATCAGTTAAAGAGAAAAAGAGTTACCTGCTATGGTTAAACGTGACAATTTTTTTTATGTTAGAGAAGACCATTGGCCAAACCCTTAAAACATTAGATGTTTGTACATAATTACATAGTTTAGGGTGCCCTGACCAAACACCTCTTTATAGTTTTTTAATACGCCCTTCTGTTTCTAAGATATAAGGGTTTATAATTTGACAATTCAGGAAATCAGTCAAATAGGCGTTAACTTAATTTTAATAATGGGCGGGATTATAAAGGGGGTGTGCATGTTGTACATTTAGAGGCATGTATGCCTACCACATACCCCCTGACTGTATATTCTCTCACATTACTAAAATGAATGTCACGCCCAAGGACGATTCCACTAAGATTTTTTATCTCGGAAATGGCAGGGCAATTCAGAAACTATAAAAAAAAAAAAAAAAAAGGTGCGTGATTAGGGCACCCTAAAATATGAAATGAGAAATGCATTTCATTTTTGAGAGGTTGGCCACAGGTTCACTTTAATGAAAAAACAAGATAGTAGAAAACAAAGAAAAAGAGAAAAGGTAAAAACAAGCAAGGCATGTTGGGCTCTGGTCAGTGAGGAGTTACAGGCCTGGGCCAATCAGCAGCTGAGGCAAAGTATTTAATTCCTCCTAAGCCTTCTGGCTCTTGCTCTTAATTTCAGTCTTGTTTCGTTTTAGTCCTGTTGGTTATAGTTCAGACTTGTTACTTTAATTTAGCCATGACTTTGTAGTTCTGACCCATTTGTTTAGGATTTTAGCATAGTCATGTTTATCTTGTGATTTGTCTGTACTTGTGGTCTGTTATTATCCTGTATAGTTTGTATCTGTATAATATCC
The DNA here is from genome assembly GCF_029499605.1 of Hyla sarda. Taxonomy (NCBI): domain Eukaryota; kingdom Metazoa; phylum Chordata; class Amphibia; order Anura; family Hylidae; genus Hyla; species Hyla sarda. The sequence continues at coordinate 79,136,758 of NC_079194.1, read as the reverse complement.
TGACTTGTGTTCAGACCTTTGTGTTTTGTAATCCACCACTGTATGGGTCCTGATCCATTGCTTCTTCTTTTACCCCTATACCTGGTGTTATTTTACTGTGTTTGGGCCTGTGTAATCCAGGACTATATACCTGCCATGATATCTTTCTGATATGTTTGTTACTACTTTTTATTTCTGCCCTTGTATATTATCCTGGTACCCTGTCCATTTGTGCTTGTTAACCCTTCGTGTCCTGACCTGTTTCCCTGACCTCTGTATAGTTGTGTTAATGATTTTGATATGTCACCCCTTCACTTTAGTCCAGCAGATGGACTGGCATCCTGTTGTGGATCCCCTGTTTAACGCGGATATGCAAGTAGGCAGTGGAAGAGGTTTTGGGTGAGCTCAGGGCCATTTTAGATAAAAATGATTCAATGGTTCAATGATTTAAAGAGGCCGCTTTAAATCATGTAACTGCAGCGGCTTCTGCTGCGGCCAGAGTCCCACCGCCACCCGGTTCCCATGTTTCTCCCCATCCCCGGCTTACATGGGGAGAGCTCCTGCAGGCTCCAGGGGCATCCTGCGCTGTCGCTGTGCGCTGCGCACCGATGAGTGAGGTCCTCAAGGCGATGTCACTCGTCAGTGTGCTGTGCACAGTTACGGCGCAGAACGTCCCTGGAGCAACCTGCAGGAGCGCAGTACAGGTAAATATGAAAGTCGGGGAGGGGAAGGGACATGGGAACCGGGCAGCGGCGGTACTCTGGCCACTTTAAATCATTGAACCGCAGCGGCGGGACCCCCGCGATCAGACATCTTATCCCCTATCCTTTGGATAATGGATAAGATGTCTTAGAGCCGGAGTATCCCTTTAAGGTTAAAACAGGCGGCGTCCTTAAATGTTCTCTCTCATTAAAACAAATTTTTGCTATTGCACTCCTTATGGTAAATAAAATGTATTTCTAATATACCGTATTTATCGGGGTATACCATGCACCGGCCTATAACACGCACCCTCATTTTACCAAGGATATTTGGGTGAAAAAAAACTTTTTTACCCAAATATCCTTGGTAAAATGAGGGTGCGTGTATGTGCATGTGTATACCCTGATACACCCCCAGGAAAGGCAGGGGGAGAGGGGCCGTCGCTGCCCGCTTCTCTCCCCCTGCCTTTCCTGGGGTCTAGAGCCCTGCTGCCGCTTCTCTCCCCCTGGCTATCGGCGCTGCTGCCCCATTGCCGGCGCCGCTGCCCCATTGCCTCCCCCATCCCCGGTTTTATAATTAACTGTTGCCGGGGTCGTGTCCGTGCTGCTTCTGGCTCCGGTGTGGCGTCCCCTGCGTCGTTGCTATGCGCTGCAGGGCGCAGTGACGAGTGACGTCTTCAATGCGACGTCACTCGTCACTGCGCCGTGCAGCGCATAGCAACGGCGCAGGGGACGCCACACCGGAGCCAGAAGCAGGCTCTAGACCCCAGCGACGGCCTCTCTCCCCCTGCCTTTCCTGGGGGCTTCTGTGGGGTCAGAAAAGCCGGGGATGGGGGGAGGCAATTGGGCAGCGGTGCCGGCAGTCTCTGGACCCCAGGACAGGCAGGCGCAGAGAATCGGGCAGCGACGGCAGGTCTCTGCACCTGCAAAAGCCGCTGCAGTTCATTGATTTAAAGTGTCCGCTTTAAATCATTGAACTGCAGCGGCTTGTCGGCGTATAACACGCAGTGGACTTTAGGCTAAAAATTTTAGCCTAAAAAATGCGTGTTATACGCCAATAAATTCGGTACTTTGTTTTAAAAAAAAAAGAAGTTTTCTATGTTTTATATGTGCTTAAAAAAGCTCAAGAGCACATTTTCCTCATCACATACACAGACTTTGGACCGAAGCCCAAACACAGAAAGTTCAGCCTGGATTGCTAAGGGGAGTGTGTCCAGCTTCATCCAATCATCGGTTGGACACCCCCCCCCCCCCTCAGCACTCCAGGCTGCACTTCCTGTCCCAGATTTATCAAACTGTGTGAGAGAAAAAATAGAGTAATTTTCCCACAGCAACCAATCACAGCTCAGCTAACGAGCTCTGGTAAAGTGAAAGCTGAACTGTGATTGGTTGTTGTGGGAAAATCACTACACTTTTTCTCTCACATAGTTTGATAAATCTTGGCCCCTGTGTTTGGGCTTTGGTCCAAAGTCTGTGTATGAGTTGGGGGAAAATGTGCTCTTGAGCTTTTTTTAAGCACAAATAAAACATAGAAAACGTAATTTTATTTAAACGAGTATATTAGAAGTATTTTTTATTTACCAATAGCAAAACATTTTTTAATGAGTTACCAATTAAGGGGTTGAAAGCACAGCAGACCATGCTTTTGAGTCCCACTAAATAAACATATACATGCAGGAAATGGCCCTCACTTAGCCGAAATATATTCAAATTAGTGACTAATAATCTGGGCCTGTTTCTAGTGGGCTACGGTATACATTAGCATCCCATTTGACAGGATAAAAACAAATTCCTACAGTGTATGGGGCTACTACAGTACCGAGCCTGAGTTTGTAATAAAAAAAGAAATGCTACCACATCAGTGTTCCAAAATTTTGTATTGCTAAAAGTATATAATATTTAGTGTAGAGTAAAAGCCCCCAAGAGCCTTTCTATCATTCTGGGCAATAGTCTACTGTAGGGATCTGCCACAAAATCTAAACTATATATTTTTGTATATATTTATTTATTTGTTTTATATATTAACTTGTCTCAACATTTTATTTATGTTCTAATACCCTAAAATGCACGTGAGCTGAGATGTTTGACCACTGTGAAAGGAGACTAAATCCCCCACAGTCTTGTTTGCTGTTGGAGCACTGTATGGTGGTATCATTTTGGCGCAAACTAGCTTATCCCCTATCCACAGGATAGGGGATAAGTAGCTGAAAGTGGGGGGGGGTCCGACCGCTGGGGTCTCCCGCGATCACCAGGATGGTACCCTGGCGCTCTGTGAAGAGCACGTTTTGTCTACCAGTAGATGGCACGCACTTCATTCATTTCTATGGGAGCGCCAATGATGCCCGTTGCGCTCCCATAATAATGAATGGACCACGTGCCAGCTGCAGCACGCACTCATCACTGAGTTCCGGAGTCCTGTCCCAGTGATTGTGCTACGAACTCCTGTGATCAGCTACCACTATAGGGGATTGGTGATACTTTTTTTTTTTTTTTTTTGCGGGAGATCTCCTTTAAGAACTTAAACTGAAGTCTTAATTATAGATGCTTAAGTTCTTTTGCTGATACAATGAAGAATAATTTCAGGTATTTTTTTGCAAAGTTTAAAGTGTTTTTTTCAGCAAGCTCTCAGTGCCTTCACTACTCTTCTCTAGATTTAGCACGCAATGTAAGTATTGTATGTCATTTTCTAGCATATTTTTGAGCGCTCAGTGTTAGTTTTATTTTAATATTGTTTGGGAATGGTATGACTTTTGACAGTAGATGTAAGATAGTAACATAGTTCATAAGGTTAAAAAAAGTGTCCATCAAGTTCAACCTATATCCCTAATGAGTCCCTACTGAGTTGATCCAGAGGAAGGCAAAAAACCCTCATACTAGAGGTAAAAATTCCTTCCCGACTCCAAATATGGCATCAGAATAAATCCCTGGATGAGCGTTCTGTCCCTATAAATCTAGTATACATAACCAGCAATATTATTCTTCTCAAAAAATTCATCCAGACCCCTTGTATATTCTTTTACAGAGTTCACCATGACCACTTCCTCAGGCAGAGAATTCCACAGTCTCACTGCTCTTACAGTAAAGAACCCCCATCTGTGCTGGTGTACGGTGCCCTGATATATTTATACATAGTTATTAAGTCTCCCCCAACCCTTCTTTTTTTCTAAACTAAATAACCCTAATACTGATAATCTTACTGGGTACTGTAGTCCTCCCATTCCCCATATTACCCTGGTTGCCCGTCTTTGAACCCTCTCCAGCTCCCCTATATCTTGTACACTGGTGCCCAGTACTGTGGTGCCCAGTACTGTACACAGTATTGTGTGGTCTGACTAGTGATTTGTAGAGCGGTAGAATTATTTCCTTGTTGTGGGCATCTATGCCCATACTGATGCACCCCATGATTTTATTTGCCTTGGCAGCAGCTGTCTGACACTGGTCACTACAGCTAAATTTACTCTTAACTAAGACTCCCAAGTCCTTTTCCACGTCAGTCGTCCCAAGTGTGCTCCCATTCAATACATAATCCCAGCCCAGATTTTCCCATGTGCATTACCTTACATTTATCAGTGTGGGACCTCATTTGCCACTTCCCAGCCCAAACCTTCAACCTATCCAGATCCATTTGTAACAGTGCACTGTCCTCTATAGTGTTTACCGCTTTACAGAGTTTAATATCATCTGCAAAGATTGCTACTTTACTATTCAACCCCTCTACAAGGTCATTAATGAATATATTAAATAGGACAGGACCCAAGACTGACTCCTGTGGTACCCCACTAGTAACAGTTACCCAATCAGAATAAGTACCTTTAATAACCACCCTATGTTTCCTATCACTGGGCCAGTTACTTAGCCACTTACACACATTCTCCCCCAGCCCAATCCTTCTAATTTTATGCACCAACCTTTTATGTGGAACCTTATCAAATGCTTTGGAAAAATCCAGATATACGACATCCAGCGATTGCCCCTGGTCCAGTCTGGAGCTCACCTCCTCATAAAAGCTGATCAGGTAAGTTTGACAGGACTGATCCCTCATAAAGCCATGCTGATATGGAGTCATACATTTATTTTTTATCAAGATACTCCAAAATAGCATCTCTTAGAAAACCCTCAAACAATTTACATACGACGGAGGTTAAACTAACATGTTTATATGGACTAGCGTCAATTGCCTGATGAACAAAACCCCCAGGTCCTGTTGAGACATTTCTGCTAGATGAAAGCCTTTTTAGAATGCATTACTACCTCTTCCACTGTTCATTGGTAGACTGAAATGACTGTACCCATTAAAAAGATAAGTCAAGCAATTTCTCTCCCATGTGATGTAGGTTATTTGATTCCTAACATATTTGGAAATCCCTTCATTTACTAAAAACATTTCCTTACCCTAGAAAAACAGCTGTAATGTCTTGCCACTAGGTGTCTCCCTTCTTGGCAACTGCTGTCCACTGCCTATTATCCAAGGATTTTTGTCTCTAGTAACAGAGAGACCCAGGACAAATTGAAGGAAGTAAAGATGGGGTTTAGCATCTGCTGTGTCTAGTAGAGTGGGAGAGCCTGAGAAAGCCTGGGCTGAGTGTCTGTCTGTGTGCTGAAGATGATCGATAAAGATAAAACAAGGCTTCCTACTTATTTCTCAACACCTATAAAACTCAGGACACCTGTCCCTTGTGTATATAAAGGTGTACTTACTGCTGTTTGTCCAGTGTATTTACAGCTGAAAGTATCTGTGTTTGGTTTTTCAACAGCAGTAGTGTAACCTCTTCATTACTGCTGCTGTTTCTTACATTTCTGCTAACACAGCACCTTGCAAACCAAGTGCCTCAGTAACCCCTTCTCCTCTTCACATCCTATCTATAGTATTGTACTGTGTAAATCATCCCCAGCACACAGTCTGCCTGTTTATTGCACTCATGTCATAGCATAGCAATAAGGATTGAGTTTTGTGCTATGCTGTGATTGACTAGGCAACCAAGAAGTCCTGTGTGTATACTACTAGCAAACTGCTCAGCCCTGTTTATCTCCAGTGCACAGAGCCCTGCTTGTCCTCAGTGTACAGAGCGCCGCTTGTCCTCAGTGTACAGAGCGCCGCTTGTCCTCAGTGTACAGAGCGCCGCTTGTCCTCGGTGTACAGAGCGCCGCTTGTCCTCAGTGCACAGAGCCCTGCCTGTCCTCAGTGTACAGAGCGCCGCTTGTCCTCAGTGTACAGAGCGCCGCTTGTCCTCACTGTACAGAGCGCCGCTTGTCCTCAGTGTACAGAGCGCCGCTTGTCCTCAGTGTACAGAGCGCCGCTTGTCCTCAGTGTACAGAGCGCCGCTTGTCCTCAGTGTGCAGAGCGCCGCTTGTCCTCAGTGTGCAGAGCGCCGCTTGTCCTCAGTGTGCAGAGCGCCGCTTGTCCTCAGTGTGCAGAGCGCCGCTTGTCCTCAGTGTACAGAGCGCCGCTTGTCCTCAGTGTACAGAGCGCCGCTTGTCCTCAGTGTACAGAGCGCCGCTTGTCCTCAGTGTACAGAGCCCTGTGGGGTCTGATTGACAGGCGGGGAGCTGCGCTGACCTTGTCACGTGCTCAGCCAGGGCTGCAATTTCGGACTCACTGCCAGGCCGGCGTAAGTCCGAAATCAATGAAAAAGCTTGCGGCCAAGGACTCCTAGGGAGACCCCCTAGTGGCCACATTTTCAAAATGAAAATACACTTAAAAGGAAGCTATTTTTTTAATGAAATCCAATTACAAAGTTGTTCTATATACAATCAGCTCTAACATATCAAAAAATGTTTTTATGGTAGGTACTCTTTAAATAAACTTGTCACTACTCTAAAGGGTTAATCAAATAATACCAGGCAGGTTTTATTTTAAAAAAATTTGAAACAACTGGTACATATAAGCTCATTGTTTTGCTGCAAGATCTTGCCTTGAACTTCAAGTCGTGGGTGGATACTGTAACACTGTGTTATAAGTTGGCATGTTGGAATAAAGCTTTTGTTTTTTGCCAAACATTTTGTATTTAAAGTGTAACTGTCATTATTTTTCATGTTTTTATTTAAATGAGGTTATCTAGCTTTAAAAAAACATATCCGCTTTGACAGGATAAGAGAAGTGTCTGATCGTGGGCGGTCTGCCCACTAGGACCCCCCTCTATCTCCAGAACGGTACATGTCTCTTACCTCCGAGTGCTTTGGCCCCCACACCTTCCAAGGCAAACTGGACTTGGAAGTGACAGCCCACTCCGCCAGGTGAGGCGGGACATCACTGCAGCCTGTGATTGACTGAGCGACTAATTCGTCCGACAAAGGATAGGGAATATGTTTTTAAAAGCCGGTTAACCCCTTTAATACAGTAAACCTCTGTGGGAAGACAACCCAAAATTGCAGCGAAAAGTGGTCTTCTATGGGGGTGGTCTTTTCAAACAAAATGGCCATAATGTATGGTGGACTGAAAATCTGTCACACATAAAGGGATCATCGGCTGGAAGTCACGTTTTATCTGTGGAATGTTTCCCTAATGAATAGTCAGTGTCACACGTTCAGTATCTGCTGCAGATTTCATACTGATAAATCAACGCAAATATATATATATATATATATATATATATATATATATATATATAGATATGAACACAGCATCAAATCGGCAGGATGTTTACAGGATGTGTAAATGTACTCTTAATTTTGACTGGTTTGTTGTAATGCATTAATTGAAGTGTCTGTATAATTTGAAAAAACTTTGTCACAGAGACATGTGAAAAGCTGTGATCAGTCAAGGTGCCGGTGTTCAGACCCACATTGATCATTAGAATGAGGCCTCTAACCATTTCTATTCCAGGCTAGCCTGTCTCGGCATCTTGCTGTAAGAGACAGGCTTCATAGACTTACTATAAAATCTATCTTTTGCAGGGAGAGTGGGAGAAATGCAAGGCACGAAGAGAAAAACTGCTGCATTCATCTCCTGGCTTGTTCTAATGATCAAAGGGGGTCAGATGCCGACCAATCCAAATTTTGACATGTCCCTTTGGTGTGCCTAAAGTTTTTTCAAATGACAGGGACACTTAAAGGGGTACTTCACTGCCCCATCATTCGAAATATTTTGTTCCCAACACTTGGAGCGGGTGGCGGGAGTTGTGACATCATGGCCACGCCCCTCGTGGCGTGACACCATACCCCCTCAATGCAAGTGCCATAGACTTGCATTGAGGGGGTGTGGCGTGATGCCACAAGAGGCGTGGCCGTGACGTCACGACCCCCGTCGCCCACACCGGGTGTTCTCAATGAATGCCGGGTGCTGTACATAGATTGTGGGGGTCCCAAATGCGGGACCCCCTCGATCAGACATCTTATCCTCTATCCTTTGCATAGGGGATAAGATGTCTAGGGGCGGAGTACCCCTTTAAAGTTAGACTTTTGACAGCTGAACATTGAGAATATGGACATGGTAGATTTTACCTTTCATCTTTTAGCGATCCATAATAGGATTGGCTGGCTCCACTGAAGGTTCCTTGGTTTGTTTTATAGGGGATATCATGCTTTTAGCTGAATATACTTTTCAACTGGCAATGTATACATTCAGATTGCACCAGTGTGTGCCCTAAATATACAGTATCTATACAATTGTATTTACTTGTTTGCAATGTGCTTTGACCAGGTATATAATAACTTACAGTATTTAGACAATTTAAAAAAGTCTAAAGTTTTTTCTTTTATGTTTTTTTTTCTAAACTACTGTTTAAGCTGAGAATACATTTGGATACATTCAAATCCAGATGCCCTTTGATTTGAGAGATTTTTTTTTTACTGAGATGAATTTCTATGACATTCAAGAAACATCTGCTTCTGCTTATTGAATAAGTAAACCCATCAGAAAAAATGTAAGAAAATTAAATAAAAAAAGTACGAATTCAATTTTCTTAATAATATTTTAAATAATATTAGTCAAAAAAACACATACAGATCCCCGCAGCTTCTGCTGTATCTTTTGTTGGGCTCCTTTCAATTCCCTGATGCTCAATTCTCCTGTCTACTTCAGATAACGTGTTTTGTACTGTACACTCCACACTTCATCAGGTCCTTAATACAATAGTTACATAGTCACACATAAATAACTGGGGAGTTACCTATTGAATTATGGACCAGATGAAGTAACCAGTGTCCATAAAGAAATCTCTTGTTTGCTAGAGAAGAATGAAGCCTGTTTATTATTTTAAAGGGGTATTCCAGGGGACTGGACTTTTTAGAGACTTATCCCCTATCCATGGAAAGCAGGGGCCCCAATGGTCGGACCTCCCGCGATCGGACACTAGAAAGTTAAACATATTTGTAAATTAAGCCACTGGAAGGGGAGAGAGCACACCGTGCAGCTAAGCATGCAGATATACAATACCGATGGTGTACACTGGCAGCCTCCAGACCTGATAAGTAACAATGCAGCACCTGCGGGGTGCACACACTAGATAAAGTATCAAGCAATACAATGAAAAGAGGTAGCGTGCACTCACCGCGGGTAAACAGCTGCAGGCCCGAGGTCCGGGATCACCACGGCATAGACAAAGACGGTAAGGGGCGCTCAGGGCCTCTGAGCGCCCCTTACCGTCTTTGTCTATGCCGTGGTGATCCCGGACCTCAGGCCTGCAGCTGTTTACCCGCGGTGAGTGCACGCTACCTCTTTTCATTGTAATATTTGTAAATTACTTCTATTTTAAAATCTTAATCCTTCCAGTACTTATCAGCTGCTGTATGTTTCACAGAAAGTTGCGAAGTTCTTTCCATTCTGACCACAGTGCTCTCTGCTGACACCTCTGTCCATGTCAGGAACTATACAAAGTAGGAGAAAATCCCCATAGAGAACCTCTCCTGCTCTGGACAGTTCCTGACATGGACAGAGGTGTCATCAGAGAGCACAGAAAAGAACTCTACAACTTCCTCTGGAACATACAGCAGCTGATAAGTACTGGAAGGATTAAGATTCTTTTAATAAAAGTAATTTACAGATCTGTTTAACTTTTTGGCACCAGTTGATTTGAAAACAAATTGAAAACATGAAATGTTTGGTCTAGCCTACCTGACAGTGAACTCAAAGTTTACTATATTGGATAATATTGAACTATGTTAGTCTATGTCTTGCTTAATGATTTAAAGGGGCATTCTGGTATATAAACTCTTACTCTCTCTGAATGCATACACTACAAAGTAGAGCACTGCGCGGGGCTGTTTTTTTATTTTTTTATCCCGCTGTTTTTTTTGTTTTATTTTTTTAATCTTGCTGGCACTGGATAAATTTTCCTCCGACCCCCCCCCCTTTCTAGCCCACCACCGGCCATTTTAACTCCCCCTGTGCCATTTTAATCCCACCTCCTCTTCCCCTCGATTTGAACTCCTTGCTGTTTATTATCTGTCTTGGGTCCTGCGGTGAGCTCCCGGTGCAGGGTATCTCTGGTGCAGGGTATCAGGGGTCCAACTTCCTCTGCTTTCCACAGACAAGTGGCGTCCTTTCATTCTGCACCGTGATGTCAGGGGCATTACTAATTTAAAGTGGCCGTGGCCCATGCTGCAGATCCTGAACAGGTCGCTTGCACTGAGGATACTTTAAATCAGTGTCAGTGCCAAATTTACAGACTGTCATAGAGACTGCCTATGTGGGATTTGCGGGACTTGCCTGACCGCCCGCTCCTGCCCGCAGCAGCACTCGTCCGTATGTTTTTCATTGGGTCCTCCAGTATCCCAATGCAGGACTCTAGTATAAAGTAAAAATCCTTGATGTATAGTAATTAAATATTTTCTATATAATTTTCCAAAGAATCTCTTGCCACTTACCTTCCCAAAATGTAATGTTTATAGCTTATGCTTAGGGTTACAACCTGTTGTTCAGATTTAGCTTGCTAACGGAGAATGAGTTGTTTGTCTAAGAAACAACAGAGGATCAGAACCAATATCAGAGCCAAAACAGTGAGTGAGTGCAATCTGAAGTGCACAAGAGGCTGGAAACTCTTCAGCAGCCATAAATATACAAGGAGAGAACAGCCTGAGGTAAATATCAGCAATGCACAATGGGAAATGTAGTCTGCAATCCACATTGTTCTCTGATTAAGCTCCGCCTACTCTTGTACTGAGTAGGATCAAAAGTATAACAAAAAAACCTAATTGTACATGTTTAGGAAGCAGGATGTTAGTGTTACATTGTTGCTTTGTGTGTAATGACACTTTTTTTTTAAAATTCAAAATACAGAATATGCCTACAAGTCTTCGGCAGAATATGGAGCAGACTTTAAAGACACTATACATTATATGTGTTTTCTAAATTTTTGAGATATTAGTCTTTAAAGTGGTGTTCTGGTGTTGAAAAACAATTGTTATACTAGTGGAGCTGGTGAAAAAAGTAAAAAAAAAAATATACTTGCCTATCCCACTCCCGCCCAGCTTCTGCTGCATCTCTTGTTGGACTCCTTCCAGTTCCCAGATGCTCAGCTCTTCTGTCTACTTCCGAGACAAAAGGTCAGAGTAGGACCTGTGTGCTCCGCCAATCAGTGGTCGATATTGTAGCCAATAATTGGCAGAGTGGTCAGGTCCTGCTACTACAACTTCTCGCCTCAGAAGCAGACAGAAGGGACAAACTTTGTTGGGACCAGAAGGTGACAAATGGGAGCTGCTGCAGAGGACTGGTGGTATGGAAGTATAATTTTTTTATTTTTTTCACCAGCCCCACCAGTATAGTTATTGTTTTTCAACACTAGCACACCCCTTTTAACATTTATACACTGCTCAAAAAAATAAAGATAGCACTAAGATAGCACATCCTAGATCTGAGTGAATGAACTAATCATATGAAATACTTTCGTCTTTACATAGTTGAATGTGCTGACAACAAAGTCACACAAAAATTATCAATGGAAATCAAATTTATCAACCCATGGAGGTCTGGATATGGAGTCACACTCAAAATCACAGTGGAAAACCACACTACAGGCTCATCCAACTTTAATGTAATGTTCTTAAAACAAGTCAAAATGAGGCTCGGTAGTGTGTGTGGTATCTACATGCCCGTATCAACTCCCTACAATGCCTAAGCATGCTCCTGATGAGGTGGCGGATGGTCTCCTGAGGGACGTTCTCCCAGACCGTGACTAAAGCATCCGACAACTCCTGGACAGTCTGTGGTGAAACATGGCATTGGTGGATGGAGCGAGACATGATGTCCCAAATGTGCTCAATCGGATTCAGGTCTGGGGAACAGGTGGACCAGTCCATAGCATCAATGCCTTCCTCTTGCAGGAACTACTGACACACTCCAGCCACATGAGGTCTAGCATTGTCTTGCATTAGGAGGAACCCAGGGCAAACAGCATGAGCATATGGTCTCACAAGGGGTATGAGGATCTCATCTCGGTACCTAATGACAGTCAGGCTACCTCTGGCAAGCACATGGAGGGCTGTGCAGCCCCCCAAAGAAATGCCACCCACACCATTACTGCCCCCCAGCCAAGCCAGTCATGCTGGAGGATGTTGCAAAGCAGCAGAACGTTCTCCACGGTGTCTCCAGACTCTGTCACATGTCCTCAGTGCTAATCTGCTTTCATCTGTGAAGAGCACAGGGTGCCAGTGGCGAATTTGCCAATCTCGGTGTTCTCTGTCAAATGCCAAACTTCCTGCATGGTGTTAGGCTGTAAGCACAACCCCCATCAGTGGACGTCGGGCCCTCATACCACCCTCATAGAGTCTGTTTCTGACCGTCTGAGTGGACACATGCTCATTTGTGGCCTGCTGGAGGTCATTTTGCAGGGCTCTGGCAGTGCTCCTCCTGCTCCTTGCACAAAGGCGGAGGTAGTGGTCCTTGTTGCCCTCCCACTGCCTCCTCCATGTTTCCTGATGTACTGGCATGTCTCCTGATAGCGCCTCCATACTCTGGACACTATGCTGACAGACACAGTAAACCTTCTTGCCACAGCTCAAATTGATGTGCCATCCTGAATGAGCTGCACTACCTGAGCCACTTTTGTGGGTTGTAGACTTCGTCTCCTGCTACCACTAGAGTGAATGCACTGCCAGCATCTAAGAGTGACCAAAATATCAGCCAGGAAGCATAGGAACTGAGAAGAGGTCTGTGGCCACCACCTGCAGAATTACTCCTTTACTGGAGGGTGTCTTGCTAATAGCCTATAATTTCCACCTGTTGTCTGTTCCATTTGCACAACAGCATGTGAAAATGATTGTCAATCAGTGTTGCTTCCTGAGTGGACAGTGTGATTTCACAGTAGTGGAGTAACATTGTGTTGTTTAAGTGTTTTATTTTTATGAGCAGTGTATTTTGCGAGGGCTAAGTATTCTAGAGCACAGGAATGTTTTTCAGTCTATAGATTTTGTCTTGCCCTCTGGCGTGCTGACTCAAAATAGCACCATCACATTTTAAGCAACTATCATTACCAAATACTACAGGTTGTCTAAAAATGGTGTGAGAATATCTCCTCCTCTAAACATTTTATATATGAGTCATTTTGGAAAGTTCCCATATAAATTTTGTTACTTACTAGGAGTTATTTTGTATGAACTACATTCTATGGTTGCTCAATTTCAAAACCCTAAAACACATTTATATTATGCTGCAGATAATATTAAGTATTTTAGGAATCCAGACCATACTATAACTAAGACATAAAATAAAAAGAGAGATATAATCACACCCATTTTAAAATATCCTATAAAATTTTTGTGTTTTGAAGGGGGTCTCATAAGAAAGTGTTTCTGCCAATCTCTCTCTTGTTGTTTTTTAATAAACTGCACAACATCTTTACATGGACAGATGTGATTCTTTTTTTTGGGGTCAAAAAACATTTCTCCAGTCCCCAGTGCTTCATTGCCACCCTGTGAAAAGCAAAAGTAGATCAGCTCACCCACTCGTCATAGATAGCACACCTCAGAAATATAAGTCCTGGAGCACGGATGCAGGGAGCCGCCACTCCCTATAGACAATGAAGAAAAAATCAAGGGAAAAAAATCCAGCTCCTGGTGAATAGCAGAAATCCTAAAACTTTACTTTTAATCAGGACACCATGTGCTTATGTTGTAAGAATACTTTCTAAGTCAAGGGGGGAGGGTGCCATATCACGATCACCGCATGAGGGCGAAACCCTGCCCGCATGCAGTGGCCAGTGACCGTAAAGCATTATGGCAATATCGTACACCCACTGAAAAACACATGTGGCTTTGGTTTTGCCACCATGGGTTATTGTGTCATGACACCCACCTTTCTTGGCTCACATGGTATACTTATGAGATGAGCAGAAGGCAGAAGTGGAGCTCTGGAAATTAAAGAAAGGTAATGCCGTTCTTGCTCCATAGGCAACCCCTTTAGAATGTCTAACCACCCCTTCCCCCAAATTGTGTCTTGTGTACTCCAAGTCATGTTGCTTATAGTGTTAAATTACTGTCCCGGCAAACTTAAAATATTTCACCTGGGCCATAATAATACAGTTAGGGTTTGTTTCCTGGCTGATTCTGTTGGATGATTGAACGTGTTCTTTCCATGGAATCCAAATTCTCATGGAATCCAGAAATTTCCAACGTGTGAACTAAGCACCACAAAACCCATTTAAATCTTTGGGTGTGCGGCGCAAGTCTGAATCCACATGGTACTTTCACGTAGATTCTCCATAGTGGGAACAAAGCCTTACAAGAAAAAGTAAGTAAACTCTGTTTTCTACATTTTTACATTGATTACTCATAGAGAAACTCAATCTAACTAAAGTGATAGCACATTTAAAACCAAGTAAAATACATATATAGAGGGAGAAAAAGCGAAACCTTGAAATTAAGAACCTGTAGATCCCCCTTCATTAGCAGTCACCTCAACCAAATGTTTCCTAAAGCTGCAAATACGATTTGCACAAATCTAGATTCATCAAAACCAGTACAGAAGAAAAGTCGACCAGTTGCGCATAGCAATCAATCAGATCGCTGCTTTCATTTTTGGAAATGATTCTGAAAAATGAAAGAAGCGATCTGATTGGTTGCTACGGGCAACTGGTAAATTTTTCCTCTGTACAGGTTTTGATAAATCTCCCCCAATGTTTTTATGTTTGTTTTTTAAGGAGTTGATGACTGCAAGTACAGTTCCTAACACACAGCTGATATTACCAGGAAAAACCACCATCAGACATCTTCCCTGCAATTACTGCTACATACGGTAGTATATGTAGTATAACATGGCTGCCCTTTATGTGAATGGCCATCCATGTCATACATGGCTCACGTTTGCCAGTTCTGACTTATAGAGCTTGTTCATAAATGGAGAACCACTCTTTCCCCCTTATGATATCCTTATGTCCTAGTAGCAGGTATGGACAGGGGTGTCTTCATAAAAATAAAGTGTGTTATTGTAATGATATTCACTTGACCACAAGAGCCTTAACAACTGATGGTACATCGATTAAAGGAAAAAATCCTAATCTTGTGATTTTTATTTCCATGAAATGCAAATTAACCATCAAGCAAAGTAAATAAGAGTAAGCACGTGTTTCTTCTACATCCATTAAACTAAGAAGAGGTTTGGCCGTGACTGCTCACATAACATCTGGTTCTCATTCTCTTCCCCTGGAAGAGTTTTTGATTTCTTTTTTGCTTTGTGTTTTCTTTTTTCCTTTTTTTGACAACAGTGAAATGTTTATGTGTACTGTAGTTCTGTGGAGAGCTTGTCAGGGCTGGTCCAACTCTGCACAAGACGGAACTGTGGGAAAGTCCTATATCGCTGCCTCCACAGAAGACACGTCACTTGGGGAATTATTTTGGTTTACATTAAAATCTTATTTCCATTTGTTTGGAGATATTCCAGTGGTGATGTTTTTTTTTTCCCTCTCTATCCTAACCTGAGGTGGAGTGATGCTGCAAGCTACATTTAACTTGTTACCAGCTCTATGAATGTAATGACCACTGGTTCCTCAGTGGTGGGTGGCTGTTTTTAGGGTGGGGAAATGATCTAATTTCAGGAGGATGTTAATGGTTTCCTCAACCCGTATTAGAGAAAAAAAAAAGTACAAAACAGTAGTTAAACTGAATGAAGGGATATAATGTAACATGTGAAAACGATTAGTTAGGGAAAATATGGCCTAATCTGTATGAAGGGCAAGATGAAGGTGAAGGTTGGATGTTTACGAAAGTGCTGATTGAAAGGACATAATTTGTAAAGCAGACTTATTGTAGACAACATAGGCCTCTCCTCTTGTTTAAGGAAACAATGAATGATTATTTGTTCTAAAAATTATATACTTGTGTGGAAGTGCCTCGCAATCAGGATCTGTAACATATGGCAAACCCACCATTACTGCGACATTATAATTGTTACTATGAATCCTGTCAGATTTACGGTAGGTTTCTACCTAAATCGCTAAATAAAATTCTACATTGTTTGGTTTTAAGAGGACCTGTTTGTACTCCCTGCTTGTCTATTTTATGGAATATTTTTTAATTCCACATACTGTCCAACTTTTGTTTCTCCAGGAAACGTATGAATACATTGGGTGCAGTCTTTTCCTTTTGCGTGTCCCAACATCTGTGCCAAGAGACTTCTTAAAATAGTTCTATGTTAAAGGGAACCTGTCACATTAAACATGGTGTCTCATCTACGGGCAGTATGTCATAGAAAAGGAGCTGAGTGGAATGTTTAGGAGTCTAGTGGGTGGACCTATTCAGTGACTAAATCTTTGCATACAGAGATAGCTTTCAAATGCTAAGAAGGACCTCCTACTGGACTCGTAAGCCTACAAAACAGGAATTTATTCCCTTGCAACACTTGCTGTTTATGTACAGATTGTGCACGCTCAAGGACCATGACTCAAGCTCAGGAGCTGAGCTCTCTTTATACACTGCATGTGCTGGCTACTATCAGCATCCATTTCTCACCATCATTGACCAAAATGAGTTTGGCCAAGCTCCCTTCCACCTCACAATTCTGTGATATGCTGTAAAACTGGCTAAAGCAGGAGTCTCCATCTTTTGTCCTGTTTGCAGTAGGACAAAAATGTTGGTACGTCTGGTCTTCCAGGTTCATCTGGCAGCCAACCAGGGAGTGAGTGCGCTACTGCATGCTTTAACCTGTTCAGAGTTGTAACTTGTAGCTTTTGGGCCCTGATGCAAAATATGAAACAGGGCCTCATAAGCCATTAAAAATACTTGTCTCTTATGGGGGCAGTGCCTTTAGGCACCAGGACCCTGGTACAACTGCTACCTTAGCACCCCTATAGTTACACCCCTGACCTTGTTATAACTCAGAACTGAGACCTAGTGCAATCTAGACTTTTGACATGTCTGGAAGACATGTTGATAGTTTATATAGCTGACAGTAACACTTTAACCATGTCTTAAAAAGGAAGCACGCAGCTAAAGTAAAATGTAATACGCTCTTTCTGGAACAAACAATTAGGGGAGCGTGTGGAGGAAAGGCATCAACTTCCTTGCCCTAAATTAAATTGTTTGGAATTGTTCCACTCCTCTCTGCCCTGGGAGCCGTATATTTCTCCATCCTGATTTCCTTTTAATGTCCTGTATTACCACTTTGAGCTGATTCTCATCGGCTCCTGCAGGCAGTGATGTCACAAGCAGCAGGAGAGAGAGACACTGTTTATACCTGTTCTATAGCAGAGCTGCCTGTCTTCTTCCTTCTGTCTCTGAGTAACAGCGATGAAGCCACTGACCTGTCACTTCACGCTGTGTCAGAAACTGCTGGTTGCAGTGTGGGGAGAATATCATTTAGAGACAGATTGGTTTGCTGTTTAATCCAAAGGCATAGTAGTTATTTGCAGATGACATCAGATCTCTGCAGGGCCCTTCTATGGGCAAAGTGAGTTCAGGTTAAATTGTCAGATAGACATTTAAAGCAGACCTATAAGAAGAACATGGGTATAAATAATCACAAGGCTATATAAAATACCATTTACATCTCTATAGTTCTTTCCAGTGCTGAGATATAAGCCTTTTTGTTATGCCAAAAGGCTCAAAAACCCAAGGGGCATTTTTCCAGCATGGTAAGGGTCAAGGTAAGTCCAACCCATGTCTTCTTTTTCTTTTCTTTTTTTACCGCCAGCTAGCTTGCTTGCATCCACCGACCCCATATGACTTACATTTGCATGGTTACAAAAAAGATGTATTTCTCATCGCTGAAATGGACTATTGAGATAAAAAAAAGGTATGCCCAGAATCCTGATGACTAGCCCCTTCTACCTACATGCTTATTTACACACCTGTCTTTCATACATATCATATGTATGGATATAGGGGGGAAAAAATAAAGAGGAAACAAGTGGGCACACTAAGTGCTGTTATCTGAGTGGAGTCAGAGGGACAAGTAGAGCCAGTAATATGCTCACCTGAAGATGTTGTGCTGGGGACATGACAATGGTTAATGCCTATCAGTGTATGCGAGGTGTGCAGGGGCAGCCAGCGTCAGACCATAACCCAAAGCCGGGACAGTGTAGAGACAATGCAGCAGCAGATCAGCTCTCCCCAGGGTGTTCAGAAAGGGAATTAATCGTCACAGTACGAGTAATTTCTTTGAATAATTATTTATTAATAAATATATATATATATATATATATATATAACTCAACGTGTGTGTATGTATGTGTGTATGTTCCACAAAAACTTTCGAACGGCTAAAGATATTAACATGAAACTTGGCACACGTTACTTATATGTCAGCAACAACATAGGATAGGTGATTTAACCCTTACTCACCCCCATTTGCCAGGGGGGGGGCTTATGTTTAAAGTCCCATACAAGTCAATGGGAAATATATGTTACCGCATAACTTCCAAACGGCTGGAGATAATTCAATAATACTTGGTCACATGTTACTTATATGTCCACTTAAAATATAGGATAGTTAATTTAACCCTTAACTACCCACATTTGTGAGGGTCGGGGTATTTATTTAAAGTCCAATGCAAATCAATGGGAAATGTATGTTCCCATATAATTTCCGTACGGCTGGAGCTATTTCAATACCTGGTACACATATTACGGGTCGGGATAGGAGGACGGGATAAGAGGTCTGGATAGGAGGTCGAGATATGAGGACGGGAAAGGAGGTCAGGATAGGAGGTTGAGATAGGAGGTCGAGAAAGGAGGACGGGATAGGAGGTTGGGATAGGAGCTCGAGATTGGAGGACAGGATAGGAGGTCGAGATAGGAGGTCGAGATAGGAGCTCGAGATTGGAGGACAGGATAGGAGGTGGGGATAGGAGGACGGGATAGGAGGTCGAGATAGGAGGTACGGGTCGGGATATGAGGACGGGATAGGAGGTCGGGATAGGAGGTCGGGCTAGGAGGACAGGATATGAGGACGGGATAGGATGTCTGGATAGGAGGTCTGGATAGGAGGTCGGGAAAGGAGGACGGGAAAGGAGGTTGGGAAAGGAGGACAGGATAGGAGGTTGAGAAAGGAGGACGGGATAGGAGGTCGGGATAGGAGCTTGAGATTGGAGGACAGGATAGGAGGACAGGATAGGAGGACTGGATTGGAGGACGGCATAGGAGGTCGAGATGGGAGGACGGGACATGAGGTCGGGACAGGAGGTCGAGATAGGAGGTCAGGATGTGGGGTTGGGATATGACAACAATATATGAGGACGGGATATGAAGTCAAAAGCTTCCTCCTTTGTTTATTTTCCTCCCCAACAAGGATTAGGAAGGAAAACCGGGCAACGCCGGGTATTCAGCTAGTCTATATATATAAAACACAACGTGTGTGTATGTATGTATGTATATATGTATGTATGTATGTTCCAGCATCACGTCCAAACGGCTAAAGATATTAACATGAAACTTGGCAAACATGTTACTTATATGTCAACAACAAACATAGGATAGGTTATTTAACCCTTACTCACCCCCATTTGCCAGGGGCGGGGTTTATGTTTAAAGTCCCATACAATTAAATGGGAAATATATGTTACCGCATAACTTCCAAACGGCTGGAGATAGTTCGATAATACTTGGTCACAAGTTACTTATATGGCCACTTAAAATATAGGATAGTTAATTTAACCCTTAACTACCCCATTTGTGAGGGTTTTTTGTTTAAAGTCCCATAAAAATCAATGGGAAATGTATGTTCTCACATAACTTCTGTACGGCTGGAGATATTTCAATACCTGGTACTAGAGATGAGCGAACTTACAGTAAATTTGATTCGTCACGAACTTCTCGGCTCGGCAGTTGATGACTTTAGTCTCCATAAATTAGTTCAGCTTTCAGGTGCTCCCGTGGGCTGGAAAAGGAGACTCTTTCCTAGGATTGTATCCACCTTTACCGGAGCACCTGAAAGCTGAACTAATTTATTCAGGATAACTCAGCAACTGCCGAGCCGAGAATTTACTGTAAGTTCGCTCATCTCTACCTGGTACACATATTACGGGTCGGGATAGGAGGTCGGGATAGGAGGTTGGGATTGGAGGTCGGGATAGGAGGACGAGATAGGAGGATGGGATAGGAGGTCGGGATAAGAGGTCGAGATAGGAGTTCGGGATAGATGGACTGGATAGGATGACGGGATAGGAGGACGGGCTATGAGGATGGGATAAGAGGTCGGGATATGAGGACAAGATGTGAGGATGGCATATGAGGTCGAGATAGGATGACGGGATAGGAGGTCGGGATATGGGGTTGGGATATGACAACAATATGAAGGACGGGATGTGAAGTCAAAAGCTTCCTCCCTTGTGCAAAGTAAATACGGGAGCACCCGGTTTGCACATTTCCCAGATGGATCCGGTTCCTTTATGACATAAACATAGTGTGAATGCACCCTAAGAGCTGCCAGGGAGAAAAGGAGACAGGTGTGATACAGCTGCCATTGTATTACATACTATATACTGTGAGTGCACTTACTGCGCTTTACTGTAACTCTGAGCAAGTACAGTGATGAGACTCTACCCCCATTCTATGCAAAACCAGAGGCATCATTGGAAGTGTAGGTAGCACTTAAAAAACAAGTAAGATAGGAAATGTGAATCAAGCTGGCAGAGAATCTATGCATACTACATAAGGCTGGGTTCACATCACGTTTTTGCCATACTGTTTTCAATCCATTTTTCTAAAGAAAACCGTATGGGAAAAAAATGGATGGAACAGTATGGGAAAAAGTAAACTGTATGCGTTTTTAAACTGTATACTGTTTTTAAAAGTGCAAACAGTTCCGTCCGTTTTTATAGAAAAAAAAAACATACGTTTTTGAAAATGCTGTCCATTTTTAATGGGAGGGGGTCTTGGATGGGGACTTTAGGATTCAAATGCGCATGTGCAAAGTAAAAACGTATACGTTTTTCCCGTATGGAACCATATACATATGCGTTTCCCATTGATGTCCATGTTAAAAAAAAAAAAAAAAAACGTATGCGGTTGCAGTACGGTTTTTAAACCGGAGTCAAAACCGTGGTTGACCACGATTTTGTCTCCAGTTTAAAAACCGTACTGCAACCGCTTACGTTTTTTTTAACATGGACGTCAAGGGAAACGCACATGTATACAGTTCCATATGGGGAAAACGTATACGTTTTTACTTTGCACATGCGCATTTGAATCCTAAAGTCCCCACCCAAGACCCCTCCCATTAAAAATGGACAAATTTTCAAAAACGTATGTTTTTTTTTTCTATAAAAACCGACAGAACTGTATGCACTTTTAAAAACAGTATACTGTTTAAAAACGCATACGGTTTACTTTTTCCCATACTGTTCCATCCGTTTTTTTTGCCATACGGTTTTCTTTAGAAAAACGGATTGAAAACAGTATGGCAAAAACGTGATGTGAACCCAGCCTAAGCTAGAACAAGTATACAAAAGACGTACACAACAGCCTTTATTATTTAATAATACCCTATGCTGCCCTAGAGCAAAGTATGCTTCTCAGCACTGACCCTGCATCTCATCATGTTGTTGGGTCCAATGGTGCCTATAAAAATATATATTAACACTTGATAAACTGTATAGAAATGTATAAAAAGCATCTTTAATTCTCTGAACCTTTTTATCCCCATCTGACTATGTGACATGCTGGTTAGGGTTTTGTAAGGTTAAATAGCTTGAGAAAATCAGATGGACATAGGTTCAGCAGACTTCAGCTCTGTCTTTTCTGATGTGGCAGACAAGGGACTTATGTGCGAAAAGTATTTCACAGCGTTTTTGGCCCTTGATCTGTCATTATAACCAACAATGTTTTAATTAATTGTGGGATGGCTGTCATTGAGAAAAAAGGTGTCATCTCAGGGTGAAATGAAAGTTATATACTTTCCCGTAGTTTAAAATGCTTGGCCAGATTAGAGCTGTTGAGAGAGTTCAGGATTCTTGAAGGAAATCTCATAAATCCTGGAGATTACAGGAGGTGTTTGCATATTGTTTTATGAAAGACGTTACACTAAGTGCCTTTCTGTGATCTGATCCAGAGCTGGGATTTTCACTTTGTTTGCTTGACATTTTAGAAAGAAAAAAAAAAAGCTTAACAATAAAGTAATGTTCATCTTGAACCTATGAAAATATATTAGAGATTTGTTCTAATAGTATTTCCCATGTATAGAGTTATTCTTGGATCTGCTCTAGCAGCAAGCCCTTCTAATAATAAAGCACTGTAAATAGGGTAAGGAGATCTGTAAGTTTTTGTATTTTATTTGCTTTTTTGAATTTCTAAAAACTTCCCTGGTATGGCCCGATTTGAAGCATACTCCTCTTTCCCTCACTTGCTGTAAGTCAGTGTTTCTCATTTCCAGTCCTCAGGGGCCCCTAACAGGTCGTGTTTTCAGGATTACCTAAGTCTTTCACAGATGACATAAGGACCGGAATTGAGAAACACTGCTGTAAGTGAACAGAAAAGTGCCCATATATTAATAAAATCTTCAAAAAGTGACATCTCAAGGTGCCTTATCCAAAAGTTGGACAAACCTGCTGCGGCTGGCTGGTTTGGCCGACTCTCTAAGGTGCGTGGTGACCTCCCAACTCTCCACCGACCGATGATGTTGGTAGAGAGGAGGTTTGGGCCTTTTCTTGTGTATAGGGATGTTGGGAGAGATGATTGTCAGACTAGGACCATTCAGCCAACAGTTATTGAAAATGTATGGCAGCCTCTAAACTATCAGTGGAGTTGAATAAGGAGCCTTATCTATGTGTGTATTGTTGCTAATGCTGCCTTATCTAGGCCTCTAGTACTACAATAGCTCTTTCATTGAATTCCCCTGCTCATTGCTGACTCTCTCTTATCTTATGCAACAAAGTTGACAAGTGAATTACAAGTAATGGTAATGTGACCTATAGGCTCAGTAAAAACTGATTTGGTAAAGTGGAAAATTGCTGATGAGTGTTTTGTTAGGCCACGTTTATAGGTGCAATATTGTTGGCAATTTATGATGCAGATTTTTTACATGAAATCCTTTATCTAAGTACAGTATCATACATGTGTGAATGGAGTTTTAAAAACCCCATTTACATGCAGTGCCTCTGTTCTGCTGTGTTTGTCCCCAATTGATATGGAAAGGGTAAAATTATATGCTTTCTGACTCTGTGACACACTACCTGAATAGGTTTCCTGTAAATGATCCTGCCTGGTATACATGGCTCCTGTTACATGAATACTACATTTCCTGGCAGCCATTGCATCTCAGTCGCCCAGCTGCCTCTCTGAGAGAAGCCCCCACCCATCTGCTCTGTGAGCAAAGAGACTCAGTGTGTGATTGGCTGAGTCTACACACACCTCATAGCTTCTCAGCACTACAGGGAGCATGACTCATCAGTGCAGGGCAGAAACAACATGGTCTGTGTCTGTCAGGAGGATGCGGGCTGCTTTCAGAGAAGGACAGAGACACAGTGGATAGCAGAATTACATATTTTTCTTACTCCTTGCATGTAAGTGACAACTAAAAGAGAGGAAACAGCTCTATATAGCTAATAAATGATATTTAGTCAATTAAATAGGATTGGCTTGTTGAGTTTCCCGCAGTGCCACTTTAAGTTTAAATGCGTTGTTGCAATAGTTCTGAACATTGAAATATAACGGGGCTCTCCAACATTTTTCTCATTAGTGCTGGGAGTCAGACCCATGGTAATAGGCTGATTTCTGCAGTTCTGGCTTTCAGTATACATTGTAGAATTACATGGCAGCCATTTAGATGAATGGCCCTCCATGTAATATATGGATGGTTCGTGCTAGCCAGTTCTAGCTAATAAAAGGTGGACCTATCTTATGGACTCCTCTCAAAGACTTCCGTATGTCTTAACAGGATCTTTTCATAGGGGTTGTTTTCATGAGACCACTGTGTTCTAGAATAATATAAATGGATAACTTTGACACTTGAACCTGGAAGGAAAACATGATTTTATAACTTTGCAAAGAATTAAGCGACCGTTATCCTTTGTTTTATCTCCTTATCAGATATCTGCCCATGTCATGCAGCTCTGGGTATGACCTAAAGCTGACAGTTTCCCTTTAAGGGGATGTTACTATAATTCCTCACCTTCCCTACAGTCAGATGTCCAGATTGGAAACTCTGGACAGAATGTCGGAGTGGCCACCAATGCGGTCTCTCCATTCTATCACTTTAAGAACATCATCAGCGGCTCAGCAAATATTGTTAAATGATCAATTTTTCTCACTGTACAGGATGTGTGTGTGGTCTCCAGGTTATTTTCTCTATGCAAGCTGAGTAATACAAATATTTCTCACATTACTGTATGTAGGCTATGAATACAGATGACATCATTGTAATGTCAGGGATGGCAGACATTCCTTTAATGTTTGGACTTATTGAAATCTGAAAAGCAAAGAAGAAAAAACGAGAAGCATTTGAGATATAAATCAAAGAAAGTAAATCCATCTTCACAATGAAGCTGTCATTCATCCTGCAGAAGTGACTTTCCCAGCTAATCCATCATTGTGTTCATGATGTTGCACAATCTCAGAGTCAAGAACACAATACACTGCAGCCCTGTGATAAAACTGTTCTTTCTCAGGCCTGACAGAGAACTTTATGAGATATTCTTGCCTGCTGGAGAACTATTACAGGGTGTTTGGGCCCCATTTGGCCACTTGGTTTGAGGGAAAACCAAAGTAAATTTAACTGCTGAGCAGATTACTTCCAGATGTCGATTTCTATAAACACATATTGCCGTGGCCTAACCTGTGGCTGCAAACCTTCAGCGTTATTGAAACGGGCTTTGCCTAGGAAATTCATATCTGCATTTGACATATTGTCATCTGTGTTACTGAGAATTCATTGACAATATGTGTCATTACGGGTACATCATAACACAGCAATGCTCCTGTTCCTGGCCTCCATGCATGCAGCACCTGACTTCATAAAAGGCCTAAGTGCACTAGATTTAAATAGTGCTTATCCTATGGTTGATCATCTTTTACTATTTAAAGGGGTATCTCAGGATTTCTTTTCTTCAGCCTTTAAAGGGGTACTTCGCCACTAGACATCTTATCCAATATCCAAAGGATAGGGAATAAGATGTCCCCCGCAATCTCTCTCATTTAGAGCGTCGGGTGCAGCGCCGGAGGCTCATGACGTCACAGCCATGCCCCCTCAATGCAAGTCTATGGGAGGGGGCGTGACGGCCGTCACGCCCCCTCCCATAGACTTGCATTGAGGGGGCGTGGCCTTGACATCACGAGCAGGGTGTGACTGTGACATCACAAGTCGCTCCTTGCACCAGATGTCTGGGGTGCCGCAGCCGAGATCACGGGGGTCCCCAGCTGCGTGACCACCGCGATCAGACATCTTATCCCCTATCCTTTGCATAGGGGATAAGATAAGATGTCTAGGGACGGAGTACCCCTTTAAGCCCATGATGCCAAATTAGAATACTGTCTAATATTGTACTTTTTATTACTATTTTACTAATTTTTTACTATTGTCTCTGACCTTTCCCAGCATTTCATCCGACAAGAGACAATATGTAATTAGTCACATGTTCTCCAGAGGGCGTGGCTATGCTGCAGTGGGTGGAAGGGATTTACTGAAGTAATGCTATCCACCCACCCACTGCAGCATAGCCACACCCCCTGGAGAACATGTGACTTATGACCTATTGTCTCTGGACACATGGAATAGTGGGAAAGGTCAGAGACAACAGTAAAATAAAAATAGTTTCACTGCACTGGTGTAGGTCCAGTGCATGAAAATGCGCCAAAGCAGCGCACTGAGGTAATAGAAGCATTTTACACATTATTATAACTTTGCTTCATGGGCTCAAAGGCTGAAGAAAAAAAATCCTTGAAATACTTTATTAAAAATCGATGGGTCTCTCTTCTACAGGGTGGGCCATTTATATGGATACACCTTAATAAAATGGGAATGGTTGGTGATATTAACTTCCTCTTTGTGGCACATTAGTATATGTGAGGGGGGAAACTTTTTAAGATGGGTGGTGACCATGGTGGCCATTTTGAATCCAACTTTTGTTTTTTCAATAGGAAGAGGGTCATGTGACACATCAAACTTATTGGAAATTTCACAAGAAAAACAATGATGTGCTTGGTTTTAACGTAACCTTATTCTTTCATGAGTTATTTACAAGTTTCTGATCACTTATAAAATGTGTTCAATGTGCTGCCCATTGTGTTGGATTGTCAATGCAATCCTCTTCTCCCACTCTTCACACACTGATTGCCGATATGGCTATAATTTGACATTTTGCAAACAACTGTTTATAAATGATACCCAAACTAATATGGTATGTTAACCAATGGCAGTGGATTGTCTACCAGAAATGTGATCCACTTTTTTTTTCCAGTTGTGATTGAACGAAAATACAATTGTAGGGAAGGGTCACATGCCTTATTTTACTGCATATTTTCTGACTTCAATGGTCGGAAAATATGTAGCAAAATATGGCATGTGTGACCGTTTTCGTATTATGATTGGCAGATTACTTTCCACTACAGAATAGAAGATGAGATGTCTGATTGCGGGGGTCCCGCCACTGGGACCCCCTGCGATCTCTGTTTTGGCACCACAGTCATCTGGTGCATGGATCAAACTTCGCTCCGTGCCTGATGACTAGCGATGCTGAGCCGGAGGATTGTGAATTTCATGGCCAAGTCCCCTCGTGACGTCACGTCCTCTCAATGCAAGTCTATGGGAGGGGGCGTGGTGACCCTCCCATAGAATTGCATAAAAGGAGCGTGGCCGCACCTCAACCTCAGCCATTCAAATCGTGTTTGGTCCCAGCGGCGGGACCCCTGCGATTAGGCATCTTCTCCCCTATCCTTTGGATAGGGGATAAGATGTCTAGGGCACAGTACCCCTTTAAGCTGTGTCACCAAACATATCATAACCTATGGACTTGAGGGGATGGTGCTTATTGAGAGAAAAACAGCCCCTTATTTCTAATTTCATCCCTTTGTAATAATACTCTAGAAACTCTATGACAGTGGTCTTCAACCTGCGGACCTAGGGATCAACCGATTATCACGATTTTGGGCATTATCGGTATCGGCAATTACCTTGCCGACAATGCACCGCACCGCGAACGCCCCCCCCCCCCCCGACCCGCCGGACCGGGTACTGTGAGGATACTGGAGGTGGATCTTCTGTGTCAGAGAGGGATTGGCGTGGACCGTACCGGTGGACTTGCAAAGCGGGATGGTCTTGCTGCGGCGGTAGCAACCAGGTCGTATCCACGGGTAACGGCTCAACCTCGCTGACTGCTGAGAGTGCGTGGGACAGGAGGACTAGACAGAGGCGAGGTCAGACGTAGCAGAAGGTCAAGGCAGGCGGCAAGGTTCGTAGTCAAGGGTAATGGCAGAAGGTCTGGTAACACTGGTAAGGCAATCACAGGAACGCTTTCACTAAGCACAAGGCAACAAGATCCGGCAATGCAGGGAAGGGGAAGTAAGGTAATATAGGCCTGGGGCAGGTGAGCTAATTACACTCATTGGGCCAGGCGCCAATTAGCGGTGCACTGGCCCTTTAAATCTTAGAGAGCTGGTGCACGCACGCCCTAGAGAGCTGAGCCACGCACGCCAGGACGTGACAGCCGGGGACCGGGACAGGTAAGTAGATTGGGATGCGATCCGCGAGCGGGCGCGTCCCGCTATGCGAATCGCATCCCTGCCGGCAGTGTCAGTGCAGCGCTCCTGGTCAGCGGGTCTGACCGGGGCTCTGCAGAGAGGAGAACGCCGCGAGCGAGGAGCAGGGACCCGGAGTGCTCGGCGTAACAGTATGCTAAGGGCAGCATGGTGGCTCAGTGGTTATCACTGCTGCCTTGCAGTGCTGGGGACTTGGGTTCAAATCCCACTAAGGACAACAATAAATGAAGCGTTATTATTATTATAATAACATCAGCAGAGAGAACTGTGGTCGTGATTAGAGATGAGCGAACTTACAGTAAATTTGATTTGTCACAAACTTCTCCGCTCGGCAGTTGATGACTTTTCCTGCATAAATTAGTTCAGCTTTCCGGTGCTCTGGTGGGCTGGAAAAGGTGGATACAGTCCTAGGAGACTCTTTCCTAGGACTGTATCCACCTTTTGCAGCCCACCGGAGCACCTGAAGGCTGAACTAATTTACGCAGGAAAAGACATCAACTGCCGAGCCGAGAAGTTCGTGGCGAATCGAATTTACTGTAAGTTCGCTCATCTCTAGTCGTGATGTCATCAGAGAGCATTCCAAAAAGAAAAGAATTTCCTCTGTATTATTCAGCAGCTAATAAGTACAGGAAGGATTAAGATTTTTTAATAGAAGTAATTTACAAATATGTTAAACTTTCTGCCACCAGTTGATTTAAAAGAAAAAAAGTTTTCACCGGAGTACCCCTTTAAGCAATGAAACAAATCCAATATATCTGTTCCTGAGGCAGAATTTCCTTGTAAAAGCTTGCGCAAATCTCACAAATGTTACATTTAGTTGTCAATATTTACAAAAAAAAATTAGTCATACAAGACGTCCTTCCTTTTTTCCTAGAAGATTGTGTTGAACAGATGACTCAGTCCCTGCTATTTATCATTTTCCTGTAAAACAACACTACCTGTATCTGAGTATCTGTTTGCTACGTGACCCAAAGCATTACATCTGCCTGTGTATACTTATCATTTCATTTGTAGTTTACATTTTTGGCTTTCTTGATTTTTGTCATGTTTTTACTTAGTATTTTTCCTTTTGCTCCTCATGTGCCTCCTACTTTATGAGTTTGTATGATTGTTCACATGCAACTTAGACAGGAAATAAACATCCCTTTCGGCCTTCGCTTAGATGAAAGGAAGCTTAAGTGATGTGTACGGTCTGTTAATTCAGTCAATGGAGATTGTTGTAAACAAGTGGACAGACCTTAAGTGTGTTCATATTTTGTTATTATACATTGCCTTAGGTATTGCTTGGAAATTAGTTTTTAGTTGTTCACCATAAGTCATTGCTTATGAACAGCAACAAGCTCCTATAACAGCATGGCTTTAAAAGGTTTTTAATATATATATCAACTGGCTCCAGAAAGTTAAACAGATTTGTAAATTACTTCTATTAAAAAATCTTATTCCTTTCAGTACTTATGAGCTTCTGAAGTTAAGGTTGTTCTTTTCTGTCTAAGTGCTCTCTGATGACACGTGTCTCGGGAAACACCCAGTTTAGAAGATGTTTGCTATGGGGATTTGCTTCTAAACTGGGCGGTTCCTGAGACACGTGTCATCAGAGAGCACTTAGACAGGAAAGAACAACCTTAACTTCAGAAGCTCATAAGTTCTGAAAGGATTAAGATTTTTTAATAGAAGTAATTTACAAATCTGTTTAACTTTCTGGAGCCAGTTGATATATATATATATATATATATATATATATATATATATATATATATACATATATATATATATAAAAGTTTTTTTCCTGGATAACCCCTTTAATCTTAAAAGCTGAATGCACTCATTTTTTTGTTGCTTTAATGCAATGATTAAAACTCTATTATTTTGTGCATACGGCTCCTATGTAGACCTTTGTTTCCCTGTAAAAACAAAGGGGGAGATTTATCAAAACCTGTCCAGAGGAAAAGTTGCTGAGTTGCTTATAGCAACCAATCAGATCGCTTCTTTCATTTTTGAAAAGGCCTCTAGAAAATGAAAGAAGCAATCTGATTGGTTGCTATGGGCAACTCAGCAAACTTTCCTGTTTTGATAAATCTCCCCCAAAGTGTAGCAAAACAGGAATAATCCAAAAGTATAATTTTTTTAATTTTTTTATTATTGCCACCATAAGGGTAGGGTCACTCAGAACAGATCTGCAGCGTATAATACGCTGCGGATCTGCCGATGATGGACCCTACAGTGTGCCTCCAGCTGTGCCTGCTTGTAGCGGCAATCCGCCAATACGAGCAGACACACGGGGAGATTTATCAAAACCTGTGCAGAGAAAAAGCTGACCAGTTGCCCATAGCAACCAATCGGATCACTTCTTTAATTTTTCATAGGCCTTTTTAAAAATTAAAGAGGCAATCTGATTGGTTGCTATGGGCAACTGGTGAACTATTCCTCTGCACAGGATTGGATAAATCTTTCCCACAGTTGCCATCACACGCATGCGCAGTATACTCGCACACATCGTGGCTGCCCTCAACCTAGCACAGGGAGCAGAGGGAGTGGCCGCGATATCGGTGAGTACACTGCGTGCATTGTGCTTGCAGATCATTGTGTGTCTGCTTGTAGCGGCGAATTGCTGCTACGAGCAGGCAGGTATAGCTGGAGGCACATTGTACAGTCCGTCAGCGGCAGATCTGAAGGGTAAAATTCACTGTGGATCTGCTTTATGTGACCCTACCCTAAAAGCGTTCAGATTTACACACAACATTTGCTTTGCCAATAGGTAGATATGTGTTTTTGGCCGTTGTGCCCTAGACTGGTTTCCTACCCTGCTTACCTCTTATCTAGGCCCTAGCATCAAGTGGCTGACAAATTCCCTTTAAAGAGGTCTTCCTACTTAACACATTTATCTCCTGTCCATATTGGCTACGAAAAGCTTCACATATTCCAGATAAAGCTTTAATAACAGAGAATTAGTATATATGGACCTATCACTAAAATTGCAAAGAACCAAATTACAAAAAAAGAGACTAAAGCTTAAAGGGGTACTCTGCTGAAAAACATCTTATCCCCTATCCTTTGGATAAGATGTCTGGGGTGCCGCGCCTGAGATCACGGGGGTCCCCAGTAGTAGTATCCCTGCGATCTCCAGCGCAGCACCAGTCATCCGTGCACGGAGTCTCCAGATTGGTGCTGTGGTCTTTTTCTCTCCCCTGACTTCTTTTCCTTTGCTGCCACTAATACCATTTGTCGGATAAGTAACAGTTTGAAGTGATCACAAATAGTGAACTGATGTGGATGGGAATACTTTCTGTGTCAAACACACCACCTGGGGCTTACATCTAACCAAGGCAGGGTTGTTGCCCTAGTCTCCTAGCATAAATGACGATCAGAGCAGAGTCAAGAGGCCTGGATAAGTAAATCAGCTGTAGTCTTTATTCTGCTAAAAAAAAAAAAAACATGCGACAATTTGGCATAAGTGGCTTTTTTAAAGAGTACCTCTCATGATCTTATTACATTTTATAACCCTCCCAGTTCATTGCCCTCATTATGATAAACCACCCTCCACCTATTATTTTTTTAGATTTCTACCTTGAGATTGCTCTGTATTTTTTGCTTAGTCTCAGTCTCAGGCATTACCCAGGAGGCATGACATCATCTGAAGCCATACAGTGGAGAACTTCCTCACTCACTCTGCTACACACAGCCCAGAGCAGTTTAGTGTTTAGCATTTCCTGATTTTGGACTTCTGCCAGGCCAGCAGTAGTCCAAAGTCTGTGCAAGAGATGGGGGGGGGGGGGTGTGCTCTGAACAAGTAGGGAGACACCTAGTGGCAGCTTTTTTTAACACAAATAAAACATAGAAAACGTATTTTTTTTTAAACAAAGTACATTAGAAAGATATTATGTTTACCATAAGGAGTGCAATAGAAAAAATTAGTTTTAATGAGAGTGCCCATTTAATACTCTTACCACTAGTACAGAAACAAAGCTAGACTGGTTTGCTACTTTATGCTCATAAAGCTACTTTTTATTCAGCAAGTTTTCAGTGCAATACGGAGTGCAATAGCAATAATTAGTTTTAATAAGACTGCCCCTTTTAAGCATGCCGCCTGACTGCTGTGATCGTCATTTTTGCTACGGTTTTACTTCTGGAGTTGCAGCATGGGGAATACCCAGTGCCTGCTCTTCTCCCTTTTTTCTTCAACCTCCTGTTAGACCCAATTCACAGTGCATCTAATATGTACTATTTTCCCAATGTGACAAAGATAGATGCAATATAATGATAGGATGAGTAATGTGTGTTTGTAAAGCCATCCCGTTCAGGGGCATTTGCTTTACCTATGTTTTAAATGTATGACTATTACATGATGTCACGAAAAACCTGTGTAATGGACCCTTCCTTGATGAGAAACATGTACATGACACTTCCTTATAATGTTGTCACACACATCTCTATGAGCATATATTATGACAGTGTCTTAGAAGCAAGGGCTTTCACTTGTAAGTATTCACACGGTCAATCTTATATAAAATACATTTGCTCTAGGCTAAGCTTTGGCAAACAAGGCTTCTTTAGCTGTGGAGGAGGTTTACGTCCAACATACTCAGTCAGTACCACCAAAGTTGGATAGGCACAGGTTGGGTATGTATAATGTGGATTATTTTCCTTAGAGTTCCATGCATTGATGAAACTCTATTTTGTTTTGGTGTTCATACTTATTTAAAACTAAAGAGAAAAGCATTGATTGACCTGAATCAAGCAGAAATTAGGTTTATTAATATTCATCAGGATAAACTAGTTTACACGTGGAACTAACTACATTTGTTTGGTCATAATGACCCTTTATAGACATTTTTTGTGTTTTGGACTGTCCATGTATGCTGATGTACTAGCTTGCCTGAATGGGCCACTCTAAAC
Organism: Hyla sarda; assembly: GCF_029499605.1. Taxonomy (NCBI): domain Eukaryota; kingdom Metazoa; phylum Chordata; class Amphibia; order Anura; family Hylidae; genus Hyla; species Hyla sarda. The sequence goes on along the minus strand of NC_079194.1, from coordinate 79,104,131 downwards.
AGACAAGCTACGTAGAATTTGTATGTACACAGTGTACCTATACAGATCAACTTTAAAGGGGTACTCTGGGGAAAAGCTATTTTTCTTATTAAACTTGTGCCAGAACATTAAACAGATTTAATTACTTATATTAAAAAAAATCTTAATCCTTCCAGTACTTATCAGCTGCTGTATGCACCACAGGAAGTTATTTTCTTCTAAAATGTATTTTCTGTCTGACCACAGTGCTTTCTGTTGACACCTTTGTCTGTCTCGGGAACTGTCAAGAGCAGAAGCAAATCTCCATAGCAGACCTATCCTGCTCTTGACAGTTCCTGAGACAGACAGAGTTGTCAGCAGAGAGCACTGTGGTCAGACAGAAAAGAAATTTAAAAAGAAAATAACTTCCTGTGGAGCATACATCAGCTAAGTACTGGTAGGATTCCGATTTTTAAATAGAAGTCATTTACAAATCTGTTTAACATTCTGGCACCAGTTGATTTAAAAAAAAAAGTTTTATGTTCAATTTTTAATCATTAGTATACACTAATACATTCCAATACTCCTGTATTAAAAGACATGTAGCCATAGCAATCTATCAGCACTCTGCAATTGTTGGGCTGCTGATTTGGTGACAGAGATTTCATGTACTGGAAATTGTGTGCTACAGTTTTAAGAAAATCAAGACCTCTTAGATGGAGTTTTACCACTCTCCGTATTAGTACTATTATTCAAACCAAGAGTGAGTAGGAAGTAGCTTATAGCGTACTATTCAGACAAGTGCGGTTTTACACTTACAGTTAAGACATTCGTCCAGTCATTTTTCTTTTTTATTTTGTTATTCTATTCAAGAAGTACAATTATTTTCGTTAGTACATGCTGGGAGTTGTTACAGACAATGTTTCGGGGGAGTGCCCCCAAATGAGTATGGGTAAGGGAACATTCCCCCATTTGTAATTTACTTACATAAAACCGCACTTGTCTGAATAGTACGCTATAAGCTACTTCATTTTCCCTCTTGGTTTGAATACTTGATGACAGATATGACAACTTAGATGCCACATCCTATAAGGGGTTAAATGGATGAGATAAAAGTTAACTCTGATCCCAACCATTGAAACAGGATGTGAGCTGAAGAATACAACTTATGCTCTATTGCTCTAGGCTCTAGAGTCTGCCACCAAAGTAGAACACGCCAAATCAGCGTAGATTTGTGTAGATTCAGGATAGTCAGCTTCATATAGCAAAAATGGTAGTTTTTAACAGACAATGTTGGACATCTATTGTGGTGAATACTTGTGCTTCCTGAAGAATAACCATTCTGGAGCATCTTTTTTTTTATTTTAAATAAGGTCTTACCTTTCTTTTTCCCTGCTGGACAATGTTTGAATAAGATGACAACTAGATCAGTGCTTAACATTTGCAGGCGCAGTTGTAGACCGATCTTACTCTTTTGAAAAAATGTTAAGAGTTTTTCCTACTTTACACATTTTTGGAATATCAACCAGATATACCATAAAAATGTTATAGATGTGGGACCTTCAACCAGTGTAGCCTGGCGAGGCAGCTGATGGTCACCATATCCAGGAAGAGAATGAACAGTGAGTTGGCTAAGCATTTTTAGTGCTTGGCTGTTACCGCTTGTGCTTGGCTGTTACTTCCAGGCAGTGGAAGAGAGAGGTGGTGTCTGGTAACTATAAAAGAAAGTATACTATGCAGTTGTCTGAGCTAGTAATTGTGTGTTTGTATACAAGAGTCACAGAGTTTGAAGTATACAAGTGAGTGTAAGTATAAAAGTGAGAGGAAATTAAGGGACTTTAAATTCAGGGAGTTTAATTGAAATATTTGATTTTTTTTTTTACTGTTAATTTTTGCAGTGTGCATCTTGTATCAATGTATGCAATCCCTGAACAGCAGTTTGAGCGTGCATATTGTTGTGCAAGATGTGTGCGAGTTGTTCATTTGGAAGCCTAGATCCTGGATCTAGAGGAGCAACTGGCAACACTGAGACACATTGACAACTTGGAGAGGAGTCTCCTGCTCACTGAGCAAGTACTCTCTGGGGTAGAGGTGGAGGAGGATAGTGGGACGGAGGTGCAGGACAGTCAGGCAGCTAGCTGGGTTACAGTTAGAAAACGGGGTAGAGGGAAAAGTGTCAGGGAGGCTAGTCCTGATCTTGCACACCCCAACAAGTTTGCCCAGTTGGCAGATGACGGGGTATAACAGAGACTTGGTTGGATGATAGTTGTGACTGGGCGGTCAACATACAGGGTTATAGTCTATGTGAAATAGAGTCTGAAGGCCGCACTGCAGGAGAATATATGGGAGGGAAACGATATTGTGGAGCCATTATGGGTAGAAATATATGGAGATAAATATAAAAAAAATTCTCATAGGGGTTTGCTATAAGCCACCAAACATAATGGAAGAGGCAGAAGATCAATTACTAAGGCAAAAAACAAGGCAGCAAATCAGAATGAGGTGATAATAATGGGGGACTTTAACTATCCTGATATAAACTGGGAGACTGAGACCTGTGAATCTCATAAAGGAAACAGGTTTCTGGCTATAGCTAAAGACAATTATCTGTCCCAAATGGTGCAGGGCCCAACCAGAGGGGGTGCCCTACTGGACTTAATATTAACCAACAGACCTGACAGAGTGAGTAATGTGCAAGTAGAAGGATACCTAGGAAATAGTGATCATAATATAATACATTATAACTTGTTCTTCAATAAGGGAACCTCTCGAGGGTCCACAAAAACAATGAACTTTAGGAAGGCAAAGTTTGATCAACTCAGAGAAGCCCTTAACAATATAAATTGGGATAATGTCCTCAAAAATAAGAATACTAACACTAAATGGGAGACTTAAAAAAATAAATCTAAAATTCTCACTGTACAATGTATATACCCTTTGGGAATCAAAGGGTCAGAAATAAAATAAAACCAATATGGATGAATAAAAATGTTAAGGGGGCAATAAATGACAAAAATAAAGCATTTACACTACTAAAACAGGACGGCAGTGAAGAAGCATCAAAAAGCTATAGAGAAAAATGTAAAATATGTAAAAAAAAAAAAAAAAAAAACAGATAAAAGCCACTGCCCTGGATTGTTGCTCTCCATCTCCGTCATCACGTCGCTACACACGGCGCTCCTGTTGGATAACGGGACGGCGTGCACGGCAACGTGATGACGACGGAGAGCAACAACCATGCAGCTGAGCCCGATGAGGACAGTCCGGAATGTCGGGAACAGGTGAGTGACACTCACCGGACCACACAGCACATTAAACGGCTATCCGGCAGCAGCTGAAGCAGTCTGCACTGGCCCCGACATACAAAAGCATCGTATGTTGATGCTGCCTTAAGCATGCAATGGCCTCTGAGAGAAATTATCGTATGTCAGGGCCATCGTAGGTTGGGGGGATCACTGTATTCACCGAGGAAAATTAAATGCCAGGTGAAATACAGCGAGATGAGGTAAACTTCCCAGTACAGGTCACCTGTCTAACCCAGGAAGAAGTACAGTGCCGCCTACAAAAAAAACTAAATAAACAAATCGCCAGTTCCCGATGGCATTCACCCCTATGTTCTAAAGTAATTAAGTAATGTAATAGCCAGACCCCTTAATATTCAGGGACTCTACTGTGAAGGGACTGTTCCCCAGGACTGGCACATAGCAAATGTGCTGCCAATATTTAAAAAGGGGTCAAAAGGTAACCCTGGGAATTATAGGCCTGTTAGTTTAACCTCCATTGTATATACATTGTTTGAGGGTTTTCTAAGAGATGCTATTTTGGAGTATCTTGATAAAAATAAATGTATGACTCCATATCAGCATGGCTTTGTCAGGGATCAGTCCTGTCAAACTAACCTGATCAGCTTTTATGAGGAGGTGAGCTCCAGACTGGACCAGGGGCAATCGCTGGATGTCGTATATCTGGATTTTTCCAAAGCATTTGATATGGTGCCACATAAAAGGTTGGTGCATAAAATGAGAAGGTTTGGGCTGGGCGAGAATGTGTGTAAGTGGGTAAGTAACTGGTCAGTTATAGGAAACAGAGGGTGGTTATTAATGGTACTTATTCTGATTGGGTAACTGTTACTAGTGGGGTACCACAGCGGTCAGTCTTGGGTCCTGTTCTATTTAATATATTTATTAATGACCTTGTAGAGGGGTTGAATAGTAAAGTAGCAATCTTTGCAGATGATACTAAACTCTGTAAGGTGGTAAACACAATAGAGGACAGTACACTGTTACAAATGGATCTGGATAGGTTGGAGGTATGGGTTGGGAAGTGGCAGATGAGGTTCAACACTGATAAATGTAAGGTAATGCACATGGGGAGGAAAAATCCGGGCTAGTATTATGCATTAAATGGGAGCACACTTTGGACAACTAACGTGGAAAAGGACTTAGGGGTCTTAGTTAACAGTAAATTTAGCTTTAGTGATCATTATCGGGCAGCTGCTGCCAAGGCAAATAAAATAATGGGGGGCATCAATAGGGGCATAGATGCCCACGACAAGGAAATAATTCTACCGCTGTACAAATCACTAGTCAGACCACACATAGAATACTGTGTACAGTACTGGGCACCAGTGCACAAGAAAGATATAGTGGAGCTGGGGAGGGTTCAAAGATGGGCAACCAGGGTAATACGGGAATGGGAGGACTACAGTACCCAGAAAGATTATCAGAATTAGGGTTATTTAGTTTAGGAAAATGAAGGTTTAGGGGTGACCTAATAACTGTGTATAAATATATCAGGGGACAGTACAGAGATATCTCCCATGATGTATTTATGCCCAGGACTGTATCTATAACAAGGGGGCATCCTCTACATTTAGGGAAAAGAATGTTTCTACACCAGCACAGACAGTAGTGGTTCTTTACTGTAAGAGCAGTGAGACTGTGGAATTGTCTGCCTGAGGAGGTGGTCATGGCAAACTATGTAAAATTAATTTTAAAAGGGGTCTGGATGCATTTTTGGAGAATAATAACATTACAGGTTATGGATTCTAGATTTATAGGGACAGAAAGTTGATCCAGGGATTTATTCTGCTGCCATATTTGGAGTCGGGAAGGAATTTTTACCTCTAGTATGAGGGTTTTTTGCCTTCCTCTGGATCAACTCAATAGAGACCCATTAGGGTTATAGTTTGAACTTGATGGACTCTGGTCTTTTTTCACCCTTATGAACTATGCTACTATGTTATGTTACATCCATAAAAGTGAATATAGACGGTCACTGACATACAGGCCCACCTCTTCTTCACCTAAGCAGACAGGGATCAAGGAACGACAGATCCAGAGATGGGACCCGCATCTATCAAATGATTTATGGCACTTTCTGTCGATTTGCCATGAATGTCACAGGTGGAAATAACCCTTTAATGTCATGTGGCGGAAATTTTAAAGGAATCATCATATTGCTAATGCTTCTGTCTCTTACCAGCATATTGCATATGGTTCTCTCTCATGTGTTTTCTGCTAGATATCAGTGACACAGTAAAAGCTGTCCTTGTTTTCTTTATTTAGCAGGATCTGCGTGACAAAATATGCATAAAACTAATCCAGCTTTACTTGGGTAACTCTTGAATTAACAGCTACATGAAAGAGCCCTCAGAAAAGTAGATTGGGGGAGGGATTCATTTGCAGTTAATCATGGTGATATGATCAGTATGTACTGCTTCAGAGAAATACACTGTATATTCTAGGAACTGGAGAGTAACTCTACACGGCTCCTTGCCAACTTTCCTTGGCTGCCTTATTGCTGGATCTGCTGGCAGATGCTGTTTCTCTGTTTTGATGATGAGATTTTTTTTTTATGTATATATAAGTAAGCTAGTTTCTGTTTTTATATTTTGGTCTTTTAAACTGTGGGAGCAGGCTTATTACTTATTAGGATAAAAAAATAATTATAATATAACATATGTTAAAGGGCAGTGCCTTCGTAATGTCACCGTACATGGGATCTTTGCAGCCACTCATTAGTGGTCACATGCAACAACAAGTGCATGTTGCCACTGAGTGCATATGTAGTGTAGCCTTACTGTTTGGGCCCCTGTTTGGACAGTTCCTGACATGGACAGATGTGTCAGCAGAGAGCCCTGTGGTCAGACAGAAAATTAATTTTAAAAAAAACGAACTTCCTCTGTAGTATACAGAAGCTGATAAGCACTGGAGGATTAGGATGTTTATATAGAAGTAATTTACAAATCTGTTTAACTTTCTAAAAAAAAATAGAAAAAAGTTTTCCACCAGAGCACCCCTTTAACGCTGAAGACTGCATATGTGGCCTCCTGCATCTGCTGTTTATTCCCCACACACTCTCTGTGTTCTACTCCTTGATGACCACCACTCCACAAGAGTTTATACTTCTGTATCTGACTCTATCGGAGGATGATTTGGGCCTTTCCCTCCCTCTAACTCAGGCGGAGAGACATTTTGAATTTACCCATTATCTAGTGTAGTATTTAGATGCAGGTTATAAACAACCTACATGTTGACACTTTGGCCCAGGTTATCATATTGTGAAAGAAAAACTGAAGAGATTTTGCGCCCAGCAACCAATCACAGCTCAGCTTTCACATTACCAGAGCTTGTTATAGATAGGAAAGCTGAGCTGTGATTGGTTGTTATTGGCAAAGACTCTCCAGCTTTTCTCTCACACAGTGTGATAAATATGGGCCTATGTGCCCTTCCAGACTTGATAACTTATTCTTGCAAGTCTCTCAGGTATGTTGGAGATGTGGCAATGAAAAGCGCACTGTTTTTAAATAAAAAAATAAATAAAAAATACTTGTTATTGATACAAGGGAAGGTTAGGCACCTATTCCCACTATGATGCAGATCAGCCACAATTGAATATGGCGGAGGTCGCACAGGTGCAAAATACTGGTAAACAACCACTCACATGCCTACTATTCATGAGGGGGGTAGCTGCTTAGTATTATAGTTGCACACTGATAGGGCATATACAGGCTACCAGTTACATGATGGCGTGTAGTGCCCCATGCTGGCTTACAACCTATTAGTGATGCCCATACTATTCTATCAGGCGAGCTGTCCAGCATCTTATATGTGCCCCCCACTACACATTTCATGGAGCTGCCCAATTTTGGAATGGCTTCAATGATACCATATGTAAGATTTTTTTTTTTTTAAATTCAGATAGCTAAAATTTATGCAAACCTCTTGCAAACCTCTGACCTTTCTATAGGAACATAGTGGAAATAGATGCTCAAACACCTTGTTAGCGCTGCCAGTCCTGTATCCCAGTAAACTGGAAATCCCTCCATCTTCCTACTCTGACTCACTGGGTGGACGAGATCCAGAGGATGGAGTTTGACCGCTTTACTTCATGAGTTTATCATTTTTTTTTATATACGTAAATGGACCCCATACATTTCATTTCAAGACACAATGGAATATGAAGACCTGCTTAATGATGGCTGGGATTTATTGGATGTTACCTCATGGCCTTGGACTTTTGAACATCATTTACATAATAGCAGAAATGCTTATATCTTGATTCCGGAAAGGACCACAAATATTTAGAGAAAAAAAAATTAAATAGAAATCCCCAGAAAATCCACAAAAAAAGAAAATCAGCTGCCGGCGGTGCTAGGACAAAAGGAGACCCAGTCAATACAAGTATAGGACAAAAGAAAAACATGCATCCTGCACTCACCGTCCAGATTCTAATAATACAGCTCTGATCTCAGGCTGGTAAATTCGGCATGACAGACAAAGTGGGGCACTCAGAGGCGACTGCCGGCGGTTTCACGCACACAGGTGCGCTTCTTCCGGCCTCCTCGGAGGCCGGAAGAAGCGCACCTGTGTGCGTGAAACTACCGGCAGTCGCCTCTGAGCACCCCACTTTATCTTTGCCTGCCATGCCGGATTGACCAGCCCGAGATGGGAGCTGTATTATCAGAATCTGGACGGTGAGTGCAGGACGCCTGTTTTTCTTTTGTCCTAGAAATCCCCAGAATCCTAATGAAAAGCCCTATCTAGCCATGGACTTCTTTACATCCCTTTTTTCCTCCTGACTGGCCTTCTATAATTATCAGTCTTCACAGAGATGTCCCTGGTAAAATGTATATGGAAGATGATATGTCAAGGTTACAGGGACTCTTCTATGTAGATTCATTGGTACAGCTGTGCGAAATTATGTCAAGGACGAACAAGTACTTTAAATGGAAAATGATCCATCATATACAGTTACCTATGGCACCATTTTATAGATCTCACCTTTGAGATCACTACAGATCATGCTTTTGGAAGCATTACTCCTCTGATGAAGACTGCTGTAGGAGGTCACAGCATAGCAATCTAAGTAACTGATATTTATGTTTTATTCATGTAATGTAACTCTCACGGCTACCCTTCACACGTATTTCTCTTATCCTGCTAATTAAAGCGCCAGAGAAATTTGACATATGTTGACAGGGATGTAACTGAATTTTAATACAGGAAACGGAGCCTAAGATTAAAAGGGCACATTTACCCAATGGATTACAAAAAAAAAGTGTTCCATTGGCATCTGTCAGTATTCCTCTTTTATTAACTATATAGGAAAGTGTCTGCAGACTATTCCAATACCAATATATCCCTCCGAACCTATGTTGACCAACTATTCCCTATATAGTACTATTGAATAGATGGATTGCTTGGTAAATGCTCTTAATGTATACCTCAAGCAGAAACCTTGAAAGCGATGCAAACAGTCCTTAAAGGCATTGGATACTTTTAGGCATCTCTAATAGATGCCATTTACTTGCATGGTTCTTAAGCCTTATCTGGTGGCCCAATAACTTAGCCAAAACAATAACATTAGATCTGAATCTTAAAAAGGGTATTCCATAGAAGAAGAAAAAAATGTCATAACTGGCTTCAGAAAGTTAAACAGATTTGTAAATTACTTCTATTAAAAAAGTCTTAATCCTTAAAGTACTTCTCAGCTGCTGAAGTTGAGTTGTTCCTTTCTGTCTCACAACAGTGCTCTCTGCTGACACCTCTGTTTGTCTCAGGAACTGTCCAAAGCATGAGAGGTTTGCTATGGGGATTTACTGCTACTCTGGACAGTTCCTAAGATAGACAGAGGTGTCAGCAGAGAGCACGGTCATATCAACTAAATTTCAGCAGCTTATAAGTACTGGAAGGATTAAGATTTTTTTATAGAAGCAATTTACAAACCTGTTTAATTTTCTGGAGCCAGTTGATATGAATTTTTTTTTTTTTTTCATGGAATACCCCTTTATATATTTACTAAATAACTGCAGCATTTCAATTTCTTGCTTGATGATACAATAATTTTTGTATTTATCTTTTGTAATTATTCCCCTTGTATGGTTGGTCGGAGAAGCAGGCACCTATCATACAATTTGTTTTGTGTAATGCCCATGTTATTAGAATCTTTTTCAGAACCTGGCAATCAGCTGGTGAGGTTAGTCACCAAGTAATTAAAAGACAGCATGCGGGTACCTGCCAAATCCCACAATTATATTTCTTGTGTGTTACTGAGGAAAAAACAGAGGGTAGAAGAGGCCAAGTATTTAAATGGAAAAATCTTTTAATCTCTAAAAATGCCTACAGTTCTGAATACGAAGTAAATATTTAATTGAAAAATGATGTTTGGCAGCATTTCCCGGTGCACTGGTTTTAGCTGAACTTGGAAAATGCAAGCAATGCACATCCAATATACTGTACTCACTGCGTTCCTGACTTTTGGTAGCAATTTTTTATTTGCATGTGTGTTAGTCCAGTTGGCAATTTCTCTTTTCAGTTGTAGTGTAAAATGCAGGGTATATAGAAAAGTGACCTTTAATAAAATGCTGATAATTCTTAAAGTAAACCCATTGGCCCAGATTTACTAAACAGAAAGCTGTGCTCTAAATTTTCCCTACAGATTTATCAAACGTCCTCTTTTCTTTCTTTTTTTTTTTTCACGGAATCCATCAAAGCAGCTCACAAAACTTTACAAGAAGTTAAAAATCACAACCAACTAATTATTTAATGTGTGCAATTTGGCGCAAACTGTTCATAATGTCGAACAAGGGCGCAACTGAACACAGTGAGGCGCACATCAAAAACATGGGTCCAACAGTAAGCGTTAGCGCATAAGTCAGCGTCATGACTTTTACTGCTGGACATGCCAGATGGGAGATTAAAAAAAAATAATAATAATAATAATTCTTCAAAATTTTCCCACCGGGTTGTTATGGCATTTCTGGCAAACCCTTACGGCACCCCAGAGTGCCCCATCACCCCGACTGGAAATCAATGGTATTTTTTTTTGTGACGCAGCTTCTGTCTGTCTCCTTGTCATAGTTTTTTCCCAGTTGGCTTATACAAGCAGGGAACCAGTGTCAAGCTGCATCTCCTAGGAAACACTAGAGAATTTGCACACAAAAATGAGTCAGGGGAGTTTTATAACTCTGCAGTTAATAATTATACAATCACATATAATGCATCACTGCACTTCTAGTCCCTTAATAAGACAGAAATAAATATCAGTATTTAATCTTTAGGGTTCAACCCTCAGCACCCATATCAATCAAATAAATAAAACTAAGCTGCAGGCACAACTGTATGTTTGGACCCTCTTCATTCTGCTAACTGGCTGCAGTGCTGGAGGTCTTATTTTTACTTATCAAATGTTGAGGAGAGCTCTATAAATCAAGGCCGGAATGACAAGCAGAAGCCACTGGGGACTGCCTCAAAGACTCCTAGTTCAGGCAGCATGAAAGTGATGACAAAGTCATTGGTAAACCCCTTTAAACTCATCCAGTTGCTTTACATTATGCAGGAACCACAGGCTTAAACAGGATTAGTATAGAATTGATAAACTTTATATTGAAATGTTCATCTGCTCCCTCTTTGTTTTTGATAAAGCCAGTTGCTTCCCTATATACCCTTCTCTATTTCTCTCTTTCTATCACACACAAACTTGTTTTATTTGTTTTCATCACTAGCTTTAAAAGAAAGGAAATCCTTCATTGCACATATATTTACTGTGAATTCACGCTAAACTTCCCCCAGGCTCCATAAGACATAGAGCCGCCTTACATATAAACAATCATTGTATAACTTTATTGAAATCTCTAAATGATCCAGAGATGGTTGATCTCAAAGTATACAATCCATGTGAAAAACACTCTATTTCTTTATTCCATAAACCCTCATCAGTCATGAAACTCACAAGCAAGAAACAATAGAGATCAGTCAAGTCCCGTCATGATTTCTAAGTTAATTACCGTAGGCACTAGAAACCTCATGTTCGGCATGCTAAACCAATGTGTTGTGTCATTTGTGTATTCTGCCATCTCTTTATGAATTTCTCTTTGTGTAGACATCATGCATGAGTCATAATAATCATTTTCTCCTATATATTTATTTTGACAATGCTCTTTTCCTGCCAAGAGAAGGCACGGCCAATATGAAAGACAAAATAATTGGTGCCTGTGTTCCACAACCTACAGTCCTCCACTGAGCAAAGCATTACAACATGTTGGGGCTTTTCCAGATTGGTTATGGGATATTTATTTGAAATTGATTCCATTTGAAGGAATTTAAGGAGAATGGAGAAATAAAAATATAAGGCTTTGTTCACATTTGTGTTTGAGGCTCCATTGCAAATTCTGTCAGGCTTGGAATAATAAGCACAATGGGGGAGATTTATCAAAGGATTTAGACTGGTTTTTCCTGTCTAAATTTGTCGCACAGAAAGTCGCAGTCTAAATATGTGCGACTTTTCTGCGACTTTTGCTGTAGAGGATTTTTAGAACATGATGCATGCAAGTCTATTTTAGACGGAAATGCATTGGAAAATTCATTGGTGCTGAATTTATCAAGTGCGACTTTTGTGCGACAAGTCGCATCTGCCCAAAATACGCTGAAATGTCAGACCATGTTGGAGCAGGTCTAAATGCAGTTTAAGCTGTAGACCCTGAAGTCTGAGCACAGAATTTATCAAGTCCTGTGAGACCTTTGATAAATTAGGAGCACAATAGACAGGAGACTACCACATACGCTGGTCTATAAGCATACCCAGAATAGACTAGATTAGTAAATGTCCCCCAATGTGTGTCAAACGGATAGACACCACAATGAATCCCAGTGGACCCCATTGTAAGCAGTGATATCCATAATGCTCTGGGAGTTGCTATCGTGGAAGTGGAAACCACAGTCTAGGTGTGAACAGAATATTAAGAGGTTGTCCACTATTTATTGTATGGCAAAAAATATATAACAATTTCGAAAAGAAATGGAGAAATATGTGGTTTAAATCTTGCCATCCATCCTTTCCCTATAGTTTAATAGCAATTCCACCTTAGACATGTGTAATCTTATCGAGGTTGCTAGGACATACTGCTTTACAGCCACATTAAAAACATGCGGTTGTTAGTATATGCCCTGCTAGCAGATTGAGCTTGATGGCATTATGGTGACTTCAGAGATATAGAATAGCAAATTGCGCACTGACACACAATTCCAGGGGTATGAAAGTTTTTTCTGCAGTGGGCCACTTCTTTAGAAATGGATGTATTTGTGGCCCACACACTGAGAAAAAAGATGGTCTTTTAGCTGGATAAGGCAATACATGTTAAAAAATGCTTAAAGAGTACCTGTCACCAAACTAAACTTTTAATACACTGGTCAAAAAAAATAAAGGGAACACGAAGATAACACATCCTAGATTTGAATGAATGAACTAATCAAATGAAATACTTTTGTCTTTACATAGTTGAATGTGTTAACAAAATGACACTAAAATTATCAATGGAAATCAAATTGATCAACCCATGGAGGTCTGGATATGGAGTCACACTCAAAATCAAAGTGGAAAACCACACTACAGGCTGATCCAACTTTGATGTAATGTCCGTAAAACAAGTCAAAATGAGGCTCAGTAGTGTGTGTGGCCTCCACGTGCCCTTATGACCTCCCTACAACGTCTGGGCATGCTCCTGATAAGGTGGCGTTCGCCACTTCCTTGACAGTCTGTGGTGCAGCGTGGTGTTGGTGGATGGAGCGAGACATGATATCCCAGATGTGCTCAATCTGATTCAGGTCTTGGAAACAGGCAGGCCTGTCCATAGCATCAATGCCTTCCTCTTGCAGCAACTGCTGACACACTCCAGCCACATGAGGTCTAGCATTGTCTTGCATTAGGAGGAACCCAGGGCTAACCGCACCAGCATATGGTCTCACGGGGTCTGAGGATCTCATCTCGGTACCGAATGGGAGTCACGCTACCTCTGGCAAGCACATGGAGAGCTGTGTGGCCTCCCAAAGAAATGCCACCCCACACCATTACTGACCCACCGCCAAACCAGTCATGCTGGAGAATGTTGCAGGCAGCAGAACGTTCTCCACGGCGTCTCCAGACTCAAGTCTGTCACATGTGCTGAGTGTGAACCTGCTTTCATCTGTGAAGAGCACAGGGTGCCAGTGGCGAATTTGCCAATCTTGGTGTTCTCTGGCAAATGCCAAACGTCCTACAAGGTGTTGGGCTGTAAGCACAACCCCCACCTGTGGACGTCGGGCCATTTGAGTGGTTACATGCACATTTGTGGCCTGCTGGAGGTCATTTTGCAGGGCTCTGGCAGTGCTCCTCCTGCTCCACCTTGCACAAAGGCGGAGGTAGCGGTCCTGCTGCTGGGTTGTTGCCCTCCTACGGCCTCCTCCACGTCTCCTGATGTATTGACCTGTCTCTTAGTAGCTCCTCCATGCTCTGGACACTACGCTGACAGACGCAGCAAACTTTCTTGCCACAGCTCGCATTGATGTGCCATTCTGGATGAGCTGCACTACCTGAGTCACTTGTGTTGGTTGTAGACTCTGTCTCATGCTACCACTAGAGTGAAAGCACCGCCAGAATTCAAAAGTGACCAAAACATCAGCCAGGAAGCATAGGAACTGAGAAGTGGTCTGTGGTCACCACCTGCAGAAACACTCCTTTATTGGGGGTGGCTTGCTAATTGCCTATAATTACCACCTGTTGTCTGTTCCATTTGCACAACAGCATGTGAAATTGATAGTCAATCAGTGTTGCTTCCTGAGTGGACAATGTGATTTCACAGAAGTGTGATTGACTTGGAGTTACATTGTGTTAAGTGTTCCCTGTATTTGCTCTTTACTTACTGTTAAAATTCTCAACCTTTATATGTTTTTAATGTGAAAAAACAGCCACTAGGTGGCTCTATTCTGTTCCCTGCGCAAGTCAAACAGTTAGTTTGGTCTCCCGGCCTGGCAGGAGACCAAACTCAGGAAGTGCATGCGGGGCATGGCGAGGCACAGCTCTCTGAGGCATCAGTGACGTCGCGCCTGCTGGGGAATGTCCACTTTCTCCTGCCGGGAGCTCACACAGCATGAGCATGGAGAAGGTATGAAACAGAGCTTTTTAAAGCTCGGAACATTTTTTTAAGGGCAGGATGGGTGTTAGGAGTAGTATAATCTGAGTTTGTTTAGAAAATATGGTTTGATGACAGTTACTCTTTAAATGTCCCAATGAACTGTGCCACCATACCCCAAATGTATTGTGCCACCTGGACTCTAATGATCTGTGCCACCATACCGCTAATGAACTGTACCACTGTGCCCCCCCGTACCCTAAATCATTGTTTTCTAATCTGTTGCTCTCCATATTTTGCAAAACTACTACTTTTATTTGTCATGCCCCAGCAGCAGGACATAATGGGATTTGTAGTTTTGAACCTGGAGAGGTACAGATAGGGGAACACTGACTATAAACATATTTCCCCCATAGTAATACCTGTCAGGAGGTCGGGATATGAGGACGGGATAGGAGGTAGGGATAGGAGGTCAAGATAGGAGGATGGGATAGGAGGTCGGAAAAGATGGACGGGATAGCAGGTCGACATATGAGGACGGGATAGGAGGTCAGGATATAAGGTTGAGATATGACGACGGGTTATAAGGACGGGATATGGGGTTGGGATATGATGACGGGATATGGGGTTGGTATATGACAACAATATATGAGGACGAGATATGAAGTCAAAAGCTTCCTCCTTTTGTTGATTTTCCTCCCCATCAAGGATTAGGAAGGAAAAACCTGGCAACACCGGGTACTCAGCTAGTGACTGATAAATGTACTTGTCATAGAAGACAACAAGGTGCCACAGGAGCCATGCATATCAGGTAGGATGTTTATAGGGAAAATATCCAGGTAGTGTGGTGGCTTTGGAGATATATATATATATATATATATATATATATATATATGAGTACCCCTTTAGTACCCTCTTAGCATGCTAAACGAGGGCATGGCTTAGATTAAAGGGGTGTGGCTGTGGTTAACATTAATCATAGTGGCACATGTTATATGTTAAACATGGCATTAGGGCTGGGCGGTATGACCAAATGTGTCTATCACGGTATTTTTTTTACTTTTGGAGGTTCCACGGTATATAACTGTATTTCCTAGAGCCTTCCCCCCCCCCCCCCCCAAATATTAATTATCAGCCCACATCCCCATCGGGGTAAATACTCACATATCACCCGCATGCGCTGCCCTCCTCGTCCTGTTAGTTGCGGCCGCCGGCGCTGACACTCTATACTGTGCGGTATCCCTATGCTCGGGCAGCAAAAGGTAACCAAAATAAACTTTAACGCACCTACGTCGGCCTTACGCTGGGGACGGGATCGTCGGAGAGATATTAGCCTATCACCGGCCGCAGCGATGTTCCGCCTCGGCCGGTGATAGGCTGAGCCCACTGTCATGTAAGAAGCCGGCTTATCACCAGCCGAGGCGGAACATCGCTGCGGCTGGTGATAGGCTGACGGTGAGGGAGGTGAGTTAAAGTTTATTTTGTTTATTTTTTGCAGCCCGGGCATAGGGATACCACACAGTATAGAGCAGTGGTCTCCAACCTGCGGACCTCCAGATGTTGCAAAACTACAACTCCCAGCATGCCCGGACAGCAGTTGGCTGGAGGTCCGCAGGTTGGAGACCACTGGTATAGAGTGTCAGCGCCAGAGGCCGCAACAAACAGGACGAGGGGGGCAGCACATGCAGGTGAGTTGTGAGTAGTACCCTGATGGGGACAGCGCTGGGCTAATAATTAATTAGGGGGAGCAGAACAGCGCTCGTGGGTCACATATGATTAGTTCCCCGATGTGGGGACAGCGCAGCGCTGAGCTGATAATGCATTCATTCCCGAGGGGGAGGGGCCAAAACGGTATTACGGTATGGGTTAAAATTCATATCGTGCAGTACAAAAATGTCTGTATTCGGTATGAACCGATATACTGCCCAGCCCTACATGGCAGGTCTTTAGTCATTATTACAGTGAAATCTCCCAATAGCGAACACTCACAGGGATTAAAAAAGTGTCCACTATTAAAAAAAAAAAAAGAAAAAGGCTCAAAAATCTTTCTAAATGACGGTATACTGTACTGTAATGTAATGTAACAAAAAAAATGATAAAAATCAATATTACAGTAGAATCTCTCAGTGCATTACAGCACCCCTTATTTCTCCCCCATGTAATTTCATTCCCCCCTTTATACCCTGTGCCACCTTATTTCCCCCCCGTGACTTGTGCCAAATTATCTACCCATTAACCCCTGTGCCACATCATTTACCCTTGACCTCCCCTGTACCATTTCATTCCCCCTTTATTACGCTGGGTGTAAATTCAACACGCCTCTCTTTAAGTTGCACAGGGGGATAAAGGGGGAATAAAATGTCGCAGGGGGTGGTAAAGAGGGATGATGAATTTACATA
The DNA here is from genome assembly GCF_029499605.1 of Hyla sarda. Classification (NCBI taxonomy): domain Eukaryota; kingdom Metazoa; phylum Chordata; class Amphibia; order Anura; family Hylidae; genus Hyla; species Hyla sarda. Next base: position 79,087,385 of record NC_079194.1, on the reverse strand, counting down.
GAGGGGAATAAAGGGGGAATGGAATAGCAAAGGGGGGGATCCAGAGGAAATTATGTGGCACAAGGGGTAATAAAGGGGGGGGGATGATTTGGCACAGGGGAAATAAAGTGGCATGGGGGATCAGGGAAGGAGGGGGTGAATGATGGGGCCGGCGGACATACAGAAGCAAGAGAACACTGTTTAAACAGCGGACTTCGGCTTCTGTGCTGGGGCTTCTGCAGGGGGGTGCATCAGGGGCCTGGGCCCCTTACTGGGGTATTGGCTGTACCCCCTATTGGGAGTGTTTTGTCCGCTCATAGGAGTGTTTTGTCCCCTTTCGGGTGTGTCCGCGTCTGCTATTGGGAGTGTCCCTTATTTGGAGGGTGTAAATACATTAAAGGGGTATTCCAGGATTTTTTATTTATTTGACTATGCTACAGGGGCTGTAAAGTTAGTATAGTTCATAATATAGTGTCTGTACCCGTGTGTGACAGTTTTCTCACAATTCTTATGTGATTTTCTATCCAATATTTATTTTTAACAGCATATAAAATCACTATCTGCTTCAATGAGTGGAGGGATCGCTTGGTGGGAGAGAGATCAATCTGCAACTAATGCAACAGCTGTAGGCACCCTGATTGAAAACCATCGGTCTTTGAATGGATGCAGCTCATTTATGTTTTAATGGGTGGGGTGGCTGATGTGTGAAAGGAAGGAAAATGGAATAATGGAATTTGTAGGCAAAAAAAGAAAACTCAAATAGGAAATACCAGTTTGCAAAAAGCTATCTACAATGTTATGGTGGTATTCTCACAACATAGCCATTTAGCCCCAAGACAAGTGCAGATCCTTCCTAAGCATGTCCATTACTGTCTGGCAGGTACGTACTAAAATCACCTTATGGTGGAGAACCCCCTAAAAGTCTAATGGGACTCTGCCGGAAAATTAACAACTGTCCGCTATTGAGGTGTCCACTAAGGGAGATTATACTGTATTCAGAATTTACAACAGTGTTCATAAATCTGCCCCATAGTCCACAAGTAAAGTTTCATAGAAGAAAGTTTTTGCATCATCTGGTCAAAGAAAAGGGGGATCCAACTTGTACAAGACCTTCCTTCCTTGTGCAGCTCTGCTCCCTTTTTCTCTCATGTGACCCAATTATCAAAATTGTATTTAGGTACTCTGAAATTTACAAGTTTTTTTGTATGTGTAAAGGTTCTGCCTCATTTTGCAGCTTTATAGACAGTTTTTCCTCATATTTTTGGTACATTCTTTTATAAATTGCAAATGTTCAGGTACGATATTCGGTTACATTCTTCCCTGCTTACTGTGAGAGCTCTTCCAGACATCCTCCTCATTCTTCATGTAATTACCTCATGATTGATTTTTAGTATGTTTACATCATTGACCTGCTCTCCAGCATCTTTCCAGAGTCAGCTCAGTTCACACAGTATTTGCCATACATGACATTTTGATGAACCTTGGCTTCCACTTTACTTCACATTTTCATGTCCTTATTTCCTTGACTTCCAACATCGCAGTTTAATTTACTGTCCTAATATATGTCCTATTAAAGCAGAAACACAGACAATAGCCTCCTGCTTGCCCCTTTCCCCTCTATTCACCAGAGCCAAGAGCCACTAACAACGAGACTTCCTGTCCTTCTGGCAGACCTGACCATCTATGTGTTACATGGTTGGTCATTCATTTGATCATTTCAGTGACTGGCATGCAGTATTGCATTTCCTCTATAGCCGCACAAATGTATTCACAGCCTCAGTTTTCCCACATGATAGCTGTTCGGATGGACTCTTAGAATCTAACCCTGAAGTAATCAGAAGATCGGACTTGTCTTGGCAGTGAAGGCCCATTCAGATGTCTCAACTCCGTCAGTGATTGTCCGAATGGTCCATCACTGCCAAGACTAATCCATCCCGGAAGTAGCATGTATTTAAAAACACTACTTTATTGGAAAAATAATATACAAAAGTAGTACAGACAATGCGTTTCGCGAGGGGGCCCTCGCTTCGTCAGGTCTTATCATGGTCAGACCTTACGAAGCGCGGGTCCCCTCATGAAATGCGTTGTCTGTACTACTTTTTTAAAATTATTTTTCCAATAAATTAGTGTGTTTAAATACACTTGGAATCTTCAAACTCATTCATCCAGAAATCCCTTGCATAGGTAATTAACACAATTACCCTCCAAGGCGCCGGAAGAACATACAACTTTTCTCCAGAGAGGACGACTCAGAGTCCCTTTACGCGTGCACTGTATCTACGGACCGCCATCTTTGATGATCGGGCATGGATGCCTGGCAGCCACGAGGAACCTTTTAAGTGTCTATCATTCTCATATGCCATTATCAGTGTTGTGCCTGCTGCGCAACACTAATAGGTGAGTCTAATCACTCACCTACCTGACTTCTCTGTTCTGCACGCTAATCACCCAACCCCAGTAACTGCACTTAGATAGCGCCACCTCTGTTCCTTCTTTTTCCTTTTTACATGCTATAAATTATTGATAAAGTTAGACACAAAAACTGAAGCCTCATTATTGCCAGCTTCTCCTAAGTATCTTTTGTTCTGTTAAACTTTTATTGTGAAACATTTTACATGCCATCCAAATCAATTTCACAACATGAATAGTAGGACAATACTGTAAGCCCTTACTTTAAAGGGGTTCTCCAGTGAAAAATTTATGTTTTCTAATCGACCAGTGCCAGAAAATTAAACAAAATTGGAAATTACTTCTATATAAAAATCTTAATCCTTCCAGTACTTATCAGCTGCTGTATACTACAGAGAAAGAGAAAGTTGTGTAATTCTTTCCAGTCTGATCACAGTGCTCTCTGCTGACACCTATGTCTGTGTAATGAACTGTCCAGATCAGGAGAGGTTTGAGGGGATTTGTTTCTACTCTGAACAGTCCCTGACATGACACGTGTCAGCAGAGAGCACTGTGGTCAGACTGGAAAGAACTACACAACTTCTTCTGGAGCATACAGCAGCTTAGCAACAGCCATAGACTCCCTGTTTGGGAACACATTGCTTTATGAGCGCTCTCCCCAGTAAGAGCCGTCGTGCCCCCAACATTCTGATTGAATCCAGGTTTTGGGGGTTCGGCTCGCTCAGCTCTACATGGGAATGATGACATTGATTCAAACAGTATCTCTGTGAGAAGACCCATATACACTGCTCAAGTCAACTCTAAGTCAATCACACTTCTGTGAAATCACACTGTCCACTCATTAATTTCACATGCTGTTGTGCAAATGGAACAGACTACAGGTGGAAATTATAGGCAATTAGCAAGACGCCCTCAATAAAGGAGTGGTTCTTCAGGTGGTGACCACAGACCACTTCTCAGTTCCTATGCTTCCTGGTGATGTTTTGGTCATATTTGAATGCTGGCGGTACTTTCACTCTAGTGGTAGCATGAGACGGAGTCTACAACCCACACAAGTGGCTCAGGTAGTGCAGCTCATCCAGGATGGCACATCAATGTGAGCTGTGGCAAGAAGGTTTGCTGTGTCTTTCAGCCTAGTGTCCGGAGCATGGAGGCGCTACCAGGAAACAGTCCAGTACATCAGGAGATGTGGAGGAAGCCATAGGAGGGCAACAACCCAGCAGCAGGACCGCTACCTCTGCCTTTGTGCAAGGAGGAGCATTGCCAGAGCCCTGCAAAATGACCTCCAGCAGGCTACAAATGTGCATGTGTTCACTCAAACGGTCAGAAACAGACTCCATGAGGGTGGTATGAGGGCAGGACGTTTGGCATTGGCATGCAGGATGTTAGGCATTTGCCAGAGAACACCAAGATTGGCAAATTCGCCACTGGCACCCTGTTCTCTTCACAGATGAAAGCAGGTTCACACAGAACATGTGACAGACGTGACTGAGTCTGGAGACGCCGTGGTGAATGTTCTGCTGCCTGCAACATCCTCCAGCATGACCGTGTTGGCGGTGGGTCAGTAATGGTGTTGGGTGGCATTTCTTTGGGGGGCCGCACAACCCTCCATGTGCTTTCCAGAGGTAGCTTGACTGCCATTAGGTACCGAGATGAGATCCTCAGACCCCTTGTGAGACCATATGCTGGTGCGGTTGGTCCTTGGTTCCTCCTAATGCAATACAAAGCTAGACCTCGTGTGGCTGGAGTGTGTCAGCTGTTCCTGCAAGAGGAAGGCATTGATGCTATGGACTGGCCCGCCCGTTCCCCAGACCTGAATCCGATTGAGCACATCTGGGACATCATATCTCGCTCCATCCACCAACGCCAAGTTGCACCACAGACTGTCCAGGAATTGGTGGATGCTTTAGTCCAGGTCTGGGAGGACATCCCTCAGGAGACCATCCGCCACCTCATCAGGAGCATGCCCAGGCATTGTAGGGAGGTAATACGGGCACGTGGAGGCCACACACACACACACTACTGAGCCACATTAGGACTTGTTTTAAGGACATTACATCAAAGTTGGATCAGCCTGTAGTGTGGTTTTCCACTTTGATTTTGAGTGTGACTCCATATCCAGACCTCCATGGGTTGATAAATTTGATTTCCATTGATCATTTTTGTGTGATTTTGTTGTTGGCTCATTCAGCTATGTAAAGAGGAAAGTATTTCATACGTTAAGTTCATTCATTCAGATCTAGGATGTGTTATCTTAGTGTTCCCTTTATTTTTTTGCGCAGTGTATATTCTTGTTATATGTTTGAATTTACCAACTGCTAGTTCAGAGTTACAACATTCTAAATTATGTCATAACCCTTTCATTTTGAGTCATCTCTTGTTCTCCCAGTAGACTACAGCTATTTTATTTTTATATGTGTATCACACCTCAACAATATTGAGAGTAGAGCTCTGGCATGAGACTTTGGGAAAGAGGAAGGTGTGAAAGTGACTTTGAGCCAACACATATGTTGTTCAAGCAGCTTTTGTTTTCTACCACCATTCAAGGAAATATATGTCCCCTATAAAATGAACTTTTATTGAGGAAAAAAATACATAAATAGCGGTCTACATTACATTCAAGTAATCTGATACCTTTAGCCAGCTATAGAAAAGTGTTTCAAACTTCCATATCCTAGGCGTGCGGCACATGACTCATCTCTAATCCAGTAATTTGTCCTGTGCCATGTGACTTTCTAATTTCATAGAACCTAGGTGTGCCTGATTTTGGCACCTGCCAGCGTACACCACTCTGATGTGCTTATTCTGTATAATCATACAGTTGCCTGTACAATTTATTTGGAAATGGAAATTGGAAAAGTGCAAACTCCCAGATTTAAGATCATATTTTAATATGTTAATTACATTCCATTCCTATTTATCAAACATACATGACTGATCATCTCTGGAATGATGCCTTTCTCTACTATGGGCAATGGTCTTCCATATGCTCTCTTTAAACCAAATTAAATGGGTGCTTTCAGATACAAAAACTTTTTATATGTTGTACACCTTGTCAAAACATTAACCTTTCTAATATACTTCATAATGTTATTTCCTTTTATAGAAATTGTGGCTTATAGAAAGAAAAAAAAACACCACTAGGGGTCCCAATACCATCCAGAACACAATCTTTTCCGGCTGCAGCATCATCTTTGTCCCAGCTGAAGCACAGGCATGGACAAAGTCCAGTAAGTTAGGGTGAGACTAGCACTCCTTTGTGCTCTCTCCTGCCTGATCAGACTGCAGCACAGAGGAAGGGGTTACAGAGCAGCCTTCAGAGATTGGATGAAGAGACCCAGCCCTCAGGGAGCTAAGCTAAGTCATGCAGAGTAAGGACACTCTAAAACACAAAATGACAAAGCAAGTGTGGAACAGAAAGAAGGTATTTGAATATTATTATTTGAGAAATATAGGCTTCAGGCACAATAAATGGGCACTCCAGCCCTAAGACATCTCATCCCCTATCCAAAGGATAGGGGATAAGATGTCTGATCGCAGGGGTCCCGGCGCTGGGGACCCCCCCAATCTCTCATGCAACACCCACTTGTGTGAGCTGCATGCACAGCTGGACTCTCCAAGTCTGAAGGCTCACGACCATGGGGCCGGAGCCGTTACGCCCCCTCCCATAGACTTTGAGGGGGCGGGGCGTGATGTCACACGGGGGGGGGGCGGAGTACTTCTTTAAAATTATATGTACATCATCGGGATTAGGTACGGAGTAACTTTTTTTGTGGGATATGACAGGTCCTCCTATTCAAACAAGGATATTTCCTGTTTCTTTTTTTTGTCACCTCACGTCAGTGCTTGAATAGATGCTAGGTGACCTTTTTCCTGAATTTATTTTTAGACACTTTTAAAAATAATTAAGTATTTTTTTTTTTTTACATTCTTTTGTTATACTTACAGTGCCAGAAACACACACCATAGGTCTGCATGATTCTCTCCTGCATACAGCCTTTTCAGTGTTTTCCTTCCTCTCTCCAGCCTGTGAGCTGCCCTCCCAGGATTCTCTCCCTCTTGTCCATTCTTGAACTAGTGTGTAACTCCCTCCCTGCTGCTAACTCTAACACTGAAGGAGCAGAAAGTTCAGCTAAATGGTACGAAATGATTGTTTATAAAGATGCTTCAGTTTGCATTCAGGAAACAAATCCACAATACAAACAATTCAGTATCCATAGCTTTAAAGGGGTACTCTGGTGAAAACCTTTTTTCTTTTAAATCAACTGGTGGCAGAAAGTTAAACATATTTCTAAATTACCTCTATTAAAAAATCTTAATCCTTCCAGTACTTATTAGCTGCTGAATGCAACAGAAGAAGTTCCTTTCTTTTTGGAACACTGATGACATCACGAGCACAGTGCTCTCTGCTGACATCTCTGTCCATTTTAGCAACCATGCATAGCAGATGCATAGCAGATGTATAGCAGATGTATGCTAAGGGCAGCATGGTGGCTCAGTGGTTAGCACTGCTGCCTTGCAGTGCTGGGGACTTGGGTTCAAATCCCACTAAGGACAACAATAAATAAAGCATTATTTTTATTATAATAATGTCAGCAGAGAGAACTGTGCTCGTGATGTCATCAGAGAGCATTCCAAAAAGAAAATAATTTCCTCTGTAGTATTCAGCAGCTAATAAGTACAGGAAGGATTAAGATTTTTTAATAGAAGTAATTTACAAATATGTTTAACTTTCTGCCACCAGTTGATTTAAAAGAAAAAAGGTTTTCACCGGAGTACCCCTTTAAGAGGCAGGCCCATATACAAATATATATATATATATATATATATATATATATATATGTATGGCCATATGCATTTATTAGATAGAATTGTAATTTTGACATGTAGGAGTTGTGAAGTAGAATGAAAATATATGTTGTATAAACAATACCTGAAGGCTCCGTTGTACTGCTCTTCTTGTTCCGATCAGCCCCGGGAGATCCTGTCATTTTCTGAAGTCCTCTTTGCCAAGTATGACTATTGGGCAAGATTCAAGCCATGCATATCTTTTTGCGACTATTAGGCAAGATAGGGGCAAAAAGAGATTGTCCATTTTTTTGTGAACTTTGTATTTCCTGTTGGATTTGGTTCTCAAACTACACTTCCTATAGTTCCATACTTGTAGGTGTGAGGTCACTTTTTCCTCCTTCCCACACATCAGCCACCCCACCCATTGTAGCACAAATGAGCTGCATCCATTCAGTGTTTTCTAATCATGGTGTCCACAGCTGTTGCAAAATAATCTCTCTCCCACCCAGCGGTCGCTCCACCCATTGAAGCAGGACTGGCTCCCTTTGCACAACTGACTAGTGATGTCAGGTCTCGACGCATTGCAACCTGGGAAATCCCGAGACCTGAGTAATTTTGTATGCTATTAAAAATAAATATTGTGGCAAAAATCACAGAAGAATCGTGAGATCACCGTAACACACAGGTACAGACACTATATTATGAAACTACACTGACTTTCCAGCCCCTGTAGCATAGTCAAGTAAAACAAATCCCTGGATTACCCCTTTAATGATTTTCTACTTTTTTTTTTTTTTGTCTCCCTGACTTCCCTAAGTTCTTCTCCAAATTGTGTGCAACACATGCAGCTTTCTAAATATTCAAAACTGCAGGGTATGACACGCTGTACCAGAGCACAAAGTGCTCAAATAGGGTACATTCACATGGGATGTATTCAATGACCATTTTTCTTTCAGATTTAACAAGTTTCACCCACATCCTGTGTAAACTTTCGACATGGAAATTTACTTGTAGTATGGATTTTTATATCCAAAGCTTATCAGTTCCGACGCTTGTTTTCGGATTTGTTGCTGATTTCCCTGTTTTGAGTCAAATTTTGCAGTAAAATCTTTTGATTTTAAAACCATTGATTATTTATTTTATGTATTTTTATATTTTTTGCATAATCCACACCATTTGCTGCAGATTTACCTACTGGGTTTACTTACAGGTTGTTTGTAGATTTGCTACATAAGTAAATGCCCTAGACAAATGGGGCCACTGTATTAGGATGTCTATGCAGTAATTGCCGTAACGACAAGCACTGAGGTTTGTGAATGAGAAGTGAAAAATATCAGAATGTTGAATTTGTGGCCAAGTTGTCCCAGCTATGACGATCTACGCTCATAGACTAATGAATAGTGTAATAAAATATTCATGTTAAATAAACTAATCATGCATAGCGCTGCAAGTCACCACCCATTCCTTGTATCGTCTGACAAAAGGTAACGTAATTGAATGTTTTTTTCCAGCTTTACCCATTATATAATGAGACCTGCCCGCAATCAATACTGCTCATCTCAGAAGGGTGGAGAAAGTGACCTATTTTTCACTCCCAGTTTGACCTATTTTACTATATGCAGAGACGTCAAACGTGTTATGGCAAGTTTTATTTGCCATTTTATGAAAATAAGATCAGGGCGGAGACCAACCTACACAGCTTCTTGTCAAAACAGTAATGTGTAACCAAGTTAAATATTGTGCCCTCACAGCCACAAGTTGTATTCTGCCAAGCAAATGTGTACAAATGGTCAGCCGATGTTTACTAATTTTCTTATTTTAAAATATTCACTGAAACATTTTTTTCTAGCTCTGAATATCTTTTATTCTATTTGTAAAGAGTTACTATCCTTTTAAAAGACTTTTGACATGAGACCTGCTGTGATCCCTAGTTATAAGCCAGTGAAGTTTGTGGCAGCTCAGGGCCTTAGTTGTTCTTAGCTTTAAACAACAGATACAGAGAATTGCTTTACAGCAACGACTGTGACATAAAGAAGACCTTAGTCGTGTAAAGGTCTCATTGAGGGGAGGAGGCTGCACCATCTCTATTATCTGACTTTCAGCTTCCTAATATACAGTGGGGATCAAAAGTTTGGGCACCCCAGGTAAAAATTAGTATTAATGTGCATAAAGAAGCCAAGGAAAGATGGAAAAATCTCCAAAAGGCATCAAATTACAGATTAGACATTCTTATAATATGTCAACAAAAGTTAGATTTTATTTCCATCATGTACACTTTCAAAATAAGAGAAAACTAAAAAAAAAAATGGCATCTGCAAAAGTTTGGGCACCCTGCAGAATTTATAGCATGCACTGCCCCCTTTGCAAAGCTGAGACCTGCCAGTGTCATAGATTGTTCTCAATCATCATCTGGGAAGACCAGGCAATGTCAATCTCAAAGGTTTTAAATGCCCAGACTCATCTGACCTTGCCCCAACAATCAGCACTAGTGTTGCTCGCGAATATTCGCAATGCGAATTTTATTCGCGAATATCGCATATTCGCGAATTCGCGAATATTCGCGAATATAGCGCTATATATTCGTAATTACGAATATTCGTTTTTTTTTTTCACAGTACACATCACAGTGATCATCCCTCTTTGCTTCCAGCTTGGGTGGTGTAAAGAAGGCTCTAATACTACTGTGTGAGACTGGCGAGCGAATTTTCGCGCATGCGAAAATTTGCATATGCAAATGTTCGCATATGCGAATTTTCGCCTATGTAAATTTTTGTATGCGCGAATGTTCGCATATGCGAAAATAAAACGGGACCATTACGAATATGCGAATATTCGCGAATATATGGCGAATATTCGTCCATATATTCGCGAATCGAATATGGCCTATGCCGCTCAACACTAATCAGCACCATGGGTTCTTCTAAGCAGTCTAGAAATATGAAACTGAAAATAGTTGACACTCACAAAGCTGGAGAAAGATCTGGCAGACACTGGAGTTGTGGTACACTATTCCACTATAAAGAGATACTTGTCTCATGGAAGAGACATCAAAAGAAAACCTTTTCTACGTCCTCACCACAAAAATCAGCGTTTAAACTTTGCAAATGAACATATAGACAAGCCTGATGCATTTTGGAAACAAGTTCTGTGGACTGATGAGGTTAAAATTGAACTTTTTGGCTAGAATGAGCAAAGGTACGTTTGGAGAAGAAGGGGAACAGAATTTAACGAATAGAACCTCTGTCCAACTGTTAAGTATGGGGATGGGTCAATCATGCTTTGGGGTTGTATTGCGGCCAGTAGCACGGGGAACATTTCACAAGTAGAAGGAAAAATGGATTCAATAAAATATCAGCAAATTTTGGATGCTAACTTGATGCCATCTGTGAAAAAGCTGAAGTTAAAGAGAGGATGGCTTCTACAAATGGATAATGATCCTAAACACACCTCAAAATCCATGGGGGATTACATCAAGAGGCGTAAACTGAAGGTTTTGCCATGGCCTTCACAATCTCCTGACCTCAACATAATTGAAAATCTATGGATAGACCTTAAAAGAGCAGTGCTTGACAGACAGCCCAGAAATCTCAAAGAACTGGAAGACTTTTGTAAGAAAGAATGGGCAAAGATACCTCAAACAAGAATTGAAAGACACTTGGCTGGCTACAAAAAGTGTTTACAAGCTGTGATACTTGCCAAAGGGGCAGTACAATATATTAACTCTGCAGGGTGCCCAAACTTTTGCATACACCATTTTTTTTCTGTTATTTTGAAAGTGGAAATAAAATCTAACTTTTGTTGACATATTATAAGAATGTCTAATCTGTAATTTGATGCCTTTTGGAGATTTTTCCATCTTTTCTTGGCTTCTTTATGCACATTAATACTAATTTTTACCTGGGGTGCCCAAACTTTTGATCCTCACTGTGGGTGTTATCTTTTATTGTAATCCTGCCCATTGTAATAGAGATGCTTGCTAAAAGTGATCTCTACAAAACAAAACTGAGCCTATTGTGTACAGTGGCTTTTATAATAAAATATAACTTTTTTCCCCCATATTTTCCATTGAACTTTGCTACATGTTGACAATATTAAAAGAAAAGTTGTACAGCCGGCACTACCTCTCCGATGGGCTTCACACCTAGGAGGAATTAACAGTACACTTCACAGTCCAAATTTGCCTTGAATGGTGCTCAGTCATGCATGTAGATCACATCCAATAATCTGAATGTAGAATAAAGTTGATGGCACTCTTCCATAACACTTAACTAACTTTATTTTAAAATCAGTCTGGTTAGGGATGCACAATGGCCAATTTGCTACATGTTGAATGAACTTTTTAAAAACTCAAAAAAAAATAAAAATGTTTACCCAGGGTCTGGGTGTTTTAAAAAAAAAAATGAATAAATAAGGGACATCCATCTGATTAATTTCCCACTGCGGCCATTGCATCGCATGCATTGGTTTTACAGTCTGCATTTCTTGGGTCCCTGCTGCTCTTCATTTCCTGGTGACATGTTGACACACAGAAAATGCCAGCTTAGCCTGCCGTTAGCTGGGGTGGGTCAGTGTTGCGGTCAGTGATTGGCTATTTCATAGGCACCACAGTGATGGAGGTGGGAAACAGGTGGGTGAGTATGCATTTTATTGTTATGGCACCCTTACCTTTTTTTTCCCGGGACAACCCCTTTGATGCTTAAAAAAGGGGGGTGAACAAGGCTTAACTGGGAAGGAAGTACTATATTTTTTCCCCTATAAAATATTCCCACTGTAAAACCAGTGTATAAATAAAGCAGATTTCGACACAATCTATTTTTGACTGTACATCATGCAGGTATCACATTTGAAATGTTTTATGAAATGACAGATTCATCTATGGTTCCAGGTTTGTGACCCCCCCTCCCAGTCACCTTCTAAAGAGGAGTATAAGATCTGCAAGGCAGGGCATTGTACTATTGCTTTTCTCTAGAGAGCTTGAACATTAAAGGGCAACTCTGGTGAAAACAAGTAGAAAACAAATGTTTTCAAATAAACTGGTGCCTGAAAGTTTTAAACAGATTTGTAAATTACTTCCAGTACTTATTAGCTGCTGTATAAAACAGAGAAATTTGTGAATTTATTTATTGTCTGATCACAGTGCTCTCTGCTGACACCTCTGTCCGTGTCAGGAACTGTCTAAATTAGAATCATATTCCCATAGAAAACCTCTCCTGCTCTGGACAGTTCCTCACACGGACAGAGGTGCCAGCAGAGAACACTGTTGTCAGGCTGGAAAGAACTTTGCAAATTTCTCTGTGGTATATCTGTAGTATACATCAGCTGATAAGTACTAGAAGAGTTAAGGTTTTTAAATAAAAGTGGTTTAAAAATCTGTTTAACTTTCTTGCATCAGTTGATTTGAAAAAAAATTTTTCCACTGGAGTTCCCCTTTAATATAAAGGAAGAAGAATGGTATCACAACTCGGATGCAAGGCTTTTCTACAAAAGCATGATAATTAATTACGAACTACCTTGTTGCCATGGTAACAGTGCAGTTTAAGTGGGTTATAGTGGCATAAGAAGAACACTTCTCGGTGAAGGAGCATCGCGCACAGCTTGGATTGTCATTTTATTATCCCTGTACATTCCATATTATCTTACATGTCCAACATGTGCTTATATTTCCAATAGAAAGCAAAAAATGATAATAGTTTCATCTGTCAAATATTGCATTTAATGCTACCGTTTGGTATGTATACTGGTGACCCAGACCCTACAGCAAGGGCAAAGCTAAGATAGTATTGTAATGGGCTGGAAACAGTTTACAGGCTCCGAAGTTTTTCCAAGATTGAAGTAACTTTTTATAGACCCTGTAAAAGGTATTATGAACTGTAACCCTTCTTCCTCCTGCACAGGAGAGGAGCCATATGTCTCTGCTTAGTCCTCTTATTTTTACAAACCAATACGTTATTTATTATGTGGCTTTTCTGGATGTCAAGAAGTCACATTTGGAATTAATCCTATATGGATGTATACAAGATACCTGTGCGCTATAAAATTTGGACATCCCAGATTTTAATTGGTAGAGTTATTTTGTGTTGCATTTACCTTCTCGATTATGGGTGGGTTCCAACTGGCAGCCTTTGGGCCAGATGTGGAGCCCATAGGGATCCCATTGTGATGAAAAGGACCGGTGAGTCATAGGAAAAGGGAAACCATGAAAAACAGTATAATAAAAAAGGAATAAATTCTAAGAATAGGTGCAACACAGCAGGAAAATCATTTCATTGTGGTCTCATGTTCCTTACTACTAAAAAAAAAAACATTTTAACGGTTGTTTATAAACTGGAAACTTTTGATCAAAATTCTCGGAATTACAAAAATAAAAAAAAGGAGATTTTATATCAATTTCACATTTTCACAATTTAATGTACTACCTAGGGACTTTACTAGGGTCATTATGCCAGCTAGGGTCTTGGCTTTTCTTCCTTTTTCTTTATTATGTACTGTATTCAGTGGCCAGCAATGCAGTAACATATATATAGTATTGTATAAGTATACTACACAGGTCAGCGAGATTTCATGGTACCAGTCTGATGAAGGGTATAAACCTGAAACGCGTCATTGGTGATTTTAATGAAGGTATTAATAGTTTTATACCATAGTCTTCGTGAATCTGTGGGAAATGCAGTGCTCCACTGCAGACCGAGACTGTCCAGCATCCGCCTCCCTGCGGCTTAGCAGCACTCCACAGAGCTCTATCCTAGTACCCCACATTCATGAGGGTGATATGCAAAAAAATTTAGGCTCCAGGTGTGCAGCTCATAAGAAATGTATGCCTTTCCTGACTTTGTTGATGTAATGCACTAAGCACCCTGTGTGGTCTCTCTTTTTTTCTTACATTTGCAACCTCTGAATATGACGCTAACCACATGCACTCAGCTTCTTTCGTCAACCATGGCAAGGCTTGTTCTGAGTGAAACCTGCCCTATGAAACCCATGTAAGGTCTTGTTCACTGTGCTGCAGCTCAGTTTGAGGTTCTTGGCAATCTTCTTAGCCCAGGCCATCTTTATGTAGAGCAACAATTTTTTTTTTTTTTAGTTCTTAAGAGATTTCTTTGCCATGAGAATCAATGTTAAACTTCCAGTGACCAGTATTAGAGAGTGTGAGAGCGATAACACCACATTTAAGATACCTGCTTTCCATTTATGGTGCATTTGATATAGAATAAATTACACATTTTTGGACTTGAACTGTACCATTGTTTGCTATGCACTGTGGACCCCAATCTAGTCTCGGAGGCTGCCCTTGAGTAAATATGCAGTACTGCATCTATTTTGTTCCGTATATCCTCTCTCCTTACTTCTCTGCAAAAACTGCTCAAATCAATCTTAAAACTGATGTTCTCACTTAAGAATCAGTTTGCATGCTGCTTTTAGAAGCCCATGGAGATAGGGCAGGGCAGAGTGTTTGAAGAGAAACTCACAGAGATGATCTAGTAAGTGTTCTATCTCACCCTAGTACTTGTTTCACATCTTATATTGCTCTATAATGGCCTCCTTGATTCTATAATGACATATGAAAGTAGAATTTCCATGTCTGTTTGTGTTCAGTATGGGGGAGACATCACAGCAGCTAGTCTTTACCTGCCAACTCTGGGACCACTGAAAATTAGAGATGGCGCCTGCAGAGGATGAAAACTGGTAAAAATAAAATATAACTTAATGTTGCTACTCCTAATGCTTACACATGATCGCTTATGCTAAATAATAAGTTAAAAGTTTAGTGACCATTTAAAGACAACCTTATAAGGGGACGTGGTGGCTTCCATTCTTGTTCAACTTGCCCTTCTCCCGGTTGTTGGGCTTCATAATCAGCCTGAATGCAGGGCTCCTCTCTGAACCCATACTGTCAACGGAAAAAAAATTGGCAGGGCAAAAGGATCAAGATGGGAATTAGAAAACACTTATACTCTCCCCACCTCCTGTTGCTTCTGGTCTTGGAGTCCCCAGCAGAAGTGGGGATGCGTCAGCCAGTCACTGGCCTCCACAGTCATATGCAAGAAATGCATGTGACTGCTGAGACGAGTGATAAACCACAGTGTGCCATGTACAGCATAAAATAACTTCAGTCGGGTCACCTCCATTGTCTCCAGAGCAGAGGCAATGCGGGATCAGGAACAACAGGAGGGGGAAGAATAAGTATGTTTTTACTCTTTTCCACCCCTGCCAGTTTTTACACATTGGTGGCCTGTCTGAGGGTCTTTCACTTTGGTATTTGGGACTCCTGCCAGTCATGCCCTCCTATGGTTGCTGCTTTATTGTTTCCATATGGGTGACTGTGCTTGGAACTACATTTCAGTGCAGTTCAGTGAACAAACCCCAGTGCCTAGCACAATGAGATGACTTAAGGATAAATCATTACTGTTTAATAAATGACATTCCCTACAGTGGCCGAACAGGTTGCTACTAGAAAACATTAAAATACATTTTTTTTGTTAGGTCATTCGCTTTCAGCATCGTCACTAAATTTTGAGAATTCATAATGTATTACGGTATATATACATTTGTTCTCTTCAGAAAGTATGCAGCTATCTACAGCTGTTCTGTGGAGCTGTAAGGTTCCATCCACAACCGGTAAGTGCTAAGGAAAAATAACTTGACCTGGTGATATCAGTAACACTTTGAAGTAAATATGGCCCTGTTCTTTAATGAAGGGGAAATGTAAGCTAAGACCAAACCTCCATATATCATGAGTTTATGTAAGGACAGTCATGTTACTGTATAAATTATACTTCATGAGAAAATCCAAGGGTTTATCTTTACAGATTTGCTGTCACGATACACAACCAGTATGTAAGAGATATGAGAAGAGATATGTAAAGCACCTCTCACACCACCTTTTTCAAGTAGCTTACCTTTAAAGGGGTATTCCAGCCTTAGACCTCTTATCCCCATGTGATGTCACGGCCTCGGTGATGCCACGGTCACCACGCCCCCTCCCATAGACATTAATGGAGGGGGCGTGGTGTGACGTCACTTTTGAAATTCTTTTCAGAACTTCTGGTGCAGCAGAGTGCCATTGCTAATAATGGATTCCTCTTGCTAATAATGGATTCCTCTAATTATCCCAGTTATGGCTTGGTTGTGTGCCGTACTGTCAATACTGGTTGTGTGCCGTACTGCTGAAATTCTTGCTCATTCTTTAAGTGGAATACATTGCTTTCTATGGGGATGGCAATGTCCATAAGGTCCCAATGCCGACTGATTCTGGTGGGAGATTCTGTAGTCTGAACATAGCCCCATAGCATCCTCTGATGTTGTTCACAAAACTTGTGAATTAAATGATTATGTCTAAAAATAAAGGCTTCACGCAAAAGAAAAAAGAATTTCCTGTAGCACCAGCACTAAAACATAACTTTTAATATTTACCAAAAATAAATGTATGTACCCCGAAATCGAAAGAGCGAGTAAATTGACTTTCATAGATGTAAGGACGGGTTTATGTGCATTTAAGGACCTGTATTAAGTATCCGGATATGCTGAACACATTGCGTCCAAAGTATTCACAACAATGACAGTATTGTATAATACTCAAGCCTTATAAATAAAAAGACAAATCACCCAGTTACATAAATCAGTATTGAAGGATAACACCAGTCCAAATAATTCAGAGAAAACCACCACGGTCCCAACGTGTTTCATGCAGATGGTGCTGGAATCTTCAGGGGACAAACTAGGGAATAAAAAATAAAAAAACAGGACCCTTATCAATAGTGACCTATAATGATGCAAACAGACAAGGCCATAATGTGGTATAAATGATACCCAGGCTCAAATAGGGCCACTTACTGTACCTCATGCCTGTGATATTAAGGAGATCTCCTGATGTTGACCATAAATAAGATATTCACTATTGTTAATTTTAGAAAGCTCATACAAGATTTGGACATGTATATTTTATTTATTTATTTTTGAAACTACTTTTTGGTTTTATTGACAGTACAGCACACAACCAAGCCATAACTGGGATAATTATTCCTCGTAACCATCTACTTTTGGCAAGTGTTTTCAGTATGCATTTTATGGATTGCTCCCTCAAGCTATTTTGTGTGTTTTTTCCCCATATGTTACTTCAATAACTATGTCAACAGTGCTTACATTTTCATAAGTTTACATTTGGGCCTGGCCACATCATGCATACTGTACAAATTACAGAAAACTGAAAACAGCTGGGGAGATTGGAAATAGCAAATTAAAGCTCCAGCGAGTTCCGTACATCTGCGTTCACAGTTAGGAACAGGAAAAACAGCGTCTTCTGAAGAAAATTGAGCTGCTATTATGTGATTCTGCAATATTCTGCTAAATGTGTAAGATTGAAAGGTGGATATTGTAGAACTACAAACATTGTGGCTTCTAATTGTAGTTTTTATTCTCCTTCCATCAAACAGGTCAAAATATATATATATGAATCCTCTATATTCTCATCACATTTGGCCTCTAGTTTCTCTAAAGGGCTCTGCAAAATATTAATGTCCACTTGTGTGTCCTGATTTTGATGCTATACTGTACTAATGATAAAGACTATTTACTATATGAAAATACATTAAAGGAGAACTATAGTGCAAGATAACTTATCCCCTATCCGAAGGATAAGTTATAGATCGCAGGGTCTGACCACTGGGGCCCTCGCGACCTCCTGTACGGGGCCGCAGCAGTCTGCAGGAAGCGCTGTGTCGTCCTCAGCAGGTAGCCGCAGCAGACACGCCCACTCCATGTATCTCTATGGGATACATAAAGGGGCTGTGTTGGTCATCACATCATGCCCCCTTCCAGCATATTGCTGCTGCCCCGTAAAGGAGATTACGGGGGACCCAGCGGTCAGACCCCCAGCGATCTATAACTTATATAAAGTTATATTACACTATACAAGTAATGGGTATTCTGGTCACGGATGTTTATAAACTGTTCCCTAAATGATGCTTATAAAATGTTCCCTAAATGCCTTAAAAGGGTTCTTTTGATATGTAAGTGTAAGCCTCCATGAAATACATGTATTCTGCATAAAATAAGCATATTTTCTTACAACTTGGCATTATACTGTTCCTCTAGTATGCCTTCTAAAATAGGTGCTACTTGTTGGAAGTGTGCCCCTTATACAGTCTGATGCCTTGTCAGTGCCACGCTAAAGAGGGACACGCCTCTGGGAAAACCCAGTTGTCAATTTATTCACTAACATTACAGCAGAATAACAGCACAATGCAGGGTTGTAAGGAAAGATATTCCAGCTTACATTCTTTGGGAATACAAATATTTAATAGACATGTCATGAATGGTGACGGATCCACTTTAAATAGACCCTGTCACCTCTAAAAATCCTGCTAAACTACTATAATCAGTAAATAGCTTAAAGGGGCTTTTCCCCTGGCCATAATCATGCCTACACCTTAGTTCTGTGCCGGTTGGGGTAGTTTTGGTACTTGCTGTCGCAGTGTACTTTCTACATTCTGTCAGCCTAGTACCTTAGCTGAGGTTTCCTATAATTTCAAGATTTTCTCTGTTATACATGGGAAACTATTACATCTTTATGCAGTTGTGTATTTTTTTATTCATGTCTCCATGGTGTTTTTTTTTTTTTCTTCCATTGTGAACATGTATTCTATTTTGCTGGTGTCAATAAAAAATGGATAATACATCAAGGGGCTTTTCCATCTAAGACATTTATGGCATGGGTCTGACCACTGGGGCCCCTGAAATCTTAAAGATAATCTGACAGCAGGATCACTCACACTAAACTCAATATACAGAGAGATGTACGGTATGAGCAGCAGATCTGCAGTATGAGCAACACTTTCTCCCACCTGCTCTTACCGATGTCTCTGCTCCCATCATTCAAAAAAGAAAAAACATTCCAACATGGCACTCACCAAATAATGAAACATATTATACTTTATTAATTACACATGATACACAATACCCAGAAATGCTCTAAAATCAATTAAAACATGCCCATGAAAAGGCAAAAAAAACTCCACATGGGATGGGGGCCATAGATTCCACCCCCCCAGGGCACTCAAACCTCAATGCTGTGTGTCCAACTGTCCCTAATAAACAGGCAATTTAGTATGCAGTCCTATGTAAATGTAATGATACACAGTCAAAATTGCAGGGGATCATGAAATAGTAGACATTAGACCAGTAGGGGGAGTCCAAAAAGGGCACCAGTAGGTGAGCGCCCAGCTGAAACCTCCACGCATTCCTTCGTCCTAAGACAACTTCCTCAGGTGTGGAGCCTAGAGTTTCCAAGTGTCATATATATATATATATATATATATATATATATATACATATACATATATAATGTGTGTGTGTGTGTGTGTGTATATGTATATATAATATATACATACAGTGGGGATCAAAAGTTTGGGCACCCCAGGTAAAAATTGGTATTAATGTACATAAAGAAGCAAAGGAAAGATGGAAAAATCTCCAAAAGGCATCAAATTACAGATTAGACATTCTTATAATATGTCAACAAAAGTTAGATTTTATTTCCATCATTTACACTTTCAAAATAACAGAAAACAAAAAAATGGCATCTGCAAAAGTTTGGGCACCCTAAAGAGTTAATATCTTGTACTGCCCCCTTTGACAAGTATCACAGCTTGTAAATGCTTTTTGTAGCCAGCCAAGAGTCTTTCAATTCTTGTTTGAGGAATCTTTTCCCATTCTTCCTTACAAAAGTCTTCCAGTTCTTTGAGCTTTCTGGGCTGTCTGTCATGCACTGCTCTTTTAAGGTCTATCCATAGATTTTCAATTATGTTGAGGTCAGGAGACTGTGAAGGCCATGGCAAAACCTTCAGTTTACGCCTCTTGATGTAATCCCCCGTGGATTTCGAGGTGTGTTTAGGATCATTATCCTTTTGTAGAAGCCATCCTCTCTTTAACTTCAGCTTTTTCACAGATGGCATCAAGTTAGCATAAAAAATTTGCTGAAATTTTATTGAATCCATTTTTCCTTCTACACGTGAGATGTTCCCTGTGCCACTGGCTGCAATACAACCCCAAAGCATGATTGATCAACCCCCATGCTTCACAGTTGGACAGAGGTTCTTTTCATTAAATTCTGGTCCCCTTCTACCTTAAACGTACCTTTGGTCATTCCGGCCAAAAAGTTCAATTTTAACCTTATCGGTCCACAGAACTTGTTTCTAAAATGCATCAGGCTTGTCTATATGTTCATTTGCAAAGTTCAAACGCTGATTTTTGTGGTGAGAACGTAGAAGAGGTTTTCTTCTGATGACTCTTCCATGAAGACCATATTTGTACAAGTATCTCTTTATAGTGGAATAGTGTACCACAACTCCAGTGTCTGCCAGATCTTTTTGGAGGGATTGTGCAGTCAAACAAGGGTTTTGAATTGTTTTTCCTCCTGCGAGCTGTTCTGCCTGATATTTTTCTTGGTCTTCCTGATCTTGCTTTAACTTCCACTGTTCCTGATGACTGCCATTTCTCAATTACATTCTGAATAGATGATGCTGACATCTGAAAACATTTTGCTATCTTCTTATAGCCTTTTCCAGCTTTGTGAGCGTCTACTATTTTCAGTTTCAGATTTCTAGACAACTGCTTAGAAGAACCCAAGGTGCTGATTGTTGGGGTAAGGTCAAATGAGTCTGGGCATTTAAATGCTTTGAGATTGCCATCACCTGGTCTTCCCAGATGATGATTGAGAACAATCCATGACCCTGGCAGGTCTCAGCTTTGCAAAGGGGCAGTGCATGCTATAAATTCTGCAGGGTGCCCAAACTTTTGCAGATGCCATTTTTTTTTTTTCTGTTATTTTGAAAGTGTAAATGATGGAAATAAAATCTAACTTTTGTTGACATTTTATAAGAATGTCTAATCTGTAATTTGATGCCTTTTGGAGAATTTTCCATCTTTCCTTGGCTTCTTTATGCACATTAATACTAATTTTTACCTGGGGTACCCAAACTTTTGATCCCCACTGTATATATGTATGTGTATATATATATATATGTATATACATGTGTGTGTGTGTGTGTACATATATATACATACATACATACATACATACATACATAATGTGTGTATATATACACATATTCAATTAACCCCTTCATGACCCAGGTAATTTTTTTTTCTGGCTCACGTTTTCCTCCTTACCTTCTAAGACCCGTAACTGTTTTATTTTTCGACTGACTTAGTTGTATTAGGGCTTATTTTCTGCGTGGCAAGTTTTACTTTCCATTGATACACTTTCTTTTTTATCATACAATGTATTACAAAGCCAGAAAAAAATTATATGTAGGGCGAAATAAAAAAAAATAATGAATTGCACAATTTTGTAGGGCAATCATTTTATAGGAGTTCAAAGTACGGTAAATCTGACATGCCAACTTTATTCTATAGGTCAGTACAATTCCAATTATACCAAACTTAAAAAATATATATATATTTAATTTTATGGTTAACCACTTAAGGACCCAGGGCGTACCTGTACGCACGTGGGAATTCAGGTTCCCGCCGCTCACCGGGCGGGGACCGAACCGGGATGCCTGCTGAAATCATTCAGCAGGCACCCCGTGCAAATTCAGACCGGCAATTCCGGGTCATACGGGTCTCCGGTGACCCGGAAAATAAGGGGGATCGGGGCTGTCCAATGCACCCCCGATCCCCCTGAAGCGATAGGAGTGAGGTGGCAGGGGTGCCACCCCTCCTATCCCTGCTATTTGTCAGTTAGAAGCGACCGACCAATAGCAGATCGGGGGCGGGGGGGTTAAAGTTCGGGTTCCTCCCACTCTGCCCACCAATGGTAGTCCGGGCAGAACGGGGGAACTGTGCTGTGACCGTCGGTAACTTACCGGCGGCGATGAGGTGTGCAAACAGTGGAAGCTGGTGAGTTGTTGCCTAGCAACATCTGGAGGGCTACAGTTTGGAGACCACTATACAGTGGTCTCTAAACTGTAGCCCTCCAGATGTTGCAAAACTACAACTCCCAGCATGCCTAGACAGCTGTTTGCTGTTTGGGCATGCTGGGATTTGTAGTTTTGCAATATTTGGAGGGCTATCGTTTGGAGATCACTGTGCAGTGGTTTCTAAACCATGGCCCTCGAAGTCTTGCAAAACTACAACTCCCAGCATGCACGAACAGCAAACGGCTGTCTCTGCATGCTAGGAGTTGTAGTTGCGTGCCTCCAGCTGTTGTAGAACTACATCTCCCAGCATGCCTTTTGGCAATCAGTACATGCTGGGAGTTGTAGTTCTGCAACAGTATTTTTTTTTTTTTCTTTGTTTTTTTTTTTTTTTGCTGTTCTGGCACACTATGGGCTACATGCCCCCTATGGGAGCTATAACACTGCAAAAAAAAAGTGAAAAAAAAAAAGGTTAATAAAAGTTTGGAAAAAAACTGTGTAAATAAAAATAAACCTATGTGGTATCGCCGCTTGCGGATATGTCTGAACTATAAAAATATATCGTTAATTAAACCGCACGGTCAATGGCGTATGCGCAAAAAAAATTCCAAAGTCCAAAATAGCGTATTTTTGGTCACTTTTTATATCTAGAAAAAATGAATAAAAAGCGATCAAAAAGTCCGATCAATACAAAAATGGTACCGATAAAAACTTAAGAACAGCGCAAAAAATGAGCCCCCATACCGCCCTGTACGAGGAAAAATAAAAAGTTATAGGGGTCAGAAGATGAGAATTTTTAACGTATACATTTTCCTGCATGTAGTTATGATTTTTTCCAGAAGTACGACAAAATCAAACCTATATAAGTAGTGTATCATTTTAACCGTATGGACTTACAGAATAAAGATAAGGTGTCATTTTTACCGAAAAATGCACTGCGTAGAAACGGAAGCCCCCAAAAGTTGCAAAATTAAATTTTTTCTTCAATTTTGTCGCACAATTAATTTTTTTTCTGTTTCTCCGTGTTTTTGGATAAAATTACTAATGTCACTGCAAAGTAGAATTGGTGGCGCCAAAAAATAAGCCATCATATGGAATTTTATGTGCAAAATTGAAAGCGTTATGATATTTAGAAGGTGATGAGGAAAAAAATGAAAATGGAAAAACGCTCCTTAACGACGAAGGACGTATATTTACGTCCTCCGCCGGCTCCTGCGATATGCCGCGGGGTCACGCGGTGACCACACGTCATATCAGGTCGGTCCCAGCGGCCATCAACGGCCGGGACCTGCTGCTAATACAGGACATCACCAATCGCGGTGATGCCCTGTATTAACCCTTCAGACACAGCGATCAAAGCTGACCGCCTCGTCTGAAGCGAAAGTGAAAATATCCCGGCTGCTCAGTCGGGCTGTTCGGAACTACTGCTGTGAAATCGCGGCGTCCCGAACAGCTTACAGGACATCGGGAGGGCCCTTACCTGCCTCCTCGGTGTCCGATCGGCGAATGACTGCTCCGTGCCTGAGATCCAGGCAGGAGCAGTCAAGCGCCGATGACACTGACCACAGGCGTGTTAATACACTCCTGTGATCAGGATGAGAGATCAGTGTGTGCAGTGTTATAGCTCCCTATGGGAGCTATAACATTGCAAAAATAAAGTAAAAAAAAGTGTTAATAAAGATCATTTAACCCCTTCCCTAATAAAAGTTAAAAGTTTTCCCATTAAAAAAAATTAAACAGTGTAAATAAAAATAAACATATGTGGTATCGCCCCGTGCGTAAATGTCCGAACTCTAAAAATATATTGTTAACTAAACCGCACAGTCAATGGCGTACACGTAAAAAAAATTCCAAAGTCCAAAAAAGCTTATTTTTGGTCACTTTTTATACCATTAAAAAATGAATTAAAAAGTGATGAAAAAGTCAGATCAAAAGAAAAATTTTACCGATAAAAACTACATATCACGGCGCAAAAAATTAGTCCTCATACCGCCCTGTACGTGGAAAAATAAAAAAGTTATAGGGGTCAGAAGAGGACATTTTTAAACATATACATTTTCCTGCATGTAGTTATGAGTTTTTTCCAGAAGTATGACAAAATCAAACCTATATAAGTAGGGTATCATTTTAACCGCATGGACCTACAGAATAATGAGAAGGTGTCATTTTTACCGAAATATGTACTGCGTAGAAACAGAAGCCCCCAAAATTTACAAAATGGAGTTTTTTCTTCGATTTTGTCGCACAATGATTTTTTTTTTCGTTTCGCTGTGGATTTTTGGGTAAAATGACTAATGTCACTGCAAAGTAGAATTGGTGACGCAACAAATAAGCCATAATATGGATTTTTCGGTGGAAAATTTAAAGGGTTATGATTTTTAAAAAGTAAGGAGTAAAAAACGAAAATGCATAAACTGAAAAACCCTGCGTCCTTAAGGGGTTAAAGGGGTTATCCAGGGAAAAACTTTTTTTTTATATATCAACTGGCTCCAGAAAGTTAAACAGATTCGTAAATTATTCACATAGGAGGTAGTGCGGCACTGCGTGAGTGTGCTGGATTAGGAATGGCAGGTGGGATTTGGTGTAGCTGTAATGCCTCAGGTGGTGCTCAGATAATATAAGCAAAGTTCATGATATCCGTGAAGAGAAATGAAAATATCGGCACTCACCAGTGTGGCTGCAGGCTATTCTTTATTGAGACATACTCACATGCGGGGTACAGAAGAGAGGGGAGTGGGGGGACAAGTGGTGGCAACCGAGCTCTAGTTTCGCACACTTGGTGCCGGACGAAGCACACCAAGTGTGCGAAACTAGAGCTCGGTCGCCACCACTTGTCCCCCCACTCCCCTCTCTTCTGTACCCCGCATGTGAGTATGTCTCAATAAAGAAGACCCTGCAGCCACACTGGTGAGTGCCGATATTTTCATTTCTCTTCACGGATATCAGATTCGTAAATTACTTCTATTAAAAAATCTTAATCCTTTCAGTACTTATGAGCTGCTGAAGTTGAGTTGTTCTTTTCTGTCTAAGTGCTCTCTGATGGGGAACCGCCCAGTTTAGAAGCAAATCCCCATAGCAAACCTTTTCTACTCTGTGCAGTTCCCGAGACAAGCCGAGATGTCAGCAGAGAGCACTGTTGCCAGACAGAAAATAACTCAACTTCAGCAGCTGATAATTATTGAAAGGATTAAGATTTTTTAATAGAAGTAATTTACAAATCTGTTTAACTTTCTGGAGCCAGTTGATATATATAAAAACGTTTTTTTTCCATGAATACCATTTTAAGGGGTTAGGGGAGGGATTTTTTTAAAAAAACATTTGTTTTGCTTTTTTTCTTTGTACACACTTTTTGGCCCCCCTAAAGGACTATCATAAGCCATCATCAGATGGCTTACAGAGATCAATGTAATGCTATTGGATTACATCGATACATGAAATCTGTGCTCAATTGCTATCACAGCAATCACAGAGCCAGGGAAGACGTCGAAGACAAGGTAAGACATGGTATGTCATGGGTCGTGAAGGGGTTAAACATCATAATTGGTTAATTACCTTGCAGCCAGTCCAGACCAATGAACGCCAGCAAACTTTACAATTCCCTGCTCGAGATATATTATGGGGTGTGGTAAGTTTTTTCTAGTTTGGTATGCCACCATCATGCCATGAGAGTGAAGCAGGAATTGATTATTCATCACAAGGGCAGTGTTATTGGCCTGAGCGGGCAGGAGAAAGTGTTGCTCATACTGCAGCAGCCCACCTTCATTGCACAGAAAGGACCATATTGGATTTCTCTTGAACAGCTGCATCGATATACACCCAATAAAAAGCGTTTGAAATAGGGTTGCCGACACCATCTACATGTATATTCAGTGTGGGTGACTCTGCTGTCAGTTCCTCTTTAAAAATGAGACCCCCCGATCAGGACTCTGAATGATGCAGTGTGCAGACTTGACTGTCTGTGGGAGTGCTGAAGCTAGCCAAGTACTTGGCTATCGTAAGCACTCGGATACCAACCTCGACCAAGCTGTGTTCACTGAGACCTTTGTGGACTGAATTACTCCAGACTGCAGAATGTACAGTGCACCCATCAATTATATTTAATTGTAAAAGAAAAAATGATACTCCTGTGAATTCCTTATGTTACCAAGATAAGACTTTCTCTTAAAACAGTCGCCACGTCAGCCAGCTGATTATTGCAGTTTCTCATAAGATTGATAAACATGGGGTTGATAAACATGGCAACATTTAGCCTATCGGGTGTTATATAGTAGAGTAGTAAAGAAACACCTGATGTAATCTATACTATTAATCTTGATGTAGCGAGATTGAAGACCTTTGTTGCCACGTGGTCTTCCAACATGGTGGGTTATTATAGGTCACTATATTAAGTATGCTATTTGTTTAGTTGTCTTTGGACTGCATATACTGTGCATATACTCAGACTTTCACTTGTTTGTTGTCATGTTTGTTGTCATTGTGATCTACAGTCATGGCTTAAATGTTGCCACCCCTGACATTTTTCTAGAAAATGAAGTATTTCTCACAGAAAAGGATTGCAGTAACACATGTTTTGCTATACATATGTTTATTCCCTTTGTGTGTATTGGAACTAAACCAAAAAAGGAAGGGAAAAAAGCAAATTGGACATAATGTCACATCAAAACTCCAAAAATGGGCTGGACAAAATTATTGGCACCCTTAATTTAATATTTGGTTGCACACCCTTTGGAAAAAATAACTGAAATCAGTCGCTTCCTATAACCATCAATAAGCTTCTTACACCTCTCAGCTGGAATGTTGGACCACTCTTCCTTTGCAAACTGCTCCAGGTCTCTCTTATTGGAAGGCGCCTTTTCCCAACAGAATTTTAAGATCTCTCCACAGGTGTTCAATGGGATTTAGATCTGGACTCATTGCTGGCCACTATAGAACTCTCCAGCGCTTTGTTGCCATCCATTTCTGGGGGCTTTTTGACATATGTTTATATTGTCCTGCTGGAAGACCCAAGATCTCGGACGCAAACCCAGCTTTCTGACACTGGGCTGTACAGTGCGACCCAAAATCCATTGGTAATTCTCAGATTTCATGATGTCTTGCACACATTCAAGGCACCCAGTGCCAGAGGCAGCAAAACAACCCCAAAACATCATTGACCCTCCACCATATTTCACTGTAGGTACTGTGTTCTTTTCTTTGTAGGCCTCATTCCGTTTTCAGTAAACAGTAGAATGATGTGCTTTACCAAAAAGCTCTATCTTGGTCTCATCTGTCCACAAGACATTTTCCCAGAAGGATTTTGGATTACTCAAGTTTATTTTGGAAAAATGTAGTCTTGCTTTTTTATGTCTCTGTGTCAGCAGTGGGGTCCTCCTGGGTCTCCTGCCATATTGTTTGATTTAATTTAAATGTCAACGGATAGCTGACACTGATGCTCCATGAGCCTGCAGAACAGCTTGAATATCTTTGGATCTTGTTTGGGGCTGCTTATCCATCATCCAGACTATCCTGCGTTGACACCTTTCATCAATTTTTCTCTTCCATTCACGCCCAGGGAGATTAGCTACAGTGAACAAAGGCAAATCTAGATATCTGGAGATGGACTTGTAACCTTGAGATTGTTGCTATTTTTCCACAATTTTGGTTCTCAAGTCCTCTTCTCTTCTTTCTTTTGTCCATGCTTAGTGTGACACACAATGCAAAGATTAAGTGAACTCTCCTTTTTATCTGCTTTCAGGTGTGATTTTTATATTGCCCACACCTGTTACTTGACCCAGGAGAGTTTAACCTGTTAAGGATCAAGGGTGTACCTGTACGCCCTGAGTCCGCTCCCTTTCTATAACATGGGGCCACGGGACCCGTGGCTAATAGCGTGGTTTCATGCTCCCGAACAGCCCACTGAGCTAGCCGGGGGCATTTGCATTTCACTTTAGACGGGGCGATCAACTTTGAACACCACTTCTAAAGGGTTAATAGCGTTTGGCACTGTGATCAGTGCCACGCGCGATTAACCCTTTAGACACAGAGTTCAAAGTTGATCACAGCGTCTAAAGTGAAACACAACTACCCCCGGCTAGCTCAGTGGTCTGTTCGGGACCGTGAAATCGCAGCGTCCCGAACAGCTGTAGGACACAAGGAGGGTCTCCTACCTTGCCTCCTGGTGTCCAATCGCCGAACGACTGCTCAGTGCCTGAAATCAAGGCATGAGCAGTCAAGCGGCAGAATCATTGATCTATGTTATCCTATGAGAAATGTGAAAGATCAGTGTGTGCAGTGTAATAGCCCCCTATGCATTGCAAAAAAAAAAAAAAAAAGTAAATAAAGATGATTTAACCCCTCCCCTAATAAAAGTTTGAATCACCCCCCTTTTCCCATTTAAAAAAAAAAAACTGTGTAAATAAAAATAAACATATATGTGGTATCGCCGCGTGCAGAAATGTCCAAATTATAAAAATATATTGTTAATTAAACCGCACGGTCAATGGCGTACGTGCAAAAAAAATCAAAAGTCCAAAATAGCATATTTTTGGTCACTTTTTATATCATGAAAAAATGAATTAAAAGCGATCAAAAAGTCTGATCATTACAAAAATGGTACCGCTAAAAACTCCAGAGCACAGCGCAAAATATAAGCCCTCATACCGCCCCCATACGCGGAAAAATAAAAAAGTTAGAGGGGTCAGAAGATGACCATTTTAAACGTATTGATTTTCACATGCTTATTTAACCACAATTTTGAAAGGGGGCCAATAATTTTGTCCAGCCCATTTTTGGAGTTTGGTGTGACATTATGTCCAATTTTCTTTTTTTCCTTCCTTTTTTGGTTTAGTTCCAATACACACAAAGGGAATAAACATGTGTATAGCAAAACATGTGTTACTGCAATCCTTTTCTGTGAGAAATACTTCATTTTCTAGAAAAATGTCAGGGGTGCCAACATTTCCAGCCATGACTGTATTCTTAGCTACTATTTGTAGCCATATATTTCTGTACCGTGTTGGAAGTACTGTTTTATACAGTCTACGTTAACTGCTGTATTGTTTTACCTCAATTCCTCAACTACTTTACCTTTATACTGTCATTTGTGGGGATTTTTTTAATTGGTGATGTAGATGAAATAATAAAAGTTTGCATTATAATATTGCACTGTAGATAGTATAGTAGTATAGTTTAATACATATTGTGGTGCACAACTGGCATGACACACATTTTTTTTATTTATATTTTAGGAGGAGTAAGAAGCAAGTGGCTTCTTGCATGGCTTTTTATAGCCCATTACGTGGCCACCTGTCCATTAACTGCTAAAGGGAAAATAACAAGCAAAAAATATACATGGCACCCACCATTCTGTTACTTGTTTGTTCTTTATTTTAAATCAAATGCAGGTATGAAAACAAGCAGAGGAGAGGGTGGTGGATCTGTGTGGGGGTGTAGTAACAGAGACAATGGTTGTTTTCACGCCCCAAGTGAAGAAGGCATTTTGTGGTACTGTTTGCGGGGCATGCTTTGCTGGTACTGTTAATGTTAGTATACTGTGTCTAGGTCATTGTTAATGGGGTGCTCTGGTAGGCACTGTGTATTACGGGGGCATATGCAGGGAGGGTTACATGATTAAAACCGCCCCTTGCATCCCTTTTACCTTTATCTGTGTCCGTTACTTGGTCAAATACTATTGTGAAGCTGGAAGCTAACAACTCCCTGGGCTGACCTACAATCTAGTTGGCCACAGGCATCTTACAAGGCGCCAAAAACCCATTGCAGTCCAATGCAATCCAGTAATGTAATTGTGCTGCTTACAGAGTAAACCAAAGGCCTGAGATGATCAGTTTATTGTGAGAAGAGGTTAAGTATTTGGATTTAGTTTTTTTGTTTTTTTTCACATAAACTTTTGGGGGGCACATTAACTTTGTTTGGGGCAAAAACAGGCAGGTGAGGGGCACTATCACTATAAATGGGTGTTTATGGGGTACTCTTACTGTGAGGAGGTCACTAAAGGGACACTATTACAGCACGGGGGCACAAGAACTTTGTAAGGGCACAAAGATCTCTTGTCCACCAAGTGACTAAAGTGTACTGTGCTATCTTTGAAATTATCTATCTATCTATGGAAAGTAAATAAAGCAGAGGCCACACATGCACGCTGCACCCTGGAAGATGGAAGACCCACCAATTAGCTACTTAAGATGTATTTTGTGCATAGCTTATACAGTAAATTTTCATCTTGGAATAATCCCATTAAATTAGGTAGTCTGGGAATTGTTCTTTGGATGTAGTCAGTTCTTGAGTAAGACTCGAGGCATTCTTGTGATCCAGTGTTGTGCTGAACTAAGGTCAAAAAGAATTTAATGCCTGTAGAATAATTTCAGTATTTCCTTCACTCATCGATATTTAGTGAATGTTATAATTTATATGTTATAAAGTAACAACATAATGCCACGTGTTTCTGACTAACCTCTGTATATGCAGTGGGATCATATATTTCTCATGTCAGGCATTACAGTTTGGCATTAGATATCCCCTTGTAATTGAAAACCATGTCATAAAGGAAATATCTATTTTTCTTTCCGAAGGTAATTGAATAGATTTTAGGCTTTGGTTTTAAAGGTTCCCAAACACATAAATACACATTTCTTTTGGCGGCTTTGAAGTCTCTCGATTGATTTATAAATCTTGAAATGAACTGTTTAGTATTTGTCTTAGAAAACTATAATTACATCCATTGCCTTCCTCCCGGGACTAAGGGAGGATGTGATGGTGGAGCCGGCATTATTATATGTATCAAAAAGCTTCTTCTTTCCAGCATGGGAGTTTTAAAATGTGGGATTTTATGACTATTTGCTGCCCAGTCAGTCAAGAGTCATCCTCATAGTTACTCTCCTACAGTGGAATAATGGAAACGCATGAAGTGTGACCACTTGAGTATATGTTATGAATTGTGCCTCAATGCAAATGTTTTTTTTTTCCAGTAGGGATATATATAATATAAAGCGTTCAACGTTGCCATATCACTGTAGGACAAATTTAATCTAGTTGGTGTACGGTAGCTGTCTCACTTAGGCATTCGTATCTGAGGGGTAGAGGGGTCTGTCACGTAAGAATCACTAGTATTATAGCTTTAACATAGATTTTACTTTGGGGTCTAGTAGCTTTTAAAGGGGTACTCCACCCCTGGACATCTTATCCTTTGGATAGGGGATAAGATGTCTGATCATAGGGGTCCCATCGCTGGGGACCCCCGCAATCTCCCTGCTGCACCCAGCGTTCGTTTAGAGCGTCGGGTGCAGCGCGGAGGCTTGTGACGTCCTGGTCACGCCCCACTCGTGACGTCGCGGTCATGCCCCCTCAATTCAAGTCCATGGGTCACGCTTCCTCCCATAGACTTGCATTGAGGGGGCGTGGCCATGATGTCCCAAGCAGGGCGTGACCATGATGTCATGAGCCTCCGCCCCTCATCGCCAGTCATCCGGCACGGAGCGAAGTTCGCTCCATGCACCAGATGTCTGGGGTGCCGCAGCCAAGATCGAGATCGATCAGAGATCTTATCCCCTATCCTTAAATATATCTCTGATATATGATGGTTATCTAGTTTAGCTTTGCGGTGTGTGTTCTGTTATGTCTATGTAAACACAGCGGTAATGATAGTTGGAAATGTATTGCCTTTTTTAGGAACTTTTAGGTTACGCATATTGGTGTGCCCATGCTATGTATTACTATCTTTGAAGATTTTGATGAATGCACTATGTTAATGCATCACCGGTTATCAGTGTAGCTCCATACTGTCTGATTTTTTTTATCCCACTTTTGTACAGGGATATGGGTCTCGTGGTAAGCCAGTGCCACTTCATCTGTATCAATAAATAATGTAATGGGTCTATAACGCATTTGGGTATCTATGAGGTGATTTTCATTACCGTATAGCTAGGTGCTGGATACTAAGGATAATTGTATATCTGTTGATCACTATCTCAGCATATTGAACTGGACTATATTGGTAGCCACATTATTTGGTTCCCTGATGAACCCGTCATTATTGGACGGTAGGAACGCATCGGAACATATTATTGGGATCCCTCTTGGAGTTTTTACTTGCTCGCTGGTAAATGTATTGTTACCAGTGTTTTTTATCACACTTTACACATTGTTTGTGGGTATCTAGTGTAGTGTCCTGGCGGTCACGGACTGGGAGCATACCTTTCATCTATCTGTTCACTTATTAGTTTATGTGGTTGAGGCCACCCTGTTAAGGAGGTGGGTCCCTCAAAAGGCAGGGACAGAGGGACGGGTCTCAAGAGTTAGAGTGCACTTTCCCTTTAAGAGCCTTTTTCCATTCCATCTGGCTCTACTCTATACCTTGCAGTACTACTAGATTAACAGATTATCTATATTAGCATGGAAACTACATTTTATACCCTTTAGCATATCTTGCTATATCTCATTATGGCTGCTCCTCGATCCGTGCTCCCCGAGACATACACTATTGTTAATTGTTCAGTGTGTTTATCAATTTTTTTTGCTCCTGTTTGTCCAGTTTTTGTTGGTATTAGTATATTAAGGAAATAAAGGTTAAGTTGTAACATATTGATACATACTTGAGGTTCTCTTGTCGGTAACCATAATACCTCATGGTACTTATTGATTAGGAGCTTGACACTCCAGATTGTTGACTGGTCTATTTCGGTGACCTACAGTTAAGGTGCATGACACATACATAGATATTGTTCTGTGCATGCATTCAGTGCAATGGGGTTAGATTGTGTACTATATATTGGTTAAAGGGTTAATCCAGTATGATAACATTTTTATATTTTTCTGGGGGAGTGGTAAAAAAAATTTGATTCTCACCTACCCTTTTCCCCCTCAGCTCTCATTTCAGCACCTTCTGGGCCCTCCCCCCAGTGGTCAACACTTGTTCCTGCTTTAGCTGACTCAGCTGGTCGCTCAGCTAGTCACTGATTTCAGAACACCATTGTTACTTTACGCTTTGGAAGCAGGAACAAGCAGATGGGTTTTGCAGTACATCTTATGATTAAAAAAATAAATAAATGGGAGCCATTTAAAAGTATAATCGGTCCCACAAAAAACAAGCCCTCATATGGCTCTGTTGATGGACTCTTAGAAGACAAGAATTTGAAAACATCTTTTACTAAACTCATCATATCCTGATGTATGGTATAAGATTACCAGCTTTTTAAAACATGCATCTATCAGATGTGTTCACTGTGCTTTTCTATGTGAAGACCTGCAGTGACTATTATGTAAATTATATATTTTG
The DNA here is from genome assembly GCF_029499605.1 of Hyla sarda. Classification (NCBI taxonomy): domain Eukaryota; kingdom Metazoa; phylum Chordata; class Amphibia; order Anura; family Hylidae; genus Hyla; species Hyla sarda. The sequence goes on along the minus strand of NC_079194.1, from coordinate 79,054,022 downwards.
AGTTATATAATAGCATGTTGTGGTATTGGGTTAAATAGGTTTGATGAAAAATTGGTCTCCTTAACTTGTTTAGAGATAAGTGTGGACACAACTGTATGCTGATATATATTATAGGGACTGCAGGGGGCACTTTAATGGACTGACTATAGTCTGCTCGTGACTGTGTTCGGTCTAAGTGTGGTCTACTACTGCACTATTAAATCCTGCAAAATATGAATATATGTTTGGGACTGATAATATATGTACTGATCTCAGTCTAAGGAAGTGAAAGGATCCATAATGGTATGCAATGCTATACCTTTTTGCCGGTCTCCTGACATTTACATTGCTCAAAAAATAAAGGGAACACTTAAACAAGACTATGTAACTCCAAGTCAATCACACTTCTGTGAAATCACACTGTCCACTCAGGAAGCAACACTGATTTGACAATTAATTCCACATGCTGTTGTGCAAATGGAAAAGACAACAGGTGGATATTATAGGCAATAAACAAGACACCCCCCAATAAAGGAGTGCTCTGCAGGTGGTGACCACAGACCACTTTCGAATGATGGCAGTGCTTTCACTCTAGTGGTAGCATGAGACGTGGCACAGGTAGTGCAGCTCATCAAGGATGGCATATCAATGCGAGCTGTGGCAAGGAGGTTTGCTGTGTCTGTCAGCATAGTGTCCAGAGCATGGAGGCCCTACCAGGAGACAGGTCATTACATCAGGAGACATGGAGGAGGCTGTAGGAGGGCAACAACCCAGCCGCAGGACTGCTACCTCTGCCTTTATGCAAGGAGGAGCACTGCCAGAGCCCTGCAAAATGAGCACCAGCAGGCCACAAATGTGCATGTGTCCACTCAAACGGTCAGAAACAGACTCCATGAGGGTGGTATGAGGGCCCGACATCCACAGGTGGGGGTTGGGCTTACAGTCCAACACCATGCAGGATGTTTGGCATTTGCCAGAGAACACCAAGATTGGCGAATTCAACACTGGCACCCTGTGTTCTTCACAGATGAAAGCAGGTTCACACTGAGAACATGTGACAGAGTCTAGAGACACCACGGAGAACGTTCTGCTGGCTGCAACATCCTCCAGCATGACCATGTTGGCAGGGGGTCAGTAATGATGTTGGGTGTACTTTCTTTGGGGGGCCGCACAGCCCTCCATGTGCTTGCCAGAGGTAGCCTGACTGCCATTAGGTACTGAGATGAGATCCTCAGACCCCTTGTGAGACCATATGCTGGTGCGGTTGGCCCTGGGTTCCTCCTAATGCAAGACAATGCTAGACCTCATGTGTTTTGGTAAAGACCAAAGTACTTCATACGATTAGTTTATTCATTCAGATCTAGGATGTGTTATCTTAGTGTTCCCTTTATTTTTTTGATCAGTGTATATTGGTAAGGTAGAGCTTGAACACTGTGAATCCACCCAGTGTGAACCATGCTTTAGTGCATACAATTTTCAGAAGACATTTTATAGAGATTAATTAGCACTACAGTGATCCCCCGACCTACGATGGCACCAACATACGATCATTTCAACATGCGATGGCCTCTGAAGGCAGCATCAACATACAATGCTTTTATATGTCGGGGCCATCGCATAAACGGCTATCCGGCAGCGCAGACTGCTTCAGCTGCCGCTGGATAGCCGTTTAATGTGCCCCGTGTGCTCTGGTGAATGTCACTCACCTGTCCCCGATGTTCCGGACCATCCTCTTTATGCTCTGCTGCATATCCGTCGCTCTCCGTCCCGTCATCCAATAGGAGCGGCGTGCTCAGTGACGTGATGACTGCGATAGAGAGCGACGATCGTGGGCAACAGTGACAGTCCCGAGCAGCGGGGACACCCCAGGGACGTGATGATGGCAATGGAGAGCGACAATCCAGCGCAGCGGTGACAGTCTGGAGCGTCAGGGACCCGGGAGTATAACTTTGTATGTTATTATTGCACGGATCCCTCAACATACGATGGATTCAAGTAACAATGGTTTGTTTGGAACAAGTTGCCATCGTATGTTGAGGGATCACTGTAGTAAGAAGAACCCAGCACTTACCAAATTTGATGCAATAACAGCTGAGGAAGGCCTTCTGCGCCGAAACACATACTGTCTGCACCACTACTATGGCCAGATGTAAATGAACACATACAGTGGGGATCAAAAGTTTAGGCACCCCAGGTAAAAATTTGTATTAATGTGCATAAAGAAGCCAAGGAAAGATGGAAAAATCTCCAAAAGGCATCAAATTACAGATTAGACATTCTTATAATATGTCAACAAAAGTTAGATTTTATTTCCATCATTTACACTTTCAAAAAAAACAGAAAACAAAAAAAATGGTGTCTGCAAAAGTTTGGGCACCCTGCAGAGTTCTATCTTCATATCTTGTACTGCCCCCTTTAGTAGGTATCACAGCTTTTAAACGCTTTTTGTAGCCAGCCAAGAGTCTTTCAATTCTTGTTTGAGGTATCTTTGCCCATTCTTCCTTACAAAAGTCTTCCAGCTCTTTGAGATTTCTGGGCTGTCTGTCACGCACTGCTCTTTTAAGGTCTATCCATAGATTTTCAATTATGTTGAGGTCAGGAGATTGTGAAGGCCATGGCAAAAGGTTCAGTTTACGCCGCTTTATGTAATCCTCTGTGGAATTTGAGGTATGTTTAGGATCATTATCCATTTGTAGAAGCCATCCTCTCTTTTTAACTTCAGCTTTTTCACAGATGGCATCAAGTTAGCATCCAAAATTTGCTGAAATTTTATTGAATCCATTTTTCCTTCTACTCATGAGATGTTCCCTGTGCCACTGGCTGCAATACAACCCCAAAGCATGATCGATCCACCCCCATGCTTAACATTTGGACAGAGGTTCTTTTCATTCAATTCTGTTCCCCTTCTTCTACAAACGTACCTTTGCTCATTCCGGCCAAAAAGTTCAATTTTAACCTTATCGGTCCACAGAACTTGTTTCCAAAATGCATGAGGCTTGTCCATCAGATGACTCTTCCATGAAGACCATATTTGTACAACTATCTCTTTATAGTGGAATAGTGTACCACAACTCCAGTGTCTGACAGATCTTTCTGGAGGGATTGTGCAGTCAAACATGGGTTTTGAATTGTTTTTCTCACAATCCAGCGAGCTGTTCTGTCTGATATTTTATTGGTCTTCCAGATCTTGCTTTAACTTCCACTGTTCCTGATTACTGCCATTTCTTAATTACATTCCAAACAGAGAATATTGATATCTGAACATGTTTTGCTATCTTATTATAGCCTTCTCCAGATTTGTGAGCGTCAACTATTTTCAGATTTCTAGACAACTGCTTAGAAGAACCCATGGTGCTGATTGTTGGGGCAAGGTCAGATGAGTCTGGGCATTTAAAATCTTTAAGATTGACATCACCTGGTCTTCCCAGATGAGGAACAATCCATGACACTAGCAGGTCTCAGCTTTGCAAAGGGGGCAGTGCATGCTATAAATTCTGCAGCTTGCCCAAACCTTTGCAGACGCCATTTTTTTGTTTTCTGTTATTTTGAAAGTGTAAATTAGAGATGAGCGAACTTACAGTAAATTCGATCCGTCACGAACTTCTCGGCTCGGCAGTTGTTGACTTATCCTGCATAAATTAGTTCAGCTTTCAGGTGCTCCAGTGGGCTGGAAAAGGTGGATACAGTCTTAGGAAAGAGTCTCGTAGGACTGTATCCACCTTTTCCAGCCCACGGGAGCACCTGAAAGCTGAACTAATTTATGCAGGAAAAGTCATCAACTGCTGAGCTGAGAAGTTCATGACGAATCAAATTTACTGTAAGTTCCCTCATCTCTAGTGTAAATGATGGAAATAAAATATATTATATATATTATATTATAAGAATGTCTAATCTGTAATTTGATGCCTTTTGGAGATTTTTCCATCTTTCCTTGGCTTCTTTATGCACATTAATACAAATTTTTACCTGGGGTGCCCAAACTTTTGATCCCACTGTAAGTTATTACATCTAACTTGGTAAATGCTGGGATTTTCTTACTACTGCTATTTTTGGTTATTATTGGTTTTGATTAAACCAATTCACAGTCAGATGAGCAAAAGTCCCCCAGAAGACTCTACAAACTGCCAAAACCTCTGTTCGTGTGCCTGCAATATTTGGGGAAGAAGTGATCAAATAATACAAAAGTAAAACTTTTAAGAGGAAAAAGAACACTGAACTTCAACATCAAAATATTATCCCAATGTGTAGGGGAGCATCGTGGTTTGGGGCTTATTTGCTTTCTTAGGGCCAGGATGGCTTGTAATTATTTAAGGAATAGGTTCAAAGGTATATCAAAAAATTTACAAATGAATGCAAGGAAGCACAGCAGTCCATTACCTCAAAGGAAAAAGACATAAGGAAATGCAACCAAACAAGTAACACAACTATGGAATAGTTAAAAAAAGATGATTTATGTTTTAAAATGGCTAAGTCCTGACCTTAACCCTGTCAGGGTGATACAGCATGACCTGAAGCGAGCTGTGGACACAAGGCATGCCAGAAATATTGGAGATCTGTCACATTTGTAGGGAGGAATGGTCTAACATTTCTCCTCCATGGGTGACTCCGTTCGGCACATTTTGCCCCGTATCCGGTTTTCTGACTGGACCTAAAACCGTGGTAGATAGGGGGCGGGTCCAGCTGGGATATGGGAGCGCCGGTTTTCGCTCTCCCCAACCGGATCCGGCACCCGTACAGTGAAAACGTAGTGTGAACCCACCATTATGCAGATCTTATTTGCAGCTATAGGAAACCTGTGATGGAGGTGATTGCAGGTTATTAGATTCAATGGTTCACTTATTGTTTCTCTCTGCATTGTTGATGTTTACTCGGTGGGCACAGATGAAACATGAACAAAACAACTGTTTGTGTTATTAGTTAAGTTTGATCAAATCAGAAATCCGTGTTACTCCAAAGTGTTGTATTACTTTACTTGCAACTGTATTTAAAGGTTCAGACTTCTGATCTTCTACTGTAAGTTCGACCACATTCACCATCTCCTGCCATACAATGATTTGGTTATCATAGAATGCTATGGTGGGAAATTACCCATTACATCCTCTCCAATCTTGTCTAATCTGCAAATCTAGCTTTTTGACCAAAAAAGGTTGTACACCCCTGATGTAAGCATTGTGACCCAGCACTGTAAATAGGTCTGAAAGATTTTCTGCTTGGGGGATGTTTATTAATTCTTTTTCCGTCATTTGTTTGAGGTTGCAGGTCACATAGAAAAAAGAACTATCTCTTTATAGGGGTTGTTCATGTAAGAGTTTTGTGAATGTATTTTCACATGGTTTAATATATAAAAATTGCTTGTCCGACTGGATTCGAATCACATTGTAAAACACTTGAATTCACCATATTAAGAGTTTCTGTCAGCAATCTGCCCAGAACACTTTCATATCTCAAACCTTTCAAAGTTCATGTCACAGAACTGCTGACATTATGTAACCCCTTAATCCATTTACGGGCCAGGAACTTTTCAGACAGATAATTAAACGTCTACATAAATACTGTTCAAAGAAGTCTATGTCAAAGGCTTATTCTAAGTCCTTATTAGTTTAAAAACTCTTTGAAAATAGAAATCTGTAGAAAGCTTTACAAACAGCATTATCTGACATACTGCAATTGTAACTAGAACTGTTGCCGGCCTTGAAAAGAAATTATCACCAGATTTTCAGGCAAACAGTCTTGACTTGGGTTGTAAAGTCGAGTAAGCGTGATATAAAGTCCTTGTTCACAAAAGAGGAAATAGTTTCTTTGTGATTAGTTCTATGGTATAAAAACATGATAAATGCAGGGAATTGTATGTTTTAGGTATTCAGTGACTTACAGAGCTAAAATGCATGTCAGGAGGCCAAGTAGATTGCTGATAGAAGAAATATTGCTTTTTTTTATAAAAATCCCACTGATTCCTTAGGCAGATGTGGTTTAGATATAGTAAAGTCAACCTTTTGTGAATAGAGATGAGCGAACTTACAGTAAATTTGATTCGTCACGAACTTCTCGGCTCGGCAGTTGATGACTTATCCTGCGTAAATTAGTTCAGCCTTCAGGTGCTCCGGTGGGCTGGAAAAGGTGGATACATTCCTAGGAAAGAGTCTCCTAGAACTAATTTATGCAGGAAAAGTCATCAACTGCCGAGCCGAGAAGTTCGTGACGAATCAAATTTACTGTAAGTTCGCTCATCTCTATTTGTGAACATAACCTGCATATTTTGGGTCATTTCCTTCACCTTGCATTATTTCTGTAAGGCTGTGTTCACAAAAATCTGAAATTTTTAGATGGTTTTTTTTTTCAGCTTTCTTTTTGCATTTAGGTTTTTTTGTTCCTTTTTAAAAAAAAAAATTTTTTTTGGGGGGGGGGACTACGGCAAAAGGTCAAGGCAAAAAAAAAACAGTTCTTTGCAAAGGAGAATTTTTTAGGACGTTTACATCCCAAAAATATGCCCAGAACTACATGTTCAAAATACGACCCAAGATAGGGATGTATTTTGGCACATAAATGTCTGAAAAGAAGTCCCTTGCAGATAATTTTCCAAATTAAACTGTGTGGGAACAAAGAGCTGTTTTTCCATAAAATTCTATAGAGTTCAAGGCAAAAAAAAAAAAAAAGCCACAACTTTTTTTTAAAGGGTAAAATATCTGTTTTATATACCAAAAAAAATCTGTGAACAAACAAAAAAAAATCTATGAACAAAACCTTAAAGGGGAAATACGGATAACAACATATATTAATCTCTTATTTTATTAATACACTATTATTTATTTCCACCATACTTCTCTGCTTCGAGGGTTAGCCAGGGGTAGCCCTGTGTGTCTGCTCATAGGAGAATACACAGCATATTTCCCTCTGTGCAGCAGATTTTGTACCGTGTGATATACTCTGCAAATACACTACGTGTGACCCCACCCTTAAAGTTGATTTTCTTTCTCCATACCTTCTTTTGTGTTGTCAGGGCTATGCTGTGTGTTCTAAACCAATCTTATGTTTTTCCCTACTGTTTTCCCTCCTCCCTTTTCTAGCACACATACTAAAGGAAAAACACTGCTGAATATACCCCCCATCTCGGCCTAGCATGGTTTTAATCCAATTTTTTTATACAGTTATGGCCGTAAATGTTGGCACCCCTGAATTTTTTCTAGAATATAAAGTATTTCTCACAGAAAAGGATTGCAGTAACAAATGTTTTGCTATACACATGTTTATTCCCTTTTTGTGTGTTGGAACTAAACCAAAAAAGGGAGGAAAAAAGCTAATTGGACATAATGTCACACCAAACTCCAAAAAATGGGCTGGACAAAATTATTGGCACTCTTAACTTAATATTTGGTTGTACACACTTTGGAAAAAAATAACTGAAATCAGTCTCTTCCTATAACCATCAATAAGCTTCTCTCAGCCGGAATGTTGGACCACTCTTCCTTTGCAAACTGTTCCAGGTCTCTCTTATTGGAAGGGTGCCTTTTCCCAACAGCAATTCTAAGATCTCTCCCCAAGTATTCAATGGGATTTAGATCTGAACTCATTGCTGCCACTTCAGAACTCTCCAGTGCTTTGTTTCCATCCATTTCTCGATGCTTTTTGACCTATGTTTGGGGTCATTGTCCTGCTGGAAGACCCAAGATCTCGGACGCAAATCCAGCTTTCTGACACTGTGCTTTACAGTGCGACCCAAAATCCAATGGTAATTCTCAGATTTCATGATGCCTTTAACACATTCAAGGCACCCAGTGCCAGAGGCAGTAAAACGACCCCACAACATCATTGAACCTCCACCATATTTCACTGTAGGTACTGTGTTCTTTGTAGGCCCCATTCCGTTTTCGGTAAACAGTAGAATGATGTGCTTTACCAAAAAGCTCTATCTTGGTCTCATCTGTCCACAAGATGTTTTCCCAGAAGGATTTTGGCTTTTGCCACCCCACACCATTACTTACCCCCTGCCAACACGGTCATGCTGGAGGATGTTGCAGGAAGCAGGACTTTCTCCACCGCGTCTCTAGACTCTGTCACATCTGTCACATGTTCTCAGTGTGAACCTGCTTTCATCTGTGAAGAGCACAGGGCGCCAGTGTTGATTTCGCCAATCTTGGTGTTCTCTGGCAAATGCCAAACGTCCTGCACGGTGTTGGGCTGTAAGCACAACCCCCACCTATGGACATCGGGCCCTCATACCAGTGTCATGGAGTATGTTTCTGACCGATTGAGTGGACACATATCTACATTTGTGGCCTGCTGGAGGTCATTTTGCAGGGCTCTGGCAGTGCTCCTCCTGCTCCTCCTTGCACAATAGCGGAGGTAGCAGTCCTGCTGCTGGGTTGTTGCCCTCCTATGGCCTCCTCCACATCTTCTGATGTACTGGCCTGTCTCCTGGTAATGCCTCCATGCTCATGGAAACTATGCCGACAAACACAGCAAACCTTCTTGCCACAGCTTGCATTGATGTGCCATCCTGGATGAGCTGCACTACCTGAGCCACTTGTGTGGGTTGTAGACTCTGTCTCATGCTACCACTAGAATGAAAGCACCGCCAGCCTTAAAAAGTGACCAAAAAAATCAGCTAGGAACTGTGATGTGGTCTGTGGTCACCGTCTGCAAAACCACTCCTTTATTGGGGGTGTCTTGCTAATTGCCTATAATTTCCACCCGCTGTCTGTTCCATTTGCACAACAGCATGTGAAATTGATTGTCAATCAGTGTTGCTTCCTGAGTTGACAGTGTGATTTCACAGAAGTGTCATTGACTTGGAGCTACATTGTGTTGTTTAAGTGTTCCCTTTATGTTTTTTGAGCAGTTTATCAAATGACTGGTTGTTCTGTATGACATCTCACAGGATGTCTGGCTTAGTACCTTGCCAGGTCAGGATGAACTTAAGACTGGTGCAAGGATGAGATGTCTCTAGGTAGCTCAGAGGCCACTGTGCAATGCTAGTGAAATATCTGAAGTGTAAAGTACTATTGTTTTTCCAACCTTAAGTTGATAAATGGATACCAGAAGATTTGTTTATCCCGAATGTCCTGAATGGGAAATAATTTGCACTAGTTTTGCTTTCTAACAACTCGTCTAAAGTAAAATATCTGTGACAAATCATAGAATATTTTGTGTGTGTGTATATATATATATATATATATATATATATATTATATATATATATATATATATATATATATATATATGCAAAAAAAAAAAAAAAAGCTACGCAGCATAGAATCATTTTCCAGCAGGAAAATGATCCTAATGATGAATTGAAACGTTGCTGCTGGAACATGGATTGAATAAATCACAAGTTCTGTTCACCTTTTTACCAATTTTGGAGTGCTGCATAGCTGTTTTTGCTTATCTACTGAAATTTCGATCAGATTTGGGACACTGGCACCCGCCAAATATTAGTAGTGCTGCTTCATTCTTTGTTTTATATATATATATATATATATATATATATATATATTGCAGAGAAACAGGATTATGTCTTTGTGAATTGTTTTAGGTTATGTGTCCATTAGCAGCAATTATCAGGGGTGAAACTATAGGGGAAGCAGATTAGAAGATTCATCAGTCAGTGGTGCTGTGGGAGGCTCAGAAACTTGCCATACACGAGGTAATCAGGCAAAATATCTGATGTTGGGCCAACCATCTTTTAAGAATTATAGGTGAATGTTCATGAACACCAACAGCAGACTATTGTCTGCCTGAAATGTGTTTGATTCTCCAGGTTGGATTTTATTTGTCCATGGTTTGCTGAAAACTGAAGTTTATGGTAAGAATGCCGGTTTATGTACAAGTTTGTTGTCTTTTTTTTATTAACGTTTTTTTTAACCTGATCAGCCAGTGTATTCCGGCATGATATTGATAGGATAATTTATAAATCCCACAAACAATTGAACAACCACATTCTGCCCAATCAAAGCCCTACAGAATCTGTATAGCCAGCATAAAGGGAACATGTTTTGCTGCCTAAAACCAAAGTCATCAGGCAGTCCCCAACACCCTTTGCCTGCTCCACCAGCCTTTATTGATATGCATGCTACAGATTTTTTATAATTGAATTCCGCTTAGCAGAGTCCCCATGCTATCAGTGAGATTCCAGTGCACACTATGGTACATCAGTGGCGGAGCTTTTGGCCGCTAAAGTTCCGCTGTCAAAAGAATGATTCTTCCAGCGGAATGTATTGCCGACTATGGTGAAAGAAATGCCTGAGCAGTCCTAGTACACAAGATGCCAGCCGCCCTCGGGATCTTCCCAAAGAATTTATTTGGGCAGAGATTCTGTGTAGTGTGCATGGACCTTAAGAATGCATCCGCATTATAAATACCACTTAGAAGGTTGGATCCCATTAGAGGTTGTGCATTGGGGTTCAGGAACTCACCCAGTTATACCTAAGGAATAATGAGTACATATAAATAGGTCATGTATCATATGGATGGAGAAGCATGGCTTGGGTGCGATATTATTGTACTTTACCTCATGCAAATACTTGTGGACTATTATCTATTTGGTATTACTTGCATTGGAGTTTACAGTATAACATTACATCCATTCATTTATCAGTAAATAAACTACCAAGATCCTCTCTACACACCCAGCTCATAACCTATAAAATGTGATGATTCTTCTGTTTGTTAGAGCACAACAGAGAAGGGAGTATCTTTTATTATTTGTTCTACTTTTTATTAAAATCATACCATAGTAAGGTGCCAGCACAAGCAAAGATTCTAACAGTAAATCAGGCCACCATAGATATAATGGTGCAGAACTTGCAGAATCTATTTTCCCAAATAATTATGAACACCAATCTAAGGTCTGCAGAGATTATATATATATATATATATATATATATATATATATATATATATATATCCATACACATACATACAGTGGGGCAAAGTAGTATTTAGTCAGCCACCAATTGTGCAAGTTCTCCCACTTAAGACGATGAGAGGCCTGTAATTTTCATCATAGGTATACCTTAACTATGAGAGATAAAATAATAATAAAAAATCCATAAAATCATTGTCTGATTTTTAAAACATTTATTTGCAAATAAGTGGAAAATAAGTATTTAGTCAATAACAAAAGTTCATCTCAATACTTTGTTATATACCCTTGTTGGCAATGACAGAGGTCAAGCGTTTTCTGTAAGTCTTCACAAGTTTTCACTCACTGTTGCTGGTATTTTGGCCCATTCCTCCATGCATATCTTTTCTAGAGCAGTGATGTTTTTGGGCTGTCGCTGGGGAACACAGACTTTCACCTCCCTCCAAAGGTTTTCTATGGGGTTGAGATCTGGAGACTGGCTAGGCAACTCCAGGACCTTGAAATGCTTCCTATGAAGCCACTCCTTTGTTGCCCGGGCAGTGTGTTTGGGATCATTGTCATGCTGAAAGACCCAGCCACGTTTCATCTTCAATGCCCTTGCTGATGGAAGGAGGTTTTCACTCAAAATTTCACGATACATGGCCCCATTCTTTCCTTTACACGGATCAGTTGTCCTGGTCCCTTAGCAGAAAAACAGCCCTGAAGCATGATGTTTCCACCACCATGCTTCACAGTAGGTATGGTGTTCTTTGGATGCAGCTTAGCATTCTTTCTCCTCCAAACAGGACGAGTTGAGTTTTTACCAAAAAGTTCTACTTTGGTTTCATCTAACCATTTGACCTTCTCCCAGTACTCTTCTGGATCATCCAAATGCTTTCTAGCAAACATAAGACACGTCTGGCACTACATGATTTGAGTCCCCGGCGGCGTAGTGTTACTGATGGTAGCCTTTGTTACTTTGGTCCCAGCTCTCTGCAGGTCATTCACTAGGTCGCTAGGATTTTTGCTCACCGTTCTTGTGATCATTTTGACACCACGGGGTGAGATCTTGCGTGGAGCTTCAGATCGAGGGAGATTATGAGTGGTCTTGTATGTCTTCCAATCTTGCTTGCTTGTAGGTGACCAAATACTTATTTTCCACCATAATTTGCTAATAAATTCTTTAAAAATCATACAATGTGATTTTATGGATTTTTTTCTCATTATGTCTATCATAGTTGAGGTATACCTACAATAAAATTACAGGCCTCTCATCTTTTTAAGTGGGAGAACTTGCACAATTGATGGCTAACTAAATACTTTTTTTTGCCCCACTGTGTGTGTGCGTGTGTGTGTGTGTGTGTTTATGTATAATTATTATTTATTTTATTTTATTTTTTGTGCAGATGTGTCCCATATGGCTCCATTCACCCAGCAGTTTCCTTCTGTCATCCTCGGGGGCAGTATGCAACTCATACTTATTTTTGGGTGTTTCAAGCCAACTAGGGTTGGTTGGGATTTTCTTGAATTCATGATAAACAGTATAGACGCCATACGGAAATATAATTGTTAAACAAATAAAAGTGTATATGCCGATAAATACAATAAGCAGGAAGGTAAAGAACAAGAGGGTTGAGGGGGAGGGAGGGGTCACAGACCGGTTTCCTGCAATTTCCAATATAAAATACATGTGCAGTCCTCAGTGTCACCTATATTGCGCCCATTATAGGCGCCAGACAGATATGACCTTGTCATTTGTACCGTAATTCCATTCAACTAACTCCTCTTACCTATAGAGCTGATTGACTTTGTAGATCAATTGAGCAATCGAGTGGGGTACTGAGGTAAGACATAACGGGGGGAGGGGGTTAAGCTGTTTTGCTGCTGTAATAAGGTGTGTGCCTAGTAAGGAGAAAGTAGGGCAAAACCCTGGAGAGGGTTCCCATTGTAAAACCAAGTGGTTTCACATGTCAGCATATTTAGCCTAATAATTTGGAAATTTCAGGCAGAAAGAGTCTCCGGCTCTGCGATAGTTATATTGAGGAGGCGTGTCAGCCGCCGCTTCGTGCGGTGGTCAACACATGATAGCTACCCAGCAAGTCGGGGCCCCGTACAGAGAGATTACAGGGGGCCCCAGCGGTCGGACCCCCCACGATCTGAAACTTAGCCCCTATAAGTTTTTCACCACTGGACTACCCCTTTAATCCTTACAGTACTTATCAGCTGCTGTACAGTAATCCTTAATCCTTACAGTACTTATCAGCTCCACAGGAAGTTCTTTTCTTTTTACATTTCTTTTGTGTCTGACCACAGTGCTCTCTGCTGACACCTCTGTTCATGTCAGGAACTGTCCAGAGCAGGAGCAAATCCCCATAGCAAACCTATCCTGCTCTAGACAGTTCCTGAGACAGACAGAGGTGTCAGCAGAGAGCACTGTGGTCAGACAGAAAAGAAATTCAAAAAGAAAAAACTTCATCTGGAGCATACAGCAGCTAATAAGTACTGGAATGATTAGGATTTTTAAATAGTTATTTACAGATCTGTTTAACTTTCTGGCACCAGTTGATATAAAAATAATATTGTTTTCCACTGGAGTACCCCTTTAAATGTAAATCTGCTACAAACTATAAATCTATGTCATCAGTAGAATCTTCATTTGCACAGTAGGATGCTGTTTGTATTTTTTGTTGTTGTTTAAGAATTTGGGCAGCTTTTTATAGTAGTCTACTTTGCAGGGCCTTCTGATCACATTGTGACCATTCTATGAATTTGTATTGACTGTCATACACAAAATGTGTAAAACTCAATGTCCCCATGAACTGAAAACAGACAGCTGGCGAGGGCTGTCGGCTAGAAGATGGAAAGACTGATTAATGTGAGGAGAATTATGAGGAGACAAGTTTCGGCTTGCAGACACAGTTTGGAGATGAAAGCATGAAACGCGTGTCTTCCAGTAGTGATTATCACACAGATGTGGTTGTATTGTTCCACCAGGCTAGATTAAACAAACTGTGTCTCCTCTGAACAATTCTGTTTTCATAACTTCAACTTAACATGAATGAAATTATTTAGCATGTAGGAACAGGCCACCCGAAAGCTGACTGCCATTTCTTCTCGAAGGCATCACATCCTTTTCTGTCTACACATGTGGGATCCATAGCAGCTTCATGGCCAATAAAGAAACGTGATTAGCAAGCTTTATTTTGTCCATATAAAATGACAAAGTACAGAATTTATCTACATAGAAAGTTAAAGGGGTACTCCGCTGGAAAATATGTTTTTTTATATGAACTGGTGCCAGAAAGTTAAACAGATTTGTAAATTACTTCTATTTAAAAATCTGAATACTTCCAGTGCTTATCAGCTGCTGTATGCTCCACAGGAAGTTCTTTTCTTTTTGAACTATGCATACATGTCTGCTAACAAGAAACAATACGGCACCGCTCTATCTTAAGGCCAATACCACAGGTGAGGACTAGCAGGTAACAGCTAAACAGTCATCTGGCTCAGCAGTAATGGTAAGGAGATAGACTCCATATATGATCAGAACACAAGAAAATAGAAAACTCCTGCACTCACCGCACAACTCACGACTTGAAGCTCCTCTAACGGGAAACAATGGGGACTCAGGACTGAGTGCAGGAGTTTTCTATTTTCCTGTGTTCTTTTCTTTTTGAATTTCTTTCCAGTCTGCCCACAGTGCTCTCTGCAGACACCTCTGTACATTTTAGGAACTTTGAAGAGTAGGAGTAAATCCCCATAGCAAACCTCTCCTGCTCTGGACAGTTCCTGACATGGACAGAGGTGACAGCAGAAAGCATTGTGGTCAGACTGAAAAGAAATTCAAAAAAGAAAACAACTTCCTGTAGAGCATACAGCAGCTGATTTACAATTTACAAATCTGTATAACTTTCTGGCACCGGTTGATTATAAAAAACAATGTTTTCCAGTGGAGTACCCCCTTTAAGTCACGTTATCAATACTCTTACTGATTCAGAATCATAGTCTGTATTTTAACCAAAAACTACATTCAGAGTTTTGTTGGCTTCAGATGGAAATGGACACATTTTTTTGGGAATCAGTTTTTGTTAATTGTTCACTTTGGTGATTTGCCAATTGGATGGCTCTGCTAAACTTTGTCAACAAGCATGTTGACAGTTTTTACTTATGGCCAATAGAACTGTTCTACAGTACCCCAAAAATGGTACCTAAAAAGCGATTCTTTACTGTAAGACCAGGGAGGCTGTGGTACTCCATGCCAGAGCAAGTGTCCATGGTAAACTGACTGAAAGAGTTTAAAAATGGTCTGAATACATTTCTTGAGAGTAATAATATTACAGGACTGATTCCGGTACAAGGGTTGTATATATCGAAAATTGGCTTCTACCTCATGAAATTTTTCTCTGGATCAGCACTATAGGGGAATCAAGCAATAAACTGTGTAAAAAAATTACCGTAGAGGCGCTTCCAACCAGAAGATATCCAAATGCAGATAGTGGGTAAGTTTCAATAGTTCTTTTATTGAAGACTTAGTAAAAACAATAAAATAAAATAATAAAATACATAGCGACAGGTCAGGCAAGTCTTGTTTTGGGAGGGTAATCTCCCTTTCTCAATTTGCTAAGTAAAAGAGTCGTATGCCAGAAGGCTGGCAATCCATCTATAAATACGAGAATTGGGCGCCAAGAATAATGGCTGTGGGGGGGGGGGTCACATAGGTATAGGGGAGTGTGCTAGGGGATTCTACAACAGGTATGGCAGGATATAATAAGAACAGGATAAAAGTACATACATAATACATACACATAGTTATTCAGAACGGCACACCGCGAGGATAGTGTCTTTCAGCCAATCAGCAGGGCAAAAGTTCATAGCCAATGGGCTTGCCGAGTTTCAGTGACGTCAACGGTGGATGTTTGAAAGAAGTCACGTGACGTGAAGCGGCTAGTGATGTTGATGCAGGGGACTTCATTCATTCCATTAGTCGCTCCAACCGAGCAGTAAACGGAACGACCAATTAGTGAATCGGCGTATAGTTCCGTAGTGGGGAATGAGGTGAAGGCACCATCAGACTTCAAACGGTCGCGTGATCAGGGGTGAATAATTGTAAAGTGAGAGGAATTTTCATTCATTTTATTGGTCGCTTCAGGTAGTACAGTGACCAATGAGTAGTTCATTGAAGTGCCAGTAGCTGGGCAATAGTCTTTTGAAAAGGGTAGCCAATCGCATTGTTTTAGGGTAGAGTAGTGACCACAGGGGTGCCCGGTGTTCTCTATGGCTCGGTATGATGATAGAGAAGCGGATGATGGACTGTAGTTTTCCATGACGTGGGTACAATGTCGAAGAAAGTGACGAATGCTCTGATGGTGATTGTTCGGCCCTGCGTCTGGTTCGGTCATGCGTATGGGGACAGAGACTATGATGTGAAGAGGAAAATTGCAAAGAGGATCTGTGCGACCTGTGAGTGACGGCAATTCAGGAAGAAACATGGTGCAGTAGGTAGAGGCACATCTCTGGAGTGGGATCATCACTGGTATTTAGGGGACATTCTCAATGTATTCATTCAGTCCCTGGGGGACCAGAGTTTTAAGGGTGAAGATCCAGAAACTCTCCCTCCTGCGTAGAGCTGCATAGCGTTGGCTGGTGTCACTTTGGATATGTTCAATGGGGGTGATTGATAAACATTCAAAGTTGCAATAATGTTTTTCGGCTCCGTGTCGCGAGATGCTGTGTAGTTGTTAGCCTCTGGAAACGCCACCATTGGAGTGGTGTTGCTCCGTTGTCCGCCGTGCTACTCCTGGTAATGGGTTTGGTATAATGCCTATACATTGCTAATGTTAGCTTTTTTGATGGTGTGGGAGACTATTCTGTGTATTTATTGCTGAAATGTATGGCACTTTAGAATGTATATGCAGACTGTGATTAGGCGTGTTCATGGCACTAGAGTAACACCTTGTATTCCTTCCCCCTCCTGAGTGGAATCCTTTCAATTTTATATTTGACAATACTAATAATGTTGATATATGTTGGTATAATTTTTTTGTAAAGTGACTCCATTTTCCTTGTTTATATGTGTGTATGTATCTGGGAGGTAATATAGCAGTACATACTATAGGGGTATTTATTTAGTACACGCTCTTTACTTGTATTACCTATATATACCCCGATATCTGAGATATGTTTTTCGTTATCCGAAGCATGATAAATAATATCATCCAAGTATTCAATTTAGGAGCGGTTGGAGGTAAAGTTAATGTTCCAAGAGTTGTGATTTAGTGAGTTGATGAATGAAATGAGTTCTTCTTTAGAGCTTTCTAAGATAATGAAGATGTCATCAATATAGCTCTTGTATAGTACGCAGTGTTTAAAAAGTTCATGTGAATACAGCATGGATTCTTCAAAGTGGCCCATGATGAGATTAGAGAGGCTAGGTGCGAAGCGGCTTCCCATCGCAGTGATCAATGATAGTAAATAATGATGTGATGTCCATGGTCATGAAGCTGTAGTGGTTTTTCCATTCAATATTAATGGCAGAGTTAATGAAGTCGGAAATGTCCCGTGTGTATGAGGGGAGAGTTTGGATGTATTGCTGAAGAAGGATGTCCACATACTGGGAAAGGTTAGAGGTAAGTTTTCACGATCACACCCTATCGGTCCAGCCAAGATTCTAGAGAGAGTGTGATGGTGCAAGGGTTAAGGCCACCAGACCTCTGGGTATCCACTACTAGTCCCAGCAAGTCACCAAATTAACTCTTAGATAAACGTGTTTTACCAGAGCCTCCTTCAGAAAGGTGAGCTCATATATTTAGAGATCGAAGACCAGAGCTGATTAATTAAACATTTAATCTGATGAAAGGTATCACAGTGCTGACTATATAGAAATACAGGAGCAAATGACATACAGGTATAAAAATATATAAAAGAGTTTAGCAAGGCATGTTCAGAAAACAAAAGATGAAGTTCTTACAGCATGATGGTATCAGTCCATGAGAGTCCTGTTCTTAGGATCGTCTTGTCAGCTTGTTGCACAGCCTTTAACAACCTGAGTCTAGCATTGTTTTTATATCATATCTGCTTTCTTGGGAGGGAGACTCCATCCCCCCCCTCCCCTCTGATCCCACCAGGGGGGCATCTCTGTCTCTGGCCCTCTTATCTGGTTGATTATATGATGGGACCAGAGTGCATGACTTCTGGCTGCTTCAAAAAGAGCCTCTGACTTCAAAGGAGATGTAAACAAACAGCCAGACCCCCCCCCCCCCCCCCAATAAAATGCAATACACAAAACACAGTCTGAATGACCTCTCACCCATGTCTTGGATGATCCATCACACACAGTTATAATTATAATACACATATAGGATTTTAATAATCAGGCCTTGGGCCTAACATAAGTGAATTAATACCCGCAATGATGGGTTTGCCCAGGGAGTTCAAGAGGTCTTTGTGGATTTTAGGGAGATAATAGAAGAGGGGAGTGTCTGGTTCAGTGATATTGATATTGTATTCATGTTTGGATAGTATTCCATCAGCGAGGCCTCTATCCAACAGGTGAAATAGCTCTTTGCATTGGGTGGTGATAGGGTTGGTAGAGAGTTTAGTGTAGAGATCTAACACCCATCAAACCACCTAAAAACTCCCAATGTGATACAGTCAAGATTTTCAACCTCTCCAGCAGATCACTGTCAGATATTGAAAAAAGCATCCTCCACAAAGGACTCTCATTTTGCCCCACCACTAAATCCAACGACTTTACCCTCTTCCTGGATCTCAATGCATATGTACGGAAACTTACCCTCAAAAGACATTTCAATCTACCTAATTTTGCCTCCGATGACTCCACACTATCCCAAAGTCCTCAATACTTTGTGACCATTGATCCTCCTCACACTTCTGGACTTAAACCCCGTTCAGATTTCTATCCATCCCACCATCGAGGAAATTTCATAGAGACCTTTGCTGCGGGGGTAGCCTCGGACTTTGAAAATCTATGTAAAAAGCCTCCTCAAAAGACTATAAACCTGAACTTCAAACAAAGAAAAGCAATGAAAGAACTAGCCAGCGACCAGAGCATCATCATCAAAATCCGCTGATTAGGGCGGAGGAATCGTAATTCTGGATCGCAGCAATTATTTGAAAGAGACAGACCACCTCTTATTAGACCACAGCTTCTACGCTAAACTCTAAACCAACCTTATCACCACCCAATGCAAAGAGCTATTACACCTGTTGGATAGAGGCTTCGCTGATGGAATACTAACCAAACATGAATACAATTACATCAATATCTCTGAACCAGACACTCCCCTCTTCTATTATCTCCCTTAAATCCACAAGGACCTCTTGAACCCCCGTCAGACCCATCATTGTGGGTATTAATTCAATTACCGCTAACCGTTCCCAATATGTGGAAATCCTTCTTCACCAATACGTCCAAACTCTCCCCTCATACACACGAGACATTACCGTCTTCTGTCATTGATATTGAATGGAAAACCACTACAGCTTCCTGACCATGGACATCACATCATTATATACTATCATTGATCACCACCTTGGTATCTCCTCAGTATCTCACTGTTTGAAAAAGGATCCCACCATGCCACCCCTCCAAAACAGTTCATTCTGGACAGCATCCTATTCATTCTACAGAACAACACTTTCCAGTTTAATGGTAACATCTTCAAGCAGTGCTGTGGGACTGTGATGGGGAGCCGCTTCGCACCTAGCCTCGCTAATCTCTTCATGGGCCACTTTGAAGAATCCATTCTGTGCTCACATGAACTTTTTTAACACTGCATACTATACAAGAGATATATCTGGGACAGCTCTAAAGAAGAACTAACTTAATTCATCAACTCACTAAATCACAGCTCTTGGAAAATTAAAGGGGTACTCCGGTGGAAAACATATTGTTTTTTTTAAATCAACTGGTGCCAGAAAGTTAAACATATTTGTAAATTACTTCTATTAAAAAATCTTAATCCTTCCAGTATTTATTAGCTGCTGAATACTACAGAGGAATTATTTTCTTTTTGGAACACAGAGCTCTCTGCTGACAGTGCTCTCTGCTGACATCTGTCCATTTTAAGAACTTTCCAGAGTAGGAGAAAATCCCCATAGAAAACATATGCTGCTGTGAACAGTTCCTAAAATGGACAGAGGTGTCAGCAGAGAACACTGTGCTCGTGATTCAGCAGAGAGCACTGTGCTCCAAAAAGAAAATAATTTTCTCTGTAGTATTCAGCAGCTAATAAGTACTGGAAGGATTAAGATTTTTTAATAGAAGTAATTTACAAATCTGTTTAACTTTCTGGCACCAGTTGATTTAACCCCTTAAGGACGCAGGATTTTTCAGTTTTTGCATTTTCGTTTTTTCCTCCTTACCTTTTAAAAATCATAACCCTTTCAATTTTCCACCTAAAAATCCATATTATGGCTTATTTTTTGCATCACCAATTCTTCTTTGCAGTGACATTAGTCATTTTACCCAAAAAACCACGGCGAAACGGGAAAAAAAATAATTGTGCGACAAAATTGAAGAAAAAAATGACATTTTGTAAATTTTGGGGGCTTCCGTTTCTACGCAGTGCATATTTCGGTAAAAATGACACCTTATCATTATTCTTTAGGTCCATACGGTTAAAATGATCCCCTACTTATATAGGTTTGATTTTGTCGTACTTCTGGAAAAAATCATAACTACATGCAGGAAAATTTATACGTTTAAAAATGTAATCTTCTGACCCCTATAACTTTTTTTATTTTTCCACATACAGGGCGGGCTGAGGGCTCATTTTTTGCGCCATGATCTGAAGTTTTTATCGGTATGATTTTTGTTTTGATCGGACTTTTTGATCACTTTTTATTCATTTTTCAATGGTATAAAAAGTGACCAAAAATACGCTTTTTTGGACTTTGGAATTTTTTTGCACGTACGGCATTGACCGTGCGTTTTAATTAACGATATATTTTTATAATTCGGACATTTACGCACGCGGCGATACCACATATGTTTATATTTATTTTTATTTACACTGTTTTATTTTTTTTATGGGAAAAGAGGGGTGATTAAAACTTTTATTAGGGAAGGGGTTAAATGATCTTTATTAACACTTTTTTTAAACTTTTTTTTTGCAGTGTTATAGGTCCCATAGGGACCTATAACACTGCACACACTGATCTTCTATACAGATTACTGGCGTGTATTAACACGCCTGTGATCAGTGTTATCGGCGCTTGACTGCTCCTGCCTGGATCTTGGGCAGGGAGCAGTCATTCGCTGATCGTACACCGAGGAGGCAGGTAAGGGCCCTCCCGGTGTCCTGTAAGCTGTTCGGGACGCCGCGATTTCACCGCGGCAGTCCCGAACAGCCCAAATGAGCACCCGGGATACTTTCACTTTCACTTCAGACACGGCGGTCAGCTTTGATCGCCGCGTCTGAAGGGTTAATGCAGGGCATGACCGCGATCGGTGATGTCCTGCATTAGCCGTGGGTCCCGGCCGTTGATAGCCGCCGGGACCGACCCAATATGACACGGGGACACCGCGTGACCCCGCGGCATATCGCAGGAGCCGGCGGAGGACGTAAATATACGTCCTTCGTCGTTAAGGGGTTAAAAAAAAAGTTGGCCACCAGAGTTACCCCTTTTTTTTTTTAATGATCTGATGTCAGAAAAGTTAAACAGATTTGTAAATAACTTCTATTAAAAAATCTTTACCCTTCCAGTACTTTTTAGCAGCTGTATGCTACAGAGGAAACTCTTTTTTTTATTTTTATTTCTTTTTTGTCTTGTCCACAGCGCTCTCTGCTGACACCTCTGTCCTTGTCAGGAACTGTCCAGAGCAGCATAGGTTTGCTATGGGGATTTTCTCCTGCTCTAGACAGTTCCTGATATGGGCATCAGGTGTCAGCAGAGAGCACTGTGGACAAGACAAAAAAGAAATTTAAAAAGAAAAGAATTTCCTTTGCATGCGGCTGCTAAAAAGTACTGGAAGGGTAAATATTTTTTTAATAGAAGTTATTTAACTTTCTGGCAACAGTTGATTTAAAAAAAAATGTTTTCCACCATAGTACCCCTTTAACTTTACCTCCAACCACTGCTACACCTGCATTGAATACTTGAACGTTATTATCTATCATACTTCGGATAACCATGTTAAGACATAAACCTTCTTTAAAGCCGTAGGCTGTAACAGTTACTTAGATTACAACAGTTGCCACTATGAAAAATGGACTAATAACATTACTTTCGGTCAATAAAAAAGAATGAGACGTAACTGTACTGATAATCTAGACTTCCACAACCAAAGCACCATCTTGGATCAACGCTTTAAAGCGAAGGGCTACTTCACACAAAGTAAAGTAAAAGCAAGTAAGTACAGCCAAACAGACTGACTGCCTTGCTCCTAAAGCTAAACCCCACACTCAAGCAACCAGATAAATTATAAAAGAAGAAACTAACCAACAACATTCATACAATTTTATCACCACCTACAGCAGTGACCACAAAGAAATCAAGAACATCATCAACACACATTGGAAAACCCTAAAGTTGGATCCCTTCCTTAAAGACATCCTGCCAGCCAAACCCAACATCACCTTTAGGAGGAATTGTTCTTTTAAAAAAATATACTCGCTCCCTGTAAGCTAAAAACCATCAGAAAGCTTCTGGATACCCCACAGATTATAGGAAGCTTTAAGTGTAACAAACCTGGCTGCAAGTGCTGCATTAATATATCCAACAAATGTAAAAACTTCACCTGCAACATCACTGGCACTACCTATCCCATCAAGAGTTTCATGAATTGCAGCACTGCCTACATCATCTACCTTCTATAATGCCCATGCGGACTTCAATACATCGGGCGAACGATCCAACCACACAATTGCCGGATTAATAAACAAAGATCTTGCATTTCGAGAGGCTAACAACTACACAGCGTCTTGCGACACGGAGCCGAAAAACATAATTGCAACTTTAAATGTTTCTCAATCACCCACATTGAACATATCCAAAGTGACACCAGCCAACGCTATACAGCTCTACGCAGGAGGGAGAGTTTCTGTATCTTCATCCTTAAAACTCTGGTCCCCCAGGGACTGAATGAATACATTGAGAATGTCCCCTAAATGCCAGTGATGATCACACTCCAGAGATGTGCCTCTACCTACTGCACCATGTTTCTTCCTGAATTGCCGTCACTCACAGGTCGCACAGATCCTCTTTGCAATTTTCCTCTTCACATCATAGTCTCTGTCCCCATACGCATGACCGACGGATGCAGGGCCGAACCATCACTATCAGAGCATTCGTCACTTTCTTCGGCATTGTACCCACGTCATGGCAACCCTGTGATTGGTCGCCATTCTACCCTGAAACAATGTGATTGGCTCCCCTTTTCAAAAGACTATTGCTGCGCTATCGGCACTTCAATGAACTACTCAGTGCTATCACGGAATTATACGCCTGTCTTCCCATATACGCCTGAAGCGACCAATTAAATGAATGAATTAAAGTTCCCCTCACTTTATGATTGGTCACCCCTGATCACGTGACCGTTTGAAGTCTGACGGCGCCTTCACCTCATTCCCTTCTACGGAACTATACACCTATTCACTGATTGGTCGCTCCGTTTACTACTCGGTTGGAATGAACCGAGTGAATGAAGTCCCCTGCATCAACATCACTGGCTGCTTCACGTCACGTGACTTCTTTCAAACACGCAACAGGACCCCATATCCACCGTTGACATCACTGAAACGGCGTGCCGTTTTGAATAACTGTGTATGTATTATGTATGTACTTTTATCCTGTTCTTATTATATCCTGCCATACCTGTTGTAGAATCCCCTAGCACACTCACCTATACTTATCTGCCTTATGTCAAATATTATGCTAATTATTACGTCATGACCCCACCAGCCGTCATTCTTGGTGCTTAATTCTTGTATTTATAGATGGATTGCCAGTCTTCTGACATACAACTCTCTTACTTTGCAACTGAGAAAGAGAGATCACCCTCCCAAAAGGCATCTTGCCTGACCTGTCGTTATGTATTTTATTTTATTGTTTTTACTAAGTTTTAATAAAAGAACTATATCTGCATTCGGATATATTCTGTTTGGAAGCGCTGTTACAGTAATTTTTTACACAGTTTATTGCTTCATTTTACTACGGACCTCTGCCAAGGTTTCCATCTACCATTACTGCTGGCTTGCATACCATCCACCAAGAAGTTACCATAGCTAACCACCATTCTCACAGAAGAAATACCACTTGCTCATACCAACACGTACGGGAACACAAGGCGCTGCCATCTCCTCCATTTTTTCCCAGCATTACTATAGGGTAATAGGTCGAACTGGATGAAGGTATATCTTTTTTCAGCCTTACAAAATATGTAACTAGAAGTTAGATAAAAATGGAAGTGCTCATGAAGCTTCATGGATGGAAAAGTAAAAATGTTATGGCATTTGGAATGCAGAAAATTGAATAATTGTGAAAGAAGTAGTAAAGCATGAAAAATTAAAAGAAAATCTCTGCAAATACTGTAAAAATAAAATTCAGAGAATAGTGGCACAGTTGCTGTTTTTTTTCTACCCGTTTCCTTTCCCTGAATCCATGCTTACTGAAACAGTGAACAGGCAAATATTTACTTAGGCCCCACTTCCATCACGTTTTGGAGCTCTATCACCAGTATACGTTTGGATACCTTTAAAATTGTATATCATCTTATACTGCTGCCAACCCATTGGCATGGCCTTAAACGATTATACCTTCACAATGTGTATCGGCAACAGAAGCTGCAAAGTGTGATTTGTATGGGGCTTTAAAGGGGTATTCTAGCTATACACATTTTATCCCCTATCCAAAGCATAGGGATCAGATGTATGATCGCAGGGGTCCCGCCACTCGGTGCAGCCCCAGGCATACTGTGCTGGGCGCTGCCTCCGAGACGGGAACGTGATCTCAAGGCCACGCCCCCTAGTGACATCATACCACACCCCCCCCCATTCATGTCTATGGGCCGTCACATGACGGGGGTGGCGTGACATCACTAGGGGGCGTGCCCGTGATGTTACATCTCATTGTCTAGATCCGCTATCCGAATACCACCACCCTTTCCTCTTCCCAGCAAGACACAGACACCTGCACATCTCAGTCCCGGAGGCAGTGCCTGGCACTGAATGCCGGGGGCTGGACCGAGATCACGGGGTTCCCCAGCGGTGGGACTACTGTGCTCATACAACTTGTCCCCTATCCTTTGGATAGGGGATAAGATGTATAAAGCCAGAATACCCCTTTAATGGGTTTGTCCAGGACTGTTTGTCTAGACAGTCAATGAAGTGGCTGTAGTGTTTCAGATAGATCCAGGACCTTCTTCTAAAACATTTTGATGCACCCAATTGACTAGGTTGCCAGGGCAGCTATTCAAGTCCCAGAAAGTATGGTGCAAGGGTCCCAGGGTGCAGTTGCATCTTTCCATGCCTGATCCGAAGATTGGGTGGGAGAGTACAGTTGGAGGGGCTCTTTTAATTGTTTGGTAACGCAGGGACTATTACTGTACTTCGGGTAATTTTCCATATAATTTGACACTTCCAAAGCAAACATAAGGGGAAGCAGGGCCTTCTATTGGCAATGAATCTTCTGATTCACTTGAAATCATTACTACTTGTTTTGGCTCGAGTAATAATTTATATGTATCTATTTATTTAGGTTTATTTAACTATATCTAATAATTGCCTTATTTGATCATTTTTTTTTTATATTCTACTTTTGTAGAAAAAAATCTGGTGTCTGCGAGGAACTGCAGGACTAAATTCAATGTAATTGGAGCCTGGAAAACTACTGAACCATGCTGTGCTAAATACAGACTGTGTATTCATTCAGGGGAAAAAGACCGGCTACACAGCATTTGTGTTAGGGGGTTTTACATGGAGTTGAGAAGGAAAAAAATAAATGGTATTACATTTAGGAGCAGCTTGTCACTCGCAATGCATATGAGTTAAAATTACTGACTAATGGGAGTATTATTGTGCAATGTTTAAAAAATAATTTATTTTTTTAAGTAGACCTAAACAGAGGCCAAAAAAACCTATGTAAAATATAACATATTGTACCATTTAAGAACTTTTAGCAACATACAGGCAACAACCACACGTAAAGTTTCTTTCGAATCAAACTCCTTTTGTGGTGCATTTATTTTTAGGGGAAATTTATCAAAACCTGTGCAAAGGAAAAGTTGCCCATAGCAACCAATCAGATCACTTATTTCCTTTTGCAGAGGCCTTGTTAAAAATGAAAGAAGCAAGCTGATTGGTTGCTATGGGCAATTGGGAAGCTTTTCCTCTGCACATGTTTTGAGAAATCTCCCCCAATGAGTATATTATGTCATTTCACTGCCTATACTGCAGAATACACTCAATAGTTTGAACAATTTGTTAAAGGGGTACTCTCAAATTACTTCTAATTATCAGCTGTTGTATGGAGGAAGTAATGTAGTCTTTCCAGTCAGACACAGTGCTCCCTGCTGCCACCTCTGTCCATGTCCAGAACATGCAAGGTTTGTTATGGGGATTTGCTTATGCTTTCTCCAGAGTATCCCTTTAATAGCAATACTGTCAACTTTAAAGTTATTTATGAGATTACCCTCAGCAATAGCAGGTTACCACACGCTAAAATCTGCTATATTTAGTAGAATTGTGGCAAGGAAGAAGAACATTAAATGGCTTTTGCAATCCATACCCTTGCGTCCATTTTCCAAGTCCATTAGGCAGAAAAGTGCACATCTGAGCCAACATTTAATGGATAGAGAAGCTGCACAGGTTTCTGCTGAGTGAACAAGTTGTATCCACATGATGTGTGAGGGGGATGTGTGCTGCGCAGACTACGAAGAGCTCAATGCTAAGTGTGTACTCGCAGTCTTGGAGGGAGGAACGTAAGTGGGGAAAATAAGAGGAAGGATTTATTAGGGATTTCTGGGAGATTCACAGCGATAATGAATATATTCACCACAGACCCATTAACTGGGGACGGGTGTTAAAGCTGATCTTAAACATATACATGGCCGGCAGCTGTTGTAGAACAAATCTGTCTTCTCTCAGCCCACATACAAGTGATGAGTCTAAGCTGATCTTTTTTTACAATGCTTATGCTGGAAGGTGTTCTGCTCTGTTTATAGGGGTTCTTCTAGGATTAGGGAGACTAGCCATAGTGCTGGTGCTCTGAAGCACATTCATTTCATCTGAGAGTTGACATATCCTTAGCGTGAGGTACTCAATACTGTGGAAAATACAAAAATAAATATACGTAGACTTACGGTATTTCCAAATCCAAACTTCCTTTTAATATTTGTGTCCAATTGGTATTTCAAATTTAAATCTATGGAGGGCAACAGAGTTCCCTGAGTAGACCCCTACGTATATACTGTGAAATCCTTGGGAAGAAGAATCTTTAAGACATGTAGAACAATAACAATAATTTTTACTTTACTAGCCATTGACCAACAGCTACAAAACATTACCTGCCATGGAACTTTTAAAGGGGTACTATCGTGCTGACAACTTATCCCCTATCTAAAGGATAGGGGATAAGTTGCGTGATCCCGCCGCTAGGGACCCCCGCGATCTCGCACGCAGCACCCCGCTCTCATCAGGGCCAGGAGCGAACATCGCTCCGGGTCTGATGACTGCCGATCACGGGGCCGGAGTATTGTGATGTCACGGATCCACCCCCATGTGACGTCACGCTCCGCCCCCCCCATGTGAGTCTATGGCAGGGGGCGCGATCAGGCAACTTATCACGGCGGGGCTGTCACCTCACTATGCCCCGTCCCTTGCACCACTCATCATCCGCCTCAGAGAAAACTTGGCTCTGGGCTGCTCAGGTGCTAGGTTGCTGCAGGGGGGATCGTAGGTTGCTGCAGGGAGGATCGTGGTCCCCACCCACCCCCGCGATCAGACATCTTATCCCCTATCCAAAGGATAGGGGATAAGATGTCTAGGGGTGGAGTACCCCTTTAAGTCTGGAAGGGGAGAGCACTCAGGTTAACACTTAGTGCTGAGTGCACTGGTGACCACCCCCTCGACAATCCACCTCATCGACTGCAACAATGTTTATAGACTGTCCAGTTAAATAATGGTGATAACAGAGGCCTTTGATGTTGGCTTGAGGATTGGTATGTCTCCTTTCAGAGGTGCCAACTCTCCTTTGAACAGGAGCTGTGTGCGTTTAGCCAGTCACAAGGCAGATCAACACTGTGGCCAGTGATTGGCTGAGCAGGCACTTCCTTGTGTCGAGAAGAGTGGAGAAAGTGTACGTAGTGAGGACCTGGCACTGTTGGAATGGCAGCTGCTGAAGATTGTAGCGGATGTTACATTATTCTGATAAGTAATCTAATGATCACTGGATCGAATTTGCATTTGCGCCAATTTCTAGCATAGTTTTCCCTGATAATTAATGTGTATCAGATAGGGTGTAATGATCATGTGGGTGGCAAGATGGTACTGAGCACCATAGTTTGGATCGACTGCCTACACCAACCATAGTTCAATAAAATATTAAGGTGCCCAAACACTCTCTACTAAAGCAGGCTGACTGGCTTAGGTGTATGGCTGCCCCCGATTCTCCACCAACCAAAGATGTTGGTGAAGAGAAGGGTCAGGTGTGTTGGATTTTAGCAATCCGACCCTTTTGTTCTGGGAGTGATAAGCCATTGCAGTCTGGCTGTGGCTTACCCCCTTCCATAGACGGTAAAGAACTGTTGACCAAACAAACACTCAAGTAGATTGAAAATGTATGGGCAGCTTTATTGTATATTCAGTATTGTGCAAATATCAGAGATCACTGTTTGTCCCAGTGGTCAGAGCTTCACTTATCAGTAAGATATGACTTATCCTATTGATATTACAATCCTGTGGTGATATGGAAGTTTGGTACAGTAAAAACTGAAGAAGATCCAGGTATTACAGCCAGAATAAAGTTACTAAAATGCAGCCACTGTATATTATGGTCATCTATAACCAGCCTTACTGTATTATTAGTGTTATTAGCCCGTGTTATGAGCATAACACATCCATAACTCTATTTTTTTATTAAAGATGTTTTAATAGATCTGCTAATATACTTTGTCTTGGAGTTTATTTATATTATTATATATTGGGATAGTAGATCACTAGGAGTGTAGGATATTAACTCCAAAAAACTTATCAAGTAACGGAGGTAACGGTTAAAAAGGGCTTCTCCTATTTTATTTTTTACAGTAAAAAAATACAGTCTGGCATAAATACAAAACTAAATCCTGCTTGTCCAGCGCTAACTATACATAAAATGTCCCTGTCTATAGTGATGGCTTACTACCAGCCACCCAACACTACAGTCAACAAATGTGTTCCTCACACAGGACACAATGACCCCTTTTGAAGCTGCAAACCCCCATATTCAAACTCTGATCAGTGGTGCAGGTTCCTAGCAGTCTTACTTGCAGACTGACCCTCACCTTGTTTTAAAACCTAGTTATAGTGGCTGTAAAAAAGGACAGAGCCACCAGATATGCAACACGAAGACATAAGAATTAGTACAAAAGAAGTTGTAGAAGCACATAGCCCCCAGACTCTGATGGTGCATGACAGCCTCGTTGCCACATAGGAAGTTGTCAACACTTTTGATTCTACATGAT
This sequence comes from Hyla sarda, assembly GCF_029499605.1. NCBI lineage: Eukaryota > Metazoa > Chordata > Amphibia > Anura > Hylidae > Hyla > Hyla sarda. Next base: position 79,024,527 of record NC_079194.1, on the reverse strand, counting down.
AGTTGGGGGGCCCTCTTACACGTTGTGCATCGAAGTCCAGGGGCTTCAACTTACAGCTCATTGTGGTTGTGGATAGTTGGTCTGGTAACTTAAGACATCTGGAGATGAGAGATTGGTCTGCTGAATGATGGAAGGGGACCGGTGCCCCTTTGAGAGCAGTTAATAGCTGGTTCATTCGTAAACAGCTCTTTTTATAAGCTATTTATATGAGATTTGCTCCTTGCAGAGTTGTTGCTGATTCCAGACATAAGCTTATTTCTACACTTGTCAAGAAGCTTGTGCAGTATTTGGATATAGGTAAAATGAAAGGTTTTGATCCTTGGGGTGGGTAGACTAAAATATTTTCCAATTGAAGTCATATTAAATTGACAAATATAAAATATCTGACTATAACTAAATGTAAAACACTGTAAGTATTGAGTCTTTGCATAAACTTGATGCATGTTTTTTAGACAAGTTTAGCAAAATGTGGAGCCGAAGTATGTGACTTTATCAGAGCTTAGATCTAACTTAGTGTCTGACAAACTCTTTGAAGTCCATAGATTTTATGTATATATGTCCTCCTTCCTAGGTGGTCTAAGATTAGATTTCATTTTCTTTAATGTATTATACATCAAAGTCATTTCCTCAAGGGCTAAGCAAACAAACCGCTATTCATGATGTGTTTGAATCGGGAAAACTGCATTTGACTGAAAATGTAGCTGTCACTTGTTCCAAGCAACACTGATCATGGATTAAGTGAAGCCATGGACCAGTCATGGTCACCTAAAGATATATCCAAAATGTGTATTCATGCTAACTAGATTTAGCAGCTCTTTGTCAGTTATAGTATTCAAAATGTACTTATAGCTTTGGACAATTTTACACATCAAGTTCATCTAGTGACTACTTCTGGTTTGGCAATAAACATGAGTGGGACATCACAGCAACATTTGCTAAGAAGCTTGAGTTTATAGCCTCATCAGCCAAAAGGTGTTTAGTCGTAGAGTACACATCAAGGTATTTACATGGTCTTTAATAAACGTCTTTAATAAACTATAAGATAGTTACCAATATTTGTTTAACCAGTGAGGAACCCAAACATTTAGAATCTTTCTCCATTGTACTTCTTAAGGAATGGGTGACCAAATAATTGATTGTGATCTACCTCTGAAAATGATATTCATCCTTAAAGGAAAACAGTCATCCTGTTCACCCACACTAAACCCGGGTTATAATGCGGGTGAACAGAAGACCGATGCGGGGTCTCTGACTCATATACATTCCTTTTGTCCGGCACCTGGTCCCTCTGAAGATTCTCTTCTATCTTTGCTGAATTGCGTGCTTGAGACTGGGCCATCAGCTGAATTTGAATATTTATGGTCACTGGTCTCGTGAGCGCATGTGCCTTTTGAGCGCTTACGTGATCAGCAACCATGAATATTCAAATTCAGCCGACGGGCCCGCCTCGAGCGCGCAATTCAGCAAATAGAGGGACTATTTGAGGGAAATGATCTTCAGAGGGACTGGGTGCCGGACAAAAGGTATGTATAGGAGTCAGAGACCATGCATCGGTCTTCTGTTCACCCGCACTATAATCTGGTGTATTGGGTTTAGTGTGGGTGAACAGAATGACAGTTTTCCTTTAAGATTGAGCAACCAGACACCAAACCTAAGGACTATTTCACACTAGCTTGTTAAGAGGCTTCCATGTTACAGAAACAAGTCTTGGTCTGTCCGCATTTCTGATGACCCAAACTGACAGCTGTGTGAAACCTGCCTAAACCCAGTAAGACATTACAGCAGTATGTTGCCATGTCACATCTACACATGAGCACAGTGCCTGGCAACTAACTCTTAAAGGGAACATGCCATCAGAAAATTACTTATTGTGTAAATGAAGTTTTTATGTTTAAAATATTTTTTAAGAATTTTTGGTGTTGTTTTTTTCCTATCTATATTTTAAAATAATACTAAAATCTTGTAGTATTCATTTTGACCACTAAGTCTATAAGTTGTGACTTCCTGTTATAATTTCTAAGGAAGAGGCTGCAGAAAGTGATCTGTATAGCATTGTTCACATGGCGGAATTTTTGTGGAATGCCCACCTTGAAAATACGGGTGGACATTCCGCAAATAGTGAGTACCGACAGAACATGCCGGCACTAGGATCTCTTGTAGAATTTTTCCGCTGGATTGCGCTTGGAAATTCTGTTGTGTGAACATTGCCGTACAATGAACGGTGACACCAGAATATAGATCCCTTGGAAAATTACATCTGCATAGGTCACAGAGCATGCTTACAAGCCTACCCTTCCAATAAATAGAGTCTGGAGATGTTCATTGTGTGTATGTTAATGGGGCTTGCAGTAAAGCAAATCGGTATTTGCTGTTGAAAACAGGTCAGAAAAGATGGCAGCCCACTAAATAATGTACCCCCCCCCCCCTAAAAAATCTAATAAAAAAAAATTGCAATCAGTATAATGCTCAGTAGACGAAATTTAGGTGATATATTCTCTTTAATGTGGCTCTGGACATAAATAAAATGGAGAATGGTGGGGTTGAAGTGGCTGTTGTACCACCAAGGAGCAGCAGTAAGGATGACATTGTGGAGGGCATCTTTTCTGTGGCTGATACTAAACAGAGTATTTATGGTTGACATTTTGTTACTGCACCATCAGTGTCCTGCACATCATCAGCTGATACATGATTTAGGTGCCATCTATTGCATCGAGTCCCATGTACAGTGGGGAAAAAAGTATTTAGTCAGCCACCAATTGTGCAAGTTCTCCCATTTAATAAGATTAGAGAGGCCTGTAATTTTGCACTGTTCCACAACACACCAAGAAAGTCTGCAAAGACTGGTCAATTAGATCCAGAGAACACACATGGGAGTTCCACACCTCCCTTAATGCAAATAACCGTGTGCACAGTGGGCGAGACGATATTCAGTTATACTGTCCAAGCATTATCAGACCCAACAGGGTAATAACTCACGATTCAGCAGATCGTTTCCAACGCTTTAGGTTATTTATTTCATACTTCTGTAGACGTAGATATTCTTTAACAAAGTGGAGCAAAGCTTGTTAGCAGACACAGAGCTCAGATCTTCCATCTGCTCAACACCTTGGACGGTGTAAGGCTGGGTTCACACTACGTTTTGTCCCATACGGGAGCGCATACGGCAGGAGGGAGCTAAAACCTCGCGCTCCCGTATGTGACCGTATGCGCTCCCGTATGTCATTCATTTCAATGAGCCGACCGGAGTGAAACGTTCGGTCCGGTCGGCTCATTTTTGCGCCGTATGCGCTTTTACAACCGGACCTAAAACTGTGGTCAACCACGGTTTTAGGTCCGGTTGTAAAAGCGCATACGGCGCAAAAATGAGCCGACCGGACCGAACGTTTCACTCCGGTCGGCTCATTGAAGTGAATGGCATACGGGAGCGCATACGGTCACATACGGGAGCGCGAGGTTTTAGCTCCCCCCTGCCGTATGCGCTCCCGTATGGGACAAAACGTAGTGTGGACCCAGCCCAATTTTGATCATAGGTTACCTCAACTATGAGAGACATAATGAGAAAAAAAATCCATAAAATCACATTGTCTGACTTTTAAAAAATGTATTTGCTAATTATGTGGAAAATAAGTATTTGGTCACCTACAAACAAGGAAGATTTCTGGCTCTCACAGATCTGTAATTTCTTGATTATAGGGGTACTCCGGTGGAAAACTTTTTTTTTTTTTTTTAAATCAACTGGTGCCAGAAAGTTAAACAGATTTGTAAATTAGTATCCGTGAAGAGAAATGAAAATATCGGCACTCACCAGTGTGGCTGCAGGGTCTTCTTTATTGAGACATACTCACATGCGGGATACAGAAGAGAGGGGAGTGGGGGGACAGGTGGTGGCGACCGAGCTCTAGTTTCGCACACTTGGTGTACTTCGTCCGGCCATGTGAGTATGTCTCAATAAAGAAGACCCTGCAGCCACACTGGTGAGTGCCGATATTTTCATTTCTCTTCACGGATACTATGAACTTTGCTTGCATTATCTGAGCACCACCTGAGGCATTATAGCTACACCAACTCCTACCTGCCATTCCAAATCCAGCACACTCACGCAGTGCCGCACTACCTCCTATGTGAGATTTGTAAATTACTTCTATTAAAAAAAAAATCTTAATCCTTCTAGTACTTATTAGCTGCTGAATACTACAGAGGAAATTCTTTTGTTTTTGGAACACAGAGCTCTCTGCTGACATCACGAGCACAGTGCTCTCTGCTGACTTCTCTGTCCATTTTAGGAACTGTCCAGAGCAGCATATGTTTGCTGTGGGGATTTTCTCCTACTCTGGACATTTCTTAAAATGGACAGAGATGTCAGCAGAGAGCACTGTGGTCATGATGTCAGCAGAGAGCTCTGTGTTCCAAAAAGAAAATAATTTCCTCTGTAGTATTCAGCAGCTAATAAGTACTAGAAGGATTATGATGTTTTAATAGGAGTAATTTACAAATCTGTTTAACTTTCTGGCACCAGTTGATGTAAAAAATAAATAAAAGGTTTTCCACCAGAGTACCCCTTTTAAGAGGCTCCTCTGTCCTCCACTCGTTACCTGTATTACTGGCACCTGTTTGAACTTATCAGTATAAAAGACACCTGTCCACAACCTCAAACAATCACACTGCAAACATCATGGACATCTATGGTTGGGACATGGTGTTATGGAAGCATCTTTGGCTGGAACATGGTATTTTTGCAGTAAGGTGCATGTAGTGAAGAAGACATCTGTTGCTAGTGTATGATCTTATGGTGACTGACACCTGATTTTTTTCGTGTCATCTGTGGATAACATACCCTGGCAAGGTGTCATCTTTAGCTAACATACACTGCAATGGTGGCATCTGTGGTTGATGTGCCATGTTATGTTGGCACGTGTAGCTGGAACATACTGTTATTGGGACGTCATTGTTTTCGTGATATCCGCATCTGATGTCTTCTATTTTGAAAGCATCTCTGGCTGGTGTAAAATAGTATCAGGTGCTTACCATATATGTCTGACTACCACTGCCTTGGGGAATATTTCCCTTATTATCAGAAGGATTGTTTATAATAATACAGTGATGATAATACTGTAATACACGCCTCTGTTGTTCATACTCACTGTGGCGTGACAGTAAAATGGATTACCTTCCCCTATCATATGATGGCAAACCCTTTTAACCCCTCCATTTTCTAGTCCAGGATGTCTGCACAGTATAAGCTTTAGTCTTAGTCTACAGATGATATCTGTAGTAAATACGGTTTATTTGACTAATGTGGCGATCACCGTAATCCAAAACTTCCAACTTTGGAAACAAGGCTCCAGTACAGAAATAATAGATAAGATCGTTTTTTGTCTGGAGTGAAATTGTATGCCTCCATTATTTCCATAATTGTGACGCTGCTCAGATTTCACTATGAGCTGAAGTTAAGAGCAAGCAATCTTCATCCGGTCCAGCAATAACAAGTTAGTTGATCTGTATGCAGCAGGGTACAGTAATGGTATATTCATATGTAAAGTATCTGCATCCTCTTCTGCAAATGGTTAGTGATTGAAATCGTATTATTTTCAGTAATGTCTACAATAAACTGGGACAGGGGAAAGAAAAATGAACCTGACAATGCACCTGGATACTGTAGTTATGTGATATTTACTGCATATCTACCTGTGTTGGGCATCATGTACCATAGATGCATGGAGAGTCACCATCAAATATCTCTACCTTGAATAACAAAAGTGCTGAGCCACATACAGACCCACTAACCAATCTGTGAAAGGTTTGGATTTTTGCCTCACATTATCTAAAAAAAAATCCAAGGGGGGTTTTGTGCTGTGTAAACATGGCCTATCTTTTCCTGGATGGAAAACTATTCTTAGTGTCTTACGTAGTAAACCTATGTATGTGTCTATAGTAGGGCTGGGCGGTATGGCCAAATATGTGTATGGCGGTTCAACGGTATATAACATTATTCCCCTCCCCAAAATTAATTATTAGCCCAGTGCTGCACTGTCCCCATCGGGGTACCACTCACGTCACCCGCAAGCGCTGCTCTCCTCGTCCTCCTGTTTGTTGCGGCCGCCGGCGCTGACACTCTCTATACTGTGCAGTATCCCTATGCCCGGGCTGCAAAAGATAAACAAAATAAACTAACGCATGTTGCTACGTCGACCTTACGTTGGGGACGTGAACGTCGGCAGCCGTCAGCCTATCACCGGCCGCAGCGATGTTCCGCCTCGGCTGGTGATGGGCTGAGCCCACTGTCATGTAAGAAGCCGGCTTCTTACATGACAGCGGGCTCAATCTATCACCGTCCGAGGCGGAACATCGCTGCGGCCGGTGAAGGGCTGCCGGCTGTCCGACGTTCCATTCCCTGGGAAGCAGGCCCGGACCGACGGGGAAGGTTAGTTAGTTTATTTTGTCTACCTTTTGCAGCCCGGGCATAGGGATACAGCATAGAGCAGTGGTTTGCAATCTGCGGACCTCCAGATGTTGCAAAACTACAACTCCCAACATGCTGGGAGTTGTAGTTTTGCAACATCTGGAGATTGAAGACCACTGGTATAGAGTGTCAGCGCCGGCGGCTGACATATGTGAGTAGTAGCGCTGGGCTTATAATTAATTGGGGGGGCTGAACAGCGCTCGCGGGTCACATATCGTTAGTTCCCTGATGGGCTGATAATTCATTCATTCCCGAGGGGGAGGGGACAAACCGTTATTACAGTATGGGTTAAAATTCATAACAAGCAGCACAAAAATTTCGATATTTGGTATGAACCAGTATACCGTCCAGCACTTGTTTATAGTTAAAAACAGAAATTAAATAGAACAAAAATGCTCCTATTTAGGGAGTTTCTCCTCTGCCCCATTAAAGGACCTCTAACCAATAATGTACACTGGTCAAAACACTATATTACACTATGGTGGTGACAGAAGGCCCTAAAAACGTAGCAGTTCCCCAACTATAAAGGATATTATCGGCCGATAATCCCGATTTGGGGCATTATCGCATCGGCAATTACCTTGCCGATAAGCCCATAATGCCCCACCCCCCGCACCGCGTTCTTTGCACAGTTTTTACCATCCCAATCAGTAATAAAACACTAAAGAATGAATGTTGCTTTAGAAGTTTGATCCATTTTGTTGTACCTCAGCAACCTTTTCTTTACGTCTGGATTTTGATTGCAGTTACGTTAGTTTCATTCACCTTGTTCTATGTCTTAGAATTGTCATCTGTAAAACAATAGGTGTTTATTCAGTCTCCGAGCCAACTGACCAGCTTGACATTTTCTTGTGTTTTCTTTGGCAAAGTCCCGTCAAGTCAATTACAGGACAATCTATCCTTTCCTTTTAATAATTGAGAAAGCAAACAGCCTCTGTAGGTGCATTGTTCTTTTCATCACCGATTGTTGCCGGATACCCAAATAGCTTTTTGAATGGAACACAAAGAGAATGAGGGTTGTGTATTTTTACTAAAGGTTGTAGACCAGGAAGGAGATCCGGCTAGTGCTTTTTTGTGGTGTAGATTTTATTAATTGGAACAGGTTGTATAGACATGGAATATGTGACTGAAGGTTTGTTATTCCCCCTGTTTTCTTCTGCATCTTCTCTCCGTTTAAGAGGCTGTTTCTCATCCAAAGCTATATTGTCATATATTGTATATGTAGCCAAAATCTAAATTAAACATTGCCCTTAGTAACATAAATATTTGGCATACAAAGACCTGGTTTTCACTGTTTTATTGTGGGACACGTGTTGCGCCATGAACGACATTCTAGAGTCTGCCGACAGGCTCCAAGGGTGACCATGAGGGATTGTGAGTTTGTCCAGCTGCTTTTCACAAGCTGTACATATACATATATTAGTGAATTGCAGCTAATTATATTAAAGGGTTTTCAGAATTAGAAACAAGGTGTGTCTAGAAAAAGAACCACTCTTGCCTATGGTGTGACTGGTGCTGCAGCTTAGCCACATAGCTCATAAACAAGAACTTTAAAACTGGTCACAGCAGAAACAGTTGAGATTTTTAAAACAGAGTTAGATACATTCCTAGAACAAAATGACATTACTGCTTAGGCAGAAATATAATCACAACCCTTCCCCCTTCAATTCCTTGGTTGAACTTGATGGACATATGTCTTTTTCGGCCATACTAACTATGTAAATATGTAATTACATTTTTAAATGAGCACTGTCAGATCCCAAAATATTTTATATGTTGTTACTGATGAAAATCAAAGACCTTTTGTAATATGGTTGTTTAAAAAATTTGAATATTTAACCGGTTGCCGTGTAAGGACGAGCCATACCGGCTATCCCCCAGCTGATTCCTGTAGCTGAGGGCCGGTGTTAATAGCCGACATGCGGCGATTGCCGCGGCCGGCAATTAACTGTTTAGATCGCCACTGTCAAAGTTGACAGCGGCGTCTAAACAGACATTTAAACCATCCCTGGTGGTCCAGTGCGATCGCAGTGGGGGGGGGGGGGGTGCGATTCACTGCTGAGGTAGCCGGAGGACTTACCTCTGTTCCTGTGCTTGCTGCCGCTCTGAGAATGGTAAAGCCTGGCAGGATCAATCAAGCGCAGAGTACACAGACCAATGTGGTTCTAAGGAACCACATTGATCTGTATGAGGAATCTACTGATTTCTCCCAAAAGCCTCCTAAGGGGACTAAAAGTGTAAAAAAAAAAGAAATATGTAAACATAATAAAAATAAACATATGTGGTATTGCCGCTTGTGTAAATGTCTGAACTATAAAAATATAATGTTAATGGTGTACGCGTAAAGAAATTCCAAAGTAAAAAATTGCGGCTTTTTGGTCACTTTGTATACCCTAAATTTTTTTTTATAAAAAGTCCCATCAAAGCAAATATGCTACCGATAAAATCTTCAGATCACAGGGGCAAAAAATAAGCCCTCATATATGGAAAAATAAAAAAGTTATAGGGGTCAGAAGATTTAATTATAATTTTTTTCAAGTAGGAAAATAAAATAAAACCTATATAAATTGGGTATCCTTGTAACCATATGGACCTACAGAATAAAGTTAAGCTATAATTTTTACCGAAAAGTGCACTGTGAAGAAACGGAAGCCACCAAAAATTACAAAATGTGGTTTTGTGTTTTTTTTTTGCCCCCCCAATTTTTTTTTCTGGTTTCACCGTAAATCTTGTGGTGATATGATTATAATGACATCAAAGTACAATTGGTGGCGCAAAAAAAAAGCCCCATATGGGTCTGTATGTGCAAAATTGAAAGATTTTTAGAAGGTGATGAGGAAAAAACTAAAGTACCCTGCGTCCTTAAGGGGTTAATAAAGAAAACCACTCCTGAAAATCCCACCACTGGGACACCAACCAGTCATGCAGCAGCATGAGGCTTGTCCATGGGTCATGGACTAGAGACGACTCATAGACAAGGCTGCATGAGCAGACACACCAATCACCTCCCACCACCACAAGAAGGGACATGCCCCCTTCCCCTGAGAGGATTTCTAACTTAAAGGGGTATTCCAGGCCAAAACTTTTTTTTATATATCAACTGGCTCCAGAAAGATAAACAGATTTGTAAATTACTTCTATTAAAAAATCTTAATCCTTCCAATAGTTATTAGCTTCTGAAGTTGAGTTGTTGTTTTCTGTCTAACTGCTCTCTGATGACTCACGTCCCATCATGCACAGCTCCCGGGACGTGACATCATCATTAAGCTGTTACACAGAAAATAACAACTCAACTTCAGAAGCTAATAACTATTGGAAGGATTAAGATTTTTTAATAGAAGTAATTTACAAATCTGTTTAACTTTCCGGAGCCAGTTGAGATATATATATAATATATAAAAAGGTTTTTCCTGGAATACCCCTTTAATGTGGCCATTTAGTTCTTACTATCATCAGGAGTACTAAGGGTCTTGTTTTGTTAAACTGTTCAGAAACATTTTAAGAAAACTAGAAAAACAAATATTTGCTCCATATCTACTTTACAGGGTTTATTAATTGATATTGTAGCTAATGTATGTATCTTTATAAAACATTTATTCTATATTGTTATGGTATTAACTCTTTCTTATCTCTTTTCAGATCTGGGACATGAGTGATGATGAAGTGATCTAACAGCAAAAACCCTCCACTGTATCTGTGCAATAAAAGATGGGAGCATCACCATCCAGCTTGTCTTTCCTTGGCTGCTAATAAGTAGACCATGTTCATTTTGTCTTTTTATTAAATCACATAAAGTTTGTTCTTGTTTGACTTAAATTTACATTTTAACTATAATAGGTCAAATTTATTTTTATATTTGCCTAGTGCTTACCCCAGATTCCTTTATCTCATTATCTCCATGTAAATATATACCAAAATATAACAACATTTTTTATTTATATAATCTCCAGTGCATCGGAAACAAAGGATACACATGAAGCAACCCAATATATATAAATTTAAATGTTACTTTCTGCATATCGGTTACTTCCTAGAACATAAGACAAAGCTTCTTATCAATGAACCTTTACCCATGAAGAATCTTATATCACCAATGAACAGGAATAAGCTGTGATGTACAAAGATCTTTTACTGCAAGTGTTAGAGAAGTCTTATTGTTGAAATTATTCTACAATGATTACTTTAAGGATGTTCTTTAATGAAGCTATTTCATAGTGGAGACAAAAGTTACTTAGTTAAAAGTTACTTAAATGGTCTTTCACATTGATGATAGCTGGCCACAGACATAGTCATTTTGTGCACATCTGAATTTGTGTTTGCTTTTACCATCTTCCTAATAAACGTTGCGTCTATTGATCACTAATGATCATGAATTATTCATAAATGTTAATTTCCTTTTGAAGTACATTGACTATACTAGTTAAAAAATTTTGACTTATAGTTGGGTCCATTTGGACAGTGACACAATATCCACAATTTAGCCTTGTACACCACCACAATGAATCTGAAAATTAGCCATCAATATCTTATTGAAGAATAGACAAGCTTTGAGATTTTATCCAACAGGTTTACATTGACATTACTGCTGTTTGTCTCCGACAGTGTGATGCCCGTTATTTCATGATCGCGAATAGCAGGAGAAAAAAGTGCTTGCACAGTCTTTTTCTCCTGCTATTCTCTCTGAAAATAGCAGCGCCTAATGGATCCCATTGGGGTCCATCGGAACCCGTTATTGCCCGTTATGACCTGTCAAAATGACGGCCGTCAAACACAAAAAAAAAAAGAGAGTTTGTCTGCCGTTATTGACGGAACATAACGGTAGTGTGAAAGGGGCCCTTGCCGTATAGAAAGTGCAGCCTCTATTAATGAGAGATTAAGGTGGAGAGATTAATGTTCCAGAGCGGATACAAAGTGTTGAATTTGCATTTGGTAGCTGTTCTTGGGAACTCTCAATGTGTGATCCAAAGAGTTCTCAATTCAAGTGAAGGAGGCTATCATTAGGCTGAAAACACAAATCTATAGAACGATAGCAGACACTTTAGGGGTGGCCAAGAAAGCACTGGTGAGATCTTGAATATTGAAAGGCATGGAAGATAACTTAAGAGAATGGTTTCATAATTGTTGCCTAGGTAATGAACAACCTCTTTAAAATAGGATAAGGGCCTTCTTAAAGGCCAGTACTCCACTGGAAAACATTTTCTTTTAAATCAACCGGTGCCAGAAAATTAAACAGATTTGCAAATCACTTCTATAAAAAAAATTCCACTCCTTCCAGTACTTATCAGCTGCAGTATAATACACAGGAAGTTCTTTTCTTTTTAAATTACCAAGTGCTCTCTGCTGACACCTCTGTCTATGTCATGAACTGTCCAATGCCTGATGAAGCCATGCATGTGCGGTGAAACGTGTTGCATTTTAATAAACCTTTTATACTCACCTGATGTGCCTGTTCTGAGTCAGCGCCGCAAAAGACCCTTTTGAAGTCCATTTGTCTCCAGGAACTGTCCAGAGCAGGATAGGTTTTCTAAGGGGATTTGCTCCTACTCTGGACAGTTCCTGACATCTACAGAGGTGTCAGAAGAGAGCACTTGTGGTATGGCAGAAAGGAAATTCAAACTGAAAAGAACTTCCTGTGGAGCATACAGCAGCTAAGTACTGAAAGGATTTGGGATTTTTAATAGAAGTAGTTTACAAATCTGTTTAACTTTCTGGCACCAGTTGATAAAAAATTTTTTTTTCCTGTGGAGTACTCCTTTAAGGAGATCTAAAAGCCAACCTGTTCTGGAACAAGATTCTTTGGACACACGATCTCAGAGCTTACTTGTACAGAAATGATAGGAAAAGAACAGAACAGTATGAAGAAAGAAAGGAAGGACTGATGGTCCAAGGCTTACCACATCATCCCTTTACCAGTTTTGGTGGAGAGTTTTGGCTTAGGCAGGTACAACTGTTGTAGATTGATAGTTTGGCTTTTTAGAGCTGGGCTTTTTGTTCAGATTCAGTCAATTGCTGCTAAAATAATGGGATGGTGTTTCACTAAATTGTATTATTGTTATTACTTGAAATGCCAATAATTTCAGGACAATGAACATATGATCAAGTTGAAGTATATAGCACAACACAAAAAAGTACAATTGTACAATAAACTAAATGAGTACAGTCTGGTACAGAAGAAAAGAGGGAACCCTGGCTATGAGGGCTTACAATCTGCAAGGAGAGAAGGATGAGACCGAAGGAAAGGATCTCAGTAATCCTTAGAGATGTATGGAGGGGCAGGTTGTGGATGGCCTTGTGTATCATATGTTAAACTGAATTCACTGAGCCATGGGTAGACAAAGAAAGGATTGGCAGAGGGGAGGAGTGGATTTACAACAAAATAGAGTTGAGGGTAGATTTAACCCCTTAAGGACTTGGCCATTTTACACCTTAGGACCGGAGCGTTTTTTGCAATTCTGACCACTGTCACTTTAAACATTAATAACTCTGGAATGGTTTTAGTTATCATTCTGATTCCGAGATTATTTTTTCGTGACATATTCTACTTTAACTTAGTGGTAAAATTTTACGGTAACTTGCATCCTTTCATGGTGAAAAATCCCAAAATTTGATGAAAAAAATGAAAATTTTGCATTTTTCTAACTTTGAAGCTCTCTGCTTGTAAGGAAAATGGATATTCAAAATAAAAAAAAATTTGGATCACATATACAATATGTCTACTTGATGTTTGCATCATAAAATTGACGTGTTTTTACTTTTGGAAGACACCAGAGGGCTTCAAAGTTCAGCAGCAATTTTCAAATTTTTCACAAAATTTTCAAACTCACTTTTTTTCAGTGACCAGTTCAGTTTTGAAGTGGATTTGAAGGGTCTTCATATTAGAAATACCCCACAAATGACCCCATTATAAAAACTACACCCCCCAAAGTATTCAAAATGACATTCAGTAAGTGTTTTAACCCTTTAGGTGTTTCACAGGAATAGCAGTAAAGTGAAGGAGAAAATTTAAAATCTTCATTTTTTACACTCGCATTTTCTTGCAGACCCAATTTTTAAATTTTTGCAAGGGGTAAAAGGAGAAAATTTTTACTGTTTTTTGTAGCCCAATTTCTTTCGAGTAAGCACATACCTCATATGTCTATGTAAAGTGTTCGGCGGGCGCAGTAGAGGGCTCAGAAGGAAAGGAGCGACAAGGGGATTTTGGAGAGAACATTTTTCTGAAATGGTTTTTGGGGGGCATGTTACCTTTAGGAAGCCCCTAGGGTGCCAGGACAGCAAAAAAAAACCCACATGGCATTATATTTTGGAAACTAGACCCCTTGGGGAACGTAACAAGGCGTAAAGTGAACCTTAATACCCCACAGGGGTTTCACGACTTTTGCATATGTAAAAAAAAACTAAAAAATTTTACCAAAAATGCTTGTTTTTGCAAAAATTTTACATTTTTACAAAGGGTTAAAGCAGAAAATACCCCCCAAAATTTGAAGCCCAATTTCTCCTGATTCAGAAAACACCCCATATGGGGGTGAAAAGTGCTCTGCTGGCGCACTACAGGTCTCAGAAGAGGAGTAGTCACATTTGGCTTTTTGGAAGCAAATTTTGCTCTGGGGGCATGCCGCATTTAGGAAGCCCCTATTGTGCCAGAAAAGCAAAAAAAAAAACACATGGCATTATATTTTTGAAACTAGACCCCTTGGGGAACATAACAAGGGGTAAAGTGAACCTTAATACCCCACAGGGTTTTCACAACTTTTGCATATGTAAAAAAAAACTTAAAAATTTTACCAAAAATGCTTGTTTTTGCAAAAATTTTACATTTTTACAAAGGGTTAAAGCAGAAAATACCCCCCAAAATTTGAAGCCCAATTTCTCCCGATTCAGAAAACACCCCATATGGGGGTGAAAAGTGCTCTGCTGGCGCACTACAGGTCTCGGAAGAGGAGTAGTCACATTTGGCTTTTTGGAAGCAAATTTTGCTCTGGGGGCATGCCGCATTTAGGAAGCCCCTATGGTGCCAGAACAGCAAAAAAAAAAAACACATGGCATTATATTTTTGAAACTAGACCCCCTTGGGGAACATGACAAGGGGTAAAGTGAACCTTAATACCCCACAGGGTTTTCACAACTTTTGCATATGTAAAAAAAAACTAAAAAATGTTACCTAAAATGCTTGTTTTTGCCAAAATTTTACATTTTTACAAAGGGTTAAAGCAGAAAATACCCCCCAAAATTTGAAGCCCAATTTCTCCCGATTCAGAAAACACCCCATATGGGGGTGAAAAGTGCTCTGCTGGCGCACTACAGGTCTCAGAAGAGGAGTAGTCACATTTGGCTTTTTGGAAGCAAATTTTGCTCTGGGGGCATGTCGCATTTAGGAAGCCCCTATGGTGCCAGAACAGCAAAAAAAAAACACATGGCATACCATTTTGGAAACTAGACCCCTCGGGGAACGTAACAAGGGGTAAAGTGAACCTTAATACCCCACAGGGATTTCACGACATTTGCATATATAAAAAATATTTTTTTTTTCACTAAAATGTGGGTTTCCCCACAAATTTCCCATTTTTGCAAGGGTTAATAGTAGAAAAGACCCCCCAAAATTTGTAACCCCATCTCTTCTGAGTATGTAGGTACCCCATAAGTGGACGTCAAGTGCACTACGGACGAACTACAATGCTCAGAAGAGAAGGAGTCACATTTGCAAACTTTGCTGAAATGGGGGGGGGGGGCATGTCGCATTTAGGAAGCCCCTATGGTGCCAGGACAGCAAAATACCCCCCACATGTCATACCATTTTGGAAACTAGACTCCTTGAGGAATGTAACAAGGGGTAAAGTGAGCCTTAATACCCCACAGGGGTTTTACAACTTTTGCATATGTAAAAAAAAAAAAATCTTTTTTTTCACAAAAATGTGTTTCCCCCCAAATTTTACATTTTTACAAGGGTTAATAGCAGAAAATACCCCCCAAAATTTGTAAATACATTTCTTTGGAGTAAGGACATACCTTAATTTTTGATGATTTTCGCTCCGCGGGTGCACACCAGGTCTTGGAGTAGGAGGTCAGTCAGGGGCCTTGAGCTTATTATTGCAGCCAGGATGTGGGACCCCCCCTCAAGGAGCGTTAATGGGTGGGGAGCACTGAGCCCTAAAATAGGGGAACACTATGGGGGACAACAGGCCGTAACTGGGGTAGACAGGTGAGGTACAGTGGCCCGTAATATGGGGTACAGTGGGCCAAAAAATAATATAATAATAAAATAGGATATGTTCCCAGAATGATGACCCAGAGCACAGCCAAAACTAAAAAAAATATGCCCGCCCCAAACCCTATGCTCTGAGTCATCATTCTGGGAATGTGAGGTGTGAGGCCGTCCCTAACCTGTTGCCTCAAATGCGCACCCGCTCAGGTGGAGAGAGAGCGCTGCGCATTTGAGGCAACATAAAAAGTCCCTGATGATAGTGACTCAGTGACCTATGACCCATTTTTGAAAAAACACCCCCAGAGGTCTTATCAGGTTTTTTTTTTTCAGGCTTTTTTGGGCAATTTAGTGATTTATGGGGGTAAAATTTTGGAATGTACTCTGGACTTGGTACATTGGTCAAATTATGGAAAATTAAACTGAAAAGGGAAAATTTAGGGTTCCATGGAAGTGTGATACTCCCTGAAGCAGCCTATGCAGAGGGCCGGATTATCTGGGCAAGTGTCACACTGAATGGTGGTGTCCCTCCGTCTCCCCTTCCTGTGACACACTCTGCATTTTTTCTGGGATCGTCCCTTCTTTCCACTGGGGGGGGTGGGGGGGACCTCACCTGGAAAGTGTTGGCCTGGGACGATCCTGGCGCCTATAACTCCAGACCCTTGGGAAGTCCGGCCTGATCTTTCCCGGTCAGCAAAGATCAGGAACCTTAGGACTTCTTCTTGGTACTGAAGGTATGTCCCTGTGTTGCCAGCGTACTGGGATAGTACAAAAGCGTTGTACATGGCAACCTGTACCATGTAGACCGCAACTTTTTTGTACCATGCCCGTGTTTTCTGCATGGCGTTGTATGGCTTGAGGACTTGATCTGAGAGATCAACTCACCCCATATACCGATTGTAGTCCAGAATGCAGCGTGAGGCCCCAAAATGTCCTCATTTCCGCTGCATCAATGGCGCGCCATTCATTGGGCCTGGCCAAAAACGAATTGGGGTGGTGGGCAATGAACTGCTGGGCGTACAAGTTCGTTTGCTCCACCATTAGATTGACCAGGCTGTCACTGAAAAAAAACTTTAAAAAGTCCAGATCAGTGAACCCAGCCGTGTCAATCCGGATTCCTGAGTCGCCAACAAACTCAGGAACCCGTGGCTGATAATCCTCTGGGGGGCTCCAGACAGGGTCATCGGAAGGGGGCTCCGGTGCACTTGTCTGGGGGGCCGGACTCCTATTACGAGCGGCATTGCCACCCGTACTAGTGTCGGCCACTGGGTCACTCTCATGGGGGGTGCGTGGCCTCGCCTGGTGGCGTCTCCGCCGCCGTACAGGGGACTCATCATCACTACTAGATGATGAGGAGGGCGATGAAGAACACAAAAATGTTGGATCTTCATCGTCCTCACTGGCAGATTCGGAGTCGGAGGCTAAAAAAGCGTAAGCCTCCACTGCCGAAAATGCCCGGCGGGCCATCGCCTTTATTGTACGGTGGGGGGGGGGGGGGGGGAGTATGTAGTGTGTGGTGCTTGGTGTACAAAGTGTAGAAAAGTAATAGAGAAAAAAAAAGCTGTGGCCAAAAAAAAAAAAGGGGTGGCAAACGCAGCTCCCTGAACCCCTAATAGGACCCTGGGTAACGGATCAGACCCTAATAGGACCCTGGGGGACCTATTAGGGGGTCAGGAGGGGGGGATTTTTTTTTTTCATTTAAAAAAAAAAAAACTGCGCCGAAAACAAAAAAAGGGGTGGCACACGCAGCTCCCTGAACTCCTAATAGGACCAGGGGTCAGGGATCAGACCCTAATAGGACCCTGGGGGACCTATTGGGGGGGAGGGGGGGTACTTTTTTTTTTTTACTCCGGAGCTCTGAGGGGGGATCAACGGTCCTCTTCCTGCTGCTGCACCCGCTGACTGAACCAAAACAGCGGGTCCAGCAGCGGGAAGGAGCCGTTAACCCCTCCTCTGCCGCTCTGCTATTGGCTGGACGATCGCCAGCCAATAGCAGCGTTGCTGGGGCGGTGACAGTATTGTCACTGCTCCCCAGCAACGGTAGGTGATTAGCGGTGTAATTGTACACCGCCGATCATCATTTATTTCCAGGTCATCGGGTCACAAGTGACCCGAATGACCTGAATCGCTGAAGATCGCTTGCGTGATTTCGCAAGCGATCTCCGGCGATCGCCGACATGCGGGGGTCCCGGGACCCCCCTCGGCATTTGCACGGCATGCCTGCTGAAAGATTTCAGCAGACATGCCGTTCCGATCTCTGCCCGGCGAGCGGCAGAGACCGGAAATACAACGGCACGTTCTCTAACGTCCTTGGGCATTAAAGCCCAGGTAGCGGGGACGTTAGAGAACGTCCTATGTCCTTAACAGGTTAAAGGGGTACTCTACTGGAAAACATTTTTTTTTTAAATCAACTGGTGGCAGAAAGTTAAAAAGATTTGTAAATTACTTCCAATAAAAAATCTTAATCCTTCCAGTACTTATCAGCTGCTGTATGCTCCACAAGAAGTTCTTCAATTTTTGAATTTCCTTTCTGTCTGACCACAGTGCTCTCTGCTGACACTTCTGTCCATGTCAGGAACTGTCCATAGCAGGATAGGTTTTCTATGGGGATTTGCTCCTACTCTGGACAGTTCCTAAAATGGACAGAGGTGTCAGCAGAGTGCAGTGTGGTCAGGCAGAAAGGAAATTCAAAAATAATTTTTAATAGAAGTCATTTTCAAATCTGTTTAACTTTCTGGCTCCAGTTTATTTAAACCAAAATGTTTTCCACTGGAGTATCCCTTTAAGGGGAGCAAGAATGTTAGATGGAGGGCCAAAGTGAAGGATACTGCACTAATAGATGTTATTGACACAAAACTATATTAAAAAAAATGGAAGGAATATGTAAAAATGGCTGTAATTTCTACACAGTGAATGCACTGTGTGAACTCAAGCTGAAAGCCTACACTTATTATAACATATTAAAGGGGTACTCCTCTGTTCCGAACGCTGGAGCCGGGAGCTCGTGATGTCATGTCATTCAAGCCCCCTCAATGCAAGTCTATGGGAGGGGGCGTGACTGCCGTCACGCCCCCTCCCATAGACTTGCATTGAGGGGGCGGGCTAGGACGTCACGAGCTCCCAGCACCGGCTCCAGCGTTCGTAACAGTTTGTTCCAAATGCTGAACAGCAGAGTACCCCTTTAAAGGCTTTGTTTCAAATCTATTTTGGTGGTGTACAAAAGCTTAAATATGGAAAATGTCTTACTAGACAGATACTTGTACTTGGTTATTTTGAACCCTTCTATAGCATTAAATTATTAGAAAAAGTGTTATGTCTTTGGCCAACAAGATGCCGTAAGGATAAGATAAGCTTTTTTTTTGCTTGTTTTTAATATGCCTTCTTCCTAAAGCTGCCCATACACTTCTGATAGTGTTGGCCAAATGCTCATTTAACCAACAGCTAGTCCTGCTAACCACACATGCTCACTCGTTTTGACTTGTTTGAATGCATATATTCTAAATGGAAAAAGGAGAGCAAAGCTTCGGACAGCCCCCTTGGTTATCTTTTTTGCAAATAAAAGGGACACAGAAAGAGGTGAAACCTGACCATTACCAGGAGAAGAATTGTGAAAATAACTAGTGAAGGCAATAACACAGAGGGCTGCATAGATGACTATTACCAGCATGTCCTGCCCATGAAAACTAAAATGATGCAAATGACAGCACTAAGGCGAAAAGTAAGGAAGGACTGCTTAAAGGGGTTATCCAGGAAAAAAAATAAAATTATATATTAACTGGCTCCAGAAAGTTAAACAGATTTGTAAATTACTTCTATTAAAAAATCTTAATCCTTTCAGTACTTATGAGCTTCTGAAGTTAAGGTTGTTCTTTTCTGTCTAAGTGCTCTCTGAATGACACGTGTCTCCGGAACCGCCCAGTTTAGAAGCAAATCCCCATAGCAAACCTCTTCTAAACTGGGCGGTTCCCGAGACAGGTGTCATCAGAGAACACTTAGACAGAAAAGAACAGCTCATAAGTACTGAAAGGATTAAGATTTTTTAATAGAAGTAATTTACAAATCTGTTTAACTTTCTGGAGCCAGTTGATATATAAAAAGTTTTTTTCTAGATAACCCCTTTAACTCAGTGTTTAGTGATAATATAGATGTGGTTTACACCATACTCTCCTAGTCCAGGTTGCAGATACATGCATTTCCTTTCCATGTTGGGGAAATTAAATCCATTACTGATCACCAGCTTTCTAGTGTGAGGACCAACCCTGCCGAACAGCTCCCCATAACTCCGCACCCTGGACCGCTGTGAAAGTGACGTTGGGGAACAATCAGTTAGGGTTATGATCTGGGCTCGAGTCCTGCAGGAACGCATGGGAAAGGAGTTCCTGTACTTTTTCCACAGCAGGAACACCGTTCCTATAGCAGGACCAGACCTTGAGTGGAGTTCCCACACTTTTTTTCCCAGGACTAACCCCTGGTTATGATGACTGAAATCTCAGATATTAAATGGATTTAAGCTTTAAAAGTGGAACACTAAAGGCTCATGCATAGAGCTGTGCCATGTGTGGGGGCCCAGCCTGGTATATAGTGCAGAGCTGTAGGTGCTCTTTAACACCATATACACCATAATAAAAAAAAGCATTTACCATAAGCTTTTCTGTAAGGCTGCGTTCACATCACGATTTCTCCATCCGCCTTGAGTACACGATTTTATAACTTTATATACGATTTCATACTATTTTAAGTCTGATCCATTGACCTCCATTAAAAAATTGGATCCATTACACACATCCGATTTGATCCGCATATGATTTTACACAAATTTTGTTCGGGTCTGAAATTGGGTTTGACCACGAGCAAATCGGATGTGTGAAATGGATCCGATTTTTTAATGGAGGTCAACGGATCCGACTTTATATAAGATTTCATACGATTTTAAATTATAAAATCGTGTACTCAAGTCGTATGGAGAAATCGTAATGTGAACGCAGCCTAAACTGTTATAAATGTTAAGAACATCAAAACTGGAGTAAAACCATATCTTACCGCATCACCTTTATAATGGAAAAAACACATAGTGAGGGATCCTATACAAAGAATTAAAATGGAGTCCCCGAGAAATTGTTAGGATCGCACTGATCAGATTTCTTTTTTTTACATCTTTTGTGAAAAGTGAAGTGTAAAAGCCTGTCTTTGACATGCAGGAAAACTTTTGATGTGGCTTGTAATATTCCACTGCGGCTGGGTTCACGTGTAGTATTTTGGTCAGTACTGCGGCATTGTACAGCGGAGCACTGGGATTCTGCTGCACAGGAATTTCCGAACGAAAGCGGAATGCTGGTTGAAAATTTCATATTGTGAACCTAGCCTAAGACTGCATTTCCACTTGGTAGTTTTTTTGGAGAACTTTCACTGTAGTTTTTGGGCCAGAGTCAGAAGTGTATTTAAAAGGAATATGAAATATAAAGGAAGGACTTACACTTTTTCTTCCCGCTGGATCCATTCTGGCTTTGGTTCAAAACCAGCTTTATGGAAAGATTTTCATTTTTTTTACTGTGTTTTTGACCCACCCCTGGTTTTGGCTAAAAATGGTAACTGACCAAAATAGTACATGTGAACACAACCTCAGGTCTCATCAGTTTTTTATTTTGAAAGTCTGGCAAAAAAAAATAAAACAAAAATCACTAGTAGAGTGCATGGTCTTATAAACCTGATGGGTGCACCATGAGGAATTCTGTTGCAGTATATGTTCGCATAGCAAAGTGGATGCTATTTAAGTAAATCTTTGCCACATAATGTGGAAATTTGCTGCTGTATATAGTCCTGTAGTACAGATTTTAACATCCACAGCATGTCCGTTTGGGGTTTTGTTGTAGATTTTCCACTATTCAATAGGGAATTTAGAATCCTTAAAGGAGTAATCCAGCATAAGAAGAAACAAATTGCTGTTCCATTGAACTGGATGGAGGTGAGTTGTAATACCACTCACAACCTGAGGATAGAGTGGTACTGTTTTTGGAAGAAGGTCGCTAAGTTTTTTTTTTTTTAGTTTATTTGTTTTCTTTTTCTTCGGAGCACAATGGTTGCGTGAACGAGCCCTTAAAAGGGGTTGTCCAGGGCATGATGTCAGCCTAGGTCTACCAAAGGATTGTCTAGTCTTCTGCACCAGTTTGTCAATTCAAAATCTCAACTGTTTATTGTTATTTAATATATAGGATGACGTACTCAGAAGCCGGGAAAGTGTTATATGGACCTTCAATGGCATCCAACTGCATCAACAGGGGAAAGACCCATTGTAGGGATCAGGTTGCAGTATACAGGTCACACTTTTATTTATATTCAACAATCCATTTTCAGAAGTGGAACTGCTCAGCTACTTTCACATTCTAAACTTGCTCTTGGTAAAATAAAGAAAACCCTCATACTAGTCAAACCAGACTCTCCTCCATAAGGAAGCTTCACCGATAGTGGCTTCAGGGCTCTTATTAGTCTAGAAAAGGGTGCTGGAGATAGAGATGGCTACATGTTATCCATTATCCAAAGAAAAGGGGATTACATGTCTGATGGCAGGGGTCTGGCCACTGGTACAGAAGCCTGAGGCTTTCATGTTCGTGACATTACGCCCCCTCAATTCACTATAGGAGGGGGTGTGACGGATAGTACATAGCCATCAAGTTTCCTCCCATAGACAAGAATGGATGGGGTGTGACAGATGTGGTCGCCCGTCATCTGGCACGGAGCGGAGTTCGTTCCATGGAGCGGATGACTGCGGTGCCTCTCCGGAGATCACCGGTGGTCCCAGCAGTGAAACACCCTGCCTCGCACCGCACGATCAGACATCGTATCCCCTATTCAAAGGATGTGGGATAAGATGTCTTGGGGCAGAGTATCCCTCTAATTGTTATGCTGTGGAGTAAGTGAGGATCTCTGACAAAATCTGCACCTGTGAATTTTTTACTCCCATTTTTTACAGAACATCTGTAGCAATAAATTCCCAAGACTTTGGTGTGGATTTACAGCTGCAGACTTGTGGCTTGCTGCAGAATTTTTTCACAGCAATTTGCATGGCTATGTTAGACTTTACTGTTAATGTGTTTTAAGCATTTTCTACAAACATTATCTAAAACCTTCAAATTTCTCTTCTATGTTTATCATGGATCTTTGCTTTTTTCAATATTAAAAATGATGCAGGCTAATATTTGGTTGGGTCTAAATGTTTGTCTTGTCTGAGAAATGTTATGTGTTCATATCAACCAGCAGATGTGTTCAGCTAAATAAACTTTATCTAATTTTAAGTCACTTTGTGTTTTTATTATCCGTGTTCCAATAGTAAGTGAAAAGGCACTCTACTAAAGCTGGCCATACACTAAAGAGAAATGTGTACTAAACCTGTACAGTACTTTTCATGAAGACCGGACAACCATGTAATGTGTATAAGGGCCTTTTGACTCTCCCCGACAGCAGATGCTGGGGAAACAAGGATCAGACAGTCGGCTTTTAACTGCCCAATCCTTTCCTTCTCAGTAACATAAGTCACAGGCAGAAGCCACCAGTGATGGCAGGTTCCCTTTAAAGGGGTACTCCACTCATAGGCATCTTATCCCCTATCCAAAGGATAGGACATAAAATGTCTGATCGTGGGGGTCACGCTGCTGGGGCCCCCGCGATCTCCTTGCTGCACCATTCATTTAGTGCATCGGGTGCAGCGGTGGAGGCTCGTGATGCCCCTCCCATACACTTGCATTGAGGGGGCATCGCTGTGACATCACGAGGGGGCGTGGTTGTGACATCACAAGCCTCCGGCTCTGCATCGCCAGTTATCCAGCATGGAGAGAAGTTCGCTCCATGAACCAGATGACTGGAGTGCCGCAGCCGAGATCGCGGGGGTCCCCAGTGGCGGGATCCCCGCAATCAGACATCTTATAAGATATGATGTCTAGGGGCGGAGTACCCATTTAAGGAGCCACAGCACTTATTACCCTGAAGATCAGGGAAGTTCCCTTAAGTTGGACCCTCACTAATAATAAATTGAATTTCTAGGACATGCCATCTCATCTTTATCATGGGAATGCTACTTTATAATACTGCCTGTCTTTAAAGATGATCAGGATATGTATTCATTGGCATTTGGGCACTGTATTGAGAGGGAGAAACTTCATAAATACAATATTTTATTCTGTTTTACAATAGGTTGGGAATATTCCGCATACATTGTACAAGACAGAATTTGTGATGACTCCATGATATAGTTCACATTTCTTCTATCGTGGGATAAACAAGCTTGAGCATTATCTATGCTGGGAAGTCTTGGCTTGACGCGTATTGGCAGCAAACAAAACGTGTATTTTAATAAATTAGGAAAGGTCACGTATGGGCATGGCTAGCCTCCAGCTTCCGGCAACGTAAACTAGCTCCAAGAAAGTGACCTTTTCTAGTAGCTCTCATATTTAGAAGATCTTTCATAAACACCCACACAGCTACTATTAGGAGCACAGTATGCGGCTTTGTAAGTATGGGGCATTAGTTGGGTATGAACAAATGCCATTTTTTACAATAAAATTGTGTTGGTTTTTTTCATGATTGCATTTCCAGCAAGTCTATGTTCTGTGTTGATTCCGGGATTACGTCTTCTTTTTTCTATCCACATTACAATGACACACTTGTTATTAGAGAGAATTTTACAAAAAGTTCTATAGGCCTTATTTAGCAGAAATGTATGACTAGAAATAGTAATGAATAAATAAAAGGCCATTTTATGGCTGTGTTTTATATGGAGCCATAGCAGGGCTGCCATAGAGATACACATGACCTCTACTGTATCTTTTGATGTCTTTGTATTACATGTCCGACATAAAAACAATGTAGCACGTAGGGCTGGTCGGTATACCAGTTCATACCAAATACCGAAATATTTGGACTGAACGATATGAATTTTTCCCATACCACAATACCGGTTGGGCCCCTCCCCCTCGGGAATGAATTGTCAGCCCAGCGCTGCGCTGTCCCCAATGAATTATCAGCCCAGCGGGGTACTACTCACATATGTCACCCGCAAGCACTGCCCTCCTCCTCTTTGTTGCGGGCCGCTGGCGCTGGAACTCTATACTGTACGCCAGTGGTCTTCAACCTGCGGACCTCCAGTTGTTGCAAAACTACAACTGGCATGCTGGGAGTTGTAGTTTTGAAACAGCTGGAGGTCTGCAGGTTTGACACCACTGCTGTACGCTGTATCCCTATGCCCGGGCTGCAAAAGATAAACAAAATAAACTTTAACTTACCTACGTCGGCCTTATGCTGGGGACGGGAACTTCGGACAGCCGTCAGCCTATCACCGGCCGGAGCAATGTCCCGTCCCGGCCAGTGATGGGCTGAGCCCACTGTCATGTAAGGAGCTCTGGCCGGCTTCTTACATGACAGTGCGTTTAACCTATCACTGGCCGGGAAGGGACATCGCTGTGGCCGGTGATAGGCTGACGGCTGTCCGAAGTTCCAGTCCCAAGGAACAGCCTGAGGCCGACGTAGGTAGGTTAAAGTTTATTTTCTTTATCTTTCGCATCCCGGGCATAGGGATACAGCGTACAGCAGTGGTCTCCAACCTGCGGACCTCCAGCTGTGGCAAAGCTACAACTCCCAGCATGCCCGGACAGCCGTTGGCTGTCCGGGCATGTTGGGAGTTGTAGTTTTGCAACAGCTGGAGGTCCGCAGGTTGGAGACCACTGGTGTACAGTATAGAGTTCTATCGCCGGCGGCACCCAACAAAGAGGTGGAGGGCAGTGCTTGTGGGTGACACATGTGTGTAGTAACCCGCTGGGCTGATAATTGGGGGGGGAGCAGAAAAGCGCTGGCGGGTAACATGATTTGGTGGGGGGAGCAGAACAGCGCTCGCGGCTCACATGATGGGGGGGAGGTGAAAGAAATACCGTTATATACCGTGGAACCGCCATAAGTTGCAAAAATACCGTGATACACATATTTGGTCATACCGCCCAGCTCTAGTAGCACGTAACTAACTTCATACCCTGTGGGGGAGATTTATCAAAACCTGTCCAGAGGAAAAGTTGCTGAGTTGCCCATAGCAACCAATCAGATCGCTTCTTTCATTTTTGAAGAGGCCTCTGGAAAATGAAAGAAGCGATCTGATTGGTTGCTATGGGCAACTCAGCAACTTTTCCTCTGCACAGGTTTTGATAAATCTCCCCCTGTATGTACAGAGGTATTGTCCCATAGAAGTACTGCCAATAGGGAAGATTGTCCCTGAACACACATAGTCCGACAGAGCCTAACAGCGGTGCACTGGACTTCACATAACAGGAGCTGTACAGGTTCTGCAGCAGTACGTATGCACCCTAACTGCACTTAAAATAGAGACTCTTCATAACTTTATTTATTTTTGGGGGCTATATTGTACAATGGGCTATATTTGTTAGATCAAACCTGCCAATAACAAATCTGCTATACACAATGGTTCATTTGTTAACTTGCTCTTGAGTGTTGATGGATGCCAATGGTGCCAGTGTGTGCCAACAATTCCACATCAGCCCAAAACCTCATGACTTGTCAAACCTTATCCTATTCTATTTGCCTTGCACAGCTTATGCTATATACAATGATAAAGGTCACAACTTAAAGGGGTACTCCGGTGGACATCATCAACTGGTGCCAGAAAGTTAAACAGATTTGTAAATTACTTCTATTAAAAAATCTTTACCCTTCCAATACTTTTTAGCAGCTGTATGCTACAGAGGAAATTCTTTTCTTTTTGAATCTCTTTTTGTCTTACTGACACCTGATACCCATATCAGGAAATCCCATAGCAAACCTATGCTACTCTGGACAGTACCTGACACGGACAGAGGTGTCAACAGAGAGCACTTTGGACAAGACAAAAATGAAATTCTAAAAGAAAAGAATTTCCTCTGTAGCATACAGCTGCTAAAAAGTACTGGAAGGGTAAAGATTTTTTTTTATAGAAGTAATTTACAAATCTGTTGATTTAAAAAAAAAAAAATTCCATTGGAGTACCCCTTTAAAGGGTACTACACTGCCCCAGTGTTTGGAACATTTTGTTCCAAACACTGGTTGTGGGCTGCAGGGGGTTGTGACGTCATGCCCCCTCAATGCAAGTCTATGGGAGGGGGCGTGGTGGCTCTGTCCAGAGCAAAAGAGGTTTGCTATGGGGATTTGTACAGACCTCAGGTTGTCTATTTAGGGGCAATGTTAAAGTGGGGTACGTGCCTATAGGAAATAAATTCTGTGCCATAACCTTAAAGGGGTTATCCAGGAAAAACTTTTTTATATATATAATCAACTGGCTCCAGGAAGTTAAACATTTGTAAATTACTTCTATTAAATAATCTTAATCCTTTCAGTATTTATGAGCTGCTGAAGTTGAGTTGTTCTTTTTTCGTCTAAGTGCTCTCTGATGACACCTGTCTCAGGAACTGTCCAGAGTAGAAACAAATCCCCATAGCAAACCTCTTCTACTCTGTGCAGTTCCCGAGACTAGCAGAGATATCAGCAGAGAGCACCGTTGCCAGACAGAAAAGAACAACTCGACTTCAGCAGCTGATAATTATTGGAAGGATTAAGTTTTTTTTTAATAGAAGTAATTTACAAATCTGTTTAACTTTCTAGCGCCAGTTGAGAGATTAAAAAAAAAAAAGTTTCTTTTTCCTGTAATACCCCTTTAACTTTGTCGTGGTGGTTAGTAACTCACTGGGAAAGCAGCCTGTGGCTTCACCATTCTGGAGTTGTTTTTTCTAAAAATAAGTGAGCGCACTTTTCCCCCCCCCAAAATTATAATCTAAAAGTAATACTAACATAGAACAGTACCTTGTTTTCTTACTTATTTTTTCCCCATTTACCCCTAACTCAATCCCTGGTCCTTTTAAAACCTAATATTTAATTGGCGGTAAATACAGACCAAGCCAACACATTTTCAGTGCTATCCTGCACCCTTTATCACGATTAAGGGACCAGTATAGCACCAGAAACATGTCCACTTGGGAAGGGGTGTAAGTATTTATATGTTTTGTACAGTCTGTTTTTACTGCTTCGAAATAAAGGTCTATTTGTTCACACATCAACGCTGGACATTCTTGGATTACAACCTTGACTATCACTATGCGGACGTGAGAACCATGCGAGGTCAGTGTGAAGACCACTGGGGCTAGTGAGAGAGACTTTGGATCGCTTGAGCTCCATTATAAGCCTGCCAGGGAGTAAAGAATGCTACCGTGCCCTTTTCTAGAGACCAAAACCTGTGACACGTCTGTTACCTCCATGTTGTCATCATAGGCGTGCGCAGCTTATTGTATTAGGGTGTGCACCCTAAAGCACAAACTCACACACACAAATACACTCTTGCTTGCATGCACACAGACCTGCACTCATATAGGTACAGTATAAGTCCCTGCACATTAGGTTGGCAGTATAGTTCCCCCCAAAATAGGATGGCTGTACAGTTCCCCCACATTAGGTGCAGTATACAGGGTGGGCCATTTATATGGATACACCTTAATAAAATGGGAATGGTTGGTGATATTAACTTCCTGTTTGTGGCACATTAGTATATGTGAGGGGGGAAACTTATCAAGATGAGTGGTGACCATGGCGGCCATTTTGAAGTCGGTCATTTTGAATCCAACTTTTGTTTTTTCAATAGGAAGAGGGTCATGTGACTCATCAAACTTATTGGGAATTTCACAAGAAAAACAATGATGTGCTTGGTTTTAACGTAACTTTATTCTTTCATGAGTTAATTACAAGTTTCTGACCACTTATAAAATGTGTTCAATGTGCTGCCCATTGTGTTGGATTGTCAATGCAACCCTCTTCTCCCACTCTTCACACACTGATAGCAACACCGCAGGAGAAATGCTAGCACAGGCTTCCAGTATCCGTAGTTTCAGGTGCTGCAGAATGGGCTAAACAAAATTGGAACAGGACCCTCAGTTTACACGGAAGAATTTGTTCAGTGATGAGGCAAACTTTTATGTGAATGGTGAAGTTAACAAACAAAACCACCGCTATTGGTCTGACACTAACCCACATTGGATAGATCCCTCAGAGACTGTTGGAACACAAAAATTGACGGTATGGTGTGGTATATGGGGTACAAAGATAGTGGGGACATTCTTCATCAATGGAAACCTCAAGGCCACTGGATATGTGAAATTGCTACATGATGATGTGTTCCCCTCTTTATACACTGAAGCTGGCACGTTCCCTGAGTTTTTCCAGCAAGATGGTGCACCACCACATTATGGGAGTCAGGTCCGAGCATTCCTAGAACATTTTCCTGGAAAGTGAATTGGTCGTCGTGGGCCAGTTGAATGGCCCCCAAGGTCTCCCGATCTGACCCCCTTAGACTTTCATCTTTGGGGTCATCTGAAGGCAATTGTCCATGCTGTGAAGATACGAGATGTGCAGCACCTGAAACTATGGATACTGGAAGCCTGTGCTAGCAACACCGCAGGAGAAATGCTGTCAGTGTGTGAAGAGTTGGAGAAGAGGGTTGCATTGACAATCCAACACAATGAACAGCACATTGAACACATTTTATAAGTGGTCAGAAACGTGTAAATAACTCATGAAAGAATAAAGTTACGTTAAAACCAAGCACATCATTGTTTTTCTTGTGAAATTCCCAACAAGTTTGATGTGTCACATGACCCTCTTCCTATTGAAAAAACAAAAGTTGCATTCAAAATGGCCAACTTCAAAATGGCCGCCATGGTCACCACCCATCTTGAAAAGTTCACCCCCCCCCCCCCACATATACTAATGTGCCACAAACAGGAAGTTAATATCACCAACCATTCCCATTTTATTAAGGTGTATCCATATAAATGGCCCACCCTGTAGTTCCCCCACATTAGGTGCAGCATAGTTCCCCACATTATGTGCAGTATAGCTCCCCACATTAGGTGTGCAGTACAGTTCCCCCACATTAGGTGCAGTATAGTTCCCCCACAGACATACAGCCTTCAGACATATACAGTGTATGGTTGAAGGCTGTATGCCTGTGTACTGCCTCACTTCAGTGTTCTGAACACCACTCCTCCAGTGGAGGACTGGTGGTCGGAACACTGAAGATGACGTACAACATACAGGTAACTTACCATGCGTGTGCGCGCGTCCTCCTCCTCGCTGCTCCGCTCCACTCTGCTGTTGCTATGGGCGCACACACGGGACATCAGTGACTTTCCTGCATGCGCTACTTCCCGGCGTGCGCTACTTCCCGGCGGCCCCTGCGTTTTTAAAGTTAATGCGGGGCCGCAGAAAGGTAACGAGACATCCTTCTGTCCCTGAAAAGATCTTTCGGGACACAGATATGTCCAGAATGTGATGGACATTCACATGCAGGCTGCTCAGCGTACTGGACAAACACAGAAGCAGAAGACACAGAGAAAACAATGGGAAACAAAGACAAGAAAGTTATCTCCCACCCCCCAACAAGACTTCCATAGGGGTCCTCTGCAAATATATGGAAGGTTTGCCTTCCATATCAATCCATTGTCCCCATATAAGCTCAAATTCTTTGCATGGCTTTCCGTTTAAGATAAACACCCTTCTCTAACCTAACAATATGGTTTCATTTCGTGATGAGCTCGGATATAGTAGGCGGAGAGGCTCTCAGCCAATGTTGCGCAATCAGCTTATGAGCCTGATACAAGATTCTACTGGTACCAATATACAAACCCCCATCTTCATCCAAACCATCTATGTATCCTTAATACACGACAAGGCGGACAAATGGAACAGACAACCAAATACTCTCCGTATCAACTGTCCCACATCAGCCCAAAACTACGTAAGAGAAGTACAGTCCCACATCATATGACGCAAATGGGCATCAGACTGAGAGCATCTGGGGCAGCAGGAATCTGGGCGCACACCAATTCTATGTAAAAATACGGGGGTACGATACACCCGATATATCAAGAGAATTTGGGACACGCGGTGAGCCTCTGACACAGCAAGACGCTGGTCATAGTCAAGATCTGCACCCATTGTTCATCTGACAGGGGACCCACATCCGCCTCCCATTTTTCCTTAACATGTAGGGGATAAGCCTCATGGTAAGAAAACAACAGTTCCCTATATAACACTGATATCACTCCTTTAGTAGAGACCCGAGTGAATAAGTAATTCACTACCATTGAGGAGCAGACAGTCAAGTCACCCGCTCGTGATTACACATCCAGTGCATTTCGTAGCTGCTGGTAATGGAAGAAGAAAGAATGTGGTAGATTAAATTCCTCCTGCAAATGACTTCAGCGTCGGCCATCATACAACTGGGAGAGATACAATATCCCATAGGAGAGCCATAGAGCAATATCAGGCAGGGAGTTCAATTCAGGAAGGGTTATAACACAACAGCGAGTATGTCACATACAAATCTGTTTATTTTTAAAATCAACTGGTGCCAGAAAGTTAAAGTTTTCCACGGGAGTACCCCTTTAATCCTGATAAAGTTTGTCTATTGAAGCCAGAGGTGCTAGAAGTCTGTGGAATACATTTGGGAAGTGCAATTGTATTTGGTAATAAGATGTAAAGTGTCATTCTTAGTGCGGGATCTGAAGTGTTTTGTGTGATATTAGTCATATGAGCATTGTACAGTAAATAGATGGAATATTATTAAATGGAGGATGCTGAATAGGCCTTTGTTATAGTCCCACGTCAGAGAGGCTCATAGGGATTTTTAGCATGTACAGAGGCCGCGTGAATGAAGGTTTTGTTGGGAATGTTATAAATAAACTAGCTAAAAGAAATGCTGAATTTGTGAGCAGTTATAAATAGATCTGGGATTGTTTCCTCTCAATCGGCCTTTGAGAATTGTTCTAAAGACTCATTTTTATGTCCTTTTTGCTAACTCTGTATTATGAAGATTGAAGTGCCCTGCAGAGTTCAAAAGTGTGCGGCAATATTAACCCGAAATACGATTACTATGGCAGTACTGCATCCAGCACCAAATACATGAAGAGTGAATAGAATTTGGGAAAGATGGGGGGGAGGGGGCAATTTCATACACCTGTCTTAGGGTGCGCAAATCTCGTTTAATCTCTGCTCGCGAGATTCAGCGAGCCGAGATTTAGCCAGGCAGCAGCCGCCAAATTCTTCTGCGGTAGGACCGCACAGCATTGCTCTGTCGCCATTGACTGCTATGCAGAGCTCACAGAATTCCACTCAAAGAATGAACATGTTCATTCCGCCACTGAAATAGCTCAGTGTGAAAGGGTCTCGCGGAAGACCCAGTCATACTGAGGTTAAAGTTCACTGCGCATAATTTTGCCCGCAGAATTCTGTGGGAATTTGTGTGAACACACCTTAACCAGAACAAGTCTTAATAACATAAAGTGCACCTGTCACCAACAAAAACTTTTTTATATTATGTAGATAATACCATTATATGTATATTTGTAATATACATTGGTTAAAAAATGTGTATATTTTTGGGTGAAAAAATGCTGTCCCTGCAGCTATTGTCTGTTTGCGCCTATGAGGAGTCCAAATACAGGAAGTGAGGGCAGGAGAAGCAGGGCTCTGTGCAGACTCCTGGCTTGTCAATCATCCTGCTGTGTGAGCTGGGGGCGTGTCACAGAGCTTCACTGCACAGAGCCCTGCATGTCCCACACACTTCCTGTATTTGGACTCCTTGTAGAGACACACAAACAATCGCTTTAGGGACAAAAAATATACACATTTTTAAACCAATGTATAATACAAATATATAATACAATATAATACACATATAATGGTATTATCTACATTATATTAAAAAAAATTGTTGACGACAGGTGCACTTTAAAGCATCTTCTTTTCACTCTCTGTGTTGCAAGACTGTGACATCAATATTCTTTTTCAATTTCTGGCCTAAGTTATATTGATTCTGCCAGGCGTTCTTTTCTAAAATGTGGCATAGGCGATATAAAAAGGAGGACATTTGCTATTTTATTGAGCAAAATTCAGCTTATGCATAAATGTGACATTTAAAAGCCAGAAAACTGCCATTCAAGGGTCATAAATTCCCTCCTAGGGTGTTTAGAGCCTGGCGCATGTGTGGTGTATACAGTGCAGTCTTTGGTGATACAATGCCAATACCAATACCAATGGGCAGTTGTGTATAATGGGCTCAGTCTCTGATGTCAAGTAAAATATTTTTGTGGCGATACTTTTTGATGAAACGCTTAATATCTGAGATTCAGTGGTATAGACTATGCATTTAGAAACTTTTCAGACCCTTTCACTTATTCACATTTTGTTATGTTTCGACCATGTGCCTACATAAATTTTTCCCCATCATTCTACATTCAGTGCCTCATAATGACAAAGAGAAAACAGAATGTTAAAAAACTTTGAAGTTTTTCCTTTTCAATATATTAGCAATCTTGCATTCAGACCATTTACTCAGGACATAGTTAAAGCACCTTTGGTAGAGATTACAGCCTCCACAGTCTTCTGGGGACGATACCATAAGGTTTATACACAGGGCCGGTTTTAGGCTTAGCGTGGCCCCCAAAATCAAAAGTGGGGCCCCAAAAGTCATAATAGTGCACTAACCAGATTTGCACATTTTTGGTAACTTCAGATACCATAAAAAAAATATCTAAAAAGCACTTGAAAAGTCCCATCAAAACAAAAATACAAATCACAGCACAAAAAATGACCCTCATACATCCCCATATACAGAAAAATAAAAGAGTTATAGGGATCAGAATAGTACAATTTTAAGCTTACTCATTTTTGTACAAAAACTATACAAATTGGATATTGTTGTAACCGTATGGACCTACAAAATAGAGATAGAGCAATGTCCAGCACAAATTCCGGGCTATATTAAAGACACCGGACACATTTTGACTATGTGCGAGGATATAACCTGGCAAGATAACTACATATGGATAACTGCTGATGTCACCTCCCTTTATTCAGTTATACCTCACACACTAGTCAGACCAGCATTGGACTGGTTTTTGAAAACATACTCGCAGTATTCGGCTGATTTATGCGAATATGTTATCTTAGTAGTAGAGTTTTTACTAACACATCATTTTTTCAAATTTGACCAACATTTTTTTCTACAAACGACTGGAGCGTCGATGGGGGCGAAGTTCTCCCCCTCTCTCGCCAACATTTACATGTGTTGGTGGGAGAGGGAGACTATCTTCGCCCCCAGCATTCCTTACTCTTCATCTATTTTATTTTACGGCCGCTACATTTACGACCTCATATTTATATGGGATTCGGATGTGGCGGCCGTGGAACTATTTTCAGATTATTTAAATGATAACGCTCTCAACCTAAAATTTATTGTGTCATCTTATGTCCCCACTGTCTCCTTCCTGGACCTGTATTTGACTGGTGATATTATTACCGGAAAGATTGTGACGTCCACATATAGAAAGGAGACCAATGTGAATTCCATTCTACGAGCCGATTCGTGTCATCCCGCCCACGTGACCAAAAATTTACCCGTGGGGGAGATGATACGTACCAGACGTAATTGTTCTAGACAGGAGGACTTTGATCGTGAGATCGGAGTTATCTCATCCCGTTTGAGATCAAGGGGCTACCACGATCGACACATTCAACGGGCGATAAATATTGCCCGCGACCGTGATCGTCCAAAACTTCTGTCTGGTGGGAGGAGATTGTCTTGTCCCACCAGCGATGACGATGTGGTGATACAAAGACATCACCCAATTACATTTGTGACCCAATATAGTGATGACTTTCATGCTATCCGCAATATAGTGCAGAAATACATTCCCATAATCTCAGGTGATCCGTCTTTTTCCGAAATATTCAGTGGTGGGTTCAGATGTATATCTAAGAAAGCCAAAACCATATCTATCAAAGTGTCTCCTAGTCTCTTTTTGAATACTAGGAGTCACAAGACCAATTGGTTGCGACACCAGGGCTCGTTCAGATGTGGTCATGGCAGGTGCACCTGCTGTTCTGTTATGCTCAACAGCACGAGCTTTGTGTCAGCATCCAATGGTGAGCAATTTAATATGACACAATTTGTCAATTGCAACACGCACCATGTCGTTTATCTCATCACGTGCCGGGAGTGTAACATCCAATATGTGGGGTGCACGACGGGTGCCCTGAAAGTGAGAATTCGGAGACACCTGTCGGACATCCCCCACTTTAACTCCCGGCACGTATCCATGGTGAGCCGACATTGTGCAGAGAAACATTCTGGGTCAATTCGCAGCCTATATGTTCAGGGCATAGAAAAAGTCACTATGCCTTTGCGCGGCGGAGACCATAGAAAAAAGTTACTTGACCGTGAGGTTTTTTGGATTTTAAAACTTGATACTAGGTCTCCGAGGGGTCTGAACAAAAGGCAGGACACCATGTTATATTATTAGATTTATATATGATGAAGCATAAGTACTGACAGTTCATTTCATTTTTGAACCTGTTACTTGATGTCTTGCCCCTGTTCCTATCCCCCTGTTAAACCTATATGTATAGGGACGTTACAGCTCAGTATACAATATAGTTATCTCAGATGCTCCCTTCTACATATTAGGCTTAATAATTCAGTTCTCTATAGTTTACAGTCCTCTTGTCCTATCAGTTGGTATTTTCCTTAGCTCTATATCTACCACAATATATGTTCTCTATTTCAATATTATAAACGTATCATATCCAATTATATGTGGTTTTGTGATATATAGACTTTGGATTAGTGGCCCTCACCTTTTCCTCCATCATGTTTTTCTATAGAACCTAAATATCTTCCCATGGATTGTCCCACACCCGTTTACACAGATTGTTAGCATCTATATTAAAATTTATATCAGCTTATTAATTTTTCTGCATTTATCTTTTTCGGATGTGGGTTAAATCCATGGGATTAGCTTTTAATCAATTCATAAATTTTTAAGTATTCTTACCAGCCTATTTGCACCAAGTCCCTCCTTTCTTTTAATATATTAACATTACTTATAATGCATTTGGTGACTTGGCCTAATGTCTCAATAATGATGGTATTGGTTCTATACTGTGTCCAGCATTGATAAACTTGAGCACATATAGGGTGTGACTGACAATGTATATTACTGTGTAATTTTAAGTCACTGATTTACTATTATGTTTTCTATACACGTTGGTCATTCTTTATCCCTAGGAATTTTGATTGTATTTTTTTCTGTCTGTGATATCTCACAGTTAGCTTTTATTTGTGATCTGCATTTTTTTATTGTGTTCTTCTTTGTCTAGTGTGAACACAGGCGTCGGTCTGGCCCTTGTGTGTGGCTATGCGCCGCCCCGGCCCACTCAGGTGTTTTCACCTGGTGGGGGCGGGGCGGTGCTGCCCATTATAAGGGCCAGATTGATCCGAGTACACCATGGTATGACTAAGGCGACTAAGGTTGCTGAAACGCGTCACTCTACTCCATGATCCGTGTTGCTGTTTGCTGTGTGTATCTACAATAAATTTCATCTTGCATCGTGCTTTTGTGCTGGACATTGCTCTATTTTTCAATTATCCGTCCTCGTGGTGTCCGCATGAGTCCGCGCACTGAGGCGGCGGTGGATAGCTGGACGATCTTTCAATTCCTACAAAATAGAGATAGTGTGTCATTTTTACCAAAATGTGCACTGCATAGAAACAGATGCCCCCAACTTTTACAAAATGAGATTGTAATATTAAGGTTCTGAACCTGTGTGTGGTATGACACGGCATGACTGCTAGCCATCTCCACTACAAGCAGCCACTGCTCTTTGTGGCAGAGGGCACTACCACCATGGCGCCTGATCCTAAGATGGTGAGGGTGGTCTGATGGAGTTCCATGCGCCCCAGACAAATTTCCATCCGCTCCTCCCCTTAGGTCTCCAGACATTTCCCAACCGACTCTTCAATATACATTTCTTGCCTCTGCCTCCCCACTGATCCTCCCACCTGCTTCCATCATCCTGTCAGTTTTCTCACTCCCATCATCCTCACACTTAGGCTAGGTTTCCACTTGGTCTTTTTTCTGGCAGTTTTTGGAAAACTGCCAGTGCAGTTTTTGAGCCAAATTCAGAAGTGGATCCATAAGGGAGGAGAAGTATAAGTCCTTCCTTTATATGTCCTATTCCTTTTGAATACATTTCTGGTTTTGGCTCAAAAATTATGAAAGAAGCCTAACCACCCTCTAATCATCCTCCCACTGTCCCCAAACACAGACATATACGCATTTATATCCAAGAGTATACCTTAATAGCAATTACAAACTATACTTATTCTCTCGCTCTCCAGTATAGTTCCCCCACATTAGGTTGTAGTTCCCCCAAATTTAGTTGGCAGTATAGTTCCCCCACATTAGGTTGTAGTTCCCCAACATTTAGTTGGCAGTATAGTTCCCCCACATTAGGTTGTAGTTCCCCCACATTTAGTTGGCAGTATAGTTCCCCCACATTAGGTTGTAGTTCCCCCACATTTAGTTGGCAGTATAGTTCCCCCACATTAGGTTGTAGTTCCCCCAAATTTAGTTGGCAGTATAGTTCCCCCACATTAGGTTGTAGTTCCCCCACATTTAGTTGGCAGTATAGTTCTCCCACATTAGGTTGTAGTTCCCCCACATTTAGTTGGCATTATAGTTCCCCCACATTAGGTTGTAGTTCCCCCACAGACATACAGCCTTCAGCCATATACAGTGTATGGCTGGACGCTGTATGTCTGTGTACTGTCCAACTTCAGTGCTCCGACCACCACTCCTCCGGTTAGGGCTCATGATATACTGCTATGGCCTATAGGGATGGGGGCCCTAGCCAATTGCCCAGTTTGCCCCACCTTAACGCCGGCCCTGTTTATACAAATGGATTTGGAGATTTTCTGCTATTTTTTCTCCAGATACTGAAGCTAAAATCTTCAAGCTCTGTCAGGCTGGATGGGGACAGTCAGTGGACAGACATTTTGAGGTCTCTTCAGGGATGTCCACTGCGGCCGCCATGCTCCCTCCAATAGACTTGCATTGAGGGGGCGTGACATGACAAAATGTTCTGAATGCTGTGGCAGTAGAGTAGCCCTTTAAGGAAGTCGCTTCTGTGTTGTCTTGGCTGTGTGCTTAGGATTATTGGGGGTACATTATCATTGGTTTTATTGTGTAAATTGTCACACAGGTTGTCTCAGATGCTGTTTTGAGACTTTTTTTGTGACTATTGCTTTAGAAGGTTTTTCGAAAAGAACATACTAAGTGGAGATTTCAGCTGATATTGTGCAGTGGTCAGGAATTTATGGCGTGCGACTTTTCAGTTTGTCGCATCGTTTGTTACAACTGCACTAACTGAGGCGCAAATCTACACCAGTCCTGACTCACAAACTGACTGTGGATGGCATTATTAAAAAGTTGCAAAGAACTCACCATACAAAGTTGAGTACTGAAGTAAAAAATGTGACCAGCAACATATTTATCACATGCCCTGCACCATTTAATACATTTTGGTGCAGTTACACCATTTCTACTACATGAATTAGTGGAGTAAAAAGACTTGCACCTACACCACTCATGATGAATACCCCCCCCTCCCCCCCCCCCCCCCATTGTCTTGTTGGAAGTTAACACTTCAGCCCAGTCTGAGATTCTAAGCAATCTTGATCAGGTTTTCTCATTAAAAATATATTTGTACTTGTCTTCATTCAGCTTTTCCTCACCAGTCTCCTTGTCCCTGCCACTTAAAAACACCCCCACAGCATAATGCTGCCCCCCCCCACCATAGGGATGGTATTGGGCAGGTGATGAGCAGTGCCTGGTTTTCTCCAGACATGATGCTTCATGTACTTTATTTTTTGCAAACTCTGTGCAGGTTTTCATGTCTTTTACGTAGGAGAGGCTTCTTTCTGGCCATTCTGCGATAAAGCCTAGATTGGTGTAGGGCTGCCGTGGTGGTGAACTTTCTACACACAGAATCAACTCTTGGTCACTTCTCTTACCAAGGCCTTTCTCCCCCGATTTCTTAGTTTGCTATGCTCTAGGAAGAGTCCAGGTTGTTCCATACATTTAAATGGGCACTCATTTGCAAAAATTTTGATATACATTCATGACCGTAAATGTTGGCACCCCTGCAATTTTTCTTGAAAATTAAGTATTTCTCACAGAAAAGGATTGCAGTAACACAACATGTTACTATACACACGTTTATTTCCTTTGTGTGTAAAATGGGCTGGACAAAATTATTGGCACCCTTAACTTAATATTTGGTTGCACACCCTTTGGAAAAAATAACTGAAATCAGTCTCTTCCTATAACCATCAATAAGCTTCTTAAACCTCTCAGCCGGAATGTTGGACCACTCTTCCTATGCAAACTGCTCCAGGTCTCTCTTATTGGAAGGCGCCTTTTCCCAACAGCAATTTTAAGATCTCTCCACAGGTGTTCAATGGGATTTAGATCTGGACTCATTGCTGCCACTTCAGAACTCTCCAGCGCTTTATTGCCATCCATATCTGGGTGGTTTTTGACATATGTTTAGGGTCATTGTCCTGCTGGAAGACCCAAGATCTCGGACGCAAACCCAGCTGTCTGACACTGGGCTTTACAGTGCGACCCAAAATCCATTGGTAATCCTCAGATTTCATGATGCCTTACACACATTCAAGGCACCCAGTGCCAGAGGCAGCAAAACAACCCCAAAACATCATTGACCTCCACCATATTTCACTGTAGGTACTGTGTTCTTTTCTTTGTAGGCCTCATTCCATTTTCGGTAAACAGTAGAATGATGTGCTTTACCAAAAAGCTCTATCTTGGTCTCATCTGTCCACAAGACGTCTTCCCAGAAGGATTTTGGCTTACTCAAGTTCATTTTGGTAAAATGTAGTCTTGCTTTTTTATGTGTCTGTGTCAGCAGTGGGGTCCTCCGGGGTCTCCTGCCATAGCGTTTCATTTAATTTAAATGTCGATGGATAGTTCACGCTGACACTGATGCTCCCTGAGCCTGCAGAACTGCTTGAATATCTTTGGAACTTGTTTGGGGCTGCGTATCACGCTGTGGACAAAGGCAAATCTAGATCTCTGGAGATGGACTTGTAACCTTGATATTCTTGATATTTTTCCACAATTTTGGTTCTCAAGTCCTCAGACAGTTCTCTTCTCCTCTTTCTGTTGCCCATGCTTAGTGTGGCACACACAGACACACAATGTAAAGACTAAGTGAACTTCTCTCCTTTTATCTGCTTTCAGGTGTGATTTTTTTTTTTTATATTGCCCACACCTGTTACTTGCCCCAGGTGAGTTTAAAGGAGCATCACATGCTTGAAACAATCTTATTTTTCCACAATTTTGAAAGGGTGTTTCCAATAATTTTGTCCAGCACGTTTTTTGGAGTTTGGTGTGACATTATGTCCAATTAGATTTTTTTCCTCTCGTTTTTGGTTTAGTTCCAATACACACAAAGGGAATAAACATGTGTATAGCAAAACATGTGTTACTGCAATCCTTTTCTGTGAGAAATATTTCATTTTCGAGAAAAATTTCAGGGGTTCCAACATTTACAGCCATGGCTGTAAATTAGTGCCACTTTCAATGTGCTTCAGGTGCCTGGAAAAGATGGATATAGTCATAGGAGACCTAAGACTGTCATCCTAGACTTTTTCAGGCAACCGGGCACTTTAAAAGCAGCACTAATGAATGTATAGCCAAAACCGCAGATTTGGGTATAGCCACATTATTGGTAGGTTCACTTAACACTATTTAGTTATCCACTATTAAAAGGTGATTTTATTACTTACCTGCCAGAACTGGGTATTTCCTGTTGGATTTTGTTCTCTAAACTACACATCCCACAGTTCTATGCATGAAAGTTGGAGATCACTTTCCTCCTTCCCACACATCAGCCACCACACCCATTGAAACAGTGTTTTCTAAACAGGGGGCCTACAGCTGTTGCAAAATTGAAGCAGAACAGGCTCCCTCTGATCACCTGACAAGTGATGTCAGGTCTCGACACACTGCAACCTGGGAAATCCAGAGACATGAGTAATTTTGTATGCTGTTAAAAATAAATATTGGGGCGATAATCACAGAAAAATCATGAGACCACCGTCACACACAGGTACAGACACTATATTATGAACTACACTAACTTTACAGCCCCTGTAGCACAGTCATATAAAAAAAAAAAAAAAAAAAAAAAAAAAAAAAACTGGAATACCCCTTTAAGTATCATGATGCAAGGGAATACCTGTACGCACTGAGGCATCTCTCACCCCTTAACAAGTAAACGTTCTGTTTGTATCACTTTATCAGCTACATTTTAATGAATAAAAGAATTAGATCAAATGGTGTTGCTGCTTACTTTCTCTTCCTTGGAATATGAGACTATGACTTGCTATGCGTGTAGCGCCATTAAACAGGCCATATATTGCATGTATCAGGCTCTGTGAACATGATCCACATCTGTGTATGTTGGGTGTGAGTGCCGACCGTTCCTTTCTGTCTACTTATAAAAAATTAAGAAAAAGACCACTAGGGGTTTCCATACCATCCAAAACATAATCCTGTCCAGCTGAAGCACAGGCTAGGACAAAGTCCAGGAAGTGAGGGTGTAACTAGCGATCCTCTATGCTCACTCCTGTCCTATAAGGCTAGGTTCAGACTATGGAATTTCCACCTGCAATTCCGCTTTGAAATTGCAGGCGGAAATTCCGCTTGCTAAAATGTATAGTGTAGTGAATGGGTTTCCATTCACAAATTCACACTTCGGAATTTGTGAACGGAAAATCCGCTTGGAAATTTCTGCCTGAAGAATGGCGTTGCTCTTTCTTCAGGCAGAAATACTCACGGAACACATTGTAGTCTATTGGAGACTGCAGTATCAGCGTGGTCCTAGCGCCGACTGAGGCAGTCAGCGCTGGCCGCACTCGGAATCTCCGGGCGAAAATTTTCTGCCTGGAGATTCTTTAGTCTGAACCTAGCCTAAGACTGCAGCAAGAAAATAGAAAGGAGAGGGTTACAGAGCAGTCTGCAGTGCTTGGATGAAGAGACCCAGCACAGCACAGCAGACTCAGGGAGGAAGTGAATGCATGGTGAGTGAGGGTGGGCTCACTGTTTGCCTCGGACACTTCCCTTCCTGAGCAGTGGATGTCAAAATGAGTGAACAGCAGAACAGACAGATTTGGGAGCCAAAATCCAGAAGCTAAACACATTAAAAAAAGACATGTAAATCATCTAAATGACCTAACAACATATAAGCTTTATTTCCCCTGTGCTAGGACGGGTACGCTTGTGAACAGGGGGGGCAATGCTTCCAGGCCTCCATACACATTCACTTGTGTGTTTGTAGGAAAGTGACCCCCCCCCCCCTCTTTAGTGATCAGCTGGTTGGTCTTTAAGTTCTGACAAAATCTAAATGTTTCCCAAGGAAAGGATCACACAAAAATGACAGGAAAGTAAATATACAATCGTGGTGCGGTTTAAGAGCACTTTATTGTTCTTTAAGGCTACGATTAAGTACAAAACAAACAAAAAAGAAAAAAAGAAAAAAAAAGATGGCCTGCCAAACTTTTTTTTTTC
The DNA here is from genome assembly GCF_029499605.1 of Hyla sarda. Classification (NCBI taxonomy): domain Eukaryota; kingdom Metazoa; phylum Chordata; class Amphibia; order Anura; family Hylidae; genus Hyla; species Hyla sarda. Next base: position 78,982,364 of record NC_079194.1, on the reverse strand, counting down.
TTTTCAGTTACCAGACGAAACAAGGCCAAAACAGAACGCTATATTACAGATTTACACACATGGAAATGTTGAAAAATGTCCTGCGAATTGTTCCATTTTAGGGATGCAGCAGACATTTTTGTGTTCTTTTTGTCTTATCGCTGGTTTTAAGTACACATTGATCTTGGAGCCCAATAGTTTTTTTTGTTTTGTTTTTTACTTTTTGTTACTTGCAATAATGAAAGGAAAAAATATTGTTGATATTCAGGCACCTTAGTGAGGTCAGTGCTTTAGGATCTTTTGTTTTTTATCAAAGATATGAAGGTTGTCTCTACGCAATACGGGAGGCATCAGACGTCCTAGCTCGATTGCTTATAAAATGATATTCTATGGAGGATCTGGACACTGCACTTAGTCGTCCGACATCTGCTGATGCTTCCCAAAAAAAAAAAAAGCCCTCAACTTTTTGGGAAAAAAAAAATAATCTGTGCACACTAGGCGTGTTTTATGAAACACATAGCCTGCAAGGTAGACGTGTATTAGAACCAGCGACATTACACAATACATCACCAAGAGTTAATACCAGACCAGATAGTGCGTAGAGATCTGTGCACGGCCATACAATGCGTTATGGGTTAAACAAACAACACAATAACAAGTTTGTCAGCTGAGTGCTTCTGTTTATTTAAATGTATAGGTTTGACCGCCTGTGCTGCATACAACGCGCCTATCTCAGATAGGGCAACAGAGTCACGTGAGATACGAAAACCCTCCCTCAAATATATATATATATATACACAAATATGAGATTGTTATGATGAGAGTCACATTTTCTGCACGGCTGCAGTGACCAGATTGCCTTTATACCCAGGACATTTACAATTTAAAAAATAAAAAATTTCCAACAAGCCCAAGAGTCGTCTACGGACGTGAAATATGACATTTAGCGATAACGTCCAGGATAACAAACAGCAATGTGTTCACTTGCACAGAGTCCACCTCCGTATCACTCAGTAGACTGGAGCAACAACATGCTAGTGGCTATCCAATATTAATGCAGCGTTTCTAAAGAATACAAGTGTACCTGCACATCACTGTATTACAGACACATCTAAAACAAGGAAAAAAAAAAAAAAAAAAAAAAAGATCAACTTTTTTATTCCAAACAACCAAAAAAAAAAAAAAGAAATAAACAGAACGGTATGATTACATTTAAAGAAAGGGCAAATTAAATAGCTACATATCATTAACAAATTAATTGTTCTTCAAAAAAATACCTACAAATTTTTCTGTACATTCTTTACGCACAGCGTAACGATGGTCTTAAAGTTACCTATTAAAAAAAAAGTGTTCATTTAAGTTTGTGTTTTGTTTTTTTTTTGTTTTTTTTTGCTTTTTCTTTCTACACTGAATGGCAGACGCTAAAGCATTGACTACCAATAACATAGTAGTGAAATGTCTGAATTCGAGATAATATTGAAGGTAAGTCACCAGCCAAGTGACAATATAGTATATAGAATTCAATGGAGCAGCTTGTGACAGGGGGCAAGGGAAGGGGGGCGGGGGGGCAGGGGCGAACATGACCGGGCCCCGCTGACCAACTAAACTTCTCTACTAATAGATTCACTCCCGCGCTGTGAAGATAAACCGTAATAGGTGTATATTTAAAATATAGATATATACTTATATTTGAAAAGTCCTTGTGTGTTCACTGGAAGGCTGGAATGTATGGATGTTAGAGAGGGGGAGAAAAGCTGAGCAAGTTTTTTAGGGGGGGGGGGATTTTGGGTTATTTATTCTTTAGGTTTTGAGCAATATTACACTTTGCAAAATAAAATTTATTCTGTCAAGGAATGTAAATAAGGTGGCCCCAACTTGCACAAAGCTTTATACTCCAAAATATAAATTTATCATCAGGGAAGGATATGGAAGGGGAGAGGGGTTTATAGTCTTATCCGTTTTGGCGGTCAATCTAAAAAGACGTAACACACGAACAGAAGCAACCTTAGCAATGACTTACCAGAGATACACAGCATCCTGTACCACACATTATCAGAATTAATCATTGATTTACCAACGCCTGTCCGGAGGCTCTAGCTGGTTACCGCAAATAAAATATTACACGAGTACAACTGTACCAGCAGTAAGTATGTCAGAGGACTATACTGATAAAAAATAAAACTAAATCTGAGGAGAATAATAAGTATTCTGATCTTGTCTTGAAATTAATAGTTACCAGCTATTTTATCATGAAGAATGCACGCAATGCACTATTACTCTTTCGGACCTCTCTGCCTAAAATAACGTCAGACTCCTGGCGTCGGATTCTCAGAAAACTTGCGGTCCAGGTGCAAAAGATGACAAAAGTCTGATCTATACTTTCTGTTCCAGATCCACCTAAATCTTAAAGGGGTACTCCACCCCTAGACATCTTATCCCCTACCCTCCGCGCTGGAGGGTCTGTGTCCCGACCACGGGAACGGAAGTTCGTGATGTCACGACTCCGCCCCCGTGTGACATCACGCCCCCTCCCATAGACTTGCATTGAGGGGACGGGGCGTGACGTCACACGGGGGCGGAGTCGTGACATCACGAACTTCCGTTCCCGTGGTCGGGACCCAGACCCTATAGAGCTTCCGGACAAGAAACAGGTGGGTGCCGCATGCTATATTGCGGGGGTCCCCAGCGGCAGGACCTCCGCGATCAGACATCTTATCCCCTATAGGGGATAAGATGTCTAGAGGTGGAGTACCCCTTTAAATGATGTCCTCCTGGAAGTTGACCTGTTCTCCTATACCTGGAGCGTGTCGTCATTTTGTGGGCTAAGCCAATATTTAGAAATTTTCGGGGCCATTCATATGGAACTAGAGGCATCTGTTTTGCCCCACAGGGTCCACAGAGGACATTTTGGGAATCTTTTGCTTGCCAAATTCTAAAAGTGTATTGTACAGACCTTTAGTTGGCTATACATGCTCAGTAAAGAGAAGGAGGCAGACCACAACCAGTCACCTCTGGAAGCTGCTTATCTCCTAGTATGACAAAGGACTGGGTCTTCTGAAGTCACATCCACTCCTTCATTTGTCATCGGAAGACCCATATATTGTTGGATCTACTATGTATGGCCATGTTTCCGTTGGTCCAACCCACAAAATGCCTGTATCTACAGGGGACATATATAAATCCATACATCTGTGCAGTTTTCCCTCTGAATTTAAGCATATCACAAGAAGTCTTGATCCTCTCTTAATAGTGCAAATCAGACATGACAGTTCTTTTCAAGTATATACATAAAGAAATAAACCATGGAGTAAAAAGGCACAAAGCACGCTAGTTCTAGAAGCTGGTAGGCAAAAAGCATTTGGATCAACCAATTGGTGTGATGCAACAATGAGTGGGTTTTGTGGTGGGTCAGTCAGTGGGTAGCAGGCTTGCTTTAGATGGTTCTTTGGTAACAAAGGCAGGAAATTAGGTTGCTACATTACAATGTAAAAGGACAATAGTTCCTGCTAGAAGGTTTTTTTTTTTTTTAAAGGCATCCACTTTGTGCCAAGCATGTACACAAAGAAACAATAACTCCCCTTCCCCTGACACTAATCTTTAGCATTTTTTTTTCTTTCAAAGCCTGGTGAAAGCAGCTGCTCCTGATCTCATAGAGATTCCCTCTATGACAGTACAGACGGGGAGTGATTAAGGTTGACCATGTGAGAGGAAGGAGAAGATTGGCCTCTTCGAGACGCAGATTCGGGGCTGCTGGACACTCCATCCTTGGCCGCTTTGATCTGGAGCCAGGTTTCCCCAAGCGCCTTGGCAAAGTGATCATCCACCGAGCCAGTGATGGACACAGAGTTTGCTACTGGCTCGGGTTCTTTGTAATTCTTGCCGAGGCTCCGGCGAAAATGTTCTTCTACCACAGGGTCGCAAGCAGTTGAAGCTGGAAAGACAAAGTGAAAGGTATAAACAAGAAGAAGTATTTTGGGCTTCCATCTTTTAATTTTAATACATAATAGACTGCTCATGGAATGATCAAGAAGAAAAATCTTTTGGAACTCAATGGGGCACAAAGATCAGCAAAAAAATTAGGCATTAACATTAGAAAGTATGGCAAAGTGTTTCATATAGAGGTCAGCAAATCAACAGTATTGTTGCCCAACTGTAACCAGTCAGTGAAGACGTCATTGTGTCTCCTTGACTTCTCCATGCAAGATTGACCCTTTGAAAGTGAAAGTTGGACACAAACTCTATGTTCAGCACAAATGCCGTAGGTTTGGCAAATTTCTACATAAATCAATCAGACCTGTGAAATAAATACATAATCCCTAATATTGTATCAATAATATTTACAATCTTCTTTTATACTTCTTTATACACATAACTGATGTTATGAATAGAAATTACTATGACTTACTGTTTGATGGTCGCCTAAAGCTTGCTGGCACAGCCGAAACACAACCGCTATGGGCAACTGGGCAGTGAGAGAGGTTGCAGTTCCGGTTGCTTGGGGGAGCGCATGTGATCACTGATGGTCGGTTCTAGGATGAAGAGATGAGGAATATTAACTTGTATTGTGTCATAATTCACTAATGTTTACACCCAGAGTAAAGTACACAGAAGTGACATCACAATTGCCTATATAAAAGTACTGATCTTATATAATAGGAATTAATTATCCCTAATACTTTGATCTACATGGATCTCTCCATTCAGTATTCAATTGCACTACAAGGGGCTCCGCTTTACACTATGGTACATGGAGAACTAGAGGAAGATTAAAGCCACATTTGATAAGGCTGTACTATGGCTGTTCTCCACGGAACACGTTTCCTGATAGACTGCCAGCGCTTACTGTAATCCCAACTTTCTTTAATAGAAATGTGATTTAATCAGAAAGCATACCAGGATTGTTTTCTCTGCTTAATAGTACAAGCTAAATATAGAGCCCTAATCCCTAAAAACACCAAGTCCATTTCACTGCGCTCCTTATACGAGAAAAACAACAATTTAGCAAAACATCTCAGACGCACGTACCAAATTAAGATTTAGCAATGGAAAATGTGCCTGGGAGACACCTATAGGATCCATCTAAACAGCTGGTAGTTTAAAGGTGATGTTCATCCAGTTTATGTTTCCAGGAGTAAATCACATTTTTACCATAGAGTGTCTTAAAAAACATCTTAAGGGCAGGGTCACACAGGGTGCATATGTAGAGTATTTCACGCTACAAATACAGCGACAACAGTCACAAGAGAGATTGCAGACCTAGCTCCGAGCCACAGCCGGGAGTTCTCTCTGCAGAGCCTCTTGTGACTGCCGTCGGCGCATCCACAGCGTGAAATAGGCTGTAGATGGTTCCCGTGTGAGCCTGCTCTAAAGGATCTTTCCGCTTTTTACAATCCCCTTTTAATCAAACAATCTCCCAGAGCTGAGGGATTAGCTATAACCTGCAGGACACCAAACAGTAAATGTTGAATTCCCATGTAGCACCACTACAGGGCAAATGAAACATTACAACATTCCCATTAAAATCACCAGGCTGTCCAAGTAATGGTCCTCCAGAGAAGTGAGCACATTCAGCTCTTACACTTTATAATACAATGGAAAGTCCTGAAAATATCTGGGCAGTGCAATATAAGCACGAAAATGTCTTCAGTTATGTGCACACAGTTTTTAGGCAGTTTTAAGCCTCCAAACAGACATTATTCATGCAAAAAAACTGCAGAAATTTTCAGTCCCTTTTCTGCCATTTGGTTCAGGGTTCAAGCTTTTTTATGGGCTTTTTGTGTTTTTTTTTTAACAAACTTTTAGAAGGAGCTTGTTGTATATTTTCTTCTGCTAACGTAAACGACATTACTCAGTTTGCATACCAGTAATTTTTGTGATGAAAATGGCCCAAAAATTGTGATTATTGATCCAAACAATTTTGCCATTTTTAAGCCACAAAGGACCAAAATATTGAGTGTGAACACAGCCTTAGGCTGGGTTCACACTACGTTTTGTCCCATACGGGAGCGCATACGGCAGGGGGGAGCTAAAAGCTCGCGCTCCCGTATGTGACCGTATGCGCTCCCGTATGTCATTCATTTCAATGAGCCGACCGGAGTGAAACGTTCGGTCCGGTCGGCTCATTTTTGCGCCGTATGCGCTTTTACAACCGGACCTAAAACCGTGGTTGACCACAGTTTTAGGTCCGGTTGTAAAAGCGCATACGGCGCAAAAATGAGCCGACCGGACCGAACGTTTCACTCCGGTCGGCTCATTGAAATGAATGACATACGGGAGCACGAGCTTTTAGCTCCCCCCTGCCGTATGCACTCCCGTATGGGACAAAACGTAGTGTGAACCCAGCCTTACTGTGAAACCAAACCCTCATACTTGAGACAAGTATTTAGTGAGAGAGGTGTTTCCCAACTTGTAGCTCTCCTGTTTGATAACTACAATTTCCATCATGTCCTGACAGTCGCAGCTGGAAAGCCACTGGTTGGAAAACATTGCTTTATTTCAGTGTGATGTGTCCTCAGATATCTGCCCTACAAGTGTTCTTACTAGTTTCACTGGTGGCCAACCATAAGAATCAGGCCAAGTACGTCACATACACCACAAAACCTAAACAAAATGAAGGCTAAGAACAAGTTTTTTACCTGCTGTCGTTCCACAGGGCTCATACTGGGTGTCATCCCCAAACTTCTGGACAGGTCGCTGTTTTTGGTGAGGGCCAGAGGTTGATCCATACTGACAGGTGGAATTGAATACATATGACTTGCATGTAAACCCATTGTTGGAGCTGCTGCTCTTTCTATTGGGCTGCGACTTCGGTCCCGTAGATCTTTTCTGTAATCTCCATTAAGACCCTTGGTTCTACAAAAAAAAAGTAGCACATGGTTAGGAAGACTCAATCCTCTATTAAAGCAGTAAATGTCAATACAATCCTACAAAAATTAGTTGATCAATCTACAGGGTCTTATTATGCTTCCCTAGCACCAGCAACTTCTCTGTGAGGGCTGTAAAACAAGGCACAGCAGCAGGGGGCCACTGATCATATGTTGGTGGCTTATCCTAAGTCCAAGGAACCGCCTTCAAGGGATTAACCTAAAACATCTCGCCTATCCACAGGTTAGGTGGGGAAGTATCTGATGACATTCGGGCAACTTGCAAAGAGTAGTACGTAATAGCTAATCATAGTGTAATGGGATACATTGAAAAGAACACTCCAGGCAAAACCATTTTTCACTATGTAATGTCCAATGCAGGAGTTTAAAGAGTACCTATCATCAACTAAGCTGTCCCTAATTCCTCCCCCCAATCTGTCCCTGACTCTCGCTGACTCTATCCCTGTCTATATTTTTACCCAAAACCCCATATAAATACCTTTTTTTGATCCCCTGTGGCTGCTCAGGCTCCTACCATGAGCGAGGGAGGAAGGGGGCGTGGCCCGGCAGGCTTGACGTCATCTGAAGCCTGTCAGTCCGCACTTCCGCCCTTCTCCCTCTTCAACATCAGAGTGTAATAGATATCCCCGGCAAGGTGAGTGAGCGCAGCAGCATTGCGGGACTTGTACACTCTGTGTCCTGAAGCAGTCATTCATTGTCCTGTAGTAGCGCGGCATCACGTCGGGACTGATGTGCTCTGTGTCCCATCATGCTGCCTTGCTACTACGGGACAATGAGTGACTGCTTCGGGATACAGAGTGCAAAAGACCCGATCCTCTTCTGTGCTGCCCTGCGCTACACTGACATTTGGCCAGATGAAGCGGCTGGTCATGTCAGGAGCGCCTGTGCTGCAGGCTCAGTGCTCGCTCCTGCCTGTCTGATTGACAGGCGGAGAGCTGCGCTGTGCTCTTCACTGAGATTTCGGACTCATGCTGCCAGGCCGGCATGAGTCCGAACTCTATGCGCCGGGACATGTAGGGAGACCCCTAGTGGTCATTTTTTAAAAGTAAAAAAAAAAAATATTATATATATATATATACAAGCAAAAAGAAAAATAGCCAGCACAACAACCTAATACACAGGTGCACACTGCTGTGGCAGATACAAAGTATACAAAAAAGAAGATTGCAGCAGCACACATTGGTCAAAAAATTTAGGCTCTTAGCGCACTTTTTTGATCAAAAACGTGTCCCCCATCCACCACGGGGAGGTGGCCTCATCTATATATCTATATCTATATATCTATATATCTATATATCTATATATATATATATATATATATATATATATATAAAGATACATTTTTGTTAATCACATGTAATTAGAAATTTGTTTCTAATACATTGATTAACAAAATATAAAAAGTTTTTTTGGCGACAGGTACGCTTTAAGGGATGGTGCATGATAGTGGACCACGTGATAGCCATAACACCTCTTATTGCTTTCATGTTACCAAGGCCAATCCAATTTTTGTTTTTCTAAAAATCTATTATATTTTAACTTGACATAAGAGCAACATCTGAAGTTTTGGCAGATACAATGAAAGGCAAAGAAAGTGATTATTATGTGTAACAGGAAGTCAGGAGCGCACACCACTGATTCCTGCAGCAGAACCTTACTGAGGATAGAAGCGTCCATCACTATCCATGAGTCAGTGATCAGAACTTCCCTCCCTCCCTCTAAATACATGGCAATGCCAACCCTGGGGCAATGCGTCACCACTCACCAAATCAGGGGACAGATATTCACACATGCATTTATTTCGTCATCATAATTCTCATTACATACAGGATGTAGTCCTCCGGCTTTATGAAAAAAATCTTTGGATATGTTGCTAAAGCTGCAGGGAAAATAAGGAAATCTACTTCCCCAGCCCGTCCCCTGTCAATGCTGTTTTCCAGAGCGTATAGTCCTTGCTGTTGACCTCTACTTTGTGGTTCCTGTGACGTTCTATGCAGTTAGCTATGGCTGCTCAGCAGAGGGATTTGTACAGCGTGTCAAGAAGAAGAGGACCTTAGCAGGAACCGGATGCTCAGGAAACAGACCGCAATGGGGGATAAACTTCCCTGCACTTTCTTATTTTCCCTGCAGCCCCACCGGAATGCCCTAATAATCCACCTAACTTTCCTTCAAGATTCTCAATATGTTATCGGTGCAGGAGACAAGTCACTACCAAAGTGCAAAGTTCTGCATGTATGTGTTGTGCACCCTAAAAAGAGGACCTGAAGTCAGCCCATAATGGGAATTTTTATAGTCTTGGTTGCCCTTATTCTTGCTACGCCCCTCTGCTCCACAGCTATAGGATATTTACCATTTGACTGACTACTTGCTCTTTTCACAGAACAGGAATTTTATAGCAAAATAAGGTGTGAATGCAGGTCTAAGATAATGTGCTCAGACATGGAGAGGGGGACATGAATTGAGGGTTTTACACCACATTTTATAAAATAAGGTTCCAGTCCATCTGACTATTCGGTGAAAAGTGCAGATAGTCAACCAAATAGTAAAACCCCTGATGCTATGTTCACACGGTGGAATTTCCACTGCAGCAGAGTTCTATTGATTTTAATGGGTTTCTGCTGCACTGTGCAGGCGGCAGAATTTTTCGATTTCGGAGTCAACAGAAAGAATAGATAGACTTGTCTAATGTTTCAGTGGAGTAAGCACGGGAATGCATCGCCGTCTATGAGACTGCGCATTTCCACGCGGTCCTAGTGCCGGTGCTGCGCTGTTGATGGAATGACATTTCACCGTCTGAACATAGCCTATATCTCAGAGCAAAAAAGTAAAAAAAACACTGGTGGAATCAGGGCATCCATAGCTATAAAAATGACATTAAAACCTTTTGTTTTGGTTAATCACCGGTTGTCTATGGCTAGGACACTGGATTGGCCGCTGTATACCCTTCACCCATATATTGGGACACTAATCTCGCTTTGCTGTCTCACGGTCCAAATTAACTGCAGATGAGAATATAAAAATTGCCATCTGGGATGAAATAGAAAGAAGAAAAAAAAAAAAAAAAGAAGAAGAATATAGGATAAGGGATTGAAATGAAAAGGCTTTTTTTTTTTTTTTTTTTATAATACTAACTTCACTTTAATCATTGCCAAAGAGCATGGAGACAGCCCAGCGTCCTCCCACCAGAGAGCCTTGGGCCTCACAAACTTGGCAAGCTCTCAGCTCTGCACAAAACGGGCTGGTGAAGCACCATGTCAGAGTAAAAGTCCTCTCCGAGGCCTCATGACAGGCGGAGGAGCAGCTGAGATTTCACCAGTATACAGTAACACGCAAGGCTTTTACGGTTAACCCTTTAGCACTAACTAAAACCCATACAATTATTTAAACATAACATAAATGAGTCAAATCGTGCTTTGGAAGTCATGCAACACGCAGAGTCCTTGAAGTTCAACGCTATAGAACAGTGTTTCCCAACCATTGTGCCTCCAGCTGTTGCAAAACTACAACTCCCAGCATGCCCGGACAGCCGTTGGCTGTCCGGGCATGCTGGGAGTCGTAGTTTTGCAACAGCTGGAGGCACACTGATTGGGGAACACTGCTATAAAGGTAACAGTCACTACGTTTGCCACCATGTGGTGGATCTATAAAGCACTGTATTTTCCACTAACTTGGTTCCTTAAAAGGAAATCTGTCACAAGTTTCACCCGTGCTAACCAGCCGTGCTGGCTGGTAGTGCGGGTGACACTGATTAAAATGATACCTTCTGTGCCTGGATCTGTCGCTCCGTTGAGAAGATATCTTTATTTTTCAGAATATGCAAATGAGCAGTCTGGGGCATGGGCGGGGCTATGATCAAGGCCTCGGGCAGTGTGACGTCAGCATTGTTCAGCACTCAGCCCGGCTAATAATATTGACTTCATTCCACACTATGTCTAAGTGCCTACTGCACAAAGCAAAACTACAACTTCCTGCATGCCCAGCTGTCTGGAAATGAACCAACTGTTCTGTTCACAGACAGCAAGCAGAGTTCTTTAACAGGCACTAGGTTTAGAGCTAGGTTTCCCATGAGAAGAGATCGTTCTGGCACATGCGTTAAACAAATCCATAAACCCCCCACTCAGCCAATGGAGGCTCAATGGGGTCTCATTTTGGCCTCGCTTCAAGATGTACCCGTTGAGGTCCAGGCAGAAAAACTAGGTGTGAGGTATAGCACATACAAACCATACATTTCACATGGATGCCAAAAGCAATTTTCTTGTGCGGTACACTGGTGCCCAGTTGATGCAACATGTGGACCCAGCCTAGCCTGGATTTATTATGTTCCGGTACATTAGACCCTCCATGTCAGTTTAAGACTTTAATACAAGGAGAACCAAGAGATGTAGCATAAGAGGCCTGGGCCATAATACAGAAACTTTTTTTAGGCCCCTCGGCACCTCTTCTAGCAGTGGTCTCCAAATTATGGACCTCTGATGCAACATGTGGACCCAGCGTAGCCCAGATTTATTATGTTCCAGTACATAAGACCCACCATGTCAGTTGAAGACTTCAATGCAAGAAGATTTAGATATGTAGCATGAAAGGCCTCTGTCCCAATACCAAAACTTTTTAGGCCCCTCTGCATCTCCTATAGCCATGATCTCTAAACTGTGGCCCTGCAGATGTTGCAATGCTCCAACTCCTAGCATGCCTGGACAGCCGATGGCTGGAGACCACAGTTTGTTGACCACTGTCTTACAGTTACACTTGTAGATTAAATTTTCAAGGTATCCACCTACTAAATGGGTGTTGAGCTAAGGGGGCAGTAACCACTTACCTGACTACCAGATTCTAAAAGTGGGTCACTGCATACATTTCTATCTGCACCAGCCGGGTTTCTTCTCACTCCATTTAGTGCGTGCAAGTCGAAATTATTAAATGTAGAGACTAGGGCAGAAGTTGTTCCAAAACTTTCCCAAGAATGAATGTCTGTAGCAACAGTCTCCACAACAAGCCACTTCCCAGGAGTCCAACTTTCTAGTAAATGTTACATCTGACGAAGCTCAGGAAACATCTGGGAAATGTGCTAAATGAAAACTTCAATTTATGGGACTCTCTCTCTTTACAGCCCAAACGCAGGTTCCTTCTCTTCCAGGGAAGGTAATTTTTTCCTCCCCCTCCTGATTTTTTATTCAGTTTCCCATGGTTAGTTCGAAGTATTATACACATCCAAGACATTAGGGGTAGGAGAGTGTTGGGCCGTGGGCCATTACTAGCAATTCACCATGAAATATTGACAACGTGCTGAAGGTTACTGGGCCCAACTACAACACACCACAACCACCACAACAATTGGCTCATCTACAACACAACAACAATTGGCTCATCTACAACACACCAACAATTGGCCCAACTACAACACACCAACCACTGGCCCAACTACAAAACACCAACAATTGGCTCATCTACAACACACCAACAATTGGCTCATCTACAACACAACAACAATTGGCTCATCTACAACACACCAACAATTGGCCCAACTACAACACAACACAACAACAATTGGCTCATCTACAACACACAAACAATTGGCTCATCTACAACACACAAACAATTGTCTCAACTACAACACACTGCCTGGATGAGATACAATGTTGTGTAGAGGCAGACTTTATTTAATATATTTATTAAGTGTAATAAATATATATTCTAGATTTTGTGAGCATTCAATATGACCTGCCAGAATCAAGTACTAGAGCAGGATATGTTCAGCAAAATGAAATTGTTTCGTGGCAAAATATACTGAGGATAACCTATTTTTATTACTGCTAATTAGGGCTTAGGAGTCCGTTGGGCTGTCTTATCAGTGATTGGTAACTATCTCTGTATGTACACTTCTACAGTGAAGACTGTCAATCCTGATAGGTCCACCTACTGGACTCCTAAGCCCAGAAAAAGTTTAGAGTGTGAGTGTAAGTGTGAGTGAGTGAGTGAGTGTGTGTGTGTGTGTATTGATTCGGATATTTACAAGAACAAATCTTTTCCCCAAAATACTAAACACCAATCACTTTAGCTCCTACTCTATAACAGGTCTCCTTCTATGACAGTGTCGCCCAACCAGTGTTCCTCCAACTGTTGCAAAACTATAACTCCCAGCATATGCCCGGACAGCCTTTGGCTGTCCGGGCATGCTGGGAGTAATAGTTTTGCAACAGCTGGAGGAACAATAATTGGGAAACACTGTCCTACGATGATGCTGTAGCTATACCTATAGCTGCCTATACAGGGGCTGAACATCTCCGATAACCCTGGCCGGACTGCAGATGGAAGAAACAAAAGTAGAGCTCTGACTGGTGGCTATGGGCAACAAGTTCCATATGATTTATCAATTAAAAAGGGGTTAAAAGTTTATATTTGGCCGAGCAGGCAGTCACTGCTGAGTCTGCTTCAAAAGTAGGAAGTAGTGGGATGAGCAGACGACCAGATAGGAGAGGAGAAGGTAGAAGAGTATGACTTTTTTCATGCCACCCCCAGCTAAATATCCATATACAGTGCTGGATATCCCCCTTTAATGTCCTATTACACACAGCGATATAGGCTCAGCAATCAGCCATCTTTTATACAGGTTATCAAAATTATCTTTAGTTGGCCTCCCATCTCCCCAATATAAACCAAAGATCTGCAGCCAACGATGAGGTTAGAAAAGGGGCTGCACAAACTGAATCCCTGCCCGCAAAATAATTGGGCCAAGTAATAGGCTCCATAAAGGGGTACTCGGGTGGGAAAAAAAAATTTCAAATCAACTGGTGCTAGAAAGTTTAACAGATGTGTAAATTACGTCTATTAAAAAATCTAAAATATTTCCAGTACTTATCAGCTGCTGTATACTACAGAGGAAGTTGTGTAGTTCTTTTCAGTCTGATGACAGTGCTCTCTGCTGACACCTCTGTCTGTGTCAGGAACTGTACAGAGTAGGAGAAAATCCTCATAGCAAACCTCTCCTACTGGACAGTTCCTGACATGGACAGAGGTGTCAGCAGAGAGCACTGTGGTCATACTGAAAAGAACTACACAACTTCCTCTGCAGTATACAGCAGCCGATAAGTACTGGAAGGTTAAGATTTTTTAATTGAAATCATTTACAAATCTGTTTAACTTTCTAGGACCAGTTAAAAAAAAATAATTCCACCGGAGTACCCCTTTAAGCAAGCGCCAATCTACTAGATCCAGATTTTATATCAAGCAGGGTCTGTCCTTAGCACTAGCCCAGTGTTTCCCAACAAGGGTACCTCCAGCTGTTGCAAAACTACAACTCCCTCCCAGCATGCCAGACAGCCAACGGATGTCCAAGCATCCTGGGAGTTGTAGGTTTGCAACAGCTGGAGGCACCGTGGTTGAGAACACTGCTGTAGCATAAATCACAGGGTATGATTTTTCAAGTCTTACCCAATTTGTCCAAATGTTTTATTTTGCTATTCCATTTTGGCAGGAATTCATCCCAGGTGCAAAACGGCATTGTTCGGAAGCCTGAACCTTATTCAGCAACAGCCGTGCATCTTGGGAAGGCAGATGGCGCACAATGCACTGCAAATGACTGGCATAGCCCAGTTTATGCCAACGGGCTTCCTTTTCGCAAACAGTATTAAAAGGGAAATTTGAGGTTGTTGCCATTATCAACAGCTTAAAAGCAGAAATTCTTTGTCATAACGCACATTAATGAATTAATACTGAGCTTGACTGGTGCCACGGGCATCAAGGACACTTTTTTTTCCCCCTTAAGGGTAAGTTCACACATAACTAATAGTCCACAGAAAATATGCAATAGTGGCAGATTTGCGGATTTTCTGCAGACCCAATAAAATCAATGGTATCAAAATCCGCTGCAGATTAGTTACATGTAATCCTACCCTAAGGGTAAGGTCACACCTGCCATATTTTGCTGCTGCATATTTTCCTACCCAATGAAGTCAAAGGTTAGCAAAATACACAGCTGATTTTTTACCCGTAGGAAAATACACAGCAGCAAATACGGCACGTGTGACCTTACCCTATAGAAGGTTTTGCTACAAAAAGGACCATATTCACATTATAGTTCATGGTATACCTATAGCGGCAACTTTCATTTATTGACTTTTTTTTAAGCCTTTTTACTCTTGAAAGGACTTTTTCTTTTCAATGTTTATATCTTAGATATATATATATATATATATATATATATATATATATATATATACACATACACACACACACATTTTTAATTCATATCAATGAATCAGGACTGATCTGGCCATTTGAAACCTTAACGTTTCAACTGGATTAAGAGACTTTTATTGTACAAGCAGATTTGGAACCAAAACTGGGAAAACTTATTAAATATTTTTTTTTTTAATCCTCTCAAATTCCTATTGAAAGGCTAAACACAATCTTGGACCCAAAATACATTTGGAGAGACAGGACCGGGGCTGCGTGTTCAACTTCTGCTGCGCTCCCAAGACATCAGGTGACAGGTTTCGTAGACTCACCAGTCACATGAATACAGCATTGGACAAAAAAATGAATTTCCAGCCAAGGAAATCTTTTTGTTCTTTTATGGAGTCCAAGGGACAAACCACTGGCCGTGTATCATCGTCCACCTGCAACTTTAACCACAGCTGCATTAACTGTACTTGTAATATAAAAAAAGATTATAGACGAGGAAACAGCGAGATTTCTCCCCAATGAGCAGGTTATATGGTATCACACATCTGCAGGGGTTTACTGTACAACCCGAAAGGCACAAGTCTCAGCATAGCGGCACAGTAGAAGTGGAGATGGGCTTTGTTGCCACTGTTGTTGTTGGCAGACACGGCACGTAGGGAGCTGCCAATAGAAAAGGGTGCGTGAACCATTGCCTGATCCGGCGAGAGGACTCTTAATTTTGAAACACTGACTGTTGGGAAAAGGCTGATGTCAGCCCTAAGAGCGGAGTGTTTGGAAAGGATAAGGGGCCCTTTGTTTTCAGCTGAACTGTGAAAATGAGAAAATGGCTCCAGTCTGACAAACAAGAAAACCACACAACTGCAGGTCAGGCCTCAGACCTCTATTTAAAGCGACAGCGCTTCATTAGTGTTTCTCTTGTGTCTACGGAACTACGATAAAGGAATCGCAAATTAACTAAGCATCAAACTAAAGGATGGAGGGATGAGCAAGTGGGCATCTTAACAGAATGACATGAAACCCTGTGAAGAAGAAAAGTCTAACCTAGGCAATAACTAGAAAAGTTCCTTAAATTAATCTAGAAAAAAATTGAGTCGCATTTTTTTTTAAATTCTGATCACATTTAGTAAGTGTGTGGTAGTGCCCAGTGTGGGACTGTTTTCGTAATCCCTCTCCCGCTTAAAGGGGTACTCTGCGGCTCAGCGTGCTTAGAGCCGGGAGCTCAAGACGTCTGTGAAAGGGCAGGGCGTCATGAGGGGGGGATTATGACGTCACGAGCTCCTGGCGCCGGCTCTAAGCATTCGGAACATTTTGTTTCAAACGCTGAGCAGTGGAGTACCCCTTTAATTTCTGCCCATTACGGCCTGCTCGTGCACTGCTCCACTTCCGCCTGCTCCCGCAACATGTGTGTCCCCGCCCCCTGTGCAATTTTATTACAGCCAGTGCCATTTCAAATGTTTGCGGGACTGTGCAGAATTTTGCGGGACCTGCTGTATGTTCTGTGGCCGCCTTCTCCAACCCACTCAAGACAAAACAAAAAAAAACACATCTAGTCTATGGACAGTCCTGACATTCTATCGACTTTTTAACAACCTCGATATCATTTGAGCTAAATAGGACATCCAACTTTTTTTTGCAGTATTAACCAATCCAATCCTACCCAGAGATAGAGCTAAAAAACACATAAAACAATGCAAAATATGGAGGATATACAGATACAAATACAAACTAGTAGAATACAACATTAAGTATAAAAAATGTATACATTATGTAGAAAAAGACTGCGCATTTGCAAGTCTCCAACAGAACTGAAAGTAGACTTGGCAGAAAAAAAAAGACCATATAGTCCATCTAGTCTGCCGATATCTTTTTTCCTATTTTTATGATAGAACTTTGATAATTTTTAAGTTGCAACATTGTCATTGAATTGAAACTGTGCACAATGTTGCAGTCAAGGCCTTATGTTTGTGAGGACAAGACAATCCTGCATAAAACATGGAAAAAGATGAAGTAGCTAAGCTGGCTATAAACACCTGTAATCT
This sequence comes from Hyla sarda, assembly GCF_029499605.1. NCBI lineage: Eukaryota > Metazoa > Chordata > Amphibia > Anura > Hylidae > Hyla > Hyla sarda. The sequence goes on along the minus strand of NC_079194.1, from coordinate 78,965,281 downwards.
AGACAGTATGATGCATTCATTCAATAGGACACCACTGGTAAGGAGATACTGTATGTTCCATCAAACAAATTATTTTGAGCAATTAGTAGAGAAAAAGGCACTCACCACATACAGTCAAGAAAAAGGCACTCACCACATACAGTCAGGTCGGGTTAGGACGCCAACAGAAAGCCTACGGCTTTCTGTTGGCGTCCTAACCCGACCTGACTGTATGTTTCCTACCGCATGAATAAAGTAAGAATAAGCTTCAGAAGTGGTGAGTGCCTTTTTCTCTACAAATTGCCATTTATGTACTGCGAACTGCTACCTATATATCAGCACACCCCACGGAAGCTATACACCTCTATATATTCCCGGGACTAGACCCACACCGCACAACATTAAGTCTGCTGAATCAGTAGTGCCGACTAACTGTATCTATCTTGAAGAACAAATTATTTTTAGGGCAGGAAAATATTACTAAACAACAGGGTGTCAAATATAAAACCGGCAAATGCAAAAATAGAGTTGTGTAGAGCAAAAGGCATTCAATGTAATAAGACACTTCTCAGAAGCAGCAATAGGATTTACTCGCTGTACTCATTGGGAGGGAATGTCAGAAGAAATGTCAGCTTACATGCTGCTCAGAAGCGAAACCATGACATTTGTAGGGCACATTCAGTACCTACAAGTGTTCTCTACTATGGTATTGTGCAGTAGAGGGACAAAGGTTGACTACAGAAAACGGAATGGACAGGTCAATAGGTGCCTCCACACCCTGTTTGTAGGTTAGAAGTGGTTATAATACAGCTGAAAAGGTTGGAGGGGGCAGGGTACTGCAGTAGTCACAACTGGGCCTAGTTGCCCAATGCAAAGAACAAAACCTCTGAAGGAAACAAGATCTATACGAGTCACAGAATTAAGATGTAACTTCATGCAAAACATGAGGCTATATAGTAGAGGGGCACCAGGACCACCATGCATGAACTAATGTATTAGAACAAACCAGTAATAGCAACAAGAAAAAGGAGATGGAATAATGAAAGGGTCAAGTGCTGTGTAATGTGGTAGTAAAGAGTTACTGCTCCATTGAACGTCTTCTCGACCATTTCTTGTTTTGTTGGAAGGATACACATGGTGGAGGAATGTCAACAGTTGCGTAAAAGCACAAAATCTAAATACGCCGAGTCTTGGTTCTGAGCCCTTATTGTTTCACTACCTTGGGCTCTGGCTCGCCAATTTGTAACACATTCCTGGGCTGCAGACTGCCGGCCCAGTCTGTGACTAACACTGCCATGATTTATTTGAGGATAAATAAAACATTGCCTGTCCTATGATGGATGTGAGCAGGCTAGAAGCCGAGGAATGCCTGGTATGTAGCTCTCTGCTTGGAACTCAGACAGCCAAGCACAGTTCTCAGTTATCAAATGACCTCTGCTCGCTTCCTTCACAAAGGAATGAGCGGCATCCTGACATCCAGCTCCATGCCAGTAAGACAAAGACACAAACATTCACAGGCAACGTGAAATCTTCTCCTGCGCCGGCCATTTGTTGGGCGGCTTTATTCATGCACAGTAATGTCCTGTGATAGGACGCATGCTGCAAAAAACACTGGTGACAACTGCAGGGTCTCCTTATGTCAGCTGAGCAGCTGGGCCCCCCACCCAGGAAAAGGGGGAGAAAGGCCGGTGGGCCTCAGAACTGAGCAGCGTGACATTTGGTGCAGGATACTTTTACTGGGTAACTGATACCAGACATAGGTCTAAGCCATAAGAACTAAGAGAGGAATGGAACACTTGTTTTTACCTGGTAATATCTTTAACACAATATAATGCACCACCCAAAAAGGAAAATAAAAATAAACATATCAATTAAACTATATTTTCACTAAGGAACAGAAAAAAAAAAAAAACTGACAAATTTGGCCGATATTGTGTTCTTTTTAGAATTTACTTTGTATGAAACATTTTCAAGGATGGCCGAGAATCTATTTCCCAAGACTTTAAGCGTTATCTTAATTTCACAAAGTCTCCATGTTCTCGAAAGCACCAATGGTGCAGGAATATTTCCACAGCTCTCGTACAGGAGCCGCAAAACCTTTACTGTTACTGCCAACACACGCTTATTAAAGAAGAAATGTAATGAGCCCGTTCTATATAAATCTAAAATATAATAGTTTATAGAAAGACAATATCAGTTATAGTAAAAATGCTTTAGCGCTAAATCTGCCAACTATGACCTAATCAACGGTATTACCGTACTACACGACACATTAGTGCCATACCCAGAATTACGCCAGTGACTCACTCCAGAACTTAATGTTACTCCGCTCTCTTACTTGGGATGCAACCAAATTCTACATTTCTTAAAGTCGGGGAAGCCTCTAAGGAATTCTAACGTCACCCCTGACAAGATCCATGGATGGCATACTGTAGGAGTGCCAGTAAGCATAGCGTTAGGGTTTTGGTTCCAGTATGACACTTAGAAAATATGGGAAAAGAAAGATCCTCATTAATATTAAACAGGTACTTACAAGTGAGGGGAGAACATCCGGGTCATCTTCGCGACGTGGTCATTTTCACAGTCTAGTTCATCATCTCCTTGGTCCATACTGTACTTCCTCTTACTGGGGCTGATAGGCGGCGGGCCCGTCCGATGATTGGTGAGTGCAGTAGGCATCGGAAGAGGTTGCATTCGGGGTTCACTCCGTAATGCTGCTTCTCCTGTAAAGGGGGAACAACACAAGTATATTACTTAAATGTAGAAAAGAAGGACATCACTTAATGGCTAGTAAACAGCCTTCTTTTGGTCGCTGACTATGATTTAGCCAGTCAGCTATATTAGTACAGGAAATTTGCTGTAATTAATTATATAAAATACTTTTTGAATATGAAGTAGCCAGATATAACAACAGGTTGCTTCAATAATAATAATAGGGTCTTGGTTCTTTTAACTGTAAACATAAGTAACAAAAGACTCCGGCTCAATAGCCATCCCACTCCAGCTTAGGCCACTGCACCTAGCGATACAAACAATGGTGACCCAGCGAGCAATGGAGTTAAAACTCTTTTTTTTTTTTATCAAAATGAATCAATCTTCATACCATCTACACATGAAAAACAAATGCATTTTGTACTACAGCTATGCGGTCTATTTTTCCCAAGTTTAATTTAAGAGGCCATCGCACACATCTGTATAACCGAAGAGGTTTAACTCCTGCGCTCGCTGGATCACAATTATCTGTAATTCTTATAAACTGTATCATATGTTCCTTTCCTATGCCTGGTCATAATGCCATAAGTCCTCACCAAAAAATCTCAGTCAAAGGACAATGGCTCCACCCATTCCCCAGGACCACAAGTTTGCTGCTTTAAGATAATATTTTTCAAACCGCACTCCAAAGCCCTTACCACTTCTTGTCTCCTCTTCCTCAACAACATTTCTCCAGAAAGTTAAACAGATTTGTAAAAAAAAAATCCTTTCAGTACTTCTGAGCTGCTGAAGTTGAGTTGTTCTTTTCTAAGTGCTCTCTGATGACACCTGTCTCGGGAACTGTCCAGAGTAGAAGGAAATCCCCATAGCAAACCTCTTCTACTCTGTGCAGTTCCCGAGACAAGTAGAGATGTCAGCAGAGAGCACTGTTCTTAGACAGAAAAGAACAACTCAACTTCAGCAGCTGATAATTTTTCAGGGGTGTAGAATTTTTTTTTTTTTAAACTACTTGTCCAAAGGACTAAAACAGAGCACAATCTACTTGTCCCTCATGACAATCCACTTGTCCTGGTACATGAAATAATTTCAACCAAAATAGTATGTAAATAAGGTCTTTATTAATATAATCTTAATAGGAAGACCAGTATGTCACCCCATTAGGTGGATAGGGCCCCTGATAAGTAAGTCTGCCCCCATTAAATGGGTAGTCCCCCCTTCAGGAAGGTATGTCCCCTCATCAGGTACGTAGGCAGGTAGGGCTCCCCCTAGTAAGTAAATAATGCCCCAGATAGATATGTCTCGTCTCCCCCCCCCCAGTTGGTAGGAAGGGTGGGTTCCCCAAGTAGGCAGAAAGAGCCCCAGAAAGATAGGTCCCCCATTAGGTAGAGCTTCCCCATATGTAGACAGGTCCACAGCTAGATATGACCCTGGTCAGGTAGGGCTCTTCAGTAGGTAGACAGGCCCCAGATAGATATCTGGAGCCTGTCTACCTACTGGGGAGCCCTACCTGATGATTAGGAGGTGCGCGCGATGAGTGACGTCATCGCACATGCCGCACAGGATGACGGGACGCTGACGTCCTGCACAGCACGTTCGATGACATCACTCACTGCGCGCACCTCCGCCAGGAAGGCCCGCTATAGGCTGAAGCATACAGCTGCAGTGTATAGCAGTTTAGGGACGGGGCAAGACAGTCTTTCCCAGTCACATGTGAATTCTTCCGCCATTTAGCGCTGCTTGCCCAAAGCCTGAAGAATTCACCTCCCCGGCGCCCGGGCATCGGGCAATACAACTCCCACATCCTTGTTATTGGAAGGATTAAGATTTTTTTTTAATAGAAGTAATTTACAAATCTGTTAAACCAGTTGATATTAAAAAAAAATAAAAAATAAAAAAGATACCAAAGCATTACCTCGTTATCTACCACCTAGACTACTTCTACATTTCCCTCTGTTTTCCAATTCAACATTCCTACATCTCTCCAATCCACCCCTAAGGGTCTATTCACATGGCAGATTTTCCGCTTGCGGAATTCCGCCTCAAATTAAAGCTCATAGACTTCTATGATATTCCACACTCCTATTCAACCTTCTGAAATTAGGCAAGTGAAAATTCCGCTGTGTGAATAGACCCTAACTCGGCTGCTGTTAATTCACCTCTGCCCTCGCTCCTCCACTGCTTCTACCATTTGTCAATCCCTTCACTGGCTACCCAAGGCTGTCCACAAATATTCATCTCTTACCTGATCTCCTGATACCTCTCCCCACCATCTTTGGTTCTAACAAAACCTTCTGTGCTCTCCTCTTAATGGCTCCTCACACAACCGTCTCCTAGATATTTTCTTTTAAAAACAACCGAAAAACCTACAACAACCCACAATGCCGCCACTTAAATACCATTTGAGAAGGCTGTACCTTCACCAATTGTCTCCATCCCTTGTAGGTTATAAGCACTCAGCGTCCTCCTGTCTCCCTCTCTACCAGTCTGTCCTATATTTAGTTCATGTTTATTCTACATGTTATTTGTCTTCTGTATTTAAAGTGTACCCGTCAGATCCAACAACATTTTTTTTTTAAATATATCACTCAGTACCTAATCATGACCATGTACATCTATTTTTTATGTTTCTAGCACCTTTATTTATTTTTTATTACACTTTTTATTTAGCTCACTAGTCTGAATTCCTCTCAAAGGGAGGGGCGTGGCCTAACTGTGCAGGTCTCCGCCCCCCTCCCTCAGTATACTGTCTGCTCACATCTCCCCTAACATTAGCAAAACTACAACTCCCAGCTTGTCCTCACTGACAGTAGCGGGACACAAGCTGACAGTGGGAGGATTTTTCCTCCAGGTGTGAGCCCTGCGCTCACAGCTGTCAATCAAGGAAGTGTGTCCATGACATAGGTGATGATGCATGGACACAGCAGGACTAGTATGTGTCCAAGCAGGCAGGGGGGGCAGTTGTTTGACTGGCTTTTTCAGTAGGAAATACTGAAAATTTTCTAATGAGAGCAAATGCAAAACCTATTGGTTTTTCATGTTGCATAGCAAAGTTTTTGTATCTGACAGTGCCCATTTAAACCTGCTTTTCTATATGTACAGTGCTCTGGTGGGCCCTCATTTTTTGGCAAGCAGAATGCCCATGTTCTCCTTGAGACTTCCCCCTAATGGTTCCTAAGCTTCAGAACATGAATTTCGAGTAGTTTTCTATTCTACTGTCACGTCTTACACCACCATCAGAATCTGCAGGATGCCAGCCGGCACAGGGAATTATTTAACCAGAAAACATGAAGTGACCCAGAATACTCCGCAGGGCTGGGGTTTAAGATCTGGCACAGATAATAAACTGGAACTTTCCATCTCAAAGCGGTAAGGAGAGCGAATAGTCAAACCTTGTACGTGAGATGCTCGATAACGCTTTCCTCATTTAACTGCATGCTTCACCAAGGATATATTGATTTTCTCCTTTTTCTTGTGCACTGACAACTAACAGACTGTATTAAGTTGTAAGAATCTTATCTAACATGCAGAGTAAATGGATTTCTAATCCTTCATGTGTAAGAATAATAAGTGGCCTCTGTAGCCCTATGGGAAACAGTCAATAGATCACAAATCTGGCTGTGTTTTAGTCACATTACTGTGATGACGTGGATAGGGCTGGTGATCTACGTGCAAGGTGTAAAGAAAATGCTTGACTAAGAAAACAGCACAACTGCTCATAAGGGTCTATTAAAGGGGTACTCCAGGGGAAATAAATTCAAATCAACTGGTGCCAGAAAATTAAAACAGATTTATAAGTTAAAAAAAAAATCCTTCCAGGACTTATCAGCTGCTGTATGCTCTAGAGAAAGTTGCGTTGTGTCTGACCACAGCGCTGTCTGCTGCCACCTCTGTCCATGTCAGGAACTCTCCAGTTCAGGAGAGGTTTGCTATGGGGATTTGTCCATGCTCTGGACAGTTCCTGACATGGACAGAGGTGTCAGCAGAGACAGTGGTCAGACTGAAAAGAACAACTCAACTTCCTCTATAGTATACAGCAGCTGATAAGTACTGGAAGGATTAAGATTTTTTAATAGAAGTAATTTACAAATCTGTTTAACTTTCTGGCACACTCGACGTGAAAAAAAATTGTTTTCTGCCGGAGTACCCTTTTAAATCCTTTATGTTGTGCAGTTTGTGCTTCAGAGCTTCTCTTCCTTCTATTACTGTGGACTTGAAGCTACAGGCATATTCGGCTTCGTTTGTTGTTTTTTGGGGATGAAATATAGATTAGCATAGGGCATTAACATCTCATGTTCAAGAAAAAGAGACCAAGCTGCAGTACCATGCACAACCACAACCAAATCTACAGCGCTGTACCTGGTTACACCATGATGGGCACCATGACCCCTTCACACAGCTGATCAAAGAAGTAGTCTGAACCCCCTTAATTAAATACTGATGATTATGGTAGAAAATATTACTATACTTGCTAAGAATCCTGTAAAGCAAGCCACAAAGGGGTGGGGGTCATATAAATACCACCCAAAGTGGGCATATTAGAAGCATATATTACCATACTTTCCAACAATCTTGCAAACTAGGGCAGGCGTTATGTAAACACTGCCCACAAGTGCGTGTTTTGGGGGTATTCCTGGGTGGTCTCAGGGCAGGACTCAAGGGTATGTTCACACAGGCGTATTTCTTTTCAAACTCAAAGCATATTTCCCGCTGCGAGTTTGAAAAGGCACGGGGTCTCCGCACGCTGCCTGCAGCAGATTTTCGCCAGTGGAATCTCCCGTGTTAAAAATCTGCCGCAGACGTCATCTATTGTTCATGGTGTCTTATCTATACACGGTTGTCTCCTTTCTCTGGTCTGTGATGATAAGGAGGACACTGCTGGAAAGTGATCTGTACAGAACACAAACAGGAAGATTTATCAAAACCGGAGCTTGAGCATAAATCAGCTTCCTTATATTATATTTCAGAGACCTTTTAAAACAATTAAAGAAGCGATCTGATTGGTTGTAATGGGCAACCGGTCAACTTCTCCTCTGCATAGACGTTAAAAACACAAAACAAAACGAGCTGTATAAGCTTAGTTTTAGGCCTAGTGGTCAGAATGAAAACTACAGAATTTCAAGAACATTCTACGATAAAAACACAGTAATATGAAGATTTAGAAAAGAACCAAACAAAATTATTCAAAAAAATAAGTTTAACATAAAAACTTTATTCATTTTCTGATGAAACCTTCCCTTTATTTTGCTTGGTAACTATATAACATCCCCGCTTACAACCTCTAATTCTGCTACAATAATTATTTTTACCTAAATTGAAAAATAAATAAATAAAAAACATCCCTTAGTACTGACAACAAATTGCACCAATATTTTAGCTACCATATAATTCACTAGTGCACCCAATGTACGGTATATCTCTACAAAAAAAAAAAAAAAAAAAAAACACTCTCTCTCTCTCTCTCTATATATATCTATATCTATATATCTATATATCTATATATCTATATATCTATATATCTATATATCTATATATCTATATATATATATATATATATATATATATATATATATATATATATCTATATCTATATACACACACACACACACCAAATATATGTGTGTGTGTATGTGTGTATATATGTATACACACACTATATTATATATATATATATATATATATATATATATATATAAACACACACATACACATTCAAGTAGAAATAATCCTGGCAGCACTCCCATAAGGTGCAAAAACAGTAGGTTTATTTACCCATGTGGACAATTATATATATATCACAAAAAGGCACATTTCAATGGGGCACAGAACTCATCGATATATATATAGAAACGCAGCACTTACATGTTTGTACTGCCACTATATAACTTGCCTCCTCTATAAATACAACATCAATTGCAAGCACACAAAATACCGTAGATCTCACTGCAGCCCTAGACCAACAAAAAGCTATACACAAAAATAGAGGCTTATTTTTTAATAAGCAAGTTTGGCCACCGGGGGCACTGTTCTATTGCTTAAAAAGCTCTAATCTTGTACCATGCTCTACCAGAATTTATCCCTGCACTATCCATTAGCCTCTGATTATCCACTTGAGATGGGAACAATGAACACTGTGATAAAGTCCAGTCACGTGTATTATCCAGCGTATGTGCGCATGAAGTCAATGAGCCGTGCTTCACGTTCCAGCAGTGCTTAACCTCATCCCCAGATATATACTCTAAATCAGTGGTTTCCAGCCAGTGTGCCTCCGGCTGTTGCAAGACTACAACTTCCAGCATTGCCGGACAGCCGAAGGCTGTCCGGGCATGCTGGGAGTTGTAGTTTTGCAACAGCCGGAGGTACACTGGCTGGAAAATGCTGCTCTAGAGTAACCACAATGAGCAACTAAGAAAAAAGGCGTAAAAGGAGGGAAAGTTTAAAAAGCAGTACAACCGATGACATTATGGGTGCGATAGTCACAAATAAAGGTCACCCAAGCACTAGGTGATAAGGGAATCCCACAAGGAAGCGGTGACATTGCTCGACATTATTTATAACTTACTGAGTAAGAGATCAATGAGTAACCAAAACATTATATAATAAGCTAAACTTTACATTGTGCTAGACAGCAACATCTTAGGCCGCGTGTAGAATACACTGCCGAGGACAGTAATAAAAGAACGCTTAGTCAGCTATTCATCATAAAACTAACAGAAATCCTATAAAAGTGTCGGTCAAATACAACGGGGATTTCAGCTATCACAGGGTAGGATTTAGTCATTGTCTGGATCCATTATAAGGCTTTTTATTGCAAAGTATTGTATGCGAGTACTCACATAAACGACAAAAAAAAAGAAGGGCAATTTCTTAGGCTAATGTTCACATGGCTGAAAATGCATTTCCAAGTGGTTTCTGCCGCAACAGAATTTCTGTCATGTGAATATAGCCTGACTGGGAACTGGGCTGCAATACCAGGCACAGCCACATGTAGGGATGTGTCTGGAAAAACAATGATGAAGGGGCCGCATTGTTTCCCCGCGCTTGGGTGGACCCCCCACACACTGACGACCTTATCTCAAGGCAGGTCTTTAAATGGTCACTCTCATTAAAACAAATTTTTGATATTGCACTCCTTATGGTAAATGAAAAATATTTCTAATATCCTTTGTTTAAAAAAAAAAATGAAGTTTTCTATGTTTTATTTGTGCTTAAAAAAGCTCAAGAGAACATTTCCCCCCATCTCATACACAGACTTTGGACCAAAGTCCAAACACAGGAAGTGCCGCCTGGAGTGCTGAGGGGGGGGGGGGGGTGTCCAACCCACAGCATATGGCAGTTATGTGTGAGAAGAGCTATGATTGGATGAGGCTGGACACCCCCCTCCCCCTCTCAGCACTCCAGGCGGCACTTCCTGTGTTTGGACTTTGGTCCAAAGTCTGTGTACGAGTTGCGGGAAAATGTGCTCTTGAGCTTTTTTAAGCACAATTAAAACATAGAAAACTTTTTTTTTTTTAAGCAAAGTATATTAGAAATATTTTTCATTTACCATAAGGAGTGCAATAGCAAAAATTAGTTTTAATGAGATTGACCCTTTAATATACTTTGCTGATGCTCTTATGCATTCCAATGAATGAGACTGAGCTACCATACCTGACATGTACAAGAGAGGCGCCATTTTGGTAAACCCATACAACCCCTTTAAAATGGATTTTCCAGAAATATGATCCATTTGTGATCAGTAGATGGCCGGCCAAGCTTGCTGGAGCACTGTGCCCCCTTCAATAACCCCCCATAAATGGGCACTGTCCTTAAAACTAATTTTTGCTATTGCACTCCTTATAGTAAATATTAAATCTTTCTAATGTACTTTGTTTAAGTTTTCTATGTTTTGTGTTTAAAAAAAGCTGCCACTAGGTGTCTCTCTACTTGTCCAGAGCACATTTCCCCCTATCTCTTGCAGATTCTGGACTCCTGCTCACCTGGCTGAAGTCCAAAATCAGGAAATGCAGTCTGCAGTGCTGAGGGGTGTGTGCAGCCTTAGCCAGTCATAGCTCACCTCACACTGAACTGCTCTGGGCTGTGTGTAGCAGAGTGAGGGAGGAAGTTCTCCCCTGTATGGCTTCAGATGATGTCACAGCCTGCTGGGGAACACCCCTTCCCAGTCTGTGAATTTGACTGCGACTGAGCAGAAAATACAGAGCAATATCAAGGTAGAAAACAAAAAAATAATACAAATAAAGGCAGGGGGTGGTTTATCATGATGGGGGCAGTGAACTGGGAGAATTCTAAAATTTAACAAGACCATGACAGGAACTCTAAGTGTTGCCGCACATCTATTTCCAGCAGGTTAGTAAATGTAACATATGTGGTAACACCCGCATGGCAGGTCAGAAATTCCCCAGTGCAAAGTTTTTACTTTTAACTCTATGTAAAGAAATGGAGAACAACCGGACAGTCTGGAAACAAGGTCGAGGAAAAGGACCATGTAAACATGAAGCCATCTGCGGTCACATAGGTCATGATAATACACAGGAAGGAATGAGTCACGCCATAAAAATGTGGGTAAAACTAGAAATGTCCACTAGAGTTATTCATCATTTATTGCCGTACTGTATGGATTGTTACACAGCAACCTGCATATGTTTAGCCCATTGCTAAATAATGGCGAGAGAACCCATTGGTAACAACACTAGATGTAGATGTTTACGTTTTCTTACAGATCTAGATTTTTTTTTTAAACCACGAAGAGATGTACTGGAGATGTTTCCATAGTCTTCACCAACACTTCGAGCTCTGGCAGTCTAGAAGAATACAATGGCTGTCTGGCAACAGCAGCTGCACAATGACAGGGATATTATTCTCTAAATCTTGGCGGCCTTGGAGAAGATGATGTCCCCCTCCAGTTATACAGAACATGTGCACATCCACTTTTTACTGCCTTGTAAACTCCAATGATATTGTTCACACAGGTCATACCATCAATAAAACACAATTGGTTAGTTGTGGAATGACCAAAGACATTCACCCATTTTGTTGCTAACTTTAGGCTAATGTTCACACTGCCACTGGGCTCCAACTTCTGGGTCTGTTTGGCTCGGACTAAGAACGGAACACAACTGACACCCCCAGGTCCTGACGGATCCCGTTTACTTGATTGGGGTCCACTGGGAATCAGGAGTTGAACGAGAAAAAAATAAAATAAAAAGATAAGCAGAATTTTTTTTACTCCGCTTAACTCCTGTCCTTCCAACAGACTGGCCAACAGAGCTCCCTTTGCTGGAGCACAACGGTTGAGTGAACGAGCCCTTAGAAGGGGTTGTCCAGGGCATGATGTCAGCCTAGGTCCACCAAAGGATTGTCTAGTCTTCTGCACCAGTTTATCAGTTCAAATTCTCAACTTTTTATTGTTATTTCATATGTAGGATGACATATTCAGAAGCCGGGAAAATGTTATATGGACCTTCAATGGCATCCAACTGCATCAACAGGGGAAAGACCCATTGTAGGGATCAGGTTGCAGTATAAAGTTCACATTGCTAAATAAAACATATTCAACAATCCATTTTCAGAAGTGGAACTGGTCAGCTACTTTACACATGATAAATTAGCTCTTGGTAAAATAACAAAAACCCTCATACTAGCCAAACCAGACTCTCCTCCAAAAATAAGCTTCACCCATAGCAGCTTCGGGGGTCTTGCCTCCTAGTAGTCTAGAAAAGGGTGCTGGAGATAGAGATGGCTTAAAGGGGTGCTACGGTGGAAAATAAATGGTTTTCAAATTATCTGATGCCAGAAAGTTATCCAGATTTGTCAATAATTCTATTTAAAAATCTTAATCCTTCCAGTACTTAGCTGCTGTATGCTCCAGAGGAAGTTGTTTCCAGTCTGACCACAGTGCTCTCTGCTGACACCTCTGTCCATGTGAGGAACTATCCAGATGATGAGCAAATCCACATAGCAATTCTCTCCTGCTCTGGACAGTTCCCGACAAGGAAAAAAAAAGTGTCAGCAGAGAGCACTGCGATCAGAAAAGAAAGGACTACACAACTTCTTCTGGAGCATGAAGCAGCTGATAAGTAATTGAAGGGTTAAGATTGTAAATAGAAGTAATTTACAAATCTGTATAGTTTTCTGGCACTAGTTGATTTGAAAATATTTTTATTATAATAATATATATATATATATATATATATATATATATATATATATATTTTTTTTTTTTTTTTTTTTTTTTTTACTGAAGTACCCCTTTAATTGACTTTTACATGACATTGTTGGCCGAATAGGTGGATTATTGCCCTGTGTAAATATGGGATGTGTGATCAGAAACAATGCAAGTAAAGGGCCACGCTATCACTGAGCCATGTCAAAGGCTCACTGGACGAGCACCAATTTGCTAAATCAGCACTACTATGGGATCTAAGGAAGACCCTAAGATGCAGCTCATGGTGGGACTGTCATTAAAGGGCTTATTAGGGAATAAAAAACATTTTATATATATATATATATATATATATATATATATATATATCTCAACTGGCTCCAGAAAGTTAAACATATTTGTAAATTACTTCTATTAAAAAATAATCATCCCTTCAGTACTTATGAGCTTCTGCAGTTGAGTTGTTCTTTTCTGTCCAAGTTCTCTCTGATGACACGTGTCTCGGGAACTGCCCAGTTTAGAAGCAAATCCCCATAGCAAACCTCTTCTACTCTGTGCAGTTCCCGAGACAAGCAGAGATGTCAGCAGAGAGCACTGTTGCCAGACAGAAAACAACAACTCAACTTCAGCAGCTGATAATTATTGAAATTATTAAGATTTTTTTTAGCGAAGTAATTTACAAATCTGTAACTTTCTGGAGCCAGTTGATATAAATAAATATGTTTTTTCCTGGAATACTCCTTTGAACACACACAATGATATACGGCGGATAATGTTTAGGCAATGCTTATGGAAAACGTTATGAAAGTTCATTCATTTTGAAGGACAGCCATCTAATACTAGCCAAATCAGAGTTTCCACCAAAAGGAAGAGTCCCCAAACTATTGACCGCTGTTTCAGGGTTCTTGCCGGTAGCCGTTAGACCGCAGGCTACTGGTTGACAAGATGGATGCCTTAGACACGGCTCAGGAGGGGAACAGATTCCACAAAGGGTGATTTTACTAGAGGTTATAATCACAGCACATTCTCACAGAAATGTTGTGTCCTATCCAAATTCTCAACAACTAAAAGGCAAGTATATCAAAGAAGATCAAGAACTTAACGCCCAGAAGAACAGATAAAAGGCAAATCATTATCTCCTCTCCATGAAAGGGACAAACTGTACTACCAAGGGAATGCAAATAACAGTCCACAGTCCACACATAGATCCCCCAGCATATCAGAACATGCAAAGATTTAGGAAAAAGAGTAATGCAAATGTTTAATCCACAAATACCGAGATATAACATGTATTTAACAATCTTTTTCCCCTTACTCCAATGGAATTTTTTTTTTTTTTATTAACTGGTGCCAGAAAGTTAAACAGATTGGTAAATTACTTCTATTTAAAAATCTTAATCCTTCCAGTACTTAGCACTGTGGTCAGACAAAAAATAACTTCCTCTGGAGCATACAGCAGTTGATCTCTGCTGACACCTCTGTCGTTTTAGGAGAGGTTTGCTATGGGGGATTTGCTCCTGCTCTGGACAGTTCCTGACATGGACAGAGGTGTCAGCAGAGAGCACTGTGGTCAGACAGAAAAGAAATTCAAACAGCAGCTAATAAGTACTAGAAGGGTTAAGATTTTTAAATAGAAATAATTCACAAATCTGTTTAACTTTCTGGAACCAGTTGATTTAAAAAAAAAAATATATATATATATATAAATTGCTTCCACCAGAGTACCCCTTTAAAGTCATCAGAAGTGGAGACTTTAGATCAGTGGTCTCAAACTGTGGCCCTTCAGATGTTGCAAAACTTCAACTCCCAGCATGCCCGGACAGCCATTGGGCACTCCAGGCATGCTGGGAGTGGAAGTTTTGCAACATCTGGAGGGCCTTAGTTTGAGACCACTGCTTTAAATGTTCTGCCTCCCCACCAGATAAGGACAACCTTGGCCTATGCAGAGCCCAGTCCTGTATAAAGGAAATATTCCTGCTTCTAGATACGGTGTATGTATGTGTGTGTATATATTTTATCATGACAACCTCATGATCTGGAGAAAGTAGACTAGGAGAACCTCTGAGGTCACCACATCTCTTGACGTCAGGTAATATTTTACTTGGGTGGTTGGCCAAAACTCCAGCCCAGAGCTATACTTAATAGTTACTGTATCTACATAATTGCACATGTACTCAACAACCTCTAAATGGTAAAATAAATCCAGCCAGGTGGCCAGGCCAAGTCTTATTATGTTTAACACACAGTACATTCAGAAATCTAACACAGCCCGCATAACAAGAAAGGACGATTTTCTGCCTTTCCATCAAAGAGCCTCAATTTTAGGACTTCTCGCTTGGTGAACCACATCCTGAGCTGCAAATATTTACAGCTACAACAACTTGGAATGGATATTTAGTGCTCAGCAAGAAGACTTCAGCATGCCGAGGCCCATCTAGATGGATCACGGCTCTTTAGGAGAAGGATTTAGTGCAGAACCAAGTGTCCACACTTCCTATACGTGATCCGCCTGGCCTGTTGGAACCTGCAACAAATACCCAGAATTATGGCTTTGCTGAAAATGTTCCCATAGGTTTATACAGATCAGAAGAATGTAACCCTCCCAGTCGTAGAGATTAAGTCATACTCTTCAAACATTACATTAACATGGAAATTACACATGGATGACATGGGCAATAGTCATCTATATGCTGACACAACATTCAGCTTTTTAAAGCAGTAAGGGTAGGTTCACACGAGCGCATCCCCAGCGTGTATTATACAGCGGTCCTTCATCAGTGGATCTGCAGCATGCTGCCTTTACAGGTGCCTGCTCGGAGCGGCAATACGCTGCTACGAGCAGACACACTGGGATGTGCGAGTTGCCGTGTGCATATACGCATTATACTCGCACATCGTGGCAGCTCTCGGCCTAGCTCATAGAGCAGGAGGAGCGGCCGCGATGTGTGAGAGTACACCGCGCATGCGCAGTGACCAACATCACTTCAGTGTGTCTGCTTGTTACAGAGGTCAGACCCATAATCAGACACGTATTCCCCATTCTGTAGATGGGGGACATGTTTTAATTGATGGAATACCTCTTTAATGGCGTTTTCCAGTAGAAATAATGATGGCCTATCTTCAGGATAGCTCAGCAGGGAGCCGGCACTATGATGTCACTTGTTCTCAGAGAATGAATAGCTCATATTCTCAAATAGTATTTCTCACTGCATCTAATGGGTTATGGACAAGATGTCACACAATCACAACCTTGTACGTAAAATTGTTTATTATTCTGACACAAAACTTTAAAGTAAATAATAGCACAAAATTGGGGCATCAAACTAAGTAATTCAACAACCAAGAAAGGGATGCTACTCAGTGTATCCAAAAACAGATACTACAAAATATAGGAGAAGCATTTAGGTGCAGACCCAAATCCATAGATATGATACTTTATTGACATGGTCTGTTCACATTAAAAGTCAGAATGTCAGCTGACGTATGCTTCTTAGCCACTGAATTTATTGGATTGAACATAGGCCACTAGTTACTGGAGTATTTTTGGTCCATTTCCGAATCTATACTTTTATCCATGCATGACTCCAACAGGCCTATTTGAAGCATGCTATGTACTACATTGGCATATCTTTTGCAGAGATTACAATGTTTTCCCCAGACGTAGAGCCCAAATGTGCTCTGAATGGCTCCTTAGCATCAAACGATTAAAAACATAACATACTAGAAACGCATACCGTATTTTTGGTTGGTGCGTCTTATACGGCGAATACCCATCACCGCGGTCCCTGCGGCCATCAACGGCCGGGACCCGCGGCTAATACAGGACATCACCGATCGTGGTGATGCCCTGTATTAACCCTTCAGACGCAGCGATCAAAGCTGACCGCCGCGCCTGAAGCGAAAGTGACACTAACCCGGCTGCTCAGTCGGGCTGTTCGGGACCGCCGCGGTGAAATTGCGGCGTCCCAAACAGCTTACAGGACACCGGGAGGGACCTTACCTGCCTCCTCAGTGTCTGCTCCGTGCCGGGATCCCCTGCATTGCGGCGCTCTCCGTCATCACGTCGTCGCGCACGCCGTCCCGTCATCCAATAGGAGCGGCGTGCGTAGCGACGGAGAGCGTGGATCCCGGGGAAGAAGACGTCCGGAGCAACGGGGACACCCCGGGGACACGGCGGCAGCGATGGAGTGACATCCAGGGCAGCGGAGACGGATCCGGAGCGGCAGGGACACGTGAGTATTACCTCCTATCCAGTGGTCTTCAACCTGCGGACCTCCAGATGTTGCAAAGCTACAACTCCCAGCATGCCCGGACAGCCAACGGCTGTCCGGGCATGCTGGGAGTTGTAGTTTTGCAACATCTGGAGGTCCGCAGGTTGAAGATCACTGTTGGGTTCAGAATCTTTTTTTTTCCTAGGTTTTGCACCTTTAAAATTGGGTGCGTCTTATATGCCGGTGCGTCCTATAGGGCGAAAAATACGGTAAATCTTAATTTTATTCAGATGTTTCCTATTGTCTACTATTGTAGTTCCCACAGCGGTTGTCCATTTTAGAGAATAATCACAAAACTATAGATTTGTTGAAGAAATTAGATAGTAAAATGGAAAACTGGAACTAACTTCACCAAAAATAGGTTTATACATACTTTAACACTACCTCACGTGTCCCCAACAGATTTCAGTGGACACCACTGTCCTTTAGATTCAATGCACACTTAGGAGGGAAGATCTAGTATTGTATTCTACCCTCCCAAGGCATTATCCATCCTATGTCCTAGTGACAGATCCATCACTGTGCCTCTCTTCAGAGCCGGGCGTGTTTCAGAAGTCTGACCCTTTGTGGGCCGTTTCCTCCGTCACCTATGTAAGTGACTTGGTGTGAAATGTAAGACATCACAAAGTGGTGGAGATGAAAAGGAAGACATGTTCTGAGGAGCCATGATCAAAGCCGACGGGTTGTTATTTCTCTGTGAACTTCAAACATTAATGGCACGATGGGGTTATGCTTCCAGGGTAGACATCCAGATCAAAAGTTTAAGGTACTTTTCAGCTGAAATAATTACTGGTATTTTTACACTCCATTTAATCTGTGCCTTTGATGAAGGAGCTCGGCACACAGGGGTCACCGCTTCACTTTATTTTTCTCTTCAGATTTACTGTACTCCGTGATTGTGTCTAACAAATGGATGGAGGCCAAAAACAAGAATTTTACCATTATTTGTCCAGTAAAGACTCCTTTGAAACCAGAGAATAACTAAAATCTGTTTTACGTAAATGACACTGTTCTGTCAGTTTATACTGTTTATGTAACCTTTATATGTGTTCATTATCTGTAATCATGAACAGTCATCATATCTGCTCCTGTAATAATGAATGGGGTTGTCTGAAGAAGAAAATCACTGTCTCTATGCATAATCACAGCAACGGGGGAACTTCTAATGGGGACCCCCACCTATGAGACAGAAAAGAGTTTCTCTCCATGAGGAACTCCAGTTCTGGTGGATTCGGGGTGAGGTTTTATTACATTACATTTACCTGAATGGTGCTCACGTAAGACATTTTCCCACTTCTGACGCTTTCTGGAGGGGCCAGATCCCGGCTGATCACCCTAGTAAGCGAAGCTTCTTTCCCTCAAAATACAACCCCTTTACCTAGAGGTCTTAACATCCTTACATTGTGGCCTGAGGTAACAGTGCTGGAATTAGTATAGGGAGTGACAATGCCTAAAGGGAACATATTAGGGTATATAGACCTTTCTCTGAGTCAGGGTAGCCACAAAAAAGCTCATTCATGTTACACATGGATCACAGAAATCTAGAATTATACTATGTCTGGAAAAACACAACACCAGACAGTGTTCCAGAAGTACTGATCAGCTAGTCTTCATGAGATAAATGATGATCTACTAACTGGTGATCTACCCATTTACCGCTTCCGCTGCAATTGGAAAGGGGTGAATGAAATTAGACTTACTGTATGTAACACTTATTATTACTAATAATTTTACTAATATGATTACTAATAGAATTACACCCCCTTAGCTTTGCCTCCCCCAATCCAAACTAAAGAGTCATATATAGTCTTATAAGTCAAGGCAATATATGACTGGTATACTTTTAGGCTATGACTGCGCAGGTAAATTCTGAACATGAAAACCACCACATAAGGGAATCTCTGTTCTTAATATAATCTGATATTATGTATAGCTGGCTGATAAGTATCGTCTAGCACAGAACTAATGGATATAATAAAGGAGTGTGAGACTTGCCCTGGGCTGATGATACACTGACATAAAGAAGCTGTGTCAGCAAATTCCTCACAACTCTCATACATTACAGTCTTTTCATTTCTCTGCCAAAAAAAGAAAAAAGGGGAATTGTAGCATTCCAGAAAAATTACAAGTTGGTGAGTCTAAAAAGATGAAACATACCAAATAATATCCCATCCAAAAAGAGAAATACCTGAAAGTTATTACAGCAAAAATGTTCAGGTGTAATGTCTAGCCTATTCCGGGATTTATCCATCACACAAAGCTTTTATATACAGGGCTCTAATAAAGAAGCTTAATAAAAGCCGTGTAATAGTTGCATTAGGTTTTTTTTGTCCTGTAGAATGAGCACAAAAGGCAAAGTGGATTGACAATGAGCACGGCCACAGATGGTTTCTTGTAATAACACAGACAAAAAAAACTGCACAGCTATTGTAGATCACCCCAACATCCATAGCCAAGGGCAACATTCCGACAAGAGGAGCCGTCATGACAAAGCTCTAGACACATCAATGATGGTTCAGTGGAGAAGAAAGGCGCACGTTACACAATCCACGGCCGCTTTATGTAATGATTGTGAAGAACAGGACAATGCTTACAATATTCAGATTTACAGTATAAAAGCAGATGACAAAAAATAAAATTGTCAGGTTTTCATGTTCTGCTCAACTATATAATTAATCCAAACTCAATGTTTAAGATTGAAGGGAATCTGTCAGCTGTATTTGTAGATAAGAGCCGCAGACACCACTGGATAACTATTAAGGTAGGAAAAAAAACTATCTTTCCTGGATCGGATGGTGGCTGCCAAAAGGTATAAAAGTCACCTTTTTATTTCTCAGCGTTCTAAGTGTCAAGGAGGCAGGGCTAAGCTTCTTAGGTGGCAGTCTGGCATGCCTCCTCGCTTGCCCTCACATCCCAGCCACTACTTGAATAATGTCTTGTTTGTCAGTCAAAAAGGAGCTGGGTAGTGAGGGCGATTTAGAAGGTGTGCCAGGCTTCAGCTCCACCTCCTTGACACATGGCTGAGAAATGTAAAATGTAAATTTGTTTGACAACCACCAGCTCCAGGAAAGGTACAGCTTGCTTTGATATCTTGACAGTTTTCCAATGGTGTCTGCAGTTTTAAGCAGTAAATAGAGCTAGCAGATTCCATTTAATCCCCATCTACCCTCACATATCCAAAATCATATGGACACAGCTGTGGCACTGTTTCTGGACAAAAGCTGCCATGGTTTTCAAAAACTGGACAACCTCTTATTAAGTTCATCCTTCTCTCTCGTTCTTTTTGATTTATACAGTCTTGGAGAGCTCCTCACAAATTTACTGGACCCACTGGAAGCAGCCAATAGAGATACCATCATTCCATTAGAAACCATCATGAGCTTCGAGCCCTGTGTCAGTTTATTTATGCCTCTTCTATTGGCAAAATCATTTGCTCTACAGACAAGTTTTTAATCAAAATCTTTTCCTTTTTAAAGAAAAATTCAATGTAAACTAGAGAAGGACGGCAAAGTCTTGTCATGCTAGAAGGGGACATCCGGATTGTAGACTCTTGTTACACGTTAAGCTGAAATGGAAGCATAGACAAAGCTTCTAAAAGATATCGTGTATCAGGAAACTGTGATAAAAATGATCTAAAACTTTCATCAGGAAGCGAGAAACAACTGCGGATGAGGTAATAAAGAGCATTGCACTTTTCACCCCTATTAGAATTTCAGGATGGGAAAAACCTTCCGGCCTCTAACCTAGAAATGAGAAGCCACGAGACCTCCAAATCAGTCATCCAAAGGATTCAATCTCTGCCATCCCTGGGTTCTTACACATTGAAAGGGGTCCCTTAAGATGACCTTATCTGCGCTTCATCAAACATTTGTGGTCTTGCCTGGTTGATTCTAAGAAGAATCTAAGGAATCTCCAGTTCTGTACCCTCATCTATTAGATGGTATGGAAAACTGTTGTAAAAAGAATCTCTCGCTGTGGACAACCTGTCCTGCAACCCATTGATGTGAATCACGACTGTGTAATGCTTACGTTTTTCCTGTGGCGCTGCAAGCAACAAAGATTTACAGTTAGGTTTCCCCAAGGAGAACAGCTGACTGATGGGGGATTTCAGCAGAGAAGACAAAGCTCAGTTTTTTTCATGTGACCCTTCTAACGAGAAGAGTTTGTCCAAAGTTGACAACCCCTTTAGGACCTGCTGACATAACATTTAAGGTCCCATTCACATTACATTGCCAGTATACATTGGGAGGCCATCAAAAATCTACGACCCAAGCTGCTGAGTTGATGGATGTCTACTGGAGGTCAAATCTCAGAATACAACAAACGACAAAACATTTACAGAAGTAGCTGTGATCAAAAGTCAAAGCTTGACACGAGGAGCACTTTGTCAAATTGTAGTCAAAATTAAGAAAACTTCAGCCCCTGAAATCACTGCAGGGTTGTAAGACATTAAAGTGTGGATCCCATACTTCACTCTCAATGTCTTCATCTTCATGGGGAGATGCAGGTTACTTTTGATGAGACATCTGCCCACATTGGAGCTGAAGATCGCGTGGGATTGAAGTATGAGACTTGCGCTCTAAGGGTACCAGTGTCTGAAAACGTCAAGTGTGCACTGCGCAAAGAGGTGTTTTTTGGCTACGGCTACTATTCTACAGCTGCGGCACCGTTTCGGGCCGAAAGCAGCAATGTTTTTCTAATCCTGGACGACCTCCTCTTCCCCAAGAACTCGATACAGGTTAAAGGGAGTTATCCAAACATAAAGAAACTGAGCTAATTTCTTCCAAAAAAAAGAGCCCCACCTCTGTTTTCAGGTTATTTGTGGCATTACAACTTGGCGCGATTCACTTTAACGGAATCTAGCTGCAATACCACACACAACCTGAAGACTGAGGTGGTGCTGTTTTTGGAAAGATATTAGCTCTGTTTCTCTATCCCTGGATAACCCCTTTAATGTTTTATCGAACAGTGACGAAGGGCAGAAAGAATTCCTCGTACACCATGTCTGAGCGAAACAGATGTGACATTACAGAGCCCACAGAATACTAGAGACGTTGTTACTACAATGCGTTTTCTAAGACGGCGCCGCACAACCTCCTGATTGTGTAAAATGTTAATGGACAGAAAGGTCACCAGAAAGCAAAACTCCAATCCTAGCTCAGCTCGGCGAGGCCACAACATAATCCATTGTTTCAACACTTCATTACAATGCTGTAAAAATGATGAGCCGTGTCCTCTTCTGCCTTGGCAACAGTTAGCCCAAACAAGGTGCCTCCAGCTGTTGCAAAACTACAACTTTCAAAATGCCCGGACAGCCTTTGGCTGTCCGGGCATGCTGGAAGTTGTAGTTTTGCAACAGCTGGAGGCACACTGGTTGGGAAACACTGGTGCCCAGGCCCTCCAAGTGTTGTACGACTAGAATTCTGACTAAAGTTTTGCTGGGAGTTGTAGTCCTGCAGACAATTTACAGTACTAAAAAGGTCCCTGATCTCTTTTTTTGCATTTACTATAGACGAGCCTGTACTTTTATTGTGATACATAACTTCATATTTTCAAGCCCGCAGACTGTTCACTTACAGACATGTTTCTACGAACTACAAGAATGTGGTCTGTAAGTCTCCGCTCCCCCGATGCTAAATTTAAATCAATGGACTGAACGGATTATAGATTTAGAATTACTATATTTTGTTAAGCGAGATGTTGTGTAGGCTCCCACTGCGCAAGCAAAAGAAACACTAAACAGTATAATAAGTTACAACAGCTAAATATCCTGCCTCCATTACTAACAAGCATTCTTGGCCGACCATGCAGGTTTATCTCAATGGGGAATATGCTGTTGCCAAGACTTCTCCTAGCTCCCACAGACACATATACCAAGTAGGAGAGGAAGTATTGGGGGGAAGGAAGTGCCCTTACTCGTTGACTGTGTCCTCTGGGAATGGTGGCTTTGAACAACTTTTGCCTCATCACTATGGCCAGCTTTAGCTCTCCGTCCACTTTATAAGATCTGTTGGTCAGATGGTCAATTGAATCATAAAAGGAAAAATTTGGTCATGTGGAGGCTGGTGCCAGAAAGTTAAACAGATTTGTAAATGACTTCCATTCAGAAATATTAATCCTTCCAGTACTTATCAGCTGCTGTATGCTTCAGAGGAGGTTGTATGGTTCTTTTCTATCTGACCACAGTGCTCTCTGCTGACACCTCTGTCCATGTCAGGAACTGTCCAGACCAGAAGAGGTTTGCTATGGGGATTTGCTCCTGCTCTGGACAGTTCTGGCGGTGGCTTCTCCCTCCAAAAATAATACACACTGTCCGTCTGAAATCGAACACCGACGTCATCAGTTGGGGCCCCACATGACATTTGGCAGACTTTTTAAGGTGGGTCTTAAAAGGGGTACTCCGGTGGATAACATTATTTTTTTAGGAACTGGTGCCAGAAAGTAAAACAGATTTGTAAATTACTTCTATTAAAAAAGCTTTACCCTTCCTGTACTTTTTAGCAGCTGTATGCTACAGAGGAAATTCTGTTCTTTTTTAATTTCTTTTTTGTCTTGTCCACAGTGCTCTCTGCTGAAACCTGCTGTCTGTATCAGGAACTGTCCAGAGCAGGAGAAAATCCCCATTGCAAACCTATGCTGCTCGGGACAGTTCCTGACACTGACAGAGGTGTCAGCAGAGAGCCCTGTGGACAAGACAAAAAAAGAAATAAAAAAAAAAAAAGAACAGAATTTTCTTTGTAGCATACAGCTGCTAAAAAGTACTGGAAGGGTAAAGAATTTTTAATAGAAGTAATTTACAAATCTCTTTAGCTTTCTGGCACCAGTTTTCCACCGGAGTACCCCTTTAAGACTTCCCCACCTGTCAGTGTCGTCAAGATCTAGTTAAGAATAAGAGGTCTAATAGGAAATATTACGTAACCTGTGCTGCATATCAATATGCTTCTGAGAGAGGGAAACATGGCTCTACAAGGGCACAGAGGTCTGGATGAACCCCAAGTTTTTAGAGATTTCTATGGAAGTTCTTACTGGAGCCATGATGGGGTTGACTTAAAGGGGAACTCCGGTGGAAAAAACGTTTTTTCAAATCAACTGGTGCAAGAAAGTTAAACAGGTTTGTAGATCACTTTTATTTAAAAATCTTAACCCTTCTAGTACTTCTCAGCTTCTATATACTACAGAGAAATGTGTGAAGTTCTTTCCAGCCTGACAACAGTGCTCTCTACTGACACCTCTGTCCGTGTCAGGAACTGTCCAGTAGGAGAGGTTTTCTATGGGGATATGATTCTAATCTGGACAGTTCTGACACGGACAGAGGTGTCAGCAGAGAGCACTGTTGTCAGGCTGGAAAGAACTTCACACATTTCTCTGTTTTATACAGCAGCTAATAAGTACTGGAAGGATTAATATTTTTTTAATAGAAGTAATTTACAAATCTGTTTAACTTTCAGGCACCATTTGTTTTCAGGCAACATTTGTTTTCTACTTCTTTCCACCAGAGTTCCCCTTTAAATATGCAAGGCCTCTACTGTACCTCAACAAGTATCCGACTTTACACAGAAAAAAAATTGTGGTTTGTTTAACTCGATTATGTATGAACAGAAGTTCTTTTCCTTAGAAACATTGCTTCTAGAAGAGAGTGTGCCTAGACCGGAGGAGTATGCCTCCATTCACTTCTGTACATGCTCTGTGCCCAAGTCCATAAGCCCTAGACCAGGCATAGGCAGCCTTCGGCACCGAAGATGTTTTGGACTACATCTCCCATGATGCTTTGGCAGCAATTTGGCTGTAAGAGCATCATGGGAGATGTAGTCCAAAACATCTTCAGTGCCAAAGGTTGCCTATGCCTGGTCTAGAGCATACAATACCTAGTGTGTGACGTACAAGTGTGCATATAAAAATATATACATACATATGCACACTTGTCCCTCCAGTACTACAGACGGTAACTGGTCCTATAAGAGTTCTGCAATAATTACCATTCCACCTTCTTACCACTAACTAGTGCTTTAGAAAAACGTAAACACGCTAGTAATGGCCGCAGCGGAGGAAGACATTTGCCAGAGGATAAACATTAACATCAACACCGTCCCCTGGGATCCCAGACTTTTCTGCAATCACAATCTATAATTAGGGAGACAAAAAGTACCGGGCGCAGCCATCCATACCGACAAGTCTCCATTACCAACGTCACACTGACCCAATCTGTTCAGCCACCATAACTATACACTGAGGAGGAGAAAAGCCAACAAACTGTATTTCCTTGAAAAACAAGTTACAGATGTTGTGCTTCAGCGTCCTCCTCCCCCTCCTCCTGGATCATATGTCTGCCATGTGACACCAGGCGGGGAGCTGCCTCTTCCTGCTCTCACGACCAGGCACTACTTTTTGGGTTGTTGTTTCTTGTTAATGCTACTATGCAAATCCCCATGTCTGAGGAGGAAGATATAGTAATAGATAAGGAAGGTGTTATCAAGATTCGGATCTCTAATACACTCAGAAGATGTACAAAATTAAGAGTTTTCTCCTAATCTCTTTCATATATGTTTTATAAATTAGTGCCACGCTTGTCCTTAGGCTGTGTGTGGTATTGCAGCTCAGGTACACTGACGTGAATGGAACATAGTTGTAATACCACACACAACCTAAACACAGGTGGGGCACCTTTAACGCGGCAATTAATGTTCTATACCACACAAAAATTTCTACCGCACGTCCAGCAACATATAGCAATGGAAAATAAAGAAAGGTCAGCTCACCAGCAGTTGCAGAAATGTGTAGTTTCGAAACGTCTGTGGGAAAACCTCAATGACTGAGAATTCAAGCAGAGCCGACTCCTGATATGATACATAATCAATGTAAACTAAATGACTGAGCGCAGCTTCTAATCTGCAGTTACAAATTCTGTGCATCAAATCTGCGCAGGATCCTGTATGTAAGAACGTACCCTAAGGGTACGTTCACACGAGCGGATTTACAGCGTATTTTATACGCTAGAATACGCCGCGACGAGCAGACACACTGCAGCGACGTACGTGGCGTACTCGCACATCACGGCCACTCTCCGTGCTCTTAGCTAGGCAGAGAGCTCCCGCGATGAGTATACCGCGACTCGCACATCACAGTGTGTCTGCTCATAGCGGTGTATTGCATGTAAAGATAGCATAGAGCGGGCCTTCACGAGCGGATCTGCAGCGAAATATGCTGCGAAAATCCGCGCGTGTGAACGTACCGTAACAAAGTATATGAAGTTTTATCCCTTGGTGCTGGAGATCATCATATCTTTTAAAACCCATTGAAACCACATTTACACATGAAGGCTCTGATCACATTTTTTTTTCTTTCCACCATTAAAGTCGTATTCCAGAGCAAAATAACTTATCCCCTATCCAAAGGATAGGGGATAAGTTATAGATCGCGGGGGGTCCGAGCACTGGGGTCCCCCGGGATCTCCTGAATGGGGCTTCGGCAGTCTGCAGGAAGTGAAATTTCATCTCCAGCAGAAAGCAGCGGCAGACACGCCCCCTCCATGTATCTCTATGGGCTACATGGAGGGGGCGTGTCGGCTGCCGCGTCATGCGGGGATAGAACGCCCCCTTTCCAGAATACTGCTGCGGCCCCGTCCAGGAGATCCCAGGGGGCTTCAGCGCTCTGACCCCCCGCAATCTATAACTTATCCCCTATCCTTCGGATAGGGGATAAATTATATTGCACTACAGATGTCCTTTAAAGGGGTACTCCGGTGGAAAACTTTTATTTTTTATTTAATTTAATTTTTATTTTTTATTTTATTTTAAATCAACTGGTGCCAGAAAGTTAAACAGATTTGCAAATTACTTCTATTAAAAATTCTTAATCCTTCCAGTACTTATTAGCGGCTGTATACTACGGAGGAAATTCTTTCCTTTTGGGATTTTTTTTCTGCCACGGTGCTCTCTGCTGACACCATTGTCCATTTTAGGAACTGTCCAGAGCAGCATATGTTTGCTAAGGGGATTTTCCCCTGCTCTGGACAGTTCCTGACATGGACAGAGTTGTCAGCAGAGTGCACTGTGGTCGTGACAGAAAAGAAATCCAAAAAGAATTTCCCCTGTAGTATACAGTCGCTAATAAGTACTGGAAGGATTAAGATTTTTAAAGTAATTTTTAAATCTGTTTAGCTTTCTGGCATCAGTTGATTTAAAAAAAAATAATAATAATTCCACCGGAGTATCCCTTTAAACATATTCCAGGGGTATGCCCTACTGTATACTACAATATACGCACTGTGTATGCCATAAGTGACCTTTTCAGCTCAAATGGCGCTGACGGACCAAGATGACGGACCAACGCGTTACATCTTGGTTATTTAAGTCCGTTTTATCCTCCTTGCTGTGTCCATCTTGGTCCGTCAGCGCCGTTTGAGCTGGCTATATCCATTGAAGCCTCTCCTTGTATGTTAACTCTATATTGCACCAGACGAAAGGCAGCAGACGACCACATACTAATGCACTACTGAACCATTCTTGTGTATGAGTTTACACAACCGTCGAGAGTGAGCGGTGATCCTATGTTTTTTTTTTGTTTTTACCCTATGGAGCACTTGTTTTCTCACTCCCATAAGTGACCTTTTGGCATACACAGGACCATTATGCATTCTATTCTTTTTAATTCAGTGTATAGAAAGGCATGGTCTAATACACTTTTCTATGTAGCAGAATACAGTAAAAGGAAACATATGCCATTTTTACAATGGGTGTCAATGGTTCACATATCTAGGGCATCAACGGTTAATGTTTGTCACCAAGACACAGTGACCTACATCGGCAGCACACATCGAGGAATACTCCCAGCATATACATCTGATAAGTAGGAAAAAAAGGAAGTGCAACAGGTACAGCCTATGGCCCAGGGCACAAAAAACAAGTTTTTTTGCTCCTTGCAGGCAATTCGGTATGGCTCTCCAAAGAACAGGATTCGGTATGGCTCTCCAAAGAACAGGATTCGGTATGGCTCTCCAAAGAACAGGATTCGGTATGGCTCTCCAAAGAACAGGATTCGGTATGGCTCTCCAAAGAACAGGATTCGGTATGGCTCTCCAAAGAACAGGATTCGGTATGGCTCTCCAAAGAACAGGATTCGGTATGGCTCTCCAAAGAACAGGATTCGGTATGGCTCTCCAAAGAACAGGATTCGGTATGGCTCTCCGAAGAACAGGATTCGGTATGGCTCTCCAAAGAACAGGATTCGGTATGGCTCTCCAAAGAACAGGATTCGGTATGGCTCTCCGAAGAACAGGATTCGGTATGGCTCTCCGAAGAACAGGATTCGGTATGGCTCTCCGAAGAACAGGATTCGGTATGGCTCTCCGAAGAACAGGATTCGGTATGGCTCTCCAAAGAACAGGATTCGGTATGGCTCTCCAAAGAACAGGATTCGGTATGGCTCTCCAAAGAACAGGATTCGGTATGGCTCTCCAAAGAACAGGATTCGGTATGGCTCTCCGAAGAACAGGATTCGGTATGGCTCTCCGAAGAACAGGATTCGGTATGGCTCTCCAAAGAACAGGATTCGGTATGGCTCTCCAAAGAACAGGATTCGGTATGGCTCTCCGAAGAACAGGATTCGGTATGGCTCTCCGAAGAACAGGATTCCGTATGGCTCTCCGAAGAACAGGATTCCGTATGGCTCTCCAAAGAAGTGGCCAAAGCTCCATTCCCAATTCTGTTGGCTTCAGAGCTGAAATCTTGTAGTATTCTTTGCTTGCTCAAAGTCTGCACAATGGCTGGTGTTATCCATATCCCGAGTGATATAAAGTAATCAAGTAAGTGTAAAATAAAACTATTTCTGCTATACGCGTAGGGACGTCACCGATGGCAAATAAGTAATGTAACAAAATAAAGATGCAAATTGCTGGATTAAAGCCGTTTTACAGCAAGTCAATATAAAGAGCCTGTAAGAGGAAAGTTTTACACTTAATAGCACATGACCTTTCCAAAAGTTTCAGTGTCCAACCTATCCCCCCCCCCCCCTCTCTTAAAGAGGGCCGGTCAGTGAGGCACATGGGGAGATCTGCTTCCTGTTAACAAGCGGTGTCAGGAATGCACAAGGTTTGCAGAATTTCTCCCAGCTGCATTGTTTACATTTGTGGAATGTGAAGAAACAGCGCAGAGAACGAAGAACATTCCAGAAAGGCGGGAAAAGAAAAAATAAATCTTACATTTATGACATTCTGTCTAAGATTTCAAGTGTACTGAAACTTCTGGGAGGGACTCCTACCTTTCACAAATGATTCTATAAAGACCCCTATAAAAGTAATGGTAATAAGCCCAGACACCTTGTACTGAAAACGTTTGCATCAGAAAGTTTGTAGACCCCCTCTAGCAGTCAATTATTTCCATAGCAATAAACAGGAGGCTTAGGAGTGCGACTTGTGATATAGTCCTATAATAAACCATCACCGTGCTGAGGAAAATACAAAGAAATTGCCAAAAATGTAAGTGCTAAGAACATAAAAAAGCAAAAAATGTAATAAAACTGCCAAAGGCCTACATCAATAATGAGACCTCTCTGTGCAACAGCCCACCGGCCGCTAGCCTGCATTGTATCTCCTCTATTACGGATCCTTTGTTCACTGTGAGAAAAAGTTCAGAGCACAGAAAGACTATGTAGTGCGAGTGTGTAGAAATCCAAGCTCTGTTTGCATATGGTCACAGCATGAGGAGCTGACTGCCAAACTCACTGATGCCTGTCTTGAATCCCCCTCAGTACCGGGCCATTTCCCAGCTCCAAAGCTGCACGTACTGCAAAAACTTAACTGTTTGCACCACCCGGCACTATGTAACAAATCTACTGTACTCACATTAAACAAAGTGTCAAAGCTATAACTCTGGGCCTGCACCTAAGGACACTTAAGTTACTAAGAAGCACTTAAGTTACTAAGAATATATATATATATATATATATATATATATATATATATATATATATATATATAATGATAAAGCAAATTTAAGTGATTAAATTCTTCAGAATATAAATATAAAAGATTTTTCACCATTTTTTAATTACTTTACATTTATAACATGTAGGCATCAAACTAGATTTAAAAAAAAAGTACAAATAAAACTTTAACTCATTATTTCAAATTAAATCTTATTTAACACTCCAAATGAACCTGCTGCATGTTGAAATGGCTCCCATATGCAACTTTTTTTTTTTTTACAGTAGTATAAAAAATTATAAAAATATGATTTTTTTTTATTAAAATTTGCATATTTTGGGGATTTCACTACAAACAGATTTACTTCTTTAGGGTGAAAAATATGTAAAATGTATTGCAACATTAAAAAAGAAAAAAAGGAAAATACAAAAATGCACAAAGTAAACGCGATCTAAGAGAATAGAAAAGATAAAAAATAAGGGGAAAAGAAAATATCATAAACATAGAAATTGCAGTCTGGCATAATGCACGGCTTTCCACAAGGGACTTGTGGTGTGGGACACATCCTTCAATGGCAGATCTGGACAGGAAATAGGAATGTAGACAAAGGGGGAGATTGTGTTCAGTGTTGTGATCTATGACCTCTTCTCTTACAAGGGGAGGGTGGGGGGGGGGGGGGGGGGGAGGAAAAAAAAAAAAACCTTTTGAACACACACGGATAGAGTGTATATATGCTCATTGTATGGTGAATAGCAACAGGATGGAAGCATACTGTAAAAAAAAATGCTAAATGTACATAAATTTATATAAAAAATAAAACAAATAAAAAATGTACATTAAATTATATAAAAAATAAAAAATGCACCGGTATATAATTAAATACATACATAATTAAACAAATAAAATAAAAATAAATAAAAAGCATAGTAAAATGTAGCGTGCAGTATCATTTCAGAGTGGATAAGCCTTTCTGGTAGCAAATATGGCTAAAATAAAATAATGATTTCTTACGTAAGCATAAAAACAAGCAAACTATTACAAAATAATTACAAGGTATAAGTAGCTTGAACATCGCTTACGACAATGTTTCCCAAGCAGGGTGCCTCCAGCGGTTGCAAAACTACAACCCTCAGCATGCCCGGACAGCCGCTGGCTGTCCGGGCATGCTGAGAGTTGTAGTTTTGCAACAGCCGGAGGCACCCTGGTTGGGTAACCGTGGTTTAGAGATCACGTGTTGATACATTTACACCTTAATCGTTTAACCAGCCTTGGGAACAGTGAACACAATCTATAGCGTATATGACAAAATACGGATAGTAAAACAAAAAACACACAAAAAAAAAAAAGACGAAAAGTCAAGTAAAACCAAGTGCAAGGCAAGCAGACAAACCGGTATAAAACTAGGCGAAAGGAAGGGTTTTTTTTGTTAAATTTTTTGTTTCTGCTCGTTCCCAACACTAGAACTATAAAGGTCAGGGGAAGCGTTTACCTTCATAGCACAGAATGCCAATATTGTTGTTCATCTTGTCCAGGTACTGGTAGTTCAACAGATCCATCTTCATAAACAGCATTTATTATTGGGGTTTGCAGGAAAGACCAGCTTTCTCGCTTCACCCACCAAAAAAAAATTATTGATTTAGCTATAGATATATGTATATATATCTAAAAGACAAGAGAGGCAGCAGCGGACAGCTTCGGAACAGATCCCAGCTCTCCTTTAAGATTTGTCGAGACAGAAAGGCCCAGCCTCCAACAACAAAAGCCGAGAAAAGTACATGAAAAACCGAAAAGGGGAAATCCGTCCAGAGGAAGAGGTGACGGATCTGCCTTGGCAATGCTATGGCAAGGGGGGGCACACCGGCTACACCAGACCGGGGTGCACTTTTTTGCAGGCAAAAAAAAAAAAAAAGGAGGAAAAAAAATAAAAAAAAAGTGAAGACAAAGCCAGTCAGTTCTCACAGCCCCGCTGCAAGTTCACTGCTCTGACACGCAGCCTATGCCTGGTATGACTCCAATGTAAGTCAGCTTCCTCTCTCCTACAGCCTGGGAGGAGGGAGCATGCTCAGTGATTCCCTGGAGCAGCTCACATGTCAGGGATATTTTCGGCAGAAGTTCAGCCCCCTCCGAATGCTCAGAGAGGGTTTGTAAGAGGAGAGTGTGTCAGAGCAGAAAGTGACAAAAAGCAGTGCCAAAAAAGTAACACCCCCCACCCCAGGGCCAGACACAGGTATATACAAGTGTAAGGGATTAACTGCACAAAATGCACTGCTGTATTCATAGCAAGGGACAATTCACACGAAGCACGATTGTTGCTGAATTTTTTAAATTTTATTTATTTTCTTTTTTATTTCTTAATTTTTTTAATTTCTTATTTTTTTCTTTCTTTATCCCCTTAAAGGACCACAAGTTTTTAAGTTTTTTCCGTTTTTTGTACTTTTCGTTTTTTCCTCCTCACCTTTTAAAAATCATAACCCTTTCAATTTTGCACCTAAAAATCCATATTTTTCCACCTATTTTTTGCGCCACCAATTCTACTTTGAAGGGACATCAGTCATTTTGCCCAAAAATCTACGGCGAAACAGAAAAGAAAAATCATTGTGCGACGAAATTGAAGAAAAAAGCCATTTTGTAACTTTTGGGGGCTTCCGTTTCTACACGGTACATTTTACAGTAAAAATGACATCTTATCTTTATTCTGTAGGTCCATACGGTTAAAATGATACCCTACTTATATAGGTTTGATTTTGTCGTACTTCTGGAAAAAATCCTAACTACATGCAGGAAAATGTATACGCTTAAAATTGTCATCTTCTGACCCCTATAACTTTTTTATTTTACCGCTTATGGGGCGGTATGAGGGCTCATTTTTTGCGCTGTGATCTGAAGTTTTTAGTGGTACAATTTTTGTATTGATCAGACTTTTTGATCACTTTTTATTCATTTTTTCATGATATAAAAAGTGACCAAAAATTTTATTTTGGACTTCGGAATTTTTTTGCGCGTACGCCATTGACCGTGCGGTTTAATTAATTATATATTTTTATAGTTTGGACATTTATGCACGCAGCGATACCACATGTTTATATTTTTTTACATTTTATTTTAATGGGAAAAGGGGGGTGATTTGGACTTTTATTAGGGAAAGGGTTAAATAACTTATTTTTACACTTTTTTTTGCAGTGTTATAGCTCCCATAGGGGGCTATAACACTGCACACATTGATCTTTTACACTGTTCAGTGCAAAGCCATAGCTTTGCATTGATCAGTGTTATCGGCGGTCGATTGCTCAAGCCTGCATCTCAGGCTTGGAGCAATCAATCGCCAAAGGGACGCACCAGAAGAAGTTAAGAAGACCTCTGCTCGCGTCCTAGCTGATCGGGACACCACATTTTCACTGCGGTGGTCCCGATCAGCCGAACTGTGCAGCCGGGAAGGTTTTACTTTCGTTTTAGACGCGACGGTCAACTTTGAAAGCCGCATCTAAAAGGTTAATAGCCCGCGATCACTGCTGCGCACTATTAGCCCCAGGTCCCAGCTTCAGATACATGCCGGGACCGACCCGATATGACACTTTGTCACCGCGTGACCCCGCGTATCACGTAAATATACGTCCTTGGTCGTTAAGGGGTTATTCCTTTATTTATTCATTTATTTATTTTTTTATTTTATTTATTATTATTTTTTTTTTTCTTTATTTATTCATTCATTCATTTATACAACTATCTTATTTGCTGAATGGGGGGCTTGCGGAAATCCAATGCGGCCTGATGCCAAAATAACTCCCATTCAAAAGGACAGAATGGATTTTAGAGCTGCAATGCAACACATATGCCACCAATTTTTTTTTTTTATAATTTATTATTTTCTTACATTTATTCTGAAATGCTCTCACTTCTGTTTTATTTTTTAACTATTTATACATTTTTAACCTCTTCCCTCGGCAAAAGAAAAACATAATAGAATATGCTTTGCTGTGCAGCAGTGCTTCCCAGACAGTATGCCTCCAACTGTTGCAAAACTACAACATGCTGGGAGTTGTAGTGGGATGTCCCGGTACCGTATTGCATATGTTCTCTTGTGGTGAGGTCCCCAAAGTCAGAGTCCCTAGGAACAGTGGAGGTTCCTTAGTTAACCCCTTGTCACCCGTCAGTTAGCTATAATTAATGTAAATACAAATGTAAAGATGTATATTTAATATTCTTATCTTGCTTGCGTCGCAGGACCTGCAGGTCATGTGATCGAATTGCAGAACTCTATGGTTTTTTGCTAAAGGACCTTTGGTGGTTTTGGACATGTGATCGCCCACAATCCATTGTAACGGTGAGTGACAGCTGTATGGACCAATCTAAAACGGCTCAGTCCCGGCCCATATAAGGGAGCTGCAATCATTGATCGCGCTCTTGTTCCTGTGCTGCCAAGCAAGCAGCATCATTGCTCTTGGGTTGCTGATTCCAGACGAGGTAAGACCTCTGCAGCTTACAAGACAAATTACTAGGCCCAAGCCTGCGTTAGAGACGGATAGTTCATTCAATTCCCCGCTACCTCAGCAAGATCTCTGGACCTAATCAAACCCCTAAATCCGGCGGATCTATGCAAATACAATCCTCTAAAACTAAAGAGAACTTTCCGGTCCTAAGCACCTGTCAATCACTGCTGAGCTGTTTAAATAGACTCTGTTATCTGGACTGTTACCGTTATTGCAAATACAGAAAATCTTCAGTAAAGATTCCGCAAGTTTTAAGTTCAGCACTGCTGTGGACAATCTATTTATTTCGCACTCACCTATCACTCTTGGGAAGGGTGGCAATAGGCCCAGCACCAATAGAGAGTTTTAACCCTCACCCTGGAGTCACGAGTGACAAGGGTTAACAGCGCCCTTTTATTATCAAGAACAGCAACACCCCAACTACCCTACACCCACACAAGGCTTTATTCCCACAGTTTACCACAGTAGTTTTGCAACAGCTGGAGGCACGTTGCTTGGGAAACCCTTATCTACAGCGCAATAAGAAAAAAAAAGGTATTTGATTTTCAGATAAATATAGCTACATTACTGCTAAATTACTGTATATATTTTTTGAAAAATACCAAGTGTTTGAAGGCCAGGGCCGCTATGGGATTCTGTACCCATACCACATGTTTGTATACAAGATCACAACACAATTCAAGCTAAGCATTGGTAATCTAATGCAAACAGATAGGAGTGCGTTACTGAAGTAGTTGTGTAGCACAGGCCCGAAACTGTCCATACGCAACAGATAGCTATGACCCATCCCTGATTGTCCCTATAAACACACCCTTTTAGGCAAATGGTCATGTTGTTTCAATAGGTGCATCTTATCTTCTTTGGCAGCAAAGCATCACACGAGATCTGACCCTTGTTTTCTCATCAGGACAAATCCTGCCCAGAAGTCCTATTGGGGAAGATGTTCACTTCAGAAAGACCTTGCTTAGGAGGACTAGGTCTAGACACTGGGACCTTTGATAGCCAGTCAAGTTCCCAATTACATGTTCCAAAAGGCTTAAAAAATTGAGGCGGAACCTGAATGGTTCCCATAATATATTTTTCCATCATACTACTTTGGTATTTAGGGAATAATAGAAGAACAGAGAAGAACGTCGCACCAGGATCTGTTGTTTTAACTCCGCCTGTCAAATTAGTGACTCAACAGTTGCTAAATTCTGCTTAGACACCATGCAGACAGGTTGTTTGGCAGCAGGAAAAACACTCAGATGTGATAAAACCCCCACCATTCAAAAATAATAAACTCTAAGGCCAGAGCTCCATGGTGACTGTAGATTGGCAATGTGATCGTGTCAGCATCTGACTCCCTGCAATCCAAAAACAGGACGGGCTTATTCCTATCGCACTATGGTATTTATCAATCCTGTATAGGCTCTGCGTCGTGTCTTTGTTATGGTCAAAACTATAAAAGTTAATGTCTCGCAGTAATTTTAAAGTTGCTGTGAAGATTTTTTTTGGGTGAAATGATTTTTTCTTTTAATTAATCACCAATAAAGCAATACAATTAATTAGTAACATAAATGCGCATACATAAAAAATAAATAGCGAGAAGACGGGATTGTCCAGCGCAGATCTCATGCAAAAGGTGTTCTTTTATTCATAGTTAAAAGCCACGACAGGAGTGAAAAGTAACGCGTTTCAGGTTAGTTAGCAGCACCCTTAATCGTACAAGATGTACGATTAAGGGTGCTGCTAATGCACCTGAAACGCGTTACTTCTCACTCCTGTCATGTCGGTTCTCTGCCCCTAGACATCTTATCCCCTATCCACCGCTGGGACCCCCCACGATCATTAAGAACGCTGGCTGCAGCACAGGTGGCTCGTGACCTCACGGCTACACCCCTTCATGACATCACAGTCACGCCCCCTCAATGCAAGTCTATGGGAGGGGGCATGGTGGTGGTCACACCCCCTCCCATAGACTTGAATTGAGGGGGAAGGCATGGCATGACATCACAAGGGGGTGTGGCTGTGACATCAGCGCCGCATTGCTAGTCATCAGGCACGGAGCGAAGAGGACTGCAATGCTGCAGCAGAGATCGTGGGGGCAATTAATCATCTTATCCCCTATCCTTTGGCTAATGGATAAGATGTCAAGGGGCGGAGTACCCCTTTAACTCTACTTCTTGCCATTTACCAAACCAAACAGCACAGGATAAGGGAATAGGAGAACTGCCCATCAACAACTCTTTCATGTACCAGTCTGTGCAATGGAAGCCATCATGAAGTGCCCATTGGGTTGACAGAAGGAGACGAGTAACAAACTGTCCATTTGGTGAAGAATCCCTTAGTCAGCCGCATACATGGAGAGGCTGTTTAGTAGGAAGACTTTTTTGGAGGTGAAAACATTGGATGCCCTTAAGACGAACTATTTTTAAACACAATTTTAAATAAATCCCCTTGATATCAAGGCTGAAGTTTCACTCCAACAATACATAGTCAACGTTGGTCCGACAGAATGGTAGCGGCAGATCCACAAGTCACTTTATATTGACAGAACACTCTCATACAAGCAAAAGGAATTGTCCATCTGTAGACACGGATTTCTTGCCCCTGTCAGTACAGAGCCGGGACTGGTTGACTAGACAAATGCCCTAAAGTGGCCGGCAACACACCTGCAAAAGCTGTGAGCAGACCGCTCTGTCTCCTGATTTTTCCATACACATTGGTGAATATTCACGTGTCCTCTACGGAGGGAGGAGGAGTAAACCCCTGCCAGACACTTCTGTTGGAAGTTTATTTCTCTCAGAACAAAACAGTCAGGCTTTTCATTATTCAATATGCCCAATCCTCCTCTCGCAGAAGAGTTGAGAGGGCCCCAATACACTTTAGAAAGTCAGTCAGTTCCACCCAACTTGGTGGTTTAGTCAACTTTTGACTAATAAGGTGTCTATAAGACTTATACTAAAGTTTGTTGAACCTGCTCATGGGTTCAGATGACTAAGGTGTATGGCGGCTCCTGACTCTCCACAGAAAGTTGGGTTGAGTATAGATAAGCGGATGCCAGAGCTGTCTGGCTGTGGCTTACCCCTACCCTCTTCACAGAGCACACATCTTTGGCCGGACCAAAGGTCAGAAGAGAACTGCTGACCGAAAATTATGGAAAATGTATGGGCTCTAGTGTATAGGGACCTGGGGGAGGGGGTGGTACCAACTCTCGTTGTAGAGGTCAGTGATATGCCACTTTATTTTACATGCCCCTTAATTGTGTTTAAACGGGTATTCCAGGAAAAAACTTTTTTTTTTGTTATATCAACTGGCTCCAGAAAGTTAAACAGATTTGTAAATTTCTATTTAAAAATTCTTAATCCTTTCAGTAGTTATCAGGTGCTGAAGTTGAGTTGTACTTTTCTTTCTGACAACAGTGCTCTCTGCTGACACCTCTGCTTGCTCAGGAACTGTCTGAAGCATTAGAGGTTTGCTATGGGAACTTGCTCCTACTCTGGGCAGTTCCTGAGACAAGCAGAGGTGTCAGCAGAGAGCACTGTTAGACAGAAAAGAACAACTCAACTTCCGCAACTGATAACTACTGGAAGGATTAAGATTTTTTTAATAGATAATAGAAGTAATTTACAAATCTGTTTAACTTTCTGGAGCCAGTTTTTTCCTGGAATACCCCTTTAAACGCCGTGTCAGCTGAACCCACATGACCGGCCAGCCATCTAATGTGTACAGTGTTTTCCTGACTTTCCCTGACAGCAAATGTTGGAGAAGAGTATGAATAATAGAGTATGCTGAATTTCAACTGCCCGATCCTTTCCTTCTTGGGGGATAAGCTTCCACCAGATGTGTCTGGAAGCGGCTTTTCAGCTGTAGACTATTTTATGTTTGTTTATTTGGTCACCTATAGGCACCTGTCTGTCTAGCCAACCAGTTTCTCCAAACTGCAGCCCTCCAGCTGTTGCAAAACTACAACTCCCAGCATGCCCGGACAGCCGTTGGCTGTCCGGGCATGCTGGGAGTTGTAGTTTTGCAACAGCTGGAGGGCCGCAGTTTGGAGAACACTGGTGTAAAATAACAGGGACGCCAGAGTACAGATGCTCAGCAAGCATCTAGAATGTAATAAAGTGTGAGGCCGGGGCTGGGCAGCAGCGCAGGGGATTTTTATTGTGTCTGCTCACACACCAGGATGTGGTTTGTTATAAGGCGACCTCACTGAGAGATTGCAGATGTTTATACAGATGTAGTTGAGTCATCACAAGGAAGATCTAAATCAGCAATCACAGCGGTGGGAATGAACTTGTGTATGGTGGACAGTAAGCTCAACTTTAGTGGCCAGTGCCAGGCAGCTGCTGCCAAGGCTAATAAAGTATCAGGAGAGGCACAGAGGCTCGTGACAGGGACATAGTTTTGCCTCTGTATAAATCATTTGTCAGATCACATATGGAGTATTGAGTCCAATTTTGGGCACCTGTATATAAGAAGGACATGGCCAAACTGGAGAGGGTGCAGGAGAGGGCGACAAAGATAATTAATGGTATGGGAGGATTACAGGACCAAGACAGGTTATTAAGCTTGGGGTTATGTAGTGTAGAGAGAAGACGTCTTAGGGGCGATCTGATCAAAATGTACAAATACACAGAGATCTTTCTAGTGATCTTTTTATACCTTGGCCGGTAACCATGACAAGGGGGCATCCTCTACGTCTAGAGGAAAGAAGGTTTCACCATCACAGACAGAGATTCTTTACTGTAAGAGCAGTGAGCCTACGGAACTTTTCTGGTGTTAAACAAGTTCAAGAAGGGTCTGGATGTTTTTTTCTGGAATGGATTACGGATACTAGATTTATGGGGACAGAAGGTTGATCCAGGGATTTATTCAGATTTTTCCTCTGTCATGGGGCAATTAGGATCAGCCTCATGGGGGGGGGGGGGGGGGGGCTTCCTCTGGATCAACACAGTAGGGTTTTAGGTTGAACTTGTTGGAGACTACTTTTTTTCAGCCTTATAAACGATGTAAATAAACTATAAAGGCATGAAGTATGCTGTGCATTACCTATTCCCCTACAGAAGGTACTGGCAAAGATATAGGGGGATATTTATCAAAATCTGTCCAGAGGAAAAGTTGCTAGGCTGCCCATAGCAACCAATCAGATCGCTTCTTTCATTTTCAAAGAGGCCTGTGAAAAATGAAAGCAGCGATCTGATTGGTTGCTATTGGCAACTGCACCACTCTTTCTCTATACACTGGTTTTGATAAATCTCCCCCAGAAGTCTTGCTCACGGGGTAAATGGAAATCCACCAGTTTAAAGAATTTGGTCTGCACTAGAAATTGCTGAAAGTTTGGTCCACCGGGCTCAACTCATCTCTCTGTAGAGTGCAACTATCCACCCTCTGAAGGTAGTTTATTATACAACTTTCATGCTTTTATCAGTAGGCCGAGCCATAAGGCAAGTACATGAGAACTGATGAGGTCCTCTACAGGTTCCCCTTCTGCTGTATCCAGGGGATAGGGTAGACCCTTTACTAAAGACACTTGTGGTTACTTTCTACTCTACTGATCGGTTTTAAATGGTTAGCTTGTTGACGAAGCGAATCATCAGTACTACAAAGCCATGATATACTCGCCAACAGTCCCAATTTTGGTAGGACAATTGGCCAATGGGACAAAAATAGCCTGGTTTATGCAACCTGACACGCTAGGGATGGGGCTTAAAAGTCCCTATTTATTATAAATGTCATAATTTAGAACCCATAGAAGAACCAATATGAGTTCACCATATAGTGGCACTCAAAGTGACTACTGCCATGTACATATGCCCACAACGTGACATCACAATTTTGGACACAATGATGTCACAAGTCATTATCTGAAGGTCCCTAATTGGGGTGTGTGT
The DNA here is from genome assembly GCF_029499605.1 of Hyla sarda. Taxonomy (NCBI): domain Eukaryota; kingdom Metazoa; phylum Chordata; class Amphibia; order Anura; family Hylidae; genus Hyla; species Hyla sarda. The sequence goes on along the minus strand of NC_079194.1, from coordinate 78,924,878 downwards.
GTTGGGGGTATAAAGTTGCCAAAAGAAAACAATCAGATCTTTTATTTTAAAGAAGACTTCTGAAAAATAAAGAAAGCCATCTGATGTTGCTATGGGCAACTGCACCACTCTTTCCCTACACAGGTTTTGATAAGTAAATAAGTAAATCAACAGTAAATTAGTAACAACCAACCAAAAACGATAGAAGAAAGAGTTTAAAGGGTCACTCCACTGGCCAGCGTTCGAAACATTTAGTTCCGAACATTGTGTGCGCGCTTCAAGGGTCGACCATGCCCCTTCGTGACATCCCGCCAGGGCCCCTCAATGCAAGTCTATGGGAGGGGGCATGGCGGCTGTCATGCCCTCTCCCATAGACTTGCATTGAGGGGATATGGCCGACCCCCGCAGCACACACAGCTTTTGGAACTAAATGTTCCTAACACTGGCCAGTGGGAGTACCCCTTTCAAAGGGGTTCTCCGGTGCTTAAACTTCTTATCCCCTATCCAAAAGGATAGGGATAAGATGCCTGATTGCGGGAGTCCCGCCGCTGGGGACCCCCGGGATCATGCACGCGGCACCCCGTTTGTAATCAGTCCCCGGAGCTTGTTCGCTCCGGGTCTGATTACGGGCGACTACAAGGCAGGCGGCGTGTGACGTCACGCCTGCGCCGGCGTGTGACGTCACGCTCCGCCCCGCAGTGCAGGCCTACAGGAGGTGGCGTGATAGCCATCATGCCCCCTCCCATAGGCTTGCACTGCGGGGCGGAGCGTGACGCCACATGTTTAAGCACCGGAGAACCCCTTTAAGGGCAATACTAATTGACCTTCACATACAAAATACCGTGCTTCCTAAAAGCTGCATACTTTAATATATATTTCCCATACCCCTTGACTTTATACATAGTCTTACAGTGTGGATTCTATCAGAGAGACTAATTTCTACAAGATTTGGAAATAGCATTAATCCGTCCTCATGGGGTCGGCTATTTAAAGAACTAATAACAGGTTGGGTAATGTGTAACACCTGTCATAACAGGCCTGTGCTTCCCGGCATAACGTATTGCTTTCCACAACCGCTCTGACGTTCACAAAAAAAAAATTATAAAAGAAACTCCTATATACAGTATCAGGTATATCAAGTGTTTACTGTTATGTCACCAAGATACCAACTTCTAGTCAAGGAGCTCCCCCTGGAGGTCTTGTGAGGAATATAAATTTTATTTCAAGTGTAACAGTGGTCTCCAAAACTACAACTCCCAGCATGCCTGGAAAGCCACTGGCATGCTGGGAATTGTAGTTCTGCAACTTCTGGAAGGTCCACAGTTTGGAGTCCACTAGTCGATAATAAAATATACACAATTTCTCAATCCCCTACTGTGTGTAATATTAGAGATGAGTGAACTTACAGTAAATTCGATTCGTCACAAACTTCTCGGTTCGGCAGTTGATGACTTATCCTGGTGGGCTGGAAAAGGTGGATACAGTCCTAGGAAAGAATCTCCTAGGACTGTATCCATCTTTTCCAGCCCACGGGAGCACCTGTAAGCTGAACTAATTTATGCAGGAAAAGTCATCAACTGCCGAGCGAGAAGTTCGTGATGAATAGAATTTACTGTAAGTTCGCTCATCTCTAGTGTATGTATATATCATATCACACATATACAGTCAGGTCCATAAACAGGGCTGTGGAGTCGGCAAACAATGCACAGACTCCAACTCCGACTCCTACTAAATTTAGATTAGAATAAAAAAAAAAAGCAAGTTTAAATGTCCCAATTCACAAAAAGTTAAAATTAATGACTTCTCTACTTTAAGAATAAAGACCAATGCATGCAGTGCCTCACGACCGTGAAGAAGCATGCTTTTCATGTGCTTTACTATATGGCACACAACGCACAATTAGGAGCGGCAATACTTATACTTTCCATAGTGTTGTGTTCTGCTGTTACAGGGAACCCATGGGTAACCTAGCCTCTCACTGATAAGGGATTAAGTAAATATGTTTTTTGCAGGACTAGAGACACTTTTATACGTGAAGGGAATGGAGGGTCAATAGTTCAAGACTGAAGCTGTAAAGCATTGGAAAAACTGCTGCCATTCAGCTAAGGCTATAAAAACTTGTAAACTTGATTGTTAGCTTAAAGGGGTACTCCGCACCTAGACATCTTATCCCCTATCCAAAGGATAGAGCATAAGATGTCAGATCGCCGGGGTCCCGCTGCTGCACCGCGCTATCATTACTGCACAAAGCGAGCTCGCTCTGTGCGTAATGACGGGCGATACAGGGGCTGGAGCATCGTTACGTCATGGCTCTGCCCCTCGTGATGTCACGGCCAACCCCCTCAATACAAGTCTATGGGAGGGGGCGTGGCGGTCGTCACGCCCCCTGCCATAGACTTGCATTAAGGGGCGGGCTGTGATCTCACGAGGGGCGGGGCTATGACGTTACGCTGCTCTGTCCCCTGTATCGCTCTGTATCCGTCCCCCGAACTCACTCTGTGTAGTAATGAAAGCGCGGTGCCGCAGCGGCGATCCTGGGGGTCCCCAGCAGCAGGACTCCGGCGATCTGACATCTTATCCCCTATCCTTTGGATAGGAGATAAGATGTCTAGGGGCGGAGTACCCCTTTAAACTTTAAACATGACTATGGGATTCTACTAGAGAAATCATGTTTTATAATAAATGCCCCTTCCTTGATCCTCCCACTGCCCTATCTTCAGCAGCAGATCAGCACACAAACTGTTCAATACAGTAGACTGTTTGCTTCCCAGCCAGTAGTCCTGTGGTAATGACAGGTATGTTACCTGTCTTTCCTTCAAGGAATGTATAAAATACATTTGCATATTAATACAGAGGAGTCAGAGTCGGAAGTACAGAAAACTCCATACCGACTCCATAGCCCTGTCCATAAATATTGGGACATCGACACAATTCTAAAATTTTTGGCTCTATATACACCACCACAATGGATTTGAAAGGAAACTTACAAGACTCCAGACTGTCAGCTTTAATTTGAGGGTATTTACATCCAAATCAGGTGAACGATGTAGGAATTACAACAGTTTGCATGTGTGCCTCCCACTTTGTAAGGGACCAAAAGTAATGGGACAATTGGCTTCTCAGCTGTTCCATGTCCAGGTATGTGTTATTCCCTCATTATCCCTATTACAATGAGCAGATAAAAGGTCCAGAGTTCATTTCAAGTGTGCAATTTGCATTTGGAATATGTTGCTGTCCACTCTCAAGATGAGATTCAAAGAGCTGTCACTATCAGTGAAGCAAGCCATCAGTAGGCTGAAAAAACAAACCCATCAGAGAGACGTGGCCAAAACAACTTTTTGGAACATTCTTAAAAACAAGGAATGCACCAGTGAGGTCAGCAACACCAAAAGACCTGAAAGACCAGAGTGAATACAGAGGGTTCGCTACAAGATGTAAACCATTGATGAGCCTCAAAAACACGAAGGACAGATTAGAGTTTGCCAAACGACATCTAAAAAAGCCTTCACAGTTCTGGAACAACATCCTATGGACAGATCAACTTGTACCAGAGTTCAACCACCATGAACTACCACCACCATGCTTCACGAAATTTTGCTTCACTGATGAGGTGCTTCACTGATGGAACTGCTTCTCTTGTATTTATTGAGGATGTGACAAAAGCAGCAGGAAGAATTCTGAAGTGTTCCGGGCAATATTATCTGCTCAATCAGCTAAATGCTTCAGAACTCATTGGACGGCGCTTCACAGTGCAGATGGACAATGACCCAAAGCAAACTGCAAAGACAAGGGAAATAAGTAGAATATTATGTAATGGCCAAGTCAATCACCTGACCTGATTCCGATTGAGCATTTCCCTTTCTTAAGAAAAACTGAAGGGAAAATGCTCCAAGAACAAGCAGGGACTGAAGACAGTTGCAGCAGAGGCGGCAGAGCATCACCAGGGATGAACCCAGCAATGTCTGCTGATGTCTATGCGTTCCAGACTTCAGGCTGTAATTGACTGCAAAGGATTTGTAACCAAGTATTAAAAATTGTAACCAAGTATTAAAAATTAAAAATGATTATTATTCTGTCCCATTACTTTTGGTTCCTTAGCAAGTGGGAGGCACATATGCAAACTTTTGTAATTCCTACACCGTTCACCTGATTTGGATGTAAATACCCTCAAATTAAAGCTGACAATCTGGAGTTAAAGCTCATCTTGTTTGTTTCATTTCAAATCCATTGTGGTGGTGTATAGAGCCAAAAATGTTAGAATTCTGTCGATGTCCCAATATTTATGGACCTGACTGTATATGTGTTGTGTGTAGTACTGCAATTCAGTTCCATTGAAGTAAATGGAAAATAGTTGCAATACAACACATAACCTGAGGACAAGTGTGGCACTGTTTTCGAAAGAAAGCAACCATATTTTTCTTAATCCTAGATAACCCCTTTTATATGTACAAGCAAGAAGTAGAGACATATTGGAGACCTAATGCACACAACAGAATTTTCAAGCAGAATTCCGTTTTGAAATTTCATTTAGAAATTCTGGTGCAGCAGAGTCCCATTGCTGGCAATAGGATTCTGTGGCACAGTGCACACTGCGGAATAATAGTGGTGCATATCCTGCCAGAAAAAGAATGGACTTGGCCATTCTTTAGGCAGAACCCGCTCCGCAGACATTGCAGTCTATGGGGACAGCAAAGTCATTGTGAATTTTTTTCGTCCAGAGCTTCGCAAGTTTAAACCCGGCCCAAGGGCACGTCCACACTGCTAAATCAAAGCTGAGATGTAGCCAGCGAAATTCAGGAGTGGAATTCCACTTGCAGCAGTTTCCATTGTTGATTCTTAGGGTGGAATTCAATAGCTGAATTCTGCTTGCAGCAGAGTCCTATCGTTTACAATGGGATTCCGCTGCTCTGTGCACACTGCTGAACATGTTCATTCCATAGAAGTCAATAGGACTCGTAATTTCCATCCAAAAAGTGTGGGCGGCAGCATTAGGCTAGGTTCACACTACAGAATTTCCACCTGCAATTCCGCTTTGAAATTGCAGGCAGAAATTCTGCTTACTAAAATGTATAGTGTAGTGAATGGGTTTCCGTTCACAAATTCAAACTTTGGAATTTGTGAATGGAAAATCTGCTTTAAAATTTCCGCCTGAAGAATGGTGTTGCTCATTCTTCAGGTGAAAATACTTGCAGAACACATTGCAGTCTATTGGAGACTGCATTGTCCGCGCGGTCCTAGACACACTTGAAATCTCTGGGCGGAAATTTTTCTGCCCAGAGATTCCACAGTGTGAACCTAGCCTTACAGCGGAAATCCTGTTGAAATTTAAGGACAGAATTTATTGAAACAGCCCACTGGTGTTTGTACTAGCCCACAAAAATGTAAAAAATAAAATTAAAAAAAATAACACGTTCTCCACGCATATGTTACTTGGTAGCCATTTTGCAGTCTTCTTCTGTACACATAGGGGAACAATTATCAATGTTGATGTGAGGAAGTATAGATTTTACCCATGTTTGCTTGTATTTTTTGCGCAGCTTCTCACAATTTATCAAAATGGAGCACGAGACTTGATACATTTTGCGCAATTATAGAAACCAGTGAGCTGCAGTTAGGTTTAAGCTTTGTGCTCTGGGATCTGACATATTTGTACATGTCATTAAGTGGTGTAGGTTTGCGCAAAGAAAAATGGTGTACATCCATTGAAAAAGTGTCCCCAGTTGTGATTGTGCTCTGTGGCCCACATTTATCATTGTCTTTAGACAGTTTTTTGTGTCTAAAAAAAGGCGCAAAAAAGGAGCAAGCAGGGTTTTTTCCCCCTTTTTGTTTACACATTTCTGCTGATTTTGAGTTGCAATCCACCGATTTTGGCAATACACATGATATGGAAGGGTTTTATCAACTGCGCCTTTTTGTGAAAAGGAGCAAAAAAAGCGCAAAGCCACTGAAAAGTCTCAAACTACACCAGCCCAGACTTAGCTCAGCTTTTTGGTGTATGTGAAGAGAGACATTTCAGAAAATGTTAACTGCACAAAATTTATCAAATGCTCTGTGACCATTTAATAAATTTGGTGCTCTACACATTATCAGCACACAAAAAAAGGTGTAAAAAAATGCTTCACTTACACTACAATGATAAATGTGGGCCTGTGTGCCTTGAAAAAAATGAGTGGACCATGCAAAAGCAAAAAAAAAATATATAAAAATACATAAAACAAGCATATATGCAAAAAAAAAAATATATATATATTATATATATATATATATATATATATATATATATATATATATATATGCGCAAGTGGTCCAAAAGGGGCAGGCCAGAACACAGATTTCCCCACCAAAATTCCGCAGCAGGATATCCATTGCAATTCCACCCCTATTCAGCACCAATACCGTGCGAAATTGAAAAAAAAATGTCACACATTTTTTAAAAGAGCGGTGGATTAAATTCAGAGCAGACAAACTTCATTTCAGCAGTTTTTTAGCTGGCGCTATATATAAAAAAAAAAAAAAAAAAATATATATATATATTATATATATATATATAGATAGATAGGAATTCCATGGTAAAAAAAAAAAAAAAACTACTGTACGATTAGTTAAATGACTCATTGTATATAGCAGTGTTTCCCAATCAGCGTGCCTTAAGCTATTGCAAAACTACAACTCCCAGTATGGGAGTTGGAGTTTTGCACCAGCGTGAGGGAAACACTGGTGCATAGTAGAAGCATATAACAGTGGTCAGGAAAATCTTGAAAAACACATCTGAGGATCCCGAAAAGCGTCCCCACTATTCCAACTGACATAATAAACGCCACAATGGGGAATTGGGATTTATGGCGAGAATGAAAACAAAACACCTCATAAAAGTGAAATAAAGTGAGTCAGTAGATTACACAGCAGAAAGTGCTGCAGCCTCCGTCCGTGTGTCTATAGCGCCACCTAGAGTGTGCTATTAGTACAGCAAGCATTCCTGAAATACCTCCAGCGGGCCGTCTAGTAACCTGCAATAAACTCAGAAGGAATTGAATGCAAATATTTATATTCAGACAGACGGAGGGAGAGTTTTATCGCTCAGGAAGTGATCTGGAAGAGAAAGTCACCTTCCAAATGTATGACTCAAAGTCCGCAAGTGCTGGATAAATCTTCTGTAAATCATGTCCACGGTTAATTATTACTGCATTTACCAGACTCTATTATCATCATGGCCCGGGAACAGCTCAATGATATAATAGGACATTTATACAGGGATTCTTTTTACGCACAATAAACCAGAGCACACGCTATAAGCACAAAAAGAAGACGGAAAGTCCAAAACAGGATGTTTCTCATTCTTAGCAATGCAAAAAGCACCCAGCGTTACATGTTTTCCATGTGTGCTATTTATGTCGCAATCAGGATAAGCCCTGTTCTATCAGGGACTGCCACCATTACAGGGGTTTCCCAATTATATGCAGATAAAGCTTAAAAGTAAATCTGTCGCCTCTATTTGCTGCCTAGAGCTGCAGACACCGTTAGATGGTTGTTAAAGGGGGTTCTCTGGTAAAATAACCCTATGTGGTTGTTTTTTTGTTTTTGTTCCCCTACCGAAGCTTATTTTACAAACAAACCTTTGTTACTTCTGCCAAGTAAAAGGAAGGAGAGAGAAAACAAGGAGAGGACAGCGCCTCGTGTGATTCCGTGGGTGTATTTGCCCACTTACACCCCCCTGTGGTATGTGCTCCCCTGGGGGACTTTTGGAACAAGCTTATCACCCCTCCGTGTGGGGGTCAGACTGTAGATCTCGGGCTGCAGCCTGCAGGAACTTGGCCGAACACCTCCGGTGGTAATTGGCAGGAAAAATTGTTGCTTAGGAAGAAAAAAGGTGTTCTGCAGTGGCGCTGCCCTTTTGAGATAAATTTTTAGACAGTCCGATATGGTAAAAAGTATTCACATTTATTATGCATACATCCAGAAACAGACAAGCGAGACGCGTTTCGGGGTTATATTACCCCTTTCTCAATTGCAGGTTAAAAGCTGTCTCAGCTTTTAACCTGCAATTGAGAAAGGATTAATATAACCCTGAAACGTGTCTCGCCTGTCTGTTTCTGGATGTATGCACAATAATTGTGAATACTTTTTACCATATCGGACTGTCTAAAAATTGATCTCAAAAGGGCAGCGCCGCTGCAGAACATCTTTTCTCTTCCTAAGCAACAATTACTTCTGACGAATCCCTCTGTTTCCGGTGTCTGGCGTTTCCAGGTTTGGATGACGTCACGCGGTCAGTCTTCAGTTGAGGCGGGACATCGCTGTGGCAGCTGAGTGGAAGACTGGCCATGTGACGTCACGTCACCCAAAACGCACCTAAGCAGAGGACATAAGAAAAGGAGCAATTTTGGGCAGATTATGCCACATTGCAGTGTTTCCAAACAAGTGTGCCTCCACCTTTTGCAAAACTACAACTCCCAGCATGCCAGGACAGCCGTTGGCTGTCCTGGCATGCTGGGAGTTGTAGTTTTGCAACAGGTGGAGAAGCACTAGTTGGGAAACCCTGCTATATTCTAGGCAAGAATAAAAAAAAATTTGTATGACAGACATTCTAAATAAAATACTGTAACATAATAGAAATCGTAATTCTGGATTCTAGTAGTTCAAGGTTACTCCCAAGTACAGTCCTCAAACTAAAAAATGAATAAAATAAAGTGAAGAACAACTACAAAATAAAAAATAAAATTAAAAAAAACAGTAACGTTTTACACATGTTCGAGTATTTCTCAGGAATACGCAAAACCACAAGATCACAGAGTTAGTTGTGAAGAACTTTCCGACACGGACCTAGAAAGGTGGGGTGGGGGTGTCTGAAATCTTGTGTATGTCAGGCAAGCCCCAGCAGGCCATCACTTCAGATGGCAGGTAATTATTAGATTAGCGCTGATGAAGAACAGGTTTAGAGCTGCCGCACCTACCAGGACTGCATTTTTCTACTTCCAGTGCAGAATATGACACAAAGGGTTAGATTTATTGAAATAACTCGGCTGTAAAACTGGCACAAGAGGGTTCTGAAGACTGTCTCGGGCCATAGTAAACATTCCTAAGCTGTTTACGTCTTAGGCTGAGTTCACACACAGTATTCTAGTCACTATTTTTAGCCAAAAAGGTTGAAATTTTTCCATTATATAGTTTTTCTCTGTGTCTATATCATTCCGGGTTTTGGCTAAATATACTGACCAAAATATCATACTGTGTGTGAGCCCAGCCCGAAGTTGGGGTAAGTCTACGGCCCACTTCACATAGGTCCGTCTGTTGGAGTTTCCCTATGGCACTGTATAAAAAGCACCAGAGGGAAACTGATTGTAGAACTGATCCTATTCATTTAAAGGGGGCGGTTTACATTAATTCGGTGCCTAAAGTTGGATGCCAAATGGTGGAACATACAGTATGGACACTGGATTGGGGCGGAGGGTGGAACGCATTTTACTGCACTTCCCTGTCCAGCATGCACAATATTGAACGTCGCATCCTAAACAACTGATGCACTTTGGTGAACTCTGCCTAAACTGGCCTCAACTGATGACAAGACATTTGCGAACCCAGCCTATAAGGATTCCACTGATTCAGTTTTCCAATGCCAGGGTATAGTCTGGACAGGGCTACATTTCACCTGTTCAAGATTTGCTCTGAAGATAATAAAAAAATAAAATAAAAAGACACCAAAAACCTCTATCCCCTTATCCCCCAGCCTGTATGCTTATTTGGCTGCAGAATTGTTGTAGGGGGGAATCCTCCACAAATTCCACATAACACATGCCAATTTACAGCAAAATTTTAGCAGAAAAACCATCAACCATGTTCAGGCCTTGGCTGCACATCACATGAGATAAGTTACTGTGATGTGTCCGCCTATGACACATTTTTATTTTTTACTGCATCTGCAGCGCACGTTTATGGTATACACTGGACCTGAGCACATGTATACACTAAATGTATCTATAAACCCCAACGGAGATCAAAATGACACAGTTTGGGTTGTAGAAGTCAGGGTTAGCTGGATGGAAGAATAGCACAGACTTCTTCGCTACTTTATGGAACCAGGTACAAAAAAATAAATAAAAAAATTCCACATGGTATTAGTTTAGGGATTTATTTAGGTTTTGTCATCGCAATACCTTAACCAGACACTGCAAGATGCAGCGTGGGATCAGTGCCCATGCACACTGGAATCGGCACCACCTGGAATCTACACTTACTTCGCACTAGGGCTGCAATGATTAATCGACTTAATCGATTAAATTCGATAACAGGATTCGTAGTCGATGAATCCCGTTATCGAATAATCGCCCGATTCGTTGTCTGCCGTCAGTGGCGGCAGTGAATGAATGAAGCCAACATGTCTCAGCCACTGCCCTGCTCCTAGAGTGCAATCAGCACACCGCCGGGACATGTATATTCTCTGCTGCTCATCTCCGTCGGGTACAGAGATGAGCAGCAGATAATAGACATGTCCAGGCGGTGCGCTAGGAGCAAGGCAGCAGTGGGGACATGTCGGGCGGCGGCAGCAGGGCCCCCCCTTTAGACCGCAGCCCCCACCCTTGTAGGCAGCTCACCTACAGCTGTCCTCTGTCAGGTGCTGCCGCTTCGCTGCCCCGTTCTCCCTATGGAGGACCATGTGACATACACGTCACTCCACCTCCTCCCCTGCGCCCGGCGTAACGTTACGGAGGAAACAGAGTGAAGTGTGTGTCACATGGTCCTCCATAGCACAACGTGATGCGGACGGGAGAACTGTGCAGCGGAGCGGCAGCCCCCGACAGAGGACAGCTGCAGGTGAGCCGTCTACAAGGGTGGGGGGCCCTGCTGTCTAAAGGGGGGGGGGCCTGCAAAATCAATGGTCTGCAGTCTGCACATACACGTGTATAGGAGTACTATATAAAAAAAAGTTTAAAAAAAGTTAAAAAAAAAAAAAAAAAAAAAGAAAAAGAAAATGTAAATTTACTGTTCCCCCAATAAAAATTAGCTTCCCCTTTTCCCATTGCTATAAAAAAAAAAAGGAAAATAATTTTTCCTTTTACATATTTGATACTACCGCATGGCTAACTGTCTGAACTATTAAAATATTAGTGAATCATTAATATTTTCTTTTAATAGTTCAGACAGTTACCCATGTGGCAGTATCAAAAATTTACGCTGGTTTCTGTACAGGATCATTAATAATTACAGCAACCGGCGTAAACGTAAAAAATTTTTTTTTATAAAATTGCTGCTGTTTGGTCACATCACATGCTAGAAACTTTTAATATGGTCATTGTACATAGTTTTTCAAGTAGAATCAGCTGAACCCCTTTTTGGCATTTTGACATTTTTTCCGATCGATAAAATAATCGGCAACTAATCGATTATTAAAATAATCGTTAGCTGCAGCCCTACTTTGCACAGAATTTTCAGTGTAAATCAGCAATGGAAAGCCCCATGTGCTTTTCAGAGCAGATTTGGCTTTTCCGTAGTGTGCACTGACCAGCAGAATTTCATTACTGCAAACTGTATCCGCTTGGAATCATCTGTAGTGTGCATGGGCCCAAACGCTTACAATTAGCTGGTAGTGTCAGGCTAGGTTAGGCTCAGACATGGCAATCGCAGCATGGCAGACAGACAGTTTTCTTTAGCACTAGGCAAGAAATACTCAGCAACTGCTGTCACATTATCTATCAAGTCTGCAACGTTACAGTCACTGGGAGAATAACTTACATATTGCAAATACAGGATACTGTTGTGTTATATAGGATACTGCTGTGAAGAAACAACCCCAGTATTAAACAATGATAATAGCATAATATCTACAATGTTGCCACTATAGGCAGCATGACATCTAAAAAAAAAAAAAATGACCTTTGCATAATTTATATTTGCACATTATGACCACTAGGGGCAGTATATAAAAATAAATAAAATGAATGGATGAATGAATTGGAAAAAAACTTCCATTCCGGTGGTCGGGACCCAGACCCTCCAGCGCTTCCGTAACAGAAACAGGTTGGTGCCGCATGCTATATTGTGGGGGTCCCCAGCAGCGGGACCCCCGCGTCCAGACATCTTATCCCCTATCCTTTGGATAGGGGATAATATGTCTAGGGGTGGAGTACCCCTTTAACTTGCCAAGGTTTCCTGATCCCAACACACTGTATATCTCTTGGTAGGTGTCATTGTCACAAGAATCAATGGCATTTACTTCACCTTTAATGTTTGGGCAGATTGGTGTAAATAGCAATTTCAGGCCAATTCTCAGTAATATAATAGGGGTGTACTTAAAAGAATGTAGTAACGTGAGACTCTGGTATAACTGTGGTGTTCATATGTAGTTCTCGTCACCAAAACATTACACACATTCCAGTCTATTGTGTGTTGTGATCCTCTCAATGTGACGTGAACCAAAAACCAACAAATTCTTTTCAATCCACCTTAAATATCACAAATAACTTACTATATAGTGTCAAAACACGGATGCCCCTAAATAATATGTACACTGGAGCAGCAAAGGAGGGTGTGTGTTTATTAATATTTCTTCTTCATGGTCTTAGCAGAACCTGGTCAGCCTCTGTTCTTTGCACAAGGATGGACTGCTTTGATGGTCACATGGCTACAGAAAATAGCTCCGGCAGGGATGTAACTTAAAGGGGTACTCCGCCCCTAGACATCTTATCCCCTATCCAAAGTATAGGGGATAAGCTGTCTGATCGCGGGGGTCCCGCCGCTGGGGACCCCCGCATTATTGCATGCGGGACCCACCTGATTTTTCACCGGAACCGCTGGAGGGTCGACTATGACTACGGGACCAGAAGTATGTGACGTCAGGACTCCGCCCCTGTGTGACATCATGCCCGTCCCCTCAATGCAAGTCTATGGGAGGGCCTATACACAAGATCAGTGTCTGATAAGTAGGGTACAGACACTCAACACCTGGGCCGACCTGTTAGGCAGAGCCGTGGCTCCAGCACATACACAATAAGTGGCTGGAAACCCGGGCTCCATTCATTGTGTAGTGGTGGAGATGGGTCAGTGCAGAGCAGCTCCCCATTACTTCAAAGGGGGCAGCACTGCAGTAACTCGGTGCCACCACTACACAGTGATCTGAGCCATCTGCTTCCAGCCATTCATTGTGTATGTGCCAATACCAATGTTCTACCGAACAGCTAAGGCTAGGACAGGCACAGGCCCCATCCATTTTCATAGCCTGAGAATAGTCAGCTAGTGACTACATTTGGGTCATTTTCCGAGTGTTGGCTTGGACTGAAGTGTGGCTTACAGCATTTTCAGTCCAAGACAAAGCTCAAATACTTACAGAAAATGTCTGAACATGGATATGTCAGCTTGACCATTTCCTGATGTATCTGTGACTCTGAGGCACAAAACGTGATCTGAACCTAGTCTGACAGAAGGCAGTCTTGGGTGTAAGCACCCCTTCAATCAGAAATTGATGGCCTGTCCTGTGGCTAGGTCATTAATGTTTAATGTCTGGAAATCCCCTTTAAAGCTCCTAGGCACAGAAATTTATTTTATTTTTTTTTTTTTTTTGTCAGTGGAGATTTTACCTTAATTTATGTAATTCTTTGATCTCGTGATTTAAAGGGGTACTCCACTGCTCAGCTTATGCTTTAGAGCCGGCGCCGGGAGCTCGTGGCATCATAGCCCTGTCCCCTTAATGCAACTCTATGGGAGGGGGCGTGGCATCCCCCTCCCACAGCCATCACGCCCCCTCCAATAGACTTGCATTGAGGGGGTGGGGTGTGACATCATGAGGGGGAAGGGCTATGACGTCACAAGCTCCCAGCACCGGCTCTAAGCATTCGGAACATTTTGTTCCAAACGCTGAGCAGCGTAGTACCCCTTTAAGGATTTGTGTTAAAGTATGTAGGGAAAAAAAGAAAAAAAAAAAAAAAACAACCACCTGGAAAATCCCAATGTTCTAAACCACCCTAAAGATACATTCACACTGTGGTGTTACAAGCGACTTTCCCGCAGCAGTGGAAAATCTGCAGCGAACCCAGTTGATGTCAGAGGCCCAAACCCTGAAAGGTTTAATACTGGCTCCCTGGCCTACCAGGTACACAAGTCCACGAGTACAGAACATACAATACAGAGTTCCACTCACATGCAAAATTATTTATTCAAAGTGGACCAAACCTGGCTATGTTTTTTCACCGAAACCGCTGGAGGGTCGACTACGACTACAGGAACAGAAGTATGTGACGTCAGGACTCCGCCCCCGTGTGACGTAACCCCCGTCCCCTCAATGCAAGTCTATGGGAGGGGGCGTGACTGCCTATACACAAGATCAGTGTCTGATAAGTAGGGTACAGACACTCAACACCTGGGCCGACCTGTTAGGTAGAGCCGTGGCCATCATATGAGTCTACACCAGTATTTAAAGGTTTAATATGCCGGACAGTAAAAACATTGGGATTTCAGCCATCACCATGGCCAGTTAAACAAGTGACAGGCTCATAGTCTGCACTGACACTTCACTAGAGATCCTGCCGACAATGAAATCCTCCAGCTAAGCCCGACCATCGTGTTAGTCAACATGTGCCATGCCAGACTTTCTGCAAGTGCTCAGGCCCTGGGGGCAGGGAGGAAGCAGTACATAAAAGCAGCCGGTGAGAATACATGTGGAACAATGAACAAGCAACATCCTGTCTGCCGGATTTCACTTCCTGCTCAGACGTTTACACTGGTTCAGATTACGTTTGGCATGTAGGGCCTTAAAAGGAATGGCCTATTGTTTAAATCAAGTTTTCTTATGTTAAAAACATTTGTTAGTTGTTGGTGATGTTTTGTATACATTTTCCATTTTACTATCTATATTATAAAACAATGCTGGCCAATAGGCCCTAGAATTAAGCTGAGATGCCCTGTTATGTCTGTTGATAATCAGGAGGCTGCTGGAAAGTGATCAGTACAGCAGTGATGGGCGACACCTGTAGATAGAGAAAACAATAGGAGCTCAGCCTTCCCCTCCCCTGTAGAATGACCTCTGCACAGGTCACAGAACATGCTTACAAACATGTCCCACACAAAGAATAGGTCCGAGTATGTTCATTGTGTCCTGCCATAAAGCAACTCTCTGAAAGTTGTTAAAAAAAAGTTCAGGCAGGATGACTGCCCACATAATAAATGTACTAAAAATAAAAGAATAATACAAATCAGAAAATAGAAAAAGGATTAGAAAAAACAAAACAAAAAAACACACAAAACAAAACATGTTTTAGTAATCAGTAAAAGTTTACATGCATATGTTAAAGGGAAACTGACAGCAGGGTCACCTGCACCAACCTGAATATACAGGTAGATGGTGCGGGTGTCACCTTGGATTTAAAAAAAAAATTAAAAAAATTTTGATGCTGTCAACCGTGCTTTTGTTTTTTGATGTCTTTGTGATGACATGTAATTTTTTTTTTATATTTTTTTTTAATTACAGGAATACTTCATGCTGGCCAGATTTCTCTCCCAACCATTTATACCAGTGTTGCCCAACCAGAGTGGCTGAAGGCTGTCCAGGCATACTGGGAGTTGTAGTTTTGCAACAGCTGGAGGTACACTGGCTGAAAAACACTGCTCTAGAGTATATATCTTGTGATTAGGGTAAGCACTAATGGAACTTGAAGTGCAGCTCATTGACTATCCGGCATGCTGGGAGTTGTAGTTTTGCAAAAGCTGGAGGTACCCTGGGTGATAAACACTGCCCTAAACACACACTTGAATCCATCCCCACCTCAGTCATGTGTGAGAAGAGAGATGGAAGGCCACTATACACATTATACGGTCTGCTGGTGTAATGTGTATAGCCTGCTGTACTGTTCCTTTTAGCAGTGGAATGCAGGTAATGGGTTCTGCATTCTGTCAATGCAATGCTGACACAGACAGATGTGATGTGCTGACGGCAGTGCAACAAGCTGTGTTAACATTGCACTGACAGGATGCAGGCTGGTGTTAAAATGTCCTTTTGGCCCGGTGACAGCCCTTGCAAGGCAAAGACAGAGGATTGGATTTAGAATTCCCTTAAGAAAACCACTAACCTACCCTTATAACTGTTTTGAATCGTGAACAAACATACAAACTCTATGCCGATGTCCCTACTCACAACCAAGTCCCCAGGGTTACCCACTAAGCAGATGTACAATGAAGGGAAGCATTATTTAATTCTGACAAAGAAATCATCAATCTATAATTTCAATGGCCGGTTTTATTCTAACAGTAAAAAAAGAAAGAAAAACTACAAAATCCAGAAAATTTCAAGTAAGTATGAATGGATTTTCCTCAATAAAATAAGTATTTGATCCCTCTCTGTAGAAAACAATAACCTGGTACTGCATGTAAATCTTGATTCTGCGTCTGCAAGGTGTCGATGTCCGTTTTGCTTTCAGCATACATGCGGTGGTGCTCACGCTATGTAATAGTCACTGCATATACAAACAGAAAAGAGGAACAAAAAGATGCGGATCACTCACTGCTACTGCAATGCAGTATCCTTTATTCCATGCACATGAGCTCAGATGGCTATATACAAACAGAGGTTACGGCAGGGAAGAAGGTGCTGGGAGTACCGTCCAGAGCGACTGCGCCGTTTCACGCCTACAAGGCTTTTCTTCAGGCCTGGAATTGGCCATTTAAGAGAGTGCTCCTAATCTCCGGTTGTTACCTGTATAAAAGAAGACTCTTCACAGAAGCAATCAGATTCCAAACTCTTCACCATGGCCAACACCAAAGAGCTGTTCAAGGATGTCAGGGACAAGATTGTAGACCTACACAAAGCTGAATCAGTCAGAGGTTCAGTGACAAGCATCAGACAGGCCTGTACAGGTGCCATCTTGCGCTGGGGGACCTTGTGGGTGCTGCAGGATTACAGTGTAGTGTGTTACCAATTGTTTTCTTGGTGATTTTGCTCCCAGCTGCCTTGAGATCATTGACAAAATCCTCCCGCGTAGCTCTGTGCCAATTCCTCACCATTCTCATGATCATTGAAACTCCACGAGATCTTGCATGGAGCCCCCGACCGAGAGAGATTAACTTATTTTGTTTCTTCCATATAAAAATAAATAAACTTCTCATCAAGCTGCTTGGCCGTGATCTTTTAGCCCAATCCAGCCTTGTGTAAGTCTACAATCTTGTCTCCGACATCCCTGGACAGCTCTTTGGTCTTGGCCATTGTGGAGAGTTTGGAATCTGATTGGTTGCTTCTTTGGACAGGTGTCTTTTAAAAAGGTAATAAGCTGAGATTAGGAGCACTCCCTTTAGGCTATGTTCAAACATGGCAGCTTATTAGTGGTACCAGAGCCAATTATCACATGAGTTTTTGCCATGAATAACCAAAATCAGAGTAAAAACAGTGCAGTTTTTTCTTGTTGTCGTAAGTCTCTCTTTAAGTCAGTGAGGGAGGGAGTGGGAGGAAAATTGCAAAAGTAGGTGGTTGCATAAAATATAATGTTTTTACTTATAATAATTAATAAAAAAAAAAGGAGCAAGTCTTTTCATATCTATTCCTGGCTTTGTGTTCCATTATTGCAATTGAAAAACTGAACGTGTGAATGCCGCCTTAAGAGAGTGCTACTAATCTAAGCTTGTTACCTTTATAAAAAAAAAGGAAAAAAAATAAATAAAAAAAAACACACCAGGAAGCCACAAATCTTGCAGATTTAGGAGTTGTTATTCTGTCTCTCACTGTTCAAGAAACATCACTTCTAAAATGACCAATAACCTATGGTCAATAATCTAATGTATTGGTGAATTCTTCTATAATCCTAGTGATTTCTTGGAGCATCACACATAAAATTGATGAAAGGAAATAAAATAAAATAAAAAAGTAAAAAAAATTGGGTGTTTTGATGCAAAAAGATGACTGTCATTTGCATAAAACACGGCAGCCATTTCACTGACTCTTTCATAGAAATGCCTTTGTGTAGGGCAACATATTTCTAGTATCAGTCTAGACTTTTTGGCCTTTGCATCAGGGCCACTTTACGAAATTTCATACCTACTTACTACATGAGTAATTGAGGATGTGTCACCATCAAGAAGCCCAATATGCAACAAGTAAACAGCTTGAGGCAAACCTGGCTGTATCTGGATCCCTGCCTGGCATTGTATCCCCTACATTACGCCAGCCTTCTACTATTGCATAACCCGGGTCAACAAAAGGAAGATTATGCGCTGGAGAGAAAGCAGCCTGGAAATCAACTAACCTGCAGATTAGCTTTACGCCAAAGGGAAAGGCGTGAACGTGCAATACAAAGTCCAAATATGGTAAATAAATATATAAATATACACACACACACACCGTATTTTTCGCCCTATAGGACGCACTGGCATATAAGACGCACCCAATTTTAAAGGTGCAAAATGCTGTCCGGGCATGCTGGGAGTTGTAGTTTTGCAACATCTGAAGGTCCGCAGGTTGAAGACCACTGGTATAGGAGGTAATACTCACGTGTCCCCGCCGATGCGGACCCGTCCCCGCTGCCCTGGATGACGCTCCATCGCTGTCCCCGACGCTCCGGACGTCTTCTTCCACGGGATCCACGCTCTCAGTCGCCGTC
Source organism: Hyla sarda (assembly GCF_029499605.1). NCBI lineage: Eukaryota > Metazoa > Chordata > Amphibia > Anura > Hylidae > Hyla > Hyla sarda. Next base: position 78,906,330 of record NC_079194.1, on the reverse strand, counting down.
ATCGCGTCGCTACGCGCGCTGCTCCTATTGGATGACGGGACGGAGTGCACGACGACGTGATGACGTCGAAGGAGAGCGCTGGCCATGCAGGGGATGCCGGCACGGAGAAGACACCGAGGAGGCAGGTAAGGTCCCTCCCGGTGTCATGTAAGCTGTTCGGGGTGGTCGCGAACAGCCCAACTGAGCAGCCGGGTTAGTGTCACTTTCCGTTCAGACGCAGCGGTCAGCTTTGATCGCCGCGTCTGAAGGGTTAATACAAGGCATCACCGGGATCGGTGATGTCCTGTATTAGCCGCAGGTCCCGGCCATTGATGGCCGCAGGGACCGCCGCGATAGATGTGTATTCGCCATATAAGAAGCACCAACTTTTTCCCCCCAGTTTTGGGGAAGAAAAAGTGCGTCTAGTACGGCGAAAAATATGAGATATATATATATATATATATATATATATATATATACACACACATATACATACATACACACACACTATATAATAAACAACACTGTTTTCTGACTGTCACACAAGGCGCACTTTATGAAACAATCTTAACTAAATCTCTTAATATCACAAAATTTAATGGTGCAAAAGTCAACACTATTTTTTCCCAGGTTAGAATTGAAAAAGAAAAAAAAAAAAAAACAGCCTTTGGCTGTCTGGGCATGCTGGGAGTTGTAGTTTAGCAACAGCTGGAGACACACTGCTTGGGAAACACTGGCATATTGTAACCTAATCTCAGCATAGAACCCATTTAAATAACTATTCTCCATGGGAATTTTTGCTGCAAATTCGACCACAAGGTTGTCAAGGAGAAATTCAGCAACTTTTCTGCTATCTTTCAACGCATTACCGACTATTGTACCATCTTGTGTAGTTTGGATCCAATTCACAGGGAAACTGCAGGGAACCTAAATTCCCCCAAGTTCTGCAATATTTCAGTTACACAACGGAGGAATTCTTATTTGCGGAATTCTCTGACAGAAGCATGGGAGCGATAATAGATTCAAATACTCCCAATAAGCTCCAGGGCAGCCATAGGAAAACACGTCGGCAGAAACCGTCCCAGCCGCCGCACCTCAGCCTATTGAAAACAGTCAGCACCTTGGGCTACAGCAGAGTTTATTGATGTTAACCGTTGTCAAAGCAGATGGGAACCACCCCAAGTAAATAAGACCAGTGGGTGCACTCACCACTTCTGAACAGCGCTGGGAACCAGACGAAAGCCTCTGACATTTACACAATGCAGCCAAATAACCACAAGCGAGCGAATTAAAAAGGGCAAACGCTGCAGGGACATCAGACCAAAAACAGGCAAAAAGGATACATAGATCTGTGACTAGGGAAGAACCCCCTTTAAGTAGGACAACTGCACCTTATTTTAAACATCTTTGCCAGTCAAAAGATAGGATACTCCTAGACTAGTCATGTAATTCCGTTGGCAAGATGGCAACAGTACTTTTTTTTTCATAAATATACATATATTATTAATAGAAGTCATTTACAATTCTGTGGTATGGCGACGGGGTGTGAGGGCAGATGTTGTTACCCTAGAGGCAGATGGTATTAACCCCTTGTGTTCATGACGCCAGGGCATGGTTTAGCCTTAACCACCGGATCCTGGGCTAGGCACGCAGGCAATGAAGACACTGACGCCAAGTTATGGACAACAGTAGCTTTACTGAGGATAGACAGTTGTTACAGTCTATGCAGTACAGCCAGGGCCCAAGGAGGTGACCAGTGACATAGAGACTTTTCAGGTTTGCTGGGACTTGTAGTAGACAGGAGAATATAGTGCAGGCCACGCTGAGTAAACAAAAGACTTGACTGACAGGACAGTGACTTCAGCTTACTTGCAATTGAAAGTATATTCAAGGCGTTCGGCACTGCTTACTTCTGTACCTTCGGCGAACGGACTCTAAGTCGCTGTGGCGGTGATGAGTATGATGGTGCTCGGACACATAAGAAATAACCTTGGTGCACTTGAAAGAAGAATGAAAAAGTCGGCACTCACCAGTATTCCAATTCAGCAATATTTATTGCACATATTCACAGCCTAGTACATGTACAATTACTTGCAATTGACTTTTAGCTGCAGAACTTGCCTTGAGGCCTCCACTGCTCTGGACACACACTATAGGCATGACTGACCTCCGCAAACACTTGGAGCAAAAGAGAAAGAGACTAGCAGAGAGCCCATAGGTCATCTTTGGAGTCAGCTGGTCACTAGTACCTCCTGGGTAACAATCACATAGTTCATTTATTAAAAAGGTACAATTTACAATATGCAGTGAAAATGAAGAAAGTACTGCACTCACCATACAACAGAACTTTATTCAGGTATTCCAGGCATGTCAGGCAGGTGCGTTGGTAGAGGTGGGAGACGTGACTGGGACAGACTGTTTCACACTCTCACAGCGCTTCTTCCAGCCAGGATAACGGCTGGAAGAAGCGCTGTGAGAGCGTAAACAGTCTGTCCCAGTCCATCCCCAGCCTCCACTACCGCATCTGCCTGACATGCCTGGAATACCTGAATAAAGTTCCGTTGTATGGTGAGTGCAGTCTTGTTTTCTTCATTTTCTCTGCATACAAGTCTTGCTGGATTTTGCACCACAGGTGTCAACATTATTTCTGAGAGTACCAACATATTCCACTACTGCATTTATCCAGTTATCATTGGCCTTAGTCTTGTCAATGCCGGACCACCCTATTCTCTTCATTATACCTCACAATACACAATATAATACATAAATAATTTACATGGGGGAAAACAACTGCAGGGGCCCTGGGGACACTGCCTGACAGGGCAGGGAAGGTACGGGGAAACCCCATCCCGTACTGGGCCACCGCAATTCTATTTAACTTTTTGGAACCAGTTGATTTGAAAAAAAAAAAAAAATTCCACTGGAGTACCCCTTGAACTAAGGTAGTAGAACATTTCAGAGCTTTCACTACATTAAAAAATAAATAAATAAAATCACACATTGTTGCGAGGCCTTGGAATATGAGGACACATTTCTGCATTTAGACACACTAGTATCCTGCCCAGACAACACAGCTCACATTGTATTCTGGGACCACAATAAATATGCAATCCAATTCCAGTCATCCATGGCTAAAAGTCATATGTTCACAGGAATTCAAGAAGAATAATTTCAGTCAGGAATTTTTCGCCTTCTATCATTTTATCCATCAAGCGGAATTCGAGCGGAATTTCCACATGGAAATGAAGAGGAATGAAGGAGGAGGTTATTCAATTCTACTTTTCTGGATTCTGCTTGAAATTGATTTTGTCAGGGAAAAAAAAAATCCCATTGACTTCAACGGGCTTTTATGCGAGGATTCCGCCGAAGAATGAACATGTTCTATCTTCAGGCAAAACAGAATTCAGCGTCAGAATTATGCATGCAGAAATTCCTCAGTGTGAACAGGGCAGCGGAAAGTCCAATAAAGTAAATAGAACTTTAATTGTAATATAATTTGGAGCAGAATCACTGGAGTAATTTTCTCTCCAATTCCTCAGTGTGAACATAAAGGCAGGGAAACACTGTCAGAATATGTCTGCTTCTAAAGGGAGGAATCCCTAAAATAAATTAACATTTTCCAGGCTAAAACTTAATGGGAGTTGTTCAGCTAAAATGTTGTGTTCTGGTCAGGAAGGGGGTGCGTTAAAAAAAACACGGAACACAAAAACACTGTCTGGGCATTCTGGGAGTTGCAGTTTTGCACCAATTGGAGGCTCCCTGTTTGGGAAGACATTGCATTACGGGCGCTCTCCCCAGCGGACAGCTCCAACAATATCCTAACCCATTTTTTTGTGTTTTTTTTTTCTTCTCGTTTCAGATCCATGTATGCAGAGGATTACGGCGGATGATCTGGATTTTTTTAAATAAAAATGGTTAACAAGGGCTAACAAGCTTATTTTTAAATAAAATAATTTTTCCAATGTGTTATTTTTTATTGAATTTTCAGGCTTAGTAGTGGAGGCTGTCTCATAGACGTAATCCATTACATGACTGACAGCATCTTCCCTATAAGTTCTTGCTGGGCAGTAGATATAGGACATATATCTACTGCTCAGCATCAGCTGTTCTCCCGGCTCTGTAGCCATGAGCACAGCTGAGTCCCGAAATTCACATCAGGAGGATCGCATCGGGTGTCAGGAGTGACATTTGCTGTGATCGTTCCTTAACTGCTGGTACTACTGCTCCCAACATCGAGCACACTCTGGCCCATACTGGGAGCTGTAGTGCCTGCATTAATACACAGATTGCAGTGAGTGTAACTTCTGACACCTGTTGCGATCTGTCTATTAATGCAGGTACTACAGCTCCAGCATGGACCAGAGTGTGCTTGATGTTGGGAGCTGTAGTACCTGCAGTTAAAAGAAAGATCACAGTGGAAACCTAGCCTAAACAGAAAATTTTGGCCAGACAGACCTTTTGAGAAATTCCCCAATATATTCTAATAAGTTCAATAACCTACATTTGAGTACACATACACATCCTTTATATATTCTCTCCATATTAATACAAATTACTCCCATAAGTGTTACTAAAACCTTGAGGGCCATGGAATTTGGGGATAGGGGGTGTGAAGATTTGGCGGTAAAGGTCGAATTGAATCAATAAGTAATAATAGCTTCACAGGAACACCAGATTAACCTGTGTCATTGCCACCTCAGTCTACAGATAGGAGTGATGTAAAAGGTGTGTAAACAACAGCCTGAACAAACAAGTCACCAGAAAGTTCAGGTGTTATTGACATAGGTGCAGCTGTAAAAAAAATAAATAAAAAAATAAATAAATAAATAAATAATTGACACTAGACGTTAGATTGTTTAAACAAAACTAGTAACGGCCTTGGGAAACATAAGTCTATATGTAATGCTGAACACTCGCCACAAGAGCGGGATTACGCCAACAGTTCAATTTTCGTGTTGTGTTTTGATACAGCAGGTGTTTGGCCGACATTTATCTCATGCCTGAGGTGGGCAATACTGAATATATTTCTCAGAATAACAAGCTGCAATGTAGTAAGCAACAATTGGTAAGAGGTAGGAGTTTCTTTAAAAAAAAAAAAATATATATATATATATATATATATATATATATATATATATGTGCAGCATAAAGAGAAGCGCAAAAAATGAGGTAGTTTATTGGTCATAGGTCATTTGCTATGTAAAGGTTGGTAGATGCCCATGAGGCTAGGTTTCCACACAGGTTTTTTTTTCTGGCGTTTTTTTTGGAAAACCGCCAATGCTGTTTTTGAGCCAAAGTCAGAAGTGTATTCAGTAAGAAGAAGAGAAAAAAAAAAAAAAAAAAATTATATATATATATATATATATATATATATATATATATATGTGTGTGTGTGTGTGTGTGTGTGTGTGTGTGTCCATCTTTATATTTCCCATTCCTTTTGAATCAAAAACGGTATAAAAAAAAAAATAGAAATGTAAGAAAAATATAAAATGTAAAAAAAAAAAAAAAATGCAAGAAAAAACCTGTGTGGAAACCTAGCCTGAGAGAGGAAAATAAGGAGGTGTAGCACAGCATAGAGCTTTATAAACTAGTAATAAAATGAATTCTCAAAAAGCGTTCAGCACAGCAGAGTTGAATGCATGCAGTCACATTTCCCCAGCAGGCGTGACACAACAGACTCCACAGCACTCAGTCAAAATGACCTCCCGCGATGCTTAGCTCAGAGACCATAGTACATTTGCATTCAAAACAATATTGATAGTATAATGGAAAGCGGCACTCACCGGGTCAGTAGCAAAAGACTTTTATTCTTAGTGCAGTTTCCTGTTAAAAACAGGGGAGCAGAGACACTGGCGCAGGAATAAAAGTTTTTTGCTACTGACCCGGTAAGTGCCACTTTACGTTCTACTATCAATAAGCTGGTAAGAAGGTTAAATGGCACTCCCATTAAAACTAATTTCTGCTATTGCACTCCTTATGGCAAATAAAAAATATTTCTAATATACTTTTTTTTTTCAATTAAGTTTTCTATGTTTTATTTGTGCTTAAAAAAGCTCAATAGCACATTTCCCCCATCTCATACACAGACTTTGGACAGAAGCCCAAACACAGGAAGTGCAGCCTGGAGTGCTGAGGGGGGGGGGTCCAGCCTCATCCAGTCATAGCTCCTCTCACACTTAACTGCCATATGCTGTTGGTTGGACGCACACCGCTCAGCACTCAAGGCTGTACTTCCTGTGTTTGGGCTTCGGTCAAAAGTCTGTGGATGAGATGGGGGGGGAAATGTTTGAGCTTTTTTTAGGCACAAATAAAACATAGAAAACTTGATTTTTTTTAAACAAAGTATATTATAAATATTTTTTATTTACCATAAGTAGTGCAATAGCAAAAAAATTTTTATGAGAGTGACCCTTTAAACAGGTAACCAGTGTAATGACAGAGAGAAGAAGCTGCACAGAGGCCTTGCAGGTAATGAGGCCCAATTCCACCATTAAAAATAGGTTGATCTTTATTAGATGACATATGGGGATACAATCCTTCTGATCCATGCCTCAAAACGGATTGGTACAGTGGTGGGAATGTTTGGAAAGTCAAGACTTAGGTGCTCTATGGCAGCATCCCAGAGACAATAAAGCAGTCGGGAATCCAGAAGCCCAAGAACAGTCCATGTACAGTGCATAGAGAAAGTATTCAGCCCCCTTGAACTTTTCAACCTTTTTCCACATTTCAGGCTTCAAACATAAAGATATAAAACTATAATTTTTTTGTCAAGAATCAACAAAAAGTGGGACACAATCATGAAGTGTAACAAAATTTATTGGATATTTCAAACTTTTTTAACAAATAAAAAATGAAAAATTGGGTGTGCAAAATTATTCAGCCCCCTTAAGTTAATACTGTGTAGCCCCACCTTTTGCTGCGATTACAGATGTAAGTCGCCTGAGGTATGTCTCTAACAGTCTTGCACATCGAGAGACTGAAATTTTTGCCCATTCCTCCTTGCAAAACAGCTGGAGCTCAGTGAGGTTGGATGGAGAGCGTTTGTGAACAACGGTTTTCAGTTCTTTCCACAGATTCTCGATTGGCTTCAGGTCTGGACTTTGACTTAGCCATTCTAACACCTGGATATGTTTATTTGTGAACTATTCTATTGTAGATGTTGCTTTATGTTTTGGATCATTGTCTTGTTGGAAGACAAATCTCCGTCCCAGTCTCAGGTCTTTTGCAGACTCCATCAGGTTTTCTTCCAGAATGGTCCTGTATTTGGCTCCATCTATCTTCCCTGTCCCTGCTGAAGAAAAGCAGGCCCAAACCATGATGCTGCTACCACCATGTTTGACAGTGGGGATGGTGTGTTCAGGGTGATGAACTGTGTTGCTTTTACACCAAACATAACGTTTTGCATTGTTGCCAAAAAGTTTGATTTTGGTTTCATCTGACCAGAGCACCTTCTTCCACATGTTTGGTGTCTCCCAGGTGGCTTGTGGCAAACTTTAAACAACACATTTTATGGATATCTTTAAGAAATTGCTTTCTTCTTGTCACTCTTCCATAAAGGCCAGATTTGTGCAGTATACGACTAATTGTTGTCCTATGGACAGAGTCTCCCACCTCAGCTGTAGATCTGTGCAGTTCATCCAGAGTGATCATGGGCCTCTTGGCTGCATCTCTGATCAGTCTTCTCCTTGTATGAGCTGAAAGTTTAGAGGGACGGCCAGGTCTTCATAGATTTGCAGTGGTCTGATACTCCTTCCATTTCAATATTATCGCTTGCACAGTGCTCCTTGGGATGTTTAAAGCTTGTGAAATCATTTTGTATCCAAATCCGGCTTTAAACTTCTCCACAACAGTATCTTGGACCTGCCTGGTATGTTTCTTGTTCTTCATGATGCTCTCTGCGCTTTAAACGGACCTCTGAGACTACCACAATGCAGGTGCATTTATACGGAGACTTGATTACACACAGGTGGATTCTATTTATCATCATTAGTCATTTAGGTCAACATTGGATCATTCAGAGATCCTCACTGAACTTCTGGAGAGAGTTTGCTGCACTGAAAGTAAAGGGGCTGAATAATTTAGCACACCCAATTTTTCAGTTTTTTATTTGTTAACAAAGTTTGAAATATTCAATAAATTTCGTTCCGCTTCATGATTGTGTCCCACTTGTTGATTCTTCACAAAACATTTCAGTTTTATATCTTTATGTTTGAAGCCTGAAATGTGGCAAATGGTCGAAAAGTTAAAGGGGGCCGAATACTTTCGCTATGCACTGTATATAGAGGTGGCCTTCTACTGTAGGTGTTTGCCCGCTAGGTAAGCTACAGAAAAACTGCATGATAAATTTCAGTCTAGTACATAGATATAAGTCTTTGTCAAGTAAGCTGTTGTGACATCACGATTGGGTGTTCATTCAGGTGGGTTACTGTGACATCATAAGCAGCCAGGTAAGCACAGATATACTATAGGTACATCTCTGGAAATCAAGAAGCCCACAAACTGTTCTTGTACAGGGGCCTCTGTTACTGCTGTTCACACCTGCAGAGGCTTCGCAGGTTGGCAGTCAGGTTGCTATTCCTGTCTAGCAGTCGAACTGTGTACACGATGGACTGGAGTGGAGCCAGTGTGTTTAATAAAATACCAGTTAGTAAGACATTAAAGAAACCAAAGCAATAAATGAATAGCACTTGGATTAGTGTTTTGGCATAGTCACAAGTTAGGTCGGGGAACTATAGGTCCAGCTGCAGGTACAACATAAGGTCTGAATGATTATGACTAAAACAGGACTGGACTTTTAATAGTGCAAACTAAGTGCTGATCCTATGACATTTTAGGGTAAAAATAATGCAGACTTTCTGTAATGGAAAAGCGGTGACGTTTCCGCAGCAAAAATCAACAGTGTCAGCGTCTGCCCAAAACCAATACTCTCTGGTTTTGCTTATAGCAACCAATAATAGCTCAGCTTTAAAGGGGTACTCCGGTGAAATATTTATTTATTTATTTTAAAACCAGTGCCAGAAAGTTAAACATATTTGTAAATTACTTCTATTAAAAACTCTTAATCCTTCCTGTACTTATCAGCTGCTGTATGCTCCAAAGGAAGTGCTTTTATTTTTGAATTTCCTTTGTCTCACCACAGTGCTCTCTGCTGACACATCTGTCCATTTTAGGAACTGTTCAGAGTAGGAGCAAATCCCCATAGAAAACCTAACCTGCTCTGGACAGTTCCTAAAATGGACAGAGGTGTCAGCAGAGAGCACTGTTGTCAGGCAGAAAGGAAATTAAAAAAGAAAAGAACTTCCTGTGGACCATAATAGCAGCAGATAAGTACTGGAAGGATTAAGATTTTTTTTATAGAAGTAATTTACAAATCTGTTTAACTTTCTGGCACCAGTTGATTTAAAAAAAAAATAAAAAATTATTATTATTATTTTTTATTTTTTTTTAAATCAACTGGTGCCAGAAAGTTAAACAGATTTGTGAATTACTTCTATTAAAAAATCTTAATCCTTCCAGTACTTATTAGCTGCTGAATACTACAGAGGAAATGTTTTTCTTTCTGGAACACAGCGCTCTCTGCTGACATCAAGAGCACAGTGCTCTCTGCTGACAATCTCTGTCCATTTTAGGAACTGTACAGGAGCATATGTTTGCTATGGGGATTTTCTCCTACTCTGGACAGTTCTTAAAATGGACAGAGATATCAGCAGAGTGCACTGTGCTCGGAGAGTTCTGTGTTCCAAAACGAAAATAATTTCCTCTGTAGTATTCAACAGCTAATAAGTACTGCAAGGATTAAGTAATTTGCAAATCTGTTAAACTTTCTGGCACCAGTTGATTTAAAAAATAAAAATACCTGCTATAATAAAAGCAGATTGGTGATTGGTTGCGATGGGTAAAACCAGACAGACTGTTTTGGTTTCAGGCAAATATAATAAGCCTTCGGGTTTTTGCACAGATCTGTAGAGTTTCTGCAGCAAAATCGGTAGCTCCAGCAGATTTAAAGCAAATTTTAACTTCTCCATTGAGGTCAATGTGAAAAATCTTTAAAAAAAAATCAGCAGTAGAATTTTCTTCACAGTATATAGTTACATTTTTCTAAATCAAATCCACTTTGCTGGTATTGTTCATGCTGCAGATTTTCTGCATCGATATTCTCGACAGATTATGTACATCATTTATGCATTTATTTAGGCTGTACCCTTATGGCTCTATTTGATATGGAGCCTTTAAAAGGACCTCATGGGGCCTCTAGTGTACCTCCCTATGCCTCCAACTTTATCCTCATACTAAAAAATGTTTCTGATGGACTCTGGGTGAGGGGGGATAAAAGTTGCAACATGCTCTATTAGACTTTGAATATTCCAAGGTATTCTATTATAAAAGCATTGATTTTAGGGAAGAACATCTCCAAACATGGAACACCCAGCAAAGCCTGCACATCGTCCATATAAACCTGTACTAGAGAGCGGTATAGGCTCCATGAATCTTCTGTTTGTATAAGCCAGTCCCAACCAGGGTGCCTCCAGCTGTTGAAAAACTCCAACTCCCAGCATGCCCGGACAGCCGTTGGCTGTCCGGGCATGCTGGGAGTTGGAGTTTTTCAACAGCTGGAGGCACCCTGGTTGGGAAACACTGGTATAAGCTCTATATAAGGACCTAAGATGTTCCCACTTTGCTCAAGCTAAATGTACAAGTAAAACCCTTGTACATTTCAAAACCATTTCCCAATCCATTCCCTTCAAGAGGGCTACGACATCTGCACCTCAAGTCTTGTACATGACCTTCACATTAGTTTTTCCAGACACGGTTTGTACACTTATGTCCACCCCAGATCTGAACGGACGACGTATTACTCACGTTTTTCATCATCTGCATGGACTAAGGACGCCGCTCTTGACAATACGTCTAATGGAGTCTCCATTCCTGGGAAGACCCTATAAGAGAAAAATCACAAAATGTATACAGTTAGTGAAAAAAAATAAAAAAAAATCTGAATATTGTGTAAATGTAAAAAAAAATAATAGTAGGCCACATGGCCATATCATGACGTTTACATGTCCAGGCTACAATGTAGTCTGCAATGTATGGGCATACAGCGGCATATGACGCCTATTAGACACCACCTAAAATATATACCACACAAAGTTTTTTTTTTTTTTTTTACTGTATTCCGACTACACTGTTTTATAAAGCAAAAAAACATGAAATGCACGTTGACACAAAGCGGTCTGATGTAATCTAAAAAGGACACCCTTTCAGCATATAGTAGGGCTGGGCGGTATGACCAAATGGGTGTATCGCTGTATTTTTGTAACTTTTGGCGGTTCCACGGTATATAACGGTATTTCCTCCCCCCAAATTAAAGGGGTACTCCGGTGAAAACCTTTTTTCTTTTAAATCAACTGGTGGCACAAAGTTAAACATATTTGTAAATTACTTCTATTAAAAAATCTTTATCCTTCCTGTACTTATTAGCTGCTGAATACTACACAGGAAATTCTTTTCTTTTTGGAATTCTCTCTGATGACATCACGACCACAGTTCTCTCTGCTGACGTTATTATAACAATAATAACACTTTATTTGTTGTTGTCCTTAGTGGGATTTGAACCCAAGTCCCCAGCACTGCAAGGCAGCAGTGCTAACCACTGAGCCACCATGCTGCCCTTAGCCTACATCTGCTATGCACGGTTGCTAAAATGGACAGAGATGTCAGCAGAGAGCACTGTGCTCGTGATGTCATCAGTGTTCCAAAAAGAAAGGAATTTCCTCTGTAGCATTCAGCAGCTAATAAGTACTGGAAGGATTAAGATTTTTAATAGAAGTAATTTACAAATATGTTTAACTTTCTGCCACCAGTTGATTTAAAAGAAAAAAAGGTTTTCCCCGGAGTACCCCTTTAATTATCAGCCCAGCGCTGTCCCCATCGGGGTAAATACTCATATATCACCCGCAAGCGCTGCCCTCCTCGTCTTCCTGTTTGTTGCGGCCGCCGGCGCTGACACTCCATACTGTGCGGTATCCCTATGCCCGGGCTGCAAAAGGTAAACAAAATAAACTAACGCATGTTCCGACGTCGGCCTTACGCTGGGGACGGGAACGCCAGAGAGCCGTCAGCCTATCACCGGCCGCAGCGATGTCCCACCCCGGCCGGCGATAGGCTGAGCGCACTGTCATGTGGGCTCAGCCTATCACCGGCTAAGGCGGAACATCGCTGCGGCTGGTGATAGGCTGACGGCTGTCTGACGTTCCGGTCCCCAAGAAGCAGGTGAGGCCGGTACCGGACCAACGGGAGGTGAGTTAAAGTTTATTTTGTTTATTTTTTGCAGCCCTGGCATAGGGATACCACACAGTATAGAGCAGTGGTCTTCAATCTGCAAACCTCCAGATGTTGTAAAACTACAACTCCCAGCATGCTGAGAGTTGTAGTTTTGTAACATCTGGAAGTCCGCAGGTTGTAGACCACTGGTATAGAGTGTCAGCGCCGGCGGCCGCAACAAAAAGGAGGAAGAGGAGGGCAGCGCTTGCAGTTGACATGAATATTTACCCCGATGGGGACAGCACTTGGCTGATAATTGGGGGGCAGCGCTCGCGGGTGACATGTGAGTAGTTCCCCGATGTGGGGACAGCGCAGCGCTGGGCTGATTCATTCATTCCCGAGGGGGAGGGGCCAAACCGGTATTGCGGTATGGGTTAAAATTCATATCGTGCAGCACAAAAATTTCGGTATTCGGTATGAACCGGTATACTGCCCAGCCCTAGCATATAGTAGGTTGATGGACCCCCATGGATACATTTTATTTTTTATTTTTGTGCAAGCGTAATGTGAGTCAGGAGAATACCCCAGCATCTACAAAAAAAAAAAAAAATATTTAATAAATAAAAAAAAGGTTTTTTAGGTAAGGCACAGGACAGATAACCATGAGGCGCTATACTAGCTGCGTGGACTGGGCCTCCATGTCTCCATGTGATTACTTCTAAGAGTACATGTACACCACGTTTTTGCTATACAGTTCCCGTATACGGTTAAGTTAAAAACAGTACAGAACCGTATAGAAAACCGTATGCATTGACTTAACATTGTAAACCGTATGTCAAACGCATCATCCGGTTTAGTCCGTTTTGCGTCTTATGCAGTTTTGTCCGGTTTTTTTTTTTTTTTTTTTTTTACCTGTACCCCAAACCGTAGACCATGTTTTCAGGTCCGGGTGAAAAACCGTATAAAACCGGTATACTTTTTTTTTTTTTTTTTTTACATGGGAGTCAATGGGAACCGTACAGAACCGTATGTGCATACGGTCCCATCCGGTTTGCACCATACGGTTTTTGACTTTGCACAGTTTTTTTTTCCTGGAATTTCAAATCATACAAATGAAACTTTACTCAAAATGGAGTGAAAAGTTAAAAACATAATTTTTTTTTTCTTAAAAAAAAAAAAACGGATGCAACCGGACATCATTTTTCAAACCGTATACGATTTTTAACCGTATACGGGTTGAAATTTGTACACACGTTTTGATACAGTTTAGTCCGGTTTTGAGGAATCCGTTTTTCATCAAAAACCTGATACAAGAACTGTATTGCAAAAACGTGGTGTGAATGCACCCTAAGGAAGACTATTGAGTCTTGGAGACAATGGGGAGAATTTATCAAAACCTGTGTAGAGGAAAAGTTGAGCAGTTGCCCATAGCAACCAGTCAGATTGCTTCTTTAATATTTTCACAGGGTTCTTTAAAAATGAAAGAAGCCCTCTGATTGGTCGCTATGGGCAACTGCACCACTCTTCCTCTACACAAGTTTTGATAAATCTCCCCCAATATCTCTGGAATAAACTTGTGCAGATGACGAACAATCTGGAAACAACCAAGATAACTTACTGCACTTTCAGTATGGTTTGGATTGTTTTTTTTTTTTATGTCCCACCAACTAACGCAAGAACACAGCCATCTTTTATGAATAGTCCCAATTGTTTCCACATCCATAACCCCTGGCTCTACACAACAGGGGGACTCTATATCAGGATGCCCCCACCAATAATCCAGGATTTGATTTCTTTTTTCCTTGTTCTGCTCCACTGGGGTTACTAAAGCCCTGTAATGTAGGTTGGCCTTGAGGACTGGGTTGGGGTCCACTGCTCTATATGATCTACTGATGGTCATGCATGCAATAGTTAAAAAATAAAATAAAAATGTATTGGCAGGTGAAGCTATGGGTAGCCTAACATTTCTCCTGCAGAGGTGGGTAGTCTTCTCTCTTCATTGTTTACTCATCCTCACAAGTTGGACAGGACTGTTGACTGCCGAAACAACATGCACTATTAACATCTTGGGGCTCAGAGGTCACTACTATCCAATGTTTACAGCCGCTTTACAAGGGGTACTCCAGTGAAAAACTTTTTTTTTTTTTTTTAACTGGTCCCAGAAACTTAAACAGATTTGTCAATTACTTCTATAAAAAAAATCTTAACCCTTCCAGTACCCATCAGCTGCTGTACACCCCACAGGAAGTTCTTTTCTTAAAAAAAAAAGAAAATATCTGTCTGACCACAATGCTTTCTGCTGACACATCTGTCTGTCTCAGGAACTGTCCAGAGTAGGAGCAAATCCCCATAGCAAATCTATCCTGCCCCGGACAGTTCCTGAGACAGACAGAGGTGTCAGCAGAGAGCACTGTGGTCAGACAGAAAAGAAATTTAAAAAAAGAAAAGAACTTCCTGTGGAGCATACAGCAGCTGACAAGTACTAGAAGGATAAAGATCTTTATATAGAAGTAAATTACAAATCTGTCTTACTTTCTGGTACCAGTTGATTTGAAAAAATAAAAATTTATATATTTATATATATATATATATATATATATATATATATATATATATATATATATATATATATATATATATTTGTATATATATATATATATATATATATATATATATATATATATATATATATATATAATTGTAATACTGAGCTGCCTAAATTAAAGCGGTACTCCGGTGAAAAACTAATATATATATATATATATATATATATATATATATATATATATATATTAGTTTTTCACCGGAGTACCGCTTTAATTTAGGCAGCTCAGTATTACAATTGCACATAGACAAGGCTTCTAGAGGGTGCAAGCTACGTACTGAAAAGGTAAAATCATTTTTCACATTCCGACTATTTTAGATTTTTCTATTATATTATATCCTATTATATAAAAGTTGCAAAGCAGAACCTTTTTTTTTATTTTTCCGGCTGAGCAAGAACTGCACCTGCGACGCAGTGTTAGCAGGATTATACAAATGCAATCCCTATTGTGCCGGCCACAGAAGCACTAGAACAGGTATTGTTACCAGATTAAGAACCATCCAGAAAGCAACCAACAGCTCTTATACTCAGTCAACCAGAGCCCCCGACACGGAAAGATGGAGTTAACCATTTCACACCAGAATAATTCACTGTCACATTCACAGGGATACAGTTTACAGTAAATCTGTCACCAAAAGGAACCAAGTCAGACCTGCAACCTGTATTATTCAATTCTTTATAAATATATATAGAAAAAAATTCCAACATGTACTCCGAACCTGTACACAGCGTATACCAGTGTTTTCCAAATAGCGCGTCTCCAGCTGTTGCAAAACTACAACTTCCAGCGGGCCCGGACAGCCTTTGGCTGTCCGGGCCTGCTGGGAATTGTAGTTATGCAACAGCTGGAGACACACTATTTAGAAAACACTGGCCTATATCCTATAGTGTGTCTTACTTATACTTATGGGCTGCTATGTGTCGGCAAACACGTCCCTGAACAAAACAAAAAAACTACTTTTCAAAAAAATTCAACAAAAGACCTTAAGAACGTCCATTTGGCATAAACTTTAGGAGATTAATGGCAAGACCCTTAGGGAACATGCACGTCATATAGGATGTTCTAAAGCAGAGCCATTGCCCCAGCTGTTTGCATAATTGTAGATAATGGCACCACGTTAGCGCTGCGGAATCTGTAGGCGCTATATAAAATAAATAAATAAATAAATGTATATCATTTATATATAATTAGTGCTGGGCGGTATACCGGTTCATACCAAATACCGAAATTTTTTTTCCTGCACGATATGAATTTTTCCCATACCGCAATACCAGTTGAGCCCTTCCCCCCCCCCCTTGAATGAATGAATTATCAGCCGCAGCGGCTGTCCCCACATCGGGGAACTAATCATATGTGACCAGCGAGCGCTGTTCTGCTTCTCTTCCCCACCCAATGAATTATCAGCCCAGCGCTGCGCTGTCCCCCACATCGGGGAACTAATCATATGTCTCCTCGTCCTCCTGTGGGTTGCGGGCCGCCGGTGCTGGCAATCTGTACTGTACTACATATTCCTGTGCCCAGGCTGCAAAAATGAACAAAATAAACTTACCTTCCTACATTCCCCTGGTAACGGCCTCACGCTGGGGATGGGAACATCACAGAGCCGTCACCCTATCACCGGCCGCAGCGATGTCCAGCATCGGTCAGTGATAGGCTGAGCCCACAGTCATGTAAGGAGCCGGCCAGAGCTCAGTGCGCTTAGCCTATCACCGACCGATGCGGGACATCGCTGCGGCCGGTGATAGGCTGACGGCTCTGTGACGTTCCCATCCCCAGCATGAGGCAGTTACCGGAGCAACGGGGGAACGTAGGAAGGTAAGTTAAAGTTTATTTTTGCAGCCTGGGCACAAGGAATATGTAGTATAATACAGATTTCCAGCGCTGGCGGCCCGCAACTCACAGGAGGACGAGGAGAGCAGCGTTTTTGCAGGTAACATGATTAGTTACTGTGGGGGACAGCGCAGTGCTGGGCTGATAGACCGGGGTTGTGGAAAATACCGTTAAATACCATGGCACCGCCAAAACTTACAAAAATACTGTGATACACATTTTTGGTCATACCGCCCAGCTCTAATCTATATCTATATCTATCTATCTATCTATCTATCTATCTATCTATCTATCTATCTATCTCAACGTGTGTGTGTGTGTGTGTGTATGTATGTATGTATGTATGTATGTATGTATGTATGTATGTATGTGTGTATGTTCCACAAAAACTTCCAAACGGCTAAAGATATTAACATGAAACTTGGCACACATGCTACTTATATGTCAACAAACATACATAGGATAGGGGATTTAACCCTTTCCCACCCCCATTTGCCAGGGGCGGGGTTTATGTTTAAAGTCCCAAACAAGTCAATGGAAATATATGTTACTGCATAACTTCCAAACGGCTGGAGATATTTCGATTATACTTGGTCACATGTTACTTATGTCCACTTAAAATATAGGACAGTTAATTTAACCTTTAACTACCCACATTTGTGAGTTTTTGTTTAAAGTCCCATGCAAATCAATGGGAAATGTACGTTCCCACATAACTTCAGTACGGCTGGAGATATCTCAATAACTGGTACACATATTACTGGTCGGGATAGGAGGACGGGATAGGAGGACGGGATATGACAACAATATATGAGGACGGGATATGAAGTCAAAAGCTTCCTCCTTTGTTTATTTTCCTGCCCAACAAGGATTAGGAAGGAAAAACCGGGCAACGCCGGGTATTAAGCTAGATATATATTATTTTTATTTTTTTTATTCATTACAGGCTATCACAGAAGGTCAGCAGCTTGATGTGCCACTATAGATCGCTAAAATGCAGAAAAATATAATAAAATTTAAAGTATTATACAACGGACCATGTGGTTTTGCAATTGAAAAAAAAATAAAATGAAACATGCAGCTTTAGTTAAACAAGCCCAAATCCCATATGTAGTTCTGTGTACAGGATTCCAGCGTGCAGACAGCAGAGAAGTTCTCCATAATAAACAGAGGAGGGGGCTGGGACACGGCACACAAGGATTGCTTCACTTCCCACATCTTACATTCCAGAGACACGTCTGACGCAGAAGGAGCAGTCTCATCGCTTACTGGAAGAAAGAAGAAAGTGCTGTCACTGAACTTCCAGAAATTGTTTCCAGAGAGAATGCGAGAAATGTAAAGGATTTCATAAATGCCACAAGAGCCGAACAATGCGAGAGCTCAGAGGATGGCGAGGAGCAGAGGCAGGATTGTTCTCATGTTATATCCTGATATTATAGATGTGTATATAGGATCCACCACAAATAAACTACTGTGCTGCAGACAGGGGCTGGCGGAGGGGAAAAAAGCCTGATTTTACATTTTTAACACAAAATAGCAGACGGTCAGCACCATAACCTAAAGGACAGCAACTGTGGACAATGAGGACTGCACGTAATATAATGTCTATTACTCATCTCCATACAGTATAAGGGTCTATTCACACGTACAGTATTCTGTGCAGATTTTATGCACATTCTGAAGCTTTGTTCAGTTTACATTGAAATCTGCAGCAGAAAATCCTGCACATCAATTCTGTAAGTGAATGAAGAAAAGGCAGTCCAGCAGTCCCTTTAAAACGTAGATCCTTTATTGAACTTTTTCTTAAAAATGCAGAGCACACACACCATACACCTTCACCTAGTCAGCAAACTTCTCCTATGGACGCGTTTCGAGCGCATGCGCGTTCTTGATCACCACACCACCTGTGTGCTCTTCACCTACTTGCTGCAAGAAGACTTGTATAAAACACCCTTCGTGCACCTTAAAACTTCTTACAAAAACAGGTTATATTTAAAACTTACTATTGCATGAAAAAATTCTTACTGTCTATTTCCGCTCGGTTTATTTGCAATTCTAAACTGTTAAATTACATGTATCCTGCACCGACAGCGGAGTCAGCAATAAACGCATAATGTGTACTGGTTCTAACATATCATTACAATTACACTCTTGAAAACTTCCACATTAGATGTTAAATTTGAAAAATGATATAAAGTGTTGCAGACATGTTAGCTACTGGAACAGTGTGGCAACTTAAAGTAAGTCAAACGGAAATTATTCTTAATAATGTAACATTCATTCTTTCCGTATGTTCAAACCGTGCGGAATTCTGGTGCGCAAAGTGAGCTGCCAGAAGGCTTCACGGATGAACAATTTTCTTTGTATGTCGCCACCTCTTATGGGCTTCTTAACCTTTTCAATGCCATATGCCACAAAATTCTTTATGCTACCATTGTGGGCCTGTGCAAAATGTACGGATGTACCCGATTTATTTCTATTGCTTTCCACTTAGAATTCGCGAACATCTATATGACGCAGTCAAACTTTTAATGGACGCAAAGTGCATCCCACATATTTTAGGCTACAAGCAGTGCATTTAATTGCATATACGACATTTGTCGCATTACAATTGATGTACTGCTTGATATCATATCTACAATTTTCTGTACTGTCAGCAAAATCTTTACACACCTTGGCAACATCACAGTTTACACCGATTGGCTCCACACTTAACCTCTTCAGGACACAGGGCGTATGGATACGCCCTGCATTCCGAGTCCTTAAGGACCGAGGGCATATCCATACGCCCGTGGGAAATCCGGTCCCCACCGCTAGCCGGTTGGGGACCGGAGCCGGATGCCTGCTGAAATCATTCAGCAGGCACCCTGGCACATCGCCCAGGTAGGTCCTGAGAACCCCCCCCCCCCCCCCCCCCCCCCAATGTCGGCGATCGGAGAAAATTGCATGTCAATTCAGACATGCGATTTTCTCCAATTCCGGGCTGATCGGGTCTCTGGTGACCCGATCACCCGGAAAATAGGGCTGATCGGAGCTTTCAGCAACAGCCCCAATCAGCCTAAAGGATAGGAGTGAGGTCGCAAAGCTGCAATCTCCTCCTATCCCCTGCCATTACTCAGAACGGATGTCAAGGGGCTCTGGGAAGAAGATGG
Organism: Hyla sarda; assembly: GCF_029499605.1. NCBI lineage: Eukaryota > Metazoa > Chordata > Amphibia > Anura > Hylidae > Hyla > Hyla sarda. Next base: position 78,886,499 of record NC_079194.1, on the reverse strand, counting down.
AGGCTGTACCTGCAGGAGAAGATGCCTGGGGACCTGGGATCTTTGCTGGAGCCTGCTGGATCTTTGCTCAGGTAGGGAATCGACAGTGGGGGGAGAGGGGGGAGAATTGAAAGTGAAAGTAAATCGATCTTTACTGTGGCAACCACTAGGGGGACCAAACTGCAACCACTGTGGAGACCACTGTTACAGTGGTGCCCAAACAGTAGCCCTCCAGATGTTGCCAAACTACAACTCTCAGCATGCCTCGACTGCCCAGGCATGCTGGGAGTTGTAGTTCTGTAACATGTCCCTTCAGATTTTGCAATTTTCATGATATTTTTGAAAATTGCTGCTCTACTTTGAAGCCCTCTAATTTTTTTCAAAAAGCCAAAGTATGTCCATTTTATGATGCCAACATAAAGTGGACATATTGTATTTGTGAAGAAAAATAAAATTTGGAATATCCATTTTCCTTACAATTAGAGAGCTTCAAAGTTAGAAAAATGCAAAATTTTCAAAATTTTCATGAAATTTTGGTATTTTTCACCAAAAAAGGATGCAATTAACGCCGAAAATTTACCACCAAAATAAAGCAGAATATGTCACGAAAAAACAGTCTCAGAATCAGAATATTCGGTAAAAGCGTTTTCGCGATATTAATTCGTAAAGTGACGGTGGTCAGAATTGCGAAAAAAGGGCTCAGTCCTTAAGGTGAAAAAGGGCTGCATCCTAAAGGGGTTAAAAAAAACCTTTGTTTCTTAGCCACGTGTTCACACCTTGAGTTTCTGAAACAACTAGGCTGGGGGATAAACTGTCTTTGGGAGTACAAGCCTTTTTTGGCACCACCGCCACTCCATGTGCCAAGAGACCTGCCAATATTTCATCCTCTTTTAAGGAGGTACAAATGTTTGTAGATTAAACCCCGGATGCTTTTGAAATGTGAGTTATATGTGATTACATCAATTCTGTGCAGAATACCGTAGGTATGAACAGACCATAAGGGTACGTTCACACGTACAGGATCCTGCGCAGATTCGATTTGCAGGATTTGTAGCTGCAGATTAGAAGCTGTGCTCAGTCATTTAGTTTACATTGAAATAGTCAGCAGAAAATCGTGTGCATCAAATCTGCATATGTGTGAACGTACCCTAATAGAAGGAAACTCAGAATAATATGGCTTGGAGATAAAAGCATCCATGGAGCCTGTATGGTGGTGCTCCTGTACGGTACAGCTTCTCAGTACAGAGCCATCCGGCCCCCAAAATACTGTCATAAAGGCTCTGCCAGGAAACTGGAGATATGGAGAGCAGAACAATTACGGTGACATACAGTCATGGCCGTAAATGTTGGCACCCCTGAAGCTTTTCTGGGAAATGAAGTATTTCTCACAGAAAAGGATTGCATTAACACGTTTTGCTATACACATGTTTATTCCCTTTGTGTGTATTGGAAATAAACAAAAAAAAGGGAGGAAAAAAAATAAATAATTGGACATAATGTCACATCAAACTGCAAAAATGGGCTGGACAAAATTATTGGCACCCTTTCAAAATTGTGGAAAAATAAGATTGTTTCAAGCATGTGATGCTCCTTTAAACTCCCCTGGGGGCATGTAACAGGTGTGGGCAATATAAAAATCACACCTGAAAGCAGATAAAAAGGAGAGAAGTTCACTTAGTCTTTGCATTGTGTGTGCCACACTAAGCATGGACAACAGAAAGAGGAGAAGAGAACTGTCTGAGGACTTGAGAACCAAAATTGTGGGAAAATATCAACAATCTCAAGGTTACAAGTCCATTTCCAGAGATCTAGATTCCTTTGTCCACATTGTGAAACATTATCAAGAAGTTTGCAACCCATGGCACTGTAGCTAATCTCCCTGGGTGTGGACAGAAGAGAAAAATGTATGAAAGGTGTCAACGCAGGATAGTCCGGATGGTGGATAAGCAGCCCCAAACAAGTTCCAAAAGATATTCAAGCAGTTCTGCAGGTTCAGGAAGCATTAGTGTCAGCGCGAACTATCCATCGACCTTTAAATGAAATGAAACGCTATGACAGGAGACCCAGGAGGACCCCATTGCTTACACAGAGACATTAAAAAGCAAGACTACATTTTGCCTAAATTAACTTGAGTAAGCCAAAATCCTTCTGGGAAAACATCTTGTGGACAGATGAGACCAAGATAGAGCTTTTTGGTAAAGCACATCATTCTACTGTTTACCGAAAACGGAATGAGGCCTACAAAGAAAAGAACACAGTGCCTACAGTGAAATATGGTAGAGGTCAATGATGTTTTGGGGTTGTTTTGCTGCCTCTGGCACTGGGTGCCTTGAATGTGTGCAAGGCATCATGAAATCTGAGAATTACCGATGGATTTTGGGTCGCACTGCACAGCCCAGTGTCAGAATGCTGGGTTTGCGTCCGAGATCTTGGGTCTTCCAGCAGGACAATGACCCCAAACATACGTCAAAAAAGCACCAGAAATGAATGGCAACAAAGCGCTGGAGAGTTCTGAAGTGGCCAGCAATGAGTCCAGATCTAAATCCCATTGAACACCTGTGGAGAGATCTTAAAGGGGTATTCCGGGCTGTCACGCCCCCTCCCATAGACATGAATGGAGGGGGCGTGTCGTGACATCACGTCCCCAGTCCCGGAAACCCTGAGGTTTCCAAAACTGGAGACGCAGCCCCGCATAGAATGCGGGTGCTGCAGGGAGATCGCGGAGTCCGAGCAGCGGGCTCCCCACGATAAGACAGCTTATCCCCTATCCTTTGGATAGGGGATAAGATGTTTTTGCCTGGAATACCCCTTTAAAATTGCTGTTGGGAAAAGGTGACTTCCAATAAGAGAGACCTGGAGCAGTTTGCAAAGGAAGAGTGGTCCGATATTCCGGCTGAGAGGTGTAAGAAGCTTATTGATGGTTATAGGAAGGGTGTGCAACCAAATATTAAGTTAAGGGTGCCAATAATTTTGCCCAGCCCATTTTTGGAGTGACATTATGTCCAATTTGCTTTTTTCCTCTCTTTTTTTGTTTAGTTCCAATACACACAAAGGGAATAAACATATGTATAGCAAAACATGTGTTACTGCAAATCTTTTCTGTGAGAAATACTTACATTTTCTTGAAAAAATTCAGGGGTGCCAACATTTACATCCATGACTGTACATTATGGCCTTTTCATAGCCATGTGCATGAGCCCTTAATCAGACAGGCTGAAATATTGGCATAAGCACTTTTGCCTTTATCACCAGACTATGTTCACACAGTATTTTGTGCCATTCTCGCCTGCTTCTGCCTTGTCCTCTTCTCTTTTCCTGACCACTCCATTCTGGTCTCTATCCTTTTCTTCCCCTACCCTTCCTTATGTTCTCACACCCTACCCCTCTACTCTGTGCATACATGGGTTACATATAGTATTCCATGTACTAGTTCTTTTTAAATAGTCAAGGGATTCAACTACCTAACCAAGTTACCAAGTGACTGCCATATTGCCGTAGCTATTTTTAACAGCATTTAGTGATCTGCTTTACTAAAGGATCCATGGACAATAGACAGGAGCTTTCCATTAACATGAATTGAAGACGCTACTGAGCACTATCTGTGACCTTTTGAGAGGTCATTCCACAGAGAGGGAATGCGGAGCTGTGCATGGTGGTGGATCCAGCGTTATCTATATACTGAAGCTTTCACTGTTCTCCTGTCTGAAAGGCATTTCTGGGAAATGATCTTTACAGAACAGTAAGTCTCAGTTTTGTTTTAGGCATAGTGGTCTGAATGGAAACTGCGAGATTTCATGATTATTGTAAAACGCTAAATAAAATAAAAAATCCCCAATAATACATTAAAAAAAAGTCAACAAAAAATCTGATTTAAACAATAGATTAGTTTAAGATACCAGATTCCCTGCATTGAGCTCTTAGTAGTCTATTGGAGCTTGCATCCAAAAACACACTTGAGCCTAGGATTCTGTAGCGACCACAACATTTCTTGTTGTTTGGCCGGATTTAGCCATGATCCTGTCACACTTGGAACGCCAATGTTCCTTTTCCCTGGGCTGCACACAGGATACAGGGTGGGCCATTTATATGGATACACCTTGGTTGGTGATATTAACTTCCTGTTTGTGGCACATTAGTATATGTGAGGGGGGAAACCTTTCAAGATAGGTGGTGACCATAGCGGCCATTTTGAAGACGGCATTTAAATCCAACTTTTGCTTTTTCAATAGGAAGAGGGTCATGTGACATCAAACTTATTGGGAATTTCATAAGAAAAACAATGATGTGTTTGGTTTTAATGCAACATTATTCTTTCATGAGTTATTTACAAGTTTCTGACCATTTATAAAATGTGTTCAATGTGCTGCCCATTGTGTTGGATTGTCAATGCAACCCTCTTCTCCCACTCTTCACACACTGATAGCAACACCGCAGGAGAAATGCTAGCACAGGCTTCCAGTATCCGTAGTTTCAGGTGCTGCACATCTCGTATCTTCACAGCATAGACAATTGCCTTCAGATGACCCCAAAGATAAAAGTCTAAGGGGGGTCAGATCAGGAGACCTTGGTGGCCATTCAAGGGGCCCACGACGACCAATCCACTTTCCAGGAAACTGTTTATCTAGGAATGCTCGGACATGACACCCATAATGTGGTGGTGCACCATCTTGCTGGAAAAACTCAGGGAATGTGCCAGCTTCAGTGCATTAAGAGGGGAACACATCATCATGTAGCAATTTCACATATCCAGTGGCCTTGAGGTCTCCATTGATGAAGAATGGCCCGACTATCTTTGTACCCCATATACCACACCATACCGTCAATTTTTGTGTTCCAACAGTCTCTGAGGGATCTAGCCAATGTGGGTTAGTGTCAGACCAATAGCGGTGGTTTTGTTTGTTAACTTCACCATTCACATAAAAGTTTGCCTCATCACTGAACAAAATCTTCTGCGTAAACTGAGGGTCCTGTTCCAATTTTTGTTTTGCCCATTCTGCAGCACCTGAAACTACGGATACTGGAAGCCTGTGCTAGCATTTCTCCTGCGGTGTGTATATAGTAGTATATAGCAGTGTATAAGGATACTGGAAGCCTGTGCTAGCATTTCTCCTGCGGTGTTGCTATCAGTGTGTGTAGAGTGGGAGAAGAGGGTTGCATTGACAATCCAACACAATGGGCAGCACATTGAACACATTTTATAAGTGGTCAGAAACTTGTAAATAACTCATGAAAGAATGAAGTTACATTAAAACTAAGCACATCATTGTTTTTCTTGTGAAATTCCCAATAAGTTTGATGTGTCACATGACCCTCTTCCTATTGAAAAAACAAAAGTTGGATTCAAAATGGCCACCAAGTTTCCCCCCTCATATATACTAATGTGCCACAAACAGGAAGTTAATATCACCAACCATTCCCATTTTATTAAGGTGTATCCATATAAATGGCCCACCCTGTACATTCACAAAATGGTAATGGTAATTAGTGGAAGCCCCTCCGTGTCCGATTATCATGTATTCTGGATTACCATATAATACATTTAAAGTGTTTATATGCCCAGGTCATGTGTAAGGGGGTATATTTTCTGGATTCTTGCCCTGATAGAATATATCCAGGAAATGAGGTGTGGGCATGTTTCTGATACTTTGTTTCCACTGGAGATAAGATGCTATCCCCCTTTTCCCATTGACAACACATGTACGCTCAGCTGAGCTAAGCATGCATGTGGCATTTTTATGCCAGTGCCAACTTCTAGGTAATTGTTGTCACTTATCGGAAAAGCCTTGGGAAATAGAGAAATATTTTTTTTCCAGAGTTTCCCTTTAAACCATAACATTGCACAAACAGTCTCTAAATATTTAATCATGTCTGCAGCACAGGGGCACAACTACTGGTTAAGACAAAATAACCCAAAAGTTCAACAAGTCAAGCTAACCAATTAAAATTCTTCACATATCTGCCTTCAAATATTGACTTTTCATGTAAATTAACAGGAATTTGAAACTTTCAAAAGACAGAAAACGATCACTTGTCAAAGGGAAGTTCAATTTTTCATTTTAGAACCGGTTCCTTTGAAGCGTATTTACTGCAGACAGACATGAAAGAAAACCCTTTTGATGGGTATAATAATATGAATAGCTCAAGTTTGATACAGTGACGTTTTTGTAGCGTCATAGACAAGACTATGGGCCAGTTTCCCTTTAGCACAGCGTTTCCCAACCAGAGTGCCTTGAACTGTGGCCAAACTACAACTCCCAGCAGGCCCTGCTGGGAGTTGTAGTATGGCCAAAGCTGGAGGCACCCTGGTTGGGAAACACTGCTTTAAATATAATATGGGCCCACTTTTGTGTTATTTTTAAAGCCACAGGTCTTAACCTGACCGAAAGTCTATGGCAGAGCTATGGCAGAGCCCAGAGGCGGGCTGACCGGCTGGTCCATTCGGCCATGGTCCGAGGGCCCGGCCGGGTAAAGGGCCCGCTGCAGCTGCTGAGGATTCAGGACACTTGTCCCGGATCCCCAGTCAGACAAGCGCTACTTTTAGGTGATGTCTTTCTCTATATAAATATCCCTGTGCTGCTCCTGCGCTGGGTATCATTAGCGGAGACAGACAGCAGCAGGGATTAAAGGGGTTGTGCGCTGCGCTGACTTTCGGAGCTCCGCTCACAGCATCCGGAAGTTCATTACTCCGAACGCTGTGTGCGGGCTTCCGTGTTCGCGGCCGCCACGTCACGTCACGCCCGGCCCCTCGTGACGTCATGCCCGGCCCCTCGTGACGTCATGCCCGCCCCCTCTACCAAAGTCTATGGGAAGAAGGCGTGACAGGTCGCACCCCCTTCCCATAGACTTTCGTTGAGGGGGCGGGAGAGAAGTCACGAGGGGGCGGGCGTGACATCACGCCCGGCGTCCGCAAACACGGAAGCCCGCATACAGCGTTCGGAGTAATGAACTTCCGGACGCTGTGAGCGGAGCTCCGAAAGTCAGGGCAGCGCACAACCCCTTTAAGAGGATCTGATTGTTGGCTCCGCCCCAGCAGAGGAAGAGGGTGGGGCCAAGAGCTGACAGGCCTCCTGGGAACACAGAGCGGCCGCTTCATGTGATGTGAGTGATGTCCCTGTGTGCTGCCTCTCTCCCCTCTGATCAGCAGTATATTCTGGCTGGGTGATGTGTAAAGTAGCAGCCCAATGGGGTCACTTTCCCTCCTCCAGTGTCCACAGGTCACAACAGGTCACATTACCAGAACAATTTTTGGGGAAAATCGCAGCAAAAACTGCACGGTTTTACCACGATTTTTCGAAATCGCGGTAAAACTGTGCCATTTTTGCAGCGATTTAAAAAAATAAATAAAAAATAGTTCTGGTAATGTGACCTGTTAGTGACCTGTGGACACTGGAGGATGGAAAGTGACCCCACTGGGGTGACAACATGTGAACACACTGTTTATTTATCATCAACCCCTTAAAAGGAGTACTCTGGTGCAGACTACTCCTGCTCCGTCCTGCAAAAAAAGAAAAAAAAATGAAAATAAACCATCACTCACCTTCCTGGGTTCCCGCGGAGCGCCACTACAGCTGATCGGTCCTCCGGTCCATCTCCTTCATACTTCCGTGTGAACGAAGAGTCACATGGCGCTCAGCCTATTATGGTCCGAGACAGAACATCGCGGTGGCCAGCGATAGGCTGAGCGCCATGTGATGCTACGTTCACATGGAAGTATGAAGAAGATGGACCGGAGGACCGATCAGCTGTAGTGGCGCTCTGCGGGAACCCAGGAAGGTGATTGATGGTTTATTTCCTTTTTTTTTGCAGCCCGGGCAGGACGGAGCAGGAGCAGTCTGCTCCAGAGTACTCCTTTAAGGGTACATTCACATGTACAGGATGTGCTGCATATTTTGTGAAGCTGACTTTGCAACCCATTAGCTTCAATAGGTAGCAAAATCAGCTGCAGAAAATATACAGCAGATCCTGTACGTGTGAATATACCCTAAGTGCTTTTTCACATGGACGGATCCGCAGCGTATTTTACAGTGCGGATCCGCCGACAATGGACCCTACAGTGCTGCCTCTTTCTGTGTCTGCTCATAGCGGCAATCCACCGCTACGAATAGACACGCTTCGAGTTGTATGTTCTCCATGCGCAGTATACTCACATCGCAGCCACTCCCTCCTGTTCCCTGAGCTAGGCTGAGAACAGCCGCAATGTGTGCAAGTATACTGTGCATGGGCGCGACGAACATGTACGTCAAAGCGTGTCTATTCGTAGCGGTGGATTGCCGCTATGAGCAAACACAGATGGAGGTAGCACTGTAGGGTCCATTGTTGACGGATCCGCACCGTAAAATACACTGCGAATCCGTCCGTGGAAATGAGCCCTAAGGACACAAGGCATACATGTACGCACAGTGCCTGCTCCCACTCCCTCAGCTAATGCCAGACATCACCAATCAGGCTGATGTCCAAATAGGGGAGGGGCAGAGGTGTGGCCAAGGGCCGACTGGGGGCCCTTGCTTTATTTGGTCCAGGGGCCCTGAGTGTTGTCAGTCTGCCCCTGGCAGAGCCCTAGCTAGGTCTTTATACGCCATAGCCAAGAGCATAAAATTATCCGTAGCCCCTCCAACATACAGCCCTATGTAAAATATACATCGTCCCTTCCAACATACAGTTCCATGAAAAAATGCATCACCCCTCAGCTTCTCCTTCATACAGTCCTGTGTAAAAATAGATCACCCCCTTCAACATAGAGTTGTAAGTAAAAATACATCAACCCATCCCAGCAGCCCCTCCAACATCCTCTACGTTTAGAGGGGGCATCCTCTACATTTAGAGGAAAGAAGGTTTCTAAAACAGCACAGACGGGGGTTCTTTACTGTAAGAGCAGTGAGACTGTGGAATTCTCTGCCTCAGGAGGTGGTCATGGTGAACTCTGTAAAAGAGTTCAAAAGGGGTCTGGATGCATTTTTTGGAGAACAACAACATCGCTGGTTATGGATACTAGATCTAAATGGACAGAACATTGATCCAGGGATCTATTCTGATGCCATATCTGGAGTCGGGAAGGAATTGTTACCTCTAGTATGAGGGTTTTTGCCTTCCTCTGGATCAACTCAGTAGGGACTCATTAGGGATATAGGTTGAACTTGATGGACACTGGTCTTTTTTTAACTTTATGAACCATGTTACATACAGTCCTAAAAATAGATAATTCCCTACAACATACAGTTGTATGTAATTAATACATCACCCCCATCTCCACTCAGCCCCTCCAACATACAATCCTATGTACAAATACATCACCCCCTCCAACACACAGTCCTATGCAAAACTATATAATCCCCCCCCCCCCCCCCCCCCCACTCCTCAACAGCCGGGAAGTCAGCCACAGACCTGGTCAATAGAAGGAAGACTAGTTGCTAGTCGTGGAGTGATGCCCACACCAATGGCTGTCCGGGCATGCTGAGAGTTGTAGTTTTGCAACAGCTGGGGGCACCCTGGTTGGGGCGCATCCTATCATTACTCATTACAATGCGATTCATTTTTTTGAATTTATTCAATTAATTTATTTTTATTCTGCAAATTCTCAAAAAAAGAACAGATATGGGGGGAAAAAAACTTCAAAAAACAAAGTTTGAATTCTATAACCTTATCCATTTAATTTTTTTTCGCCTGTTTCAAAATGTTCTCATGCCTGGAATATTACGTGAGCAGCTCTGAGCAGATGGCACCCAGCGTGTGACTTGGCCGGTGCACAGCAAGTGCTGCAATCCCACAGGCTTTATGCTTCATGCAATGAAACTTACACATGACAGTTTTGGGTTATCACACCTATAATATGCGACCTCCTTTATGTTCTGTAAATCACATGTGTAAAACAATATGGCAGCCAGCCCTGCTTTGGCAGATTCCCAAAGGCACAAAAAAATAAAAATAAATTGTTGCACTATATTCTGAATAAGAATTTACAACATTGCCAATTGCAAATCAAAGTGATTTACCCCACAAATAATATTTATTATCTACTGCGGAAACAGTGACAGGAATAGTCTTCGGGGATAGCTATATTTCCCCAAACTATCCCCGTAATATGTGGATACCAGGTTTCAGGAATTACATCTCTAGCCAAGGAATACTGGAAGAGAAATGGGGAATCCTGAAATAGTTTACATCCCTGGCGAGACTAAGCTTTCTTACATTGGTAAGTTCTGTTATCAGGCCTGGATTTTCATGGGATGAAAGGCCCCTTCCTGGGCCAGAGCAGGTTTTCATAATGGCCCAGATCAGCACAGGTGCTGAAGACAGCTAGACACTTGGTTTTAAAAATAGGTGAGAGTTAGTCCGCAAGAAAGGCTGTGAAGAACCTGCAACACTGATGAGAGTTTGATATCAGAAGTTTACAGCCTCAAAAAAGGAACATAAAAACTTGTGTGAATAACACATTTGTTGACGAATGTGCTGGGTGGTAGTAAGGCACCTGTATAGACAAGGACATTTTAAGCAGGATTTATTTTTGTGTTTATTAGTGTGAAGACCATTTGTTCTGATATTGTTCACACTGCTGGCGTGTTCTGCTAAAGGGAGGTCAGTCGGTCAGTCCTTCAGAAGGATTGGAGTTGAGTGGAGAAAAGAAAAAAAAAATAGTGCATGTGCCATTTGTTTTCTCTTTTTAACTCAAATAAAACACTGGACATCCAACTAACCCCATTCAAGTCAATGGAATCGGTCGGGACCCAGCAGTGCCAGTAGTGCTTCGACCCGTTTAGGGTCTATTCATTGCAAAAAAAAAAAAAAAACAGCCAGACCCTGCATGGGTCGGAATACAACAGCAGTGTGAACCTACCCTTCTTAAAAAATAAAGATAAGAGAATGGATCACTAGAAAGGGGTAGCAGAGCTCACCCATAAACTCTGTATGAAATTTGAGGAAGGCATACAGAGGAACACATCATGGGCCTACACACTTACCGGCACTGTATGGGTAGAGCCACGTATGCCAAATATGGTTATGTTGTGGAAACATTGCAGGTTTTCCCCCCCGACTTCAACGCAAGGTTTAAGATTTTGCTGCAGAAACGCTGCATATCCAAAGCAAAAATTTAGACAAGCTGCAGAAAATCCGCTAAGTGTGAGCTTTCCCTATTATAGCTCTATACAATGTACAAAGCCGTGTGGAAGCCCATTACCTTTCACGCTGTGATCTTTTGAGGTATTCTTCTATACACGAGTGCTTGGCTCTGCTGATCTGCATGTGCCTGGGGGGGGGGGGGGGAGCCGCTGCCAGACTCCTCTGGTGGCATCTTATCTTAAGGATCAAGCTGCTACATATCAACATTCCTGATTCTTTGACCAAACATTATCTGTCAGGAGTTGGAAAGCCCCCCCACACATATCAGATAGTTGACCAATCAGACACGTTTTATGTGTACAGGGGCCTTCGCTTCTGTCAAGTCACATGACCGCGCAATTTACTAAGGTCCCAAAACATTTTTACCTGTGTATCACACCGACATTTTTTCCACCTTCCAGACCTACATTTCCATGCTTTATGTGATGCACGCTGCTTATTTGCATATACTTCCAATACTTCACAAAGATCACACGCCTCTGCTATGCAAATAAAAGGAATTTGAATAGAAAAATTAAAATAACTGACTATAGTTTCGATTTGGCCAAAAAACAAATAAGAAAATGAATTGTTCTTCAGTCATTAGTGGCAGCTGCATACACAGCACTTACCTAATATACCAAGACAGCCTGTCAGTTGTAGGTTGTGTTCACATTGCCGTTTGCATCTGACCCGTTAAAGCAGCACTCCGGGATAAGAGAACTTATCACCTATCCTAAGGCCCCTCGGCAGTCAGCGGCCAGGGGCGTATCTGACCATGATGGAGCAGCCCAAACGCCTGCGAAGCGCTGCATTCGGCAGTCTCCACCTCACATAGAAATGTATTGAGGGGCGTGTCGGGCGCCGCATCATGTGGTGGTCGAAACGCGCTATTTTGTCAAAGAGCTGTGGGCCCCGTACGGGAGATCGCAGGGAGTCCGACCGCTAAAACTTATCCCCTATCCTTAGGATAGGGGATAAGTTTTCTTATCCTGTAGTACTCCTTTGAGGGTCCGGTGGGCTTTTTTTTCCAAGCTGAACGGACCCTTAGATGGGTCGGATGTAAACGGCTTCTGCCGGGTCCCGATGGACCCAATTCACTTGCATGAGGTCCATCTGTCATCTGGTAATTTTACAGAAGTTTAGCGGAGAAAAAAAAAAGGCAATGTGAACAAGCCCTTACTCGCAATATGTGATCTCAGCCCTAGGGTGTGTTCACACATTGAGGTTTTTATTTGCAATTATTGATCATAAATGGAGGGCACGTATAAAGGAAAGACGAACTTCTACTCTTTATCAAATCCATTACTGGCTTTGTATTCGATATGTGCAACTAAAAACCTGAACGTGTGAACGCAGCCTTACCACTGGGAGAACACAGACAACCATAAACTGTTGAGCGGAATGAGAGATTATTTATAGGGCAATAAAGGGGCAATTGACTTTTCCCCTACAAACTTGTCTGCCTGCAACACAGCAGCGCATTGTAATACTGTTTATTGATTGGTCAGTAGGGCAATAGACCAGTTTTTACACTAGCACGGTGTTTTCCAAAAATACCGCACGCAGCTACTGCAAAACTACAACTCCCAGCATGCCCGGACAGCCGAAGGCTGTCCGGGCATGCTGGGAGTTGTAGTTTTGCCACAGCTGGAGGCACCCTGTTTGAAAAACACTGCACTTCAAAACACAGAATCACATAGTCCTGGCCTGACCGCAGGTCTGATCATCCGAACTGACAACCAGTCAGCGATTTCGGGGATGGAGTCAGGGCAGTTTTTGAGCCATAGTCAGAAGTGGATCCATAAGGGAGGAGAAGTATATAGTCCTTCCTTTATATTTCCCATTCCTTTTGAATACATTTCTGGCTTTGGCTCAAAAACTGCAGTGGCAATTTTCCAAAAACTGCCAGAAAAAAACAAAAAAAAAAAAAAAAACACACAAGTGTAAACTTAGCCTTAGGCCTCAAACACGCCACTAAATTTACGAGCAGTATAAGTCAGGAAAAATTCCTCTCGGAAATTGCATTGCAGCAATGTCCCATTGTTTTCAATGGGATTCTGCGACACCGTGCACACAGCAGAATTTCCATGGCGAAATATATATATATTTTTTTTCTTTTTTTTAATAACAATAAATAGACTTACGGTATGTTGTTCAAACATGGCCTCATTCTGGTATGCACACCAGTTTTCTTGCATCATTTTAATTTATTTTTTTCTTTTACAAATTTTCTGATTTTCTGTGTAAATATTTGCGACTTTTATTTTTATTTTTTTTTTGTCAAGTCCAACCCATTTTTTTAACTTTAAACAAAAAGAAGAGCACGGCCTGCCACCACCTGACACATTTGCTATCACTTATAGAAGAAATTTGGCATAAATGATAGCTGGAATCTACACCAGCTTCTAGTCGGCATAGACTTAGGAGTGCGGCGTAGAAACAGCCAAAGAAGCAGGAAAATATATTAAGAGGCGTCTCTTGTGTTATGTTTAGCGTATGAAACGCTGATCCTAATAAATTCCCCCTGAAGTGTTTCTTTGAACAACAGCTCAAGCTCAATAGATAAAGTGACAAAATCTTACTATAAGAAGTCTGGGTGTAGTCTCAGCCTGGAGCGAAACATGGAAATTTTATCTCACTAAATAAAAAAAAAATTTAAAACACCTCCTGTCTATAGGAACAAACTGGAGTTTCTTGAAAATCTGTTCAAAAGTCAAGTAAATGAAAAAAATTAAAAAAAATAAATAAATAAATTATATATACACCGTAATCTTTTTTTTCCTCTTCATTTACTTGACTTTTGAACAGATTTTCGAGAAACTCCAGTTTGTTCCTATAGACAGGAGGTGTTTTTAATTTTTTATTTAGTGAGATAAAATTTCCATGTTTCGCTCCAGGCTGAGGCTGAGTTCACACCACGTTTTTGCCTGCGGTCGGGAAACCGCATACGGCCGAAAACGCAGCCGACCGGAGGCTGCGGTCCACTCCGGTCGGCTCATAGACATGCATTAAATACGGTTCCTGAATACGGCGGGCGCTGAGATTCCCCCCCCCCCCCCCCCCCGCCCCCCTCTCCCCCCAGCCGTGTACGGAACCGTAAGTACAAAACGTGGTGTGAACCCAGCCTGAGACTACACCCAGACTTTTTATAGTAAGATTTTGTCACTTTATTGAGCTGTTGATCAAAGAAACACTTCAGGGGGAATTTATCAGGATCAGCGCCACTCCTGTCCATAGGTTGTGTCTGGTATTGCAGCTTGGCTCCATTGATGTGAATGGGGCTGAGCTGCAGTACTACACACGACCTGTGGATTGGAGTGGCGCTTTTTTAGAAAAAATAAATAAATTTAAAAAAAACAGCATTTTTCTAATCCTAATATGCCATCCCCATACCACCACTTGTATTGTTTGTGATTGTAAACTTTTGTGTTTTCATTGATAAATCACCAGTATCTGGTCAGCTATAGGGTAGGGTAGTGTTTCCCAAACAGGGTGCTTCTAACTGTTGCAAAACTATAACTCCCAGCATGCCCGGACAGCCAACGGCTGTCCGGGCATGCTGGGAGTTGTAGTTTTGCAACAGCTGGAGGCACCCTGCTTGGGAAACACTGGGGCATGGAGTGATAATTTCAACCCAAGATCCCTAGTACTTACATATGGAAAACGGGGGCAGGAGCAGGATTGGCAAAACCCCTGGAAATGCTCTTTAATCTCGCAGCGGCATCGTTCACAACCAGATCCCCTGCTGCTTAGTCCTTCACCCTGGTACATGTACAGACAGACAACAGGCACCCAGGACATACAGCAGCACAGACAACAAAACAAACAACTTCTCTCCAACTTCCTTCATTCAGAGCCAAGGATCCCAGCAGCAGCCGCTGCCCTCCCCCACAATGTGAGAGGCTGGAGGGCAATCGCTGCCTCCCCCCTCCTTTTCCTCCTTGTGAAAACCTCAAGCAGCAGACTCCTTGGCTGTGGAGTAACCCTCTCCTGGCCAGCTGACCTCCAGTCTAGACAAAAAGGACACTGCCTGCAGGCTTCCAACCCAGCACTCCAGGGGCTGCAGGTAGTGCCCTTCATCATTTACCACACTTGGCACATGCCTGGGAATATAAGTGCAATGGAAAATGCTAAGTGTGACTACACTGCAATGTCATTTATAGTGAAAACTCTTCAAAAAAAAAAAAAAAAAACACCCTTTATCCAGACCAGATTGTCACTTCCAATATTCCTGGCGGACGTTCTGCATACGGCGGGCACCTGAAGAACATGCCGGCGCCAGCTCCATAGACGGCAATGCAGGTTTTAAATATTTTTAAATATTTTTCCATGCTGTTCCATTGAGCTTATCGCATCCTATCGCTTTCCGATACCTATGATCAAAGCAGACATTTGACCACTATTAAAGGGGTTGTCCAGGATTAGGAGGAGATGAAAAAAAAAAAAAAGCTGCTTCTTTCTTACAAAAACAGCGCCACTCCTGTCCATAGGCTGTGGCTGGTGTTGCAGCTTGGCTCCATTGATGTGAATGGGGCTGAGCTGCAGTACTACACACGACATGTGGATTGGAGTTGGCGCTGCTTTTTGGGTGCCTGATCAGATTCACTTCTAACATACCGGCTAGAAATGAGCGAACTTACAGAAAATTCGATTCGTCACGAACTTCTCGGCTCGGCAGTTGATGACTTTTCCTGCATAAATTAGTTCAGCTTTCAGGTGCTCCGGTGGGCTGGAAAAGGTGGATACAGTCCTAGGAGACTCTTTCCTAGGACTGTATCCACCTTTTCCAGCCCACCGGAGCACCTGAAGGCTGAACTCATTTACGCAGGATAAGTCATCAACTGCCGAGCCGCGAAGTTCGTGACAAATCAAATTTACTGTAAGTTCGCTTATCTCTAATACCGGCCATCTCCTTTACAAAGAGGACCCCCCCAAAAAGATGACTTTTTGTTGCAATGTTGGGTGGTCATCTCAAAGCGTTTCACTGCATGATGTATCCGAACAGCAATCACAAGGCAATAGGTCCAAGGCCGCAAACCATATAAACTGTTTGTCCAGGGACAACTGAGGTGCATTCAAATCACAATTTTGCCATACGGTTTAGAATCTTTTTTTATTAAATTTTTTTGGAAAACATATACTTAAAAAAAAAAAAGTCAAAACAGTATGCAAACTCGTGCTCATAATTTAAACTGTATACAGTATGAAACCGTATGCGTTTTAAATTTAGATGTCCTGTTGCATTCGTTTTTGCAAAGACAAACGTATAAGTTGTTTTCATTAAAGGAAAACTGTCAGATATTTTCTCCGCACTATCTACAGTACTGGTGGACAGTGCGGGAGACGCTGATTAAGGGTGCGTTCACACGCGCGTATTTTTGCTGCTGAAGATTTTTCTGCCCATTGACTTCAATGGGTAGGAAAATCTGCTACAGCAAATCTGCAGCAAAAATACGCACGTGTGAACGCACCATAAAACGAGACCTACCTTACCTGGATCCGCCCGGCCGTTCACCCGCAATTGTAGTTTTATTCTATGGGGGACATGTATCAAAGATTTTACCCCTGTTTTGTGTGTATTTTTTTTGCGCAAGCCCCTTTTTTGCGCATGTTTTGGTAGAGCATGTCCTCCAGATGTAGCTGTATCAGGGTACCTTGGAGTGACATCTATAGTACGCATGGATTTATTAACTGCGCACTTTTCCTTTACACCAAAATTTTGCTGCAAGAGCTGTTTTTTTTGCGCAAATATAAGCCATCTTGGACTTAACGTAGCAAGATGCTCTAAATCATCGATTCTATTTTCCAAAGAGTGGATTGAGGAGATTACTATATTTACCCGCAATTTATGAAGCTCATTGCGCTTGATTGATAAATTTAGCGCTTCTGCGCATAATTTAGAATTCGGGAAAAGGGGTAAACTGCTTCTACCATACACAAATAATGATACATGTCCCCCTATGTGTATATCTTGCTATAACTGGCAGGGGCGGGGCTTTTGCAGGTTAACTGGCACTGACGTCAGCGCCGCTTATGAATATTCATCCCCCCTCCCTCCAGTTAGGAGCGGCGAAGAGAGGGAGAGCTGGAGGAAGGGGGGATGAATATTCATAAGCGGCACTGACATCAGTGCCAGTTAACTGGGCTCATTTTAATCTGTGTCTCCCGCACTATTCACCAGTACTGTGGATAGTGCGGGAGAAAATATCTGACAGTTTTCCTTTAACACTTTCTTGCAATAAAGTACAAATTTCAATAAAACAAGGACAGGTGTGGTTTTCCAAGTGCAAGAAAAAAAAAAAAAAAAAAAGTATCCCAAAAACTGTATGCCACTGTATACCCATTTGACTTCAATGTTAAAAAATTTGTTTTAAAATAAATGGTTTTTAAACAGGACACAAAAACGTAGTAGACTGCAGTTGTGTGTACGGTAAAAAATTTAAAAAAATTTAAAAAAACACAACCGTACACAGCCAAAAACATATGCAACTGGATGCTTCTTGTTGCATACGTTTTTATATGGGATGTCTATGTATACGGTTGAAAAAAAAAAAAAAAAAAAAAAGAGAACTGTATATGAAAATCGGGATGTGAATGCACCCTAAGGTTAGGTTTAGGCCCCTTTCACACTGCAAAATTACTCCGTTTTAAAGATCCATACGAAGATCTGTCTGTGAATACACCCTAACTCAGCTCGGGGCATAACCACTATTTTAAACCAACTCAAAAACAGGGACCGTTGTCTTTTAAAATAACACCTACGTCCCGATATAAGTCCCAAGATGACTCTGTTCGGCCATATAAAGCAATGGGGTCCGCTGCTCCTGCAGTATCCTGCCAAAAACAGGATGACAATGGCTAGGATTAAAGGGAGTGGTATTATAGCATGAACCCACCCTACCCTACTTTTTTTTTTTTTTTTTTTGGTGGAGTCTGGAATTTGAATTTCCAAAGCAAAATATAGCAGTGGGCTCGGGGCAGCAAGATCCCACTGAAAACAATGGGAGGCTGCCGCAGCAGAATTTCCGAGCGACATTCTGCTTGGAAATTCCACAGCTTGAACGCAGCCTAAGACTACAATGTATCTATGGCGGGTGCCAAAAACCAGGCGGCTTCTTTTTGACAAGGGACGGTCCACTATAAAGAGGTATTTCCCTCTCAAATATGTTATTCACTATGCACAGGATAAGGGATAACATGCTGATCGGTGGGGGTCTGAACACTGAGACCCCCGTTGATTGTAAGAATGGAGAGAAATTGCATCCTGGAATAAATGGAACGCTGGCACTTTATTCGCTATGAGGCTTTGGAACATTGCCAAGCTGAGCATTCATTCTGGGGTGCAACTACCCTTCGTTCCAGTAATGGCTGGGACACCCACCAATCAACATATTATTCCCTATTCTGTGGATAGGGTATAATTATTCGACATGGGAATGCCCCTTTCATGGATTTTAATAAAGCCATAATGACTACCTGAAATTTCCAGGCCTGCTTATACCTTATGGGAGCTGTTGGTTTTAAGAGCTTGCTGGGATTTGTAGTTTTGCAGCAGCTGGAGGTGCACAGTTTGGAGACCACTGTCATATGGTATGTTCACCCCCACCTGCGTATTACATGGACAAGTCATAGGTTTCAATATGCCAGCACACATGACCTCCTCATTTTCTTTGCAGCAAGGATTAGAGATGAGCGAACTTACAGTAAATTCGATTCGTCACAAACTTCTCGGCTCGGCGGTTGCTGACTTTTCCTGCATAAATGAGTTCAACTTTCAGGTGCTCCCGTGGGCTGGAAAAGGTGGATACAGTCCTAGGAGACTCTCTTAGGACTGTATCCACCTTTTCCAGCCCACCGGAGCACTGGAAAGCTGAACTGATTTATGCAGGAAAAGTCAGCAACCGCCGAGCTGAGAAGTTCGTGACGAATCGAATTTACTGTAAGTTCGCTCATCTCTAGCAAGGATCACGTCATCCAGCAGTAATATAGTCAATGATGGGAATTCATTCCATTGCTCAGACCAGTGTTTCCCAACCAGGGTGCCTCCAGCTGTTGCAAAACTACAACTCCCAGCATGCCCGGACAGCCAAAGGCTGTCCGGGCATGATGGGTGTTGTAGTTTTGAAACAGCTGGAGGCACCCTGGTCGGGAAACACTGGCTCAGACCAAGGTCTTGCTGAATAATTTATGATCGAAGCATTTAACCAGTTATTGTCCGAGACTTTACGGTGAGAAGAAACATTTAGGAAATGAGACGTGCGCTGGGCAATCTGGAGCATCCTGGTCAATGAAAGACAGTAAAAAATTTACAAGCAGCAGACGTTCAAGCATGTGCACTGCTACTATAACATTGTAACAGCTGTGCATTGTTTACTAAATATAAAAGAGGGAATTTTCACAACAAAATGATACAAAAAAAAAAAAAAAAAACATAAAAACCATAAAGAGAGAACACAACAAAAGGAGCCAGGAAATACAGGGAAGTATGTGTCACATTACAAGGGACAGGCTGTACACAAAAGGCACAATAAACAAAGTGACTGTCAGGTCCTGTACACACAGGGATGAGTAATGTCTGCACACACAATGGCTGCCATACCTGCAGAATACACAATAATCATGTACACACAGTACAACACACAATGGGTAATGTACATTTGGTGTATATATAAGGTACGTACAACACACACACAATGGCTGCCATACCTGCAGAATACACAATAATCATGTACACACAGTACAACACACAATGAGTAATGTACATTTGGTGTATATATAAGGTACATACAACACACACACACAATGGCTGCCATACCTGCAGAATACACAATAATCATGTACACACAGTACAACACACAATGAGTAATGTACATTTGGTATATATAAGGTACGTACAACACACACACAATGGCTGCCATACCTGCAGAATACACAATAATCATGTACACACAGTACAACACACAATGGGTAATGTACATTTGGTATATATAAGGTACGTACAACACACACAATGGCTGCCATACCTGCAGAATACACAATAATCATGTACACACAGTACAACACACAATGGGTAATGTACATTTGGTATATATATATAAGGTACGTACAACACACACACAATGGCTGCCATACCTGCAGAATACACAATAATCATGTACACACAGTACAACACACAATGGGTAATGTACATTTGGTATATATAAGGTACGTACAACACACACAATGGCTGCCATACCTGCAGAATACACAATAATCATGTACACACAGTACAACACACAATGGGTAATGAACATTTGGTATATATAAGGTACGTACAACACACAAACACAATGGCTGCCATACCTGCAGAATACACAATAATCACGTACACACAGTACAACACACAATGGGTAATGTACATTTGGTATATATAAGGTACGTACAACACACACAATGGCTGCCATACCTGCAGAATACACAATAATCATGTACACACAGTACAACACACAATGAGTAATGTACATTTGGTGTATATATAAGGTACATACAACACACACACAATGGCTGCCATACCTGCAGAATACACAATAATCATGTACACACAGTACAACACACAATGGGTAATGTACATTTGGTATATATATAAGGTACGTACAACACACACACAATGGCTGCCATACCTGCAGAATACACAATAATCATGTACACACAGTACAACACACAATGGGTAATGTACATTTGGTATATATAAGGTACGTACAACACACACACACAATGGCTGCCATACCTGCAGAATACACAATAATCATGTGCACACAGTACAACACACAATGGGTAATGTACATTTGGTATATATAAGGTACGTACAACACACACACAATGAGTAATGTACATTTGGTATATATAAAGGTACATACAACACACACACAATGAGTAATGTACATTTGGTATATATAAAGGTACATACAACACACACACAATGGCTGCCATACCTGCAGAATACACAATAATCATGTACACACAGTACAACACACAATGAGTAATGTACATTTGGTATATATAAGGTACGTACAACACACACACAATGAGTAATGTACATTTGGTATATATAAAGGTACATACAACACACACACAATGGCTGCCATACCTGCAGAATACACAATAATCATGTACACACAGTACAACACACAATGGGTAATGTACATTTGGTATATATAAGGTACATACAACACACACACAATGGCTGCCATACCTGCAGAATACACAATAATCATGTGCACACAATACAACACACAATGAGTAATGTACATTTGGTATATATAAGGTACGTACAACACACACACAATGAGTAATGTACATTTGGTATATATAAGGTACGTACAATACAACACACAATGAGTAATGTACATTTGGTATATATAAGGTACGTACAACACACACACAATGAGTAATGTACATTTGGTATATATAAGGTACGTACAACACACACACAATGGCTGCCATACCTGCAGAATACACAATAATCATGTGCACACAGTACAACACACAATGGGTAATGTACATTTGGTATATATAAGGTACGTACAACACACACACAATGGCTGCCATACCTGCAGAATACACAATAATCATGTACACACAGTACAACACACAATGGGGGAGATTTACCAAAACCTGTGCAGAGGAAAAGTTGCCCAGTTGCCCATAGCAACCAATCAGATCGCTTCTTTCATTTTTCACAGGCCTTCATGAAAATGAAAGAAGCGAGCTGATTGGTTGCTATGGGCAACTGGGCAAGTTTTCCTCTGCACAAGTTTTGATAAATCTCCCCCAATGAGAAATGTATATTTGGTATATATAAGGTACGTACAACACACAGACTTTACATGCACAATACACAATGAGTAATGTGCACACAGTGTGTGAATGTATATACAACGCATACAAAGGCTGCAATATCTCCAGAATACACAATAAGTCATGTACACACAGTATATAAAAAGGTACTGTATATACAGCGGACACAATGGCTGTTATAACTGCAGAATACACAAGAAATCCTTTACACACAGTACGGTATATAAAAAAAGGTAGTGTTTTCCAAACAGTCTGTTGCAAAACTACAACTCCCAGCATGCCCGGACAGCCTTTGGCTGTCCGGGCATGCTGGGAGTTGTAGTTTTGCAACAGCTGTAGACACCCTATTTAAAAAAAACAAAAACTCTGGTATAAGATATATACAACACACACAATAGGGGAGAGTTATCAAATCCTGTGTTGAGGAAAAGTTGCCCAGTTGCCCATAGCAACCAATCAGATCGCTTCTTTCATTTTTAACAAGGCCTCTGTAAAATGAAAGAAGGGATCTGATTGGTTGCTATGGGCAACTTTTCTTTTGTACAGGTTTTGATAAATCTCCCCCAATGGCTCTAATACCTGGACAATACGCAATAAGCCATGTACACACAGTATATAAAAAGGAATATACAACACACAGTGCACAAGGATAATACAAAGGTCATGTACACACAGTATATAAAAAAGGTATATATAGCACACAATGGCTAGGACCCCTGCAGAATACACAATAAGTCATGTACACAGTATATAAAAGGTATATACAACACACTGCACAATACACAATGTCCTGTACACACAGTATATAAAAAGGCAGTGACGTGCACACATAGGGTCAAAATGGGCTCCAGCCCCCGCCCATCTAATCCTTCTGCCCTCTGGTGCCCTAACAACTTGTCAGGCACACTGCACAATACGTCCTGTACACACAGTGTATAAAAGGTATATACAGCACATACACAGTATATACAGCATATACACAATACGTCCTGTACACACAGTATATAGGGTATATACAGCACACTGCACAATACGTCCTGTACACACAGTATATAAAAGGTATATACAGCACATACACAGTATATACAGCATATACACAATACGTCCTGTACACACAGTATATAGGGTATATACAGCACACTGCACAATACGTCCTGTACACATAGTGTATAAAAGGTATATACAGCACATACACAGTATATACAGCATATACACAATACGTCCTGTACACACAGTATATAGGGTATATACAGCACACTGCACAATACGCCCTGTACACACAGTATATAAGGTATATACAGCACATGCACAATACGCCCTGTACACACAGTATATAAGGTATATACAGCACATGCACAATACGTCCTGTACACACAGTATATAAGGTATATACAGCACATGCACAATACGTCCTGTACACACAGTATATAAGGTATATACAGCACATGCACAATATGTCCTGTACACACAGTATATAAGGTATATACAGCACATGCACAATATGTCCTGTACACACAGTATATAAGGTATATACAGCACATGCACAATATGTCCTGTACACACAGTATATAAGGTATATACAGCACATGCACAATATGTCCTGTACACACAGTATATAAGGTATATACAGCACATGCACAATACCTCCTGTACACACAGTATATAAGGTATATACAGCACATGCACAATACGTCCTGTACACACAGTATAAGGTATATACAGCACATGCACAATACCTCCTGTACACACAGTATATAAGGTATATACAGCACATGTACAATACGTCCTGTACACACAGTATATACAGCACATGTACAATACATCCTGTACACACAGTATATAAGGTATATACAGCACATGCACAATACGTCCTGTACACACAGTATATAAGGTATATACAGCACATGCACAATACGTCCTGTACACACAGTATATAAGGTATATACAGCACATGCACAATACCTCCTGTACACACAGTATATAAGGTATATACAGCACATGCACAATACGTCCTGTACACACAGTATATAAGGTATATACAGCACATGCACAATACGTCCTGTACACACAGTATATAAGGTATATACAGCACATGCACAATACGTCCTGTACACACAGTATATAAGGTATATACAGCACATGCACAATACGTCCTGTACACACAGTATAAGGTATATACAGCACATGCACAATACGTCCTGTACACACAGTATAAGGTATATACAGCACATGCACAATACGTCCTGTACACAGTATATAAGGTATATACAGCACATGCACAATACGTCTTGTACACACAGTATATAAGGTATATACAGCACATGCACAATACCTCCTGTACACACAGTATATAAGGTATATACAGCACATGCACAATACGTCCTGTACACACAGTATAAGGTATATACAGCACATGCACAATACGTCCTGTACACACAGTATATAAGGTATATACATCATATACACAATACGTCCTGTACACACAGTATATAAGGTATATACAGCACATGCACAATACGTCCTGTACACACAGTATATAAGGTATATACAGCACATGTACAATAAGTCCTGTACACACAGTATATAAGGTATATACAGCACATGCACAATACGTCCTGTACACACAGTATATACGGTATATACAGCACATGTACAATAAGTCCTGTACACAGTATACACGGTATATACAGCACACCGTATAGCAGGTACACGCTGCACGCACAACTCACCAGAGCAGCCACTTTGTAATGATCCAACGTGCTGGAGAGTGTGATGCCGGGGACTCGGGGAGGGGTCAGCAGTCACTACATGGGAATCCACCAATAATCTGACGATCTGCAAATTCCCCAGCGGTGATTTAAAGGGGGGATCCCGGCAGTAATGATAACACCGGGGACACGTGATCTCCTGGGTGATGGGGGGGTGAGGGGCCCCAGAGAGCTGTGGTTCGGGGGTGCGGGGACCCCGGGGAAACCTCCTGCACAGCACCGCGCTCCGCACTAGGAATGTGAGGAATGATGGAATTCTCTTCCTGGCAGGTGGGCAGCGCACTGGTCGCTGATTGGTGGAGCGCCGGGTGAGGTCAGCATACATTAGCATAATGAGGACGTGACGTCACGAGCTAGGCTGCATCAGGTAGAAGAGGGGAAAGAGGCAGGGAGAGTGAGTGTGAGCGGCGGAGGAGCCACTCACTGAGCTGCGGAGGGGCCACTCACTGAGCGGCGGAGGGGCCACTCACTGAGCGGCGGAGGGGCCACTCACTGAGCGGCGGAGGGGCCACTCACTGAGCTGCGGAGGGGCCACACTAGCGATAGTATAGGAGTTTGTTATCTGAACAGGAGCATAACCTTCTGCAGCAGGGCAGGATAAAGGTCTTCAGTACAGACAGCACAGTTATCTGCAGTCCTATGTAACACCACACGGTCAACGCACTGATACATGTGAGAACAGATAATATAACAAGGTTACCTGCAGTCCTATGTAACTCCGAAGGTAACATGGTGATTACTCTGAGAACAAATAATGCAGTAAGGTTACTGGCAGTCCCATGTTACCCTAAAGATTACATGTGGTGAGAGCTCAGAGCAGATAACGTAAGGTTGCCTGCAGTCCTATGTAACACCACAGATTTAAATAGTAATTACTCTAAGAACAGATATTCAAGTAAGGTTACCTGCAGTCCCATATAATATATTTAATGTTGCACATAGTGATAATGCACTGCAGGTAATGCAGTAAGGTTACCTGCAGTCCCATGTAATATTAAAGCATACCTGTCATAGTGCAAAAAAAAAAAAAAAGGCATATGTTACTCAGTACCTAATCCTGGTCATGTACATATCATTTTTGTGTGTCTAGGACCTATATATCGCTAACAAATAGCATTTATATGTTGCTCACTAGTTTGTGTTCTTGCCCTCTGGAGGGGGCGTGTCTGTCTCTCTCCCTCACTGTGGATGACTCATCTGGGAGCAGCCTGGCATTCTGCAAATCACTGCAATCTGTAACCCTTTCTTCTCTGGGCAGTCTGCAAATCACCGCACAGTAGTGTTTATGCATACATTTTCTATCTGTTCCTAGTAAAGCTGGATGCTATTTAACATAGCTGTCACTATGTGTGTCATTCAGCTTTCACAGACTCCTGAATGTCTGATCAGCTACTTTGTCATTCAGGAGTCAGAGAAAGCTTTGGCTGTTCAAGCATGCTGGGAGTTGTAGATGTTTAATTTAGCCAAACAACAACACAGCAAACATTTAAATGCCGTATGTAGGTCCCGGGGGTACCAATATATAGCCAAAAACAAAGAGACCCACAATACTAATAATATTTCAAAAAGTATGACAATCTTTATTAGACAAAATAAAACAAACAATTAAAATGATTAAAAGGCAGAGCATAACCTTAGGCAGGAGACAATAAGTGCCAGTGAACCTGGTATGGGTAATGTAGGTATTCAGTCGAGAGCATATACAATATAGAACTGACACGGCTGCAAACTCTTAGTATAATACAATATAGATATAACATCTAACATACATCAATATGAGATGGGGAGCAGCAATGCAGTATAACAAACAGAAATAGGGACCCAAAATTAGTAATTCCTAAAGAGACTACCTGTCATATACCCACAAGCCAGGAACATCAAGCACCAACACCCCAACGCACGTTTCGCGTATGGGCTTCGTCAGGGGGCCCCATCATGAGAGTTGTAGTTTAGGAACAGCTAAAGGTTGTAGTGGTGCAATGGTGATCTCCTATACTGGATACCAACACACTTTACGGCTGGTATCCAGTATGCTGCAAAATACAGAGTAGTCTGTCTGCATAAAGACAAGTGACCCCTAGTGGCGGCTGTTTTCATTTTAGATTTTTTAGTAAAATTGAATTTTTTTTAAATAAATGTATATTTAAAAAAAAAGTCATCTTATCAATACTACTACAAATTATAAAACATTTTTCATAATGACAGTGCCTCTTTAAAGGTTACAGATGGTGATAAATCTGAGAACAGATAATTTCAATAGGGAGGGGGAAACAAGGCAAACATCCTTGACAGCGGCTCAACAAGAGTCCCGGATTCTTCTACCCAACAATCTACAAACTTACAAACCCATAAGGGTCTATTCACACAGCAGAATTTCCGTTTGCAGAATCCCGCAAGCGGAATTGCGCCTCAAATTAAAGCCCATAGACTTCTATGGGATTCCGCACTCACATTCAACCTTCTGAAATTCTGCTTGCGGAGTTTCAGAAGGTTGAATGGGAGCGTGGAATCCAATAGAAGTCTATGGGCTTTAATTCGAGGTGGAATTCCGCAAGCGGAAATTCTGTCCCGTGAATAGACCATAAGGACCAAGCATGCCCAGATGGAAAGGATTTATTGTTTATAATCTTCTTGTGGCCACAATGCATGGGACATGCATGGATCTGAGTCAATTCCTAGAGATTTCTTTGCTCTATGGGAGCTGGGACTCCTGTCAAAGGCAGGTGTCCCTGCTCCTGTACTGTACACTGGGAGGCCAGGCCAAGTGCAGAGAGTCCGGCCCAGTAAATCTAGTGCACTGTTTCTCAACCGGGGTGCCTCCAGCTGTTGCAAAACTACAGCTTTTGGCTGTCTGGGCATGCTGGGAGTTGTAGTTTTGCAACAGCTTGAGGCACCCCGGTTGGGAAACACTGATCTAGTGAGTAGAAGCTGTGATGCCTGCAGCATTGCCTCCTACCGCTAGACCTCTTAGTGTACACTACCAGTGAAGAAACAAATTCAAAAGGAATGATACAAAAATTTAATTCATTAAAATCAGATTTTTGTGAAATTTGTGCCAAATTGATTGAATCACTTATCCACAGGTAATAAGTGTCTGATCACTAGGTGCCCCACTTCACAAATCACAAGCATGGGGGTCTTGAAGACCCAGGTAGCTTAGTACAGAGCATGGTCATCTGTGTCAGTAACCTAGACTTTGAATGGAGTTCACATGCACATCCGTTCAGAGTACGCAGTTTTTGTGATTGGTGGGGGTCCCAGGGTGTTAAAGGAGACCTCCAGTATAATAAAATTATGTAAAATCTACTCCATTAGGTAAAGTTATATAAGTTTGCAATACACTTACATTATCCCTCTTGAACTCTTTGTCTGTTCCCATGCTTTTTTTTTTTGCTCCGACAGGAAGTGTTATAGGTGCATTCAAACTTTGATTTTCGACCACCATTCATTCCTATTGCAGCGGCCATCTTGTGGTCGAAGTTTCAGCTTTCCCGGCATACTGTGGGACAGTTCTATGCCTCCCGTCCCTGAACTCAGCCACTCCCAACTGTTGAATGTAAATTTTTGCACAGCCGTCATTGGCTGAGCCCTTCTAGCTTACTCCCCGATCCACAGTCCGATTGCAGTTGTGCCCCAGCGCAGCTGCAGAAGGCTCAGTGCTGTTACGTCAGAGTAAGAGCAGTGAGTCAACCAGCGTTCACCCCACGCATGCGCTGTGTAAGCTAACAATCTCGCAAGCTTACAGACTTCGGCCGGAGCTCTGCGCCTGCGCAATTCATTCAGCGCAGAAGAGGGTGGGCTTGCATATTAAATAGATGGGAGTGAGCAAGAGCAGGAGGGCGGTGAAGAGATGGCAGGAAGCTAACGCAGGGACTCATGGGACATGGCGGCCATATTCATGACGTCACAGGCACTTTCAGCGGTGATTTTGGAAGAACGGCTGGACCAATTTTTGTGAATTGGGAGGGGGCTGCTCTCAGAGAGTGAGCTAACTGGCAGAGCAGAGCTGCAATGATTGTTGGGAGACGTAAGCAACGGGAGGGAAGGAGTGCAAAGAATATCAAGGAGCCAGAGAAGACCACAGGGGCCACAGGCATATCAGCCAGAATGGTTTACAGGGAACATATCCAGGTAGTGTTGTGGCTTTGGAACTTTTTTTTAAAATAAATATACTTCCCTGGAGTACCCCTTTAATAATGTCCTTTTCAATAGGGCAAAGTGTATTTATGCTTTATTTTTAAAGCCGAGGAACGTGCTCTCAATTCACCCAAAGTGCAAGAAAAAGTGCAAACGTGTTACACTAAAAAAACTTGCACAAAGGATGCGGTCTATCGCAAGCCCTTCTCCGATAGGAGAGAGGCCCCCCAACAAACCTTACCCTTCGCCTCCAGACCAAAAGGTACCTGCGAGGTTCCAGGTTCAATGTCCCTTTTCGCCGAAGCTACTAGGGGACCACAAATGCTCCCGGCATCCCCCTTTGCATTAGCCAAGGTATCTGCCCGCAGAGCCGATAACGGTAGGTACCCTGCCACAGGAGTACCCGGGGTGTTTGCAGGGAGGTGCGGAACCTAATGGCCACACACACCTCCCCTAGACCGCCAGGAGGGACACCCAGAAGGGCTACCGCATCCTGACATATCCTGTGAACACACAACACGCAAAAAGTGACACAGTGAGACAAAAAGAAATAAATAAGTGAATGTGTGCAGATATACTGCCCGGACATCCGGCCGGATCTATAAAAATTTATCTGATCCTAGCCAGAAGGCCGGGAATCAAGAGGTGAGTGCCACAAGGTGAAGAGATTATGGTGCCCGTGCTTCAACTCAGTGAGCCAGTATTCCCAGTGAGTTTCGGCACCTCGGGGTCACCACTCCCCGAGGCACAAAAGTACCTCGGCTGTAGACCCTCTCAGCCTCGTGGCGAGACCCGGAGGGATCAGGTCACATCGGGGCAGCCGTCGAGCTGATTCCTCAGAACCAGCCCGGAAAGCCCTGGTACACCTGCACCCTCCATGCAGCACCCATCCCCACCAGGCCCATACTGGCGTTACTGCCCACCGGCATGAAAAACTGATAAAAACAGATACTACACTTGATCTAGAACAGATACTACACTTGATCTTAGCCAAAAGGCTGAGAAGCGATGTATTTATGCTTCATTATTCTTGCAATCATAACTAAAAAAACACCCAAAAGAGAAGCAAAACTGCAAACAGAGGCTTAGCAGCAGATATGCCATACAGACATACCAGCTTAAAGGTGTACTTTGCTGCTCAGTGTTTGGAACAAACTGTTGCGAACGCTGGAGCCAGCACCGGGAGCTTGTGACGTCATAGCCCCGCCCCATCAATGCAAGTCTATGGGAGGGGGTGTGACAGCCGTCACGCCCCCTCCCATAGACTTGCATTGAGGGTGTGTGATGTCATGGGGGCGGGGCTATGACGTCACGAGCTCCCGGCGGCGGCTCCAGCGTTCGGAACAGTTTGTTCCAAACACAGAGCAGCAGAGTATCCCTTTAAGAACAGTGGCCCTCTTTTCCAGAATTCAGATAATGTATTTGTATCATTCAGGTGAAATTTAAGACTCTGTGCCATTTCTAGGTATAGAAACAATTACCAGTGATGGTTTACCCAGATAAATGCCCTTCTGCTGCGGTTACAAGACAGTAAACCTTCTGGCGCTAATATAATAGGGCAGGGATTATATATTCTAAATGGAAGGCAGTAAATTCTATTTTTCAAAAATGAAGGCTGGAATAGATGATAAAACCTCTGACATTTAACAACCTGCATTAATACCAAATCCGGGATTTCTGAGATCAAAGGCTCCAGAGAACAGATTCCAACATGTGTTTTACATGGAATGTATAGGACTTCAGAGCTACGAACTAAACACCTGGATTACAATCCTGCCACACAGGAAAGGGGTGAGATGCTGGCGGATCATTCCAAAACAGCACAAAGGAAAACCAAATGAATTGTCAAATTCTCTATAAAATGACAGCTTTGGGCTATATTCACATTAAAAAGAATATATTGCCTAGATTTTATTTTTTACTGATTGGAGCCTGATACTGAAACTTGTTTTTCTCTGTCTGTTTCTACTTTATGATTGTATTTATTTGTTTATTTTATTTTTGTACATTATTATGGGGGCTGCCATCGTGCCTGAACTGTTTTATCAACATAAAAAAAATGCTTTAGGTAGGTCCCATGGACATCGAGGAGATTGATCAAAGCCTGTGTAGAGGAAAAGTGAAGTTGCCCATAGCAACCCATAGCAATCAGATCGCTTCTTACATTTTTAAAAAGCTCTCTGAAAATTAAAGAAACAATCTGATTTGTTGCTATTGGCAACTACACCACTCTTCTTTTACACAGGTTTTGATAAACCTCCTCCATAGGCAACAATACACTAAAGATATACCATTCAGATGGAATAGGGGTCTGGGCATTCTCATTTAACTTTTCAGATGCCATTCCACGAGAAAGGGGAGGCTGATCTGTGAGCAACAGCTATTGTGTTTACTTATATGACTGTTATCTATACATGTATAGTGTGTATCAGAAGTAAGGAGACACTCCTTTAATATGAAAATGGTTTGACAGAAAATGATACAGTTTTAGACACTGACATGAGGACCTCGAAGGCCGCCATCTTGGATTCAACTTTGTTTTTTCAATTGGGAAGGTGAGTGACGCTTCAGATGGGTGAACACTGTAAAGGCATTCACTCCCAGGGGAAAGCCGCGGGGGAGGTTCTGATGATGTAACTGTCCTTATATGGTATCTGGACATTCTTTCGGACTCTATCTGACCGTGGACCTCAATGGACACATTTTGTGAGTATGTTGGAAGTTTTCCCAACTTACGTGGGGCCTTAGCTCTAACAGTGTTGCCATACAGTGCACACATAACAAGGCCTTAAATTTCTGACTCCCGAAGTCACAAATAGAATGTTGCATCAAGACCATCCATGTTAATACTGAAGCTTGGCCAGTTGAGGAGTTCTCTCTGGCTATAGGCAAGACCCAAGAGTGGGGACCCCTTCTATGGCCTTTACATGTCCTAATCAGGAATATAGATAGGGGTTGTCTTATTGCTTAAATATTACATGCATATTACCTAGACTTTCATCAGACTGGCTGACAACCTAAAAAACATTTGCTTTCAAAGGCTTGATCAGTCATGTGGCAAAAGTGCACGAACAATTGCTTAACATGCAGCCGAAGTGTTTTCTCATTCATCGACTGACCTTTAACAAAGACCAGTTATCGGAAATGAGCATTACTAAAAACATTAATTCACCCAATAATAAGTCAATGTGTATGTGGGCACCCTATCACAAATGTCCAGACCTCCAGGACCAGTGTCACCTGCATCTACTGCTATAGGTGATGGTCTAGATTTATAATGCACCAGATATTTCCGCTCCAAGAAAGGGGAAAATGGCCGTCTTAACCAGAGTTTTTACATATGAATATTATAAGTCAGCCTTATTTATTTATATTACACGGACGGACAAAAATATCTGTTAAGATTGTTTTCACAACACTGAAAAGTATGGTTTTTCCAGCTTAGCCAGTTTATCAGAACTAGGTTGCACGGTGTTTATACCTGGCAAGTGTATTTGTTCCCAGTCATGTTTGAGCTTGTCGCTGACTTGTTCTCAATATCTTTAACTCTCCATAAGTGAGCCGGCTGGCAGAAAGACAACGCAGTGAACATTGAAGACATTTACAATATCATCTGAGGCATGTAGGTAGTGGTGTAATTGGTGTAGATGTGCTCTTTGTGACATCTGATATACCGGCTCATTGAAGGGGTACTCCGAACTCATGTATTACTCAATGTCGGCCAATGGCTAATTTTTAAGACAACATAGCTTACAATAGAGAATATCATTCAGTTTTAGCAAGGTGAACTACGGCATATTTGTTGCAGTAAAATCTTTTGTATACATTGGAATGGGATTGTTTTTACAGCCTGCACATGACACGTTGTTTTCAGCGAGATGCAAACAATGCTGGTAGATGACATCAGAAGTCTTCAGAACTGTGTAAAAAGCTTATTTTGCAGAAAGGTCCTTTAGTATGTTCTATTTCAGCCCTCTCAAAATATGTTCACAGGGTTAAAATTAAGCGGAATGTCCCCGAAAACACAGGCGGACATTCAGCAAATAGTATATTCTGCCGGCACTAGGACCGTTCGAAAATGCGTCATCTCCATAGACAGCAATTTTTTTCCGAATAGATTTCTCCAAAGAATGAATATGTACATTTTTTCGGTGGAGAGCGTAATCAGAATTTCTGCATGGTGCTGCAGAATAATATTGAAAATAACGGGACTCTGCTGCAACTAAACTTTAGAGAGTAATATTTCACCTGGAATCTGCTTGGAAATTCCGTTGTATGAACCTGGCCTCATAGTGACATTGTGAGGATCTACTATTGTAGAATATAAGGCTCTACTTATATTATTTGCTCTACTGATCAGTCGGGGTCTCAACACCTAGACCCCAACCAATGAAAACTTTCAACATGTCCACTATACAAATATCTTATGTACACTTTTGCCAAATATCATTGGTTAAGTCAACAACATTTTTAAATAACATGAGCTGGAAGTTATAAAAATGAAGGACTCTGTGAAGGTGTCAGGAAAAATCCAGCTCCCAGGCTGAGACACACATGCAACGTATTAATGTCAGCAGCTTCAGTGTTTTCAGAACAATGACTACAATGCAGCCATTGTCACCCCAGCATTCATTAAAACTCAACACCAAGCGACCGGGTGGGGGTTACTTCTGGGTGAATTGTTCCAAGTGAAGAAATAGCAGCTCTTGAGACCTCCCTACTTGTCACCTGAATTAAACCTTATGGTTAACCCCAATAATGCCAGCTATCAATGGTATATAATTTTACCGCAGCAAGTTCAAGCATCATAATATTTAAAGATGCACTCTACAGTTAAGGAACAGAACTCTCTGGGGAAAAAAAGTTTATTTTATATATGGCTGTTATGTTGCTATATATGTTCAGTGGCCTTGAGTTAGAGTTTATACACACAACAGAGTCCTGTAGGGTTTTATGGGGCTCTAACAAGCTATGGTTTAGTGTTTGATTTTATTGTCACCCGTTTCACAACAAGGTAGTGGGTGATCGTTTTCGTTCTAACCATAATTAATGAAGGATCAAAGGATATCATGTTAGGATGGTGATGAATAGTGTAACACATCAGCCAACATAATCTTAAAGGGGTACTCTGCCCCTAGACATCTTATTTCCTATCCAAAGGATGGAGAATAAGATGTCTGATCACGGCTGCGGCATCCCAGACATCCAGTCCATGTAGTGAACTTCGCGAGGCAGAGGCCCGTGATGTCATGGTCACGCACCGCTCGTGACACCCCGGCCGTCACTCCCACTCCAATAAACTCACATTGAGGGGGCATGGCCGTGATGTCACGAGCCTCCAACAGACGTGACAGAGTCTTGAGACGCTGTGAAGAACGTTCTGCTGCCTGCAACATCCTCCTGCATGACCGGTTTGGCAGTGGGTCAGTAATGGTGTGGGGTGGCATTTCTTTGGGGGGCCGCACAGCCCTCCATGTGCTTGCCAGAGGTAGCGTGACTGCCATTAGGTACCGAGATGAGATCCTCAGACCCCTTGTGAGACCATTTGCTGGTGCTGTTGGCCCTGGGTTCCTCCTAATGCAAGACAAAGCTAGACCTCATGTGGTAGGAGTGTGTCAGCAGTTCATGCAAGAGGAAGGCCTTAATGCTATGGACTGGCCCGCCCATTCCCCAGACCTGAATCCGATTGAGCACATCTGGGACATCATGTCTCGCTCCATCCACCAATGCCACGTTGCACCACAGACTGTCCAGGAGTTGGCAGATGCTTTAGTCCAGGTCTGGGAGGGCATCCCTCAGGAGACAATCCGCCAACTCATCAGGAGTGTTGTTGGGAGGTCAAACGGGCACGTGGAGGCTACACACACTACTGAGCCTCATTTTCACTTGTTTTAAGGACATTACATCAAAGTTGGATCAGCCTGTAGTGTGGTTTTCAACTTTGATTTTGAGTGTGACTCCATATCCAGACCTCCATGGGTTGATAATTTTGATTTCCATTGATAATTTTTTGTGTGATTTTGCTGTCAGCACATTCAACTATGTAAAGATGAAAGTATTTCACATGATTAGTTCATTCATTCAGATCTAGGATGTGTTATCTTAGTGTTCCCTTTATTTTTTTGAGCAGTGTATAATTCATGGAAAGGAAAGGACAGGCCAGAAATTTTGTAAGGTTGGATAACCCCTTTAAACCAATTGCCAACACATATTTGGCCACCATAAATGGGCACTGTCAGATTAAAAACATTTTTATATGTTGTGCATCTTAGCAAAACATTAACCTCTCTAATATACTTCATAAGAAAATCGTTTTTCCTTTTTATAGAAATCCTGGTTTATTGTCCAAGCTGAAGAACAGACATAAACAAAGTCCAGTAAGTGAAGGTGGTCTAGCACTCCTCAGTGCTCTCTCCTGTCTGATAGCACTCCTCTGTGCTCTCTCCTGTCTGATAGCACTCCTCTGTGCTCTCTCCTGTCTGATAGCACTCCTCTGTACTATCTCCTGTCTGACAGGACTCCTCTGTGCTCTCTCCTGTCTGATAGTACTCCCATGTACTCTCTCCTGTCTGATTGGACTCCTCTGTGTTCTCTCCTGTCTGATAGCACTCCTCTGTGCTCTCTCCTGTCTGAAAGCACTCCTCTGTGCTCTCTCCTGTCTGATAGGACTCCTCTGTGCTCTCTCCTGTCTGATAGCACTCCTCTGTGCTCTCTCCTGTCTGGTAGCACTCCTCTGTGCTCTCTCCTGCCTGGTAGCACTCCTCTATGCTCTCTCCTGTCTGATAGCACTCCTCTGTGCTCTCTCCTGTCTGACAGGACTCCTCTGTGCTCTCTGCTGTCTGATAGGACTCCTCTGTACTCTCTCCTGTCTGATAGCACTCCTCTGTGCACTCTCCTGTCTGATAGGACTCCTCTGTGTTCTCTCCTGTCTGATAGCACTCCTCTGTGATCTCTCCTGTCTGACAGGACTCCTCTGTGCTCTCTGCTGTCTGATAGGACTCCTCTGTACTCTCTCCTGTCTGATAGGACTCCTCTGTGCTCTCTACTTTCTGATAGCACTCCTCTGTGCACTCTTCTGTCTGATAGGACTCCTCTGTGCTCTCTCCTGTCTGATAGTACTTCTATGTGATCTCTCCTGTCTGATAAGACTCCTCTGTGCTCTCTCCTGTCTGATAGCACTCCTCTGTGCTCTCTCCTGTCTGATAGTACTCCTCTGTGCTCTCTTCTGTCTGATAGCACTCCTCTGTGCTCTCTCCTGTCTGATAGCACTCCTATGTGCCCTCTCCTGTCTGATAGTACTCATCTGTCTGATATGACAGGAGATAGCACAGAGGAGTGCTATCAGACAGGAGAGAGCACATAGGAGTCCTATAAGACAGGAGAGAGCACAAAGGAGTACTATCAGACAGGAGAGCACAGGGGATTACTGTCAGACAGGAGAGAGCACAGAGGAGTCATATCAGACAGGAGAGAGCACAGAGGAGTACTATCAGGCAGGAAAGAGCACAGAGGAGTCCTATCAGGCGGGAGAGAGCTCAGAGGAGTATTATTAGACAGGAGAGAGCACACAGGAGTACAATCAGACAGGAGAGAGCACAGAGGAGACAAATTTCATAACAGAAATATAAAGTAAAAAAGGGATCAAATAGTCCCATCCAAACCAAAATGGAACCAATACATACAGCAGATTATGGCACAAAAGGAGGAGTCCTATCAAACAGGAGAGAGCACAGAGGAGTGCTATCAGACAGTAGAGAGCACAGAGGAGTACTATCAGACAGGAGAGAGCACAGAGGAGTACTATCAGACAGGAGAGAGCACAGAGGAGTACTATCATACAGGAGAGAGCACAGAGGAGTCCTATCAGACAGGAAAGAGCACAGAGGAGTGCTATCAGACGGGAGAGAGTACAGAGGAGTCCTATCAGACAGGAGAGAGAACACAGGAGTACTATCAGACAGGAGAGAGCACAGAAGAGTATTATCAGACAGGAGAGAGCACAGAGGAGCCCTATCAGACATGAGAGAACAGAGGAGTACTATCAGACAGGAGAGAGCACAGAAGAGTATTATCAGACAGGAGAGAGCACAGAGGAGCCCTATCAGACAGGAGAGAACAGAGGAGTACTATCAGACAGGAGAGAGCACAGATGAGTCCTATCAGACAGGATAGAGCACAGAGGAGTCCTATCAGACAAGAGAGAACAGAGGAGTACTATCAGACAGGAGAGAGCACAGAGGAGTACTATCAGACAGGAGAGAGCACAGAGGAGTGCTATCAGACAGGAAAGAACACAGAGGAGTCCTATCAGACAGGAGAGAGCGCAGAGGAGTCCTATCAGACAGGAGAGAGCACAGAGGAGTCCTATCAGACAGGAGAGAGCACAGAGGAGTCCTATCAGACAGGAGAGAACAGAGGAGTACTATCAGACAGGAGAGAGCACAGAGGAGTCCTATAAGACAGGAGAGAACAGAGGAGAACTATCAGACAGGAGAGAGCAGAGGAGTAATATCAGACAGGAGAGAGCACAGAGGAGTCCTATCAGACAGGAGAGAGCACAGAGGAGTGCTATCATACAGGCGAGAGCACAGAGGAGTCCTATCAGACAGGAGAGAGCACAGAGGAGTCCTATCAGACAGGAGAGAACAGAGGAGTACTATCAGACAGGAGAGAGCACAGAGGAGTCCTATCAGACAGGAGAGAACAGAGGAGTACTATCAGACAGGAGAGAGCACAGAGGAGTCCTATAAGACAGGAGAGAACAGAGGAGAACTATCAGACAGGAGAGAGCAGAGGAGTAATATCAGACAGGAGAGAGCACAGAGGAGTCCTATCAGACAGGAGAGAGCACAGAGGAGTGCTATCATACAGGCGAGAGCACAGAGGAGTCCTATCAGACAGGAGAGAGCACAGAGGAGTCCTATCAGACAGGAGAGAACAGAGGAGTACTATCAGACAGGAGAGAGCACAGAGGAGTCCTATCAGACAGGAGAAAACAGAGGAGTACTATCAGGCAGGAGAGAGCACAGAGGATTCCTATCAGACAGGAGAGCACAGAGGAGTGCTATCATACAGGAGAGAGCACAGAGGAGTCCTATCAGACGGGAGAGTGCACAGAGGAGTCCTAAAAGACAGGAGAGAACAGAGGAGTACTATCAGAGAGGAAAGAACAGAGGAGTACTATCAGACAGGAGAGAGCACAGAGGAGTGCTATCATACAGGATAGAGCACAGAGGAGTCCTATCAGACAAGAGAGAACAGAGGAGTACTATCAGACAGGAGAGAGCACAGAGGAGTACTATCAGACAGGAGAGAGCACAGAGGAGTGCTATCAGACAGGAAAGAACACAGAGGAGTCCTATCAGACAGGAGAGAGCGCAGAGGAGTCCTATCAGACAGGAGAGAGCACAGAGGAGTCCTATCAGACAGGAGAGAGCACAGAGGAGTCCTATCAGACAGGAGAGAACAGAGGAGTACTATCAGACAGGAGAGAGCACAGAGGAGTCCTATCAGACAGGAGAGAGCACAGAGGAGTGCAATCAGACAGGAAAGAACACAGAGGAGTCCTATCAGACAGAAGAGCACAGAGGAGTCCTATCAGACAGGAGAAAACAGAGGAGTACTATCAGGCAGGAGAGAGCACAGAG
Source organism: Hyla sarda (assembly GCF_029499605.1). Lineage (NCBI taxonomy): Eukaryota > Metazoa > Chordata > Amphibia > Anura > Hylidae > Hyla > Hyla sarda. The sequence goes on along the minus strand of NC_079194.1, from coordinate 78,848,035 downwards.
GAATGCTATCAGACAGGAGAGAGCACAGAGCAGTGCTATCAGACAGGAAAGAACACAGAGGAGTCCTATCAGACAGGAGAGCACAGAGGAGTCCTATCAGACAGGAGAGAGCACAGAGGAGTCCTATCAGACAGGAGAGAGCACAGAGGAGTACTATCAGACAGGAGAGAACAGACGAGTACTATCAGATAGGAGAGAGCACAGAGGAGTCCTATAAGACAGGAGAGAACAGAGGAGAACTATCAGACAGGAGAGAGCAGAGGAGTAATATCAGACAGGAGAGAGCACAGAGGAGTCCTATCAGACAGGAGAGAGCACAGAGGAGTGCTATCATACAGGCGAGAGCACAGAGGAGTCCTATCAGACAGGAGAGAGCACAGAGGAGTGCCATCAGACAGGAGAGAGTACAGAGGAGTGCTATCAGACAGGAGAGAGCACAGAGGAGTACTATCAGACAGGAAAGAGCCCAGAAGAGTACTGTCAGACAGGAGAGAGCACAAAGGAGTGCTATCAGACAGGAGAGAGCACAAAGGAGTTTTATCAGACAGGAGAGAGCACAGAGGAGTGCTATCAGACAGGAGAGAGCACAGAGGAGTCTTATCAGACAGGAGAGAGCACAGAGGAGTCCTATCAGACAGGAGAGAACAGAGGAGTACTATCAGACAGGAGAGAGCACAGAGGAGTCCTGTCAGACAGGAGAGAGCACAGAGGAGTCCTATCAGACAGGAGAGAGCACAGAGGAGTCCTATCAGACAGGAGAGAGCACAGAGGAGTGCTGTCATACAGGAAAGAACACAGAGGAGTGCCATCAGACAGGAGAGAGCACAGAGGAGTGCTATCAGACAGGAGAGAGCACAGAGGAGTCCGATTAGACAGGAGAGAGCACAGAGGAATCCTATCAGACAGGAGAGAACAGAGGAGTCCCATCAGACAGGAGAGAGCACAGAGGAATGCTATCAGACAGGAGAGAGCACAGAAAAGTACTATAAGTATTAGACAGGAGAGAGCACAGAGGAGTACTATCAGACAGCAGAGAGCACATAGCAGTCCTATCAGACAGGAGAGAGTACAGAGGAGTGCCATCAGACAGGAGAGAGCACAGAGGAGTGCTATCAGACAAGAGAGAGCACAGAGGAGTACTATCAGACAGGAAAGAGCCCAGAAGAGTTCTGTCAGACAGGAGAGAGCACAGAGGAGTGCTATCAGACAGGAGAGAGCACAGAGGAGTGCTATCAGGCAGGAGAGAGCACAGAGGAGTGCTTTCAGACAGGAGAGAGCACAGAGGAGAACTATCAGACAGGAGAGAGCACAAAGGAGTACTATCAGACAGGAGAGAGCACAGAGGAGTGCTATCAGACAGGAGAGAGCACAATGGAGTTTTATCAGACAGGAGAGAGCACAGAGGAGTGCTATCAGACAGGAGAGAGCACAGAGGAGTCCTATCAGACAGGAGAGAGCAGAGAGAAGTCCTATCAGACAGGAGAGAACAGAGGAGTGCTTTCAGACAGGAGAGAGCACAGAGGAGTGCCACTAGACAGGAGAGAGCACAGAGGAATCCTATCAGACAGGAGAGAACAGAGGAGTACTATCAGACAGGAGAGAGCACAGAGGAGTCCTATCAGACAGGAGAGAGCACAGAGGAGTACTATCAGACACGAGAGAGCACAGAGGAGTCCTATCAGACAGGAGAGAGCACAGAGGAGTACTATCAGACACGAGAGAGCACAGAGGAGTGTTATCATACAGGAAAGAACACAGAGGAGTCCTATCAGACAGGAGAGCACAGAGGAGTCCTATCAGACAGGAGAGAGCACAGAGGAGTCCTATCAGACAGGAGAGAGCACAGAGGAATGCTATCAGACAGGAGAGAGCACAGAAAAGTACTATCAGTATCAGACAGGAGAGAGCACAGAGGAGTGCCATCAGACCGGAGAGAGCACAGAGGAGTCCTATCAGACAGGAGAGAGCACAGAGGAGTGCTATCATACAGGAAAGAACACAGAGGAGTCCTATCAGACAGGAGAGCACAGAGGAGTTCTATCAGACAGGAGAGAGCACAGAGGAGTCCTATCAGACAGGAGAGAGCACAGAGGAGTACTATCAGACAGGAGAGAGCACAGAGAAGAGATCACAGGAGAGAGCACAGAGAGAAAGCACAGAGGAGTCCTATCAGACAGGAGATTGCACAGATGAGTACTATCAGTCAGGAGAGAACATAGAGGAGTCTTATCAGACCGGAGAGAGCACAGAGGAGTGCTATCAGACAGGGAGAGCACAGAGGAGTGCTATCAGACAGGAGAGAGCACAGAGGACTATTGTCAGACAGGAGAGAGCACAGAGGAGTCCTATCAGACAGGAGAGAGCACAGAGGAGTTCTATCAGACAGGAGAGAGCACAGAGGAGTCCTATCAGACAGGAGAGAGCACAAAGGAATATTGTCAGACAGGAGAGAGCACAGAGGAGTCCTATCAGACAGGAGAGAGCACAGAGGAGTGCTAGCCCACCCTCACTTACTGGACTGTGCCTGTGCTTCAGCTTGGACAAAGCCATGATTTTGATAAAAAGGAAATAACATTTTCTTATGAAGTATATTAGAAAGGTTATTGTTTTGCCAAGATGTACAACATATAAAAAGTTTTTGTATCTGACAGTGCCCATTTAAGCATACAGACCACTGCTGTTGGCCATGCATTTTGCATGACCAAGAAAATGGCTTTTTAACGTCTTGGCTGCTGAGGAGTCTGAGAGGTGGGATCTTCCCCTGAGCTCCCTGTAATTAAAGCCTCCCTGGCCCTGCCTCTCATGAATAAGGGAAGTTCCCACCTCTCTGACTTTTCAGCAGCTGACAGCAGAGGTACTGCTCTCCCCTTCCCAGTGCATATCTAGGGCTGTCAGCTAGCTCAGAACATTCTTTTCACACTACGAGCAATTTCTGCCTAAATAATAACCATGTTCATTCTTTCGGCAGGTCCAGAGTGCAGAATTTTCACGGCATAATTCTACACTGCCAAAAAAAACTTCCACAGTGTGAAAGGTGCAGTAGAATTCCATTGAAAACAAGGCTGCTGCACGGGGATCTCTGGACAGAATTCTGCTTCGAAATTCTGCAGTGTGAAAGGACCCGTAGGTTACTTTCACTCATACATAGTTTCCTTTGTGTATTTGCTGCAGATCAAATTCAGTGGGCAGAAACATAATCCACTTTCGGAAATTTTGCAGCGGAAAGCCCTCAGAGGAGTATGTACCCTTCTCAAACAAAACAGGGGAACTGAGTAGGTGTGGCTTCAGCAAATATGAATAAAAGTGGGCATTTTTGGGAGGTTTTTTGGGCAGGCCTGGGAAGATCAGGGACAAAGCTTTAAGCATTACTGTCATTAAAGGAGTATTGCAGTGATAGACAACTATCCACAGGATAGAGGATAAGTGTCTGATCACTGGGGGGTGCGAATGCTGGGACCCTTCGCAATCTCCTGTATGGGGCCCCGGTTCTGCCACAGCTCTCCCCGTGCAGGAGACGTGTCGGACACAGCATGACGCCGCAGCCAACACGCCCCCTCTCTGTGTCTCTATAGGAGATGCGGAGATGCAGCTTTCGTGCTCAGCGTGGTCAGCGACATGAGCATTAGCCACGCAGAGCCAGTACGGGAGATAGCAGGTATGGGATAAATTGTCTATCACTGCAGTACTTATTTAAAAACTACTTTTGACATGTAGATCAAAGACTCCTTAGACCTGTTGCGATCATTAGTTATTAGCTGGGGAAGAAGGCAGCATTGCACTCCGCTCTTCGGCTGGCCAAGAAATCCATCCATTTCTCTGCATAGACTTGTACATAGAGAAATGGACAGATCTCTAGACTGTACAGGAAGCAGAGTGCAATGCCGTCCGCTTCCCTGGCAAATAACTTACAATTGCAGCGGGTTTTAGAAGTGAAATTTGCTGCGATCAACAACTTTTGACATGTCTGAGCCACGTGTAAAAAGTTGTTTTGGATGACAATATAGCTTTGAACCCCTTAAGGACGGACCCATTTTTTACCACCGGGCTCTTTTTTTAAAAATTTGACATGTATCTCTTTAAATGGTAATAACTTTAGAATGCTTTTTCTGAGCAATTATGAGAATTTTTTTTCGTGACCTATTGCACTTTATATAAGTGGTGCATTTTTGTTGACACATGCAGCATTTTTTGTGAAAAACTCTAAAATATTGTGAAAAACTGGAAAATTTCTGGCGTTTTTTTGTGTGTTTTTTTAATGGTGTACACTGTGCAGTAAAAGTGATGTTATATTTATTCTGCGGGTCAGTACGATTATGGCAGTACGCATTTTATATAGCTTTTTATGTTCTTTTTTCCCCTTTTCTGAGCAAAATTCTTTTTCTGACATTCATTCTCCAGAAGCCGTATTGATATCATTTTTGCAATACCTGCTATCTTTTTTATTCCGCTATGTGTACCAAAATTTGCAAATTTTTCGCTTTTTTGTTGCGTTTCTTTTTACATTGTTCACTGTGCGGGATAATTTACATTATAGCCTTATAGTATACGTAATTACATACGTGGCAATACCTACCGTATTATGTATATGATTTGTGTTTTTATCTTTTTTGGTGATAATACAGGGCTTTTATTGGGAAAGGGGAATTTTTTTACACCATACTTTTATTGAAGAACTTCTTATTTTTTACACTACTATGCTGCGATTCATTTGTACTGCAGCACAGTATGACCCGATGAGCTGCACACTGTACAGCCTGTGTGATCCAGTCTGTGGCTGGATCTCACAGGCTTCCGTAGCAGGCAGACAGGAGGTCATGATCTGACCTCCTGCTGCCATAGCAACCAACGGCGACCCGCGATCGTATCCTGGGGCCACCGTTAGTGAACAGGGGGAGTGTGCTCCTCCTATCAACACCATAGATGCCGTGATCAGGATAAGGCTGCCGGGACCCGGCTCCAGCAGCTGAGGTGGGACTCCGGCTGTGATTGACAGCTGGTTCCCGCTGCCGATCTCCTGTACTGTAGGGAGGCGCTACCAGACAGCCAGTCAGTGCATGCACTTCAGTAATACAGGAGTTTTACCAGTGAAATGTCCATTCTGATTAGTCAGATCTTCCAGTCATCTACACATTTCACAGATCCGGACTTTCCGTAGCATTAGTTTGGTTTCAAGTTACAATGGTCCAGCAATGACTATTGTATGCTGAAAATATTGTAACCTGAGGCCATTTTAATGATAACCTAACCTAAGGAAATAATGTAGTCCAGTAACACCATTCCCACTTTTCTAAGCCCTGATTTTATTTAAGTGATCATAGTCTTAAGACGTTTAGGTGGGAACTGGAGATCTGAAGAGCTAAGTGGCCATGTACGTTATATACAGTAAATGTCGACAAGACCCATTGACAGTCTAAGGCTACATTCACACTGCCTTTTGTCTCTGGCAGTGTGAAGCCCATTATTTTTGGATCAAATAACGGGAAAAAAATAGTGCTTGCACCATCTTTTTCTCCCGCTATTCTCTCTGAAAATAACAGCGCCTGACGGACCCCATTGACTATAATGGGATCCATCGGGACCTGTTATTCCCCGTTATGACCCAAAAAAATTACGGCCGGCAAACTGCAAAAAAAAGGAGAGTTTGATGGCCGTTATTGCCGGGGCATAACGGCAGTGTGAAAGGGGCCTAATGTGTATAGGGGTCTCCTTACGGCAGACATGGGAGAAGTAAGGATGAGGCATGTTGATTTTCCGCATGCACAAACCTTTGTTCTGTCTGGTGATAAGCCGAGCGTCATGTGGAGTAGCAGGTTTTGTATTGACTGACAGAAAAGCAGGGCATGGGGCAGCCTGAATGTAGATCTGGGTTGTACACACCATTTTATGGAGTTTCTTCATCAGGTTTCTCTACATCATCCCCATGTTATCCTGTTATACAAATTAGGACCTCTGCAGATTCATAGTATTGAAAAGACAAACAAGGACAAATAGCCTAAACCGGGTCTGACAGCAGACCCCATGCTAGCATGCATGTCCATGTGAGACCACTGTCTGCTGTCTGTCAGTCGCTCATGCAGAAGCAATCGTCCCAGCTGCCGGCTCAGTGAGGAGAAATCACGTTTGGAGCTGAATCCACTTAGTAATGACATAATGTGTATATTACCATCTGTTCCCATGAGCTAAAAAAAAAAAAAAAATCATAGCCGACATCTCCACAAACTCAGTCTCCATACACACAAACAATTACATGCCGACAGTACCACACTAAATGCAGATGCAAAATTTAGGCTCAGAGATTTAACATGTTTCATCTGGATTTTCTTGCATTACTGTTTTTTTTTTTTTACCTTACAGATATAAACAGTTATCCAGGATATAGATGTTAGTGAAATATTTATCTGTATTATAGATCATTACGGATCTATTTTTCCCCTATTCCTCTGGGGAGTTGAAGATATATATATATATATATATATATATATATAAAACCAAAGAAGAATAAAGTTGGCCAGCACTATTAATTCCAAACTATTGTAAAAACCTGGCTTGCAGGTGCAAGCTGCTGGGCTAAATATACAGTAACAGGAGAATACAGCAGCACACTGCTAGCACAAAGATATAGATGAAACATGAGTATATAGATAAAACATGAGTATATAGATAGAACATGAAAAGCTATACAGCTGTAATGCAATAAATGAAGATATGAAACTATGAAATTATGAGGTACTTAGCTTGCAAATTTGGCACCAAATAGCGCGGACCGTCCCACCACGGTAAGGTGACCTCATTCTGGGACGGACCCTACACTGTGAATATGCCTCTGTGTGAACAGTACAGCAGGCATGCAAGGTCTGAAACATCCAAGGCACCCAGAATGAGGTCACCTTACCGTGGTGGGACGGTCCATGCTATTTGGCGCCAAATTTGCAAGCTAAGTACCTCATAATTTCATAGTTTCATATCTTCATTTACTGCATTACAGCTGTATAGCTTTTCATGTTCTATCTATATACTCATGTTTTATCTATATACTCATGTTTCATCTATATCTTTGTGCTAGCAGTGTGCTGCTGTATTCTCCTGTTGCTGTACATTTAGCCCAGCAACCTGCACCTGCAAGCCAGGTTTATACAATAGTTTGGAATTAATAGTGCTGGCCAACTTTTTTCTTTGGTTGTATTACACATATGGGGGAGTGGCGACCTCCATGTTGGCTCCTGCACCCCACCCACCTCTATTAGGTGTATATAAGGTACCTTGGATGTTTTAGACCTTGCATGCCTGCTGTACTGTTCACACAGAGGCATATTCACAGTGTAGGGTCCGTCCCAGAATGAGGTCACCTTATCGTGGTGGGACGGTCCACGCTATTTGGTGCCATTTGCAAGCTAAGTACCTCATAATTTCATAGTTTCATATCTTCATTTATTGCATTACAGCTGTATAGCTTTTCATGTTCTATCTATATACTCATGTTTTATCTTTATACTCATGTTTCATCTATATCTTTGTGCTAGCAGTGTGCTGCTGTATTCTCCTGTTGCTATATATATATATATATATATATATATATATATATATACATATGGGTGTCAAAGTATGCACAGCACTGTTGTAATGACATCATATTTGTTGGACACAGCACTGGTATTGTAGCATCATAACTGTTGGACACAGCACTGGTGAAGTGACATCATAACTGTTGGACACAGAACTGGTGTAGTGACATCATAACTGTTGGACACAGCACTGTTGCGGTTACATCATATTTATTGGACACAGTACTGGTGTAGTGACATCATATTTGTTGGACACAGCACTGGTGAAGTGATATAACTGTTGGACACAGCACTGGTGAAGTGATATAACTGTTGGACACAGCACTGGTGAAGTGATATAACTGTTGGACACAGCACTGGTGAACTGACATCATAACTGTTGGCCACAGCACTGGTGAAGTGACATCATAACTGTTAGACACAGCACTGGTGAAGTGACATCATAACTGTTGGACACAGCACTGGTGTAGCGACATCATAACTGTTTGACACAGCACTGGTGAAGTGACATAACTGTTGGACACAGCACTGGTGTAGTGACATCATAACTGTTAGACACAGCACTGGTGTAGTGACATCATTCATAACTGTTGGACACAGCACTGGTGTAGTGACATCATATTTGTTGGACACAGCACTGGTGTAGTGACATCATATATAACTGTTGGACACAGCACTGGTGTAGTGACATCATATTTGTTGGACACAGCACTGGTGTAGTGACATCATTCATAACTGTTGGACACAGCACTGGTGTAGTGACATCATTCATAACTGTTGGACACAGCACTGGTGTAGTGACATCATATTTGTTGGACACAGCACTGGTGTAGGGACATCATTCATAACTGTTGAACACAGCACTGATTCCAGGACATCATAACTGTTGGACACAGCTAAATGTGGTGACATTATCAGTCTCAGATAACACGACAGTAGGACATTACCACTAAAGGAGTTGTGTGAAGGTTGATGATATAAGGGAGGCACCTCTTAGGGGCACTATGACTGGCACTGTGAGTGAGGTGGATAAAGGCAGAAGAGACTGGTCTGTGAGTGCAGTCCCAGTGGCTTTCATAGGTCTACTCTAGAACCATCCAGATTGTGGAAATAAGGTAATACTATACTTGACCAGTGTCCTTCTTAAATTATAGCCCCATTTTTTAAAGCTGCCCTTAGACATAAGTGACTTTGCTTCATATAGGTGACTATGACAGGATCCTTGTATAAAGTAACATAAAACAAGACCTGGCAGCCGATCTTAAGGAAAGAATAATGAGGTGAGCTGGATGATTTTTTGGCCAATTGTAATGTTTTACTTGAGATAAGCTGGCGCCAGTGCTGTCCTATTATGTTCACCTTTCCTGGCTGCATAGATATACACATAAATACTCTGGAAATGGATCTACTTATCACTTAACCATTGCCTATATATCTTCCTGTCTGCCATGATACAAATTATCCAAAACTAAGACCTCCCCTCCTCCTTCAGCTATTATACCTTATTTTCTAATGCCCTCAATTGTTTGCTCTATATATTTGCTCTATAGGGCAGGGCTTTACAACGTTTATACCTAGATTTGTTATGGTGTTTTATTGAAGCCTTAAAGGTATAATCACCTTTGCATTGATTTTTTTTATGATAGTTATTTTTCATTAGTTTTTTTTAAAAGCAAAATTAGGCAACTCTCTGAATAGTCTTTATTAAATATTTTTTAATATTTAGCTGAAAGATAAAATAAATCCGTCAGACGGTCTGTCAAGAGGAATGCTTGGAGGATAGTTCCAAGGCAGTCTGCAGGGGAGAATCGTATACAGTGTATACTCCCTAACTTCTTGGACTTTTTGCCCATTTTGATAGTTAGAAACTGGGATTAAAATAGACTTAAATAGACTTTTTATCTTTCTCCATTCTTCTTGGCAAATAAGCAGTGAGTCATTTCAGGTGACTTTTCAGGATGCTCTGCTCTGTGTGTACATGAGGAGCAGCACTATTTCTGCCCATTATATAACTTGTATTTGATATTTTGCAACAGATTTCTGCTCTGCAGGCTTCAATTTGCAGTTCTCCCAGAGCTGGTGGGCGGAGCTCCCTCTTTCCCCCTACATAACTTGCTTTGGCTTGTCCTGCAGACACAGCATGAAGCTGAGCTGATTTTTTAGAGTGGAATACAGTCTAACAAAAGAGAGGGGAGAGAAGTTTTATAATATAAGAAAGAAGTTTTTTTTTTTGGTCTAATGAGCTATATCAAGTTATACATAGAACTTTATTATATTCACTTATACCATTGATCTATGCATAGTTTGTTTAAATGTCAGTGCCTGTTTAGGTTCAGTCAGATTGGATGGTGATCGTCTGTGAACAGCAGTTTCCCAGTATTGCCATAGATTCTCAATTGGATTTATTAGATTTTTTCACTGGGCAATTTTAGGACATTAAGGATGCTGCCTGTTTTTACCTTAATGACCGGGTCCAATTTTTCAAATCTGTTCTGTGTCGATTTAAGTGGTAATACCGCTTACACGCTTTTACTTAGCGATGCAATTCTGATATTGTATTTATAGTAGTGGTAAATCTTTGTTGAATTACGCAGCATTTTTGGTGAAAAACTCGAAAATTTCTGGCTTTTTTTGTATATATTTTTATGGCATTCACTGTATAGTAAAAAATATGTTATTTTTATTCTGTGGGGCATTAGGATTATGGCGATACGCATATATTTATAGAGCTTTTTATGTTCTTTTTGCAAAAAAAAATAAAAAATCCTCCCCCCCTTTTTTGTGTTGTCATGTTCTGACAGCCATAACTTTTCTATTTTTTCTCCAATGCCAAGGCGAGGGCTTATTTTATGCAGGATGAGCTGGACTTTTTGTTGGTACCATTTTTGCGATTCATGCTACTTTTTGATCTTTTTTACTCCACGCTTTGGACCAAAATTAGCGATTTTTGCACTTTTTTGTTGTTTTTCTTTTATGGCGTTCACTGTGTGGGATAAATAACATTATCGTTTTATTGTACAAGTCATTAAGAATGTAGTAATACCTATTATGTATAGGTTTGGGCTTTTTGGGGTTATAATATAGGGTTTTATTGGGAAAGGGACATTTTATTTTTTTTACACTTTATTAATTCATTAATTAAATATTTTTCAGTTTTTATAGGTTATGCTATGCTGCAATACATCTGTACTGCAGCACAGTATAACTGTCAGTATACAATGACATGCAGCCTGTGCGATCCAGCCTATGGCTGGACCTCACAAGCTGCCATACTAGGCAGACAGAGGGCCATCAGATGGCCTCCTGCTGCCATGGCAACCAATGAGACCCCGCAATCTTATTGCGGGATCGCCGTTTGTGAACAGGGAGAGCCCTCTCCCTCTGTCAATCCCATAGATAAACTGGTAGAGGTAATGAAATACTGTCACAGCTCTACTTCCACTTGTATATCTCATGCAGTCCACATAAACACAAAAAAGCCTGGAGCATGGGGTGACAGTATACCCCGACAAATCCCGATTCGGGTGCTCAATCCCAACAGGAACAGTTCATGCAGATCAAACTTGTATAGAAATTCAGGAGGCACTCACCATGGGAATTTGTGCAAAGAAAAGGTTTTCTTTATTGCATCGTGCAGTAACAGCGATAAAAACGGACCCGTGTGGACGCTACACACTGGAGGTAGGTAACAGCTATTTCACGCCCAGTGTTGGCGCCAACACTGGACATGAAATAGCTGTTGCCTACCTATAATGTGTAGTGTACACACTGGTCCGTTTTCATGGCTGTTACTGCACGATGCAATAAAGAAAACCCTTTCTTTGCACAAATTCCCATGGTGAGTGCCTCCTGAATTTCTATACAAGTTTTGGCAATCCCATAGATACTGTGATCAGGATTGATTATGGCATCTATGAGATTAATGCTGCCGAGACCAGCACAATCCCGGTCTTGGCAGCTGCGGTGGGAACCCGGCTGTCATTGATAGCCGCTTCCCACCGCCAATCTCCTGCAGCACATCGTGCTGAGCAAGATATCGCTAGGATGGTTGCATACATCCAGTTACATTAAAGAGGTTATCCGCCATAAGGTGATTTTCGTACGTACCTGGCAGACAGTAATGGACATGCTTAGGAAGGATCTGCGCTTGTCTTGGGGCTAAATGCCTATGTTGTGAGATTACCATAACACTGTGGCTAGATTTTTGTGAACTGGTATTTCCTGTTTCAGTTTTCTTCTTTTGTCTACAAATCCCATAATTCCATTTTCCTCCATCCCACTCATCAGCCACCCCACCCATTGAAACATAAATGAGCTGCATCCATTCAAAAGACCTGTGGTTTTCAATCGGGGTGCCTACAGCTGTTGCATTAGTTGCAGATTGATCTCTCTCCCACCAAGCGATCGCTCCACCCATTGAAGCAGACAGGCTCCCTGTCATCAGCTGACTAGTGAGTCAGGTCTCGGCCGCATTGCAACCTGGGAAAAATCTGAGACAACAGTCATTTAGTATGCTGGTAAAAATAAATATTGGGGTGAAAATCACAGAAGAATTGTGAGAAAACCGTCACACAGGTTCCAGCACTATATTATGAACTACACTAACTTTACAGCCCCTGTAACATAGCCAAATAAAAAAAATTCCTGGAATACCTCTTTAACATGAAGGCAACTGGGACGTATGCATACGTTCTGGGATGGGAAGGGGTAAACATTCTTTGATCCAAACCATTCCATTGTAGCTCTGGCTGTATGTTTAGGGTCACTGTCCTGCAAAAAGATGAACCTCTGTCTCAGTCATAAGTCTTTTGCAGACTGCATCAGATTTTCTTTGTGTATTGCCCTATGTTTGACTCCATCCATCTTTCCCTCAATTCTGACCAGTTTTCCTGTACCTGCTGAAAAGAAGCATCCCCACAGCATGATGATACCTCCACCATGTTTCACTGTGCGGATGTTGTGCTCAGGGTAATGGGCAGTGTTAGGTTTCTGCTGCACATAATGTTTTGCACTGAAATCAAAAAGTTCGATCAGAGCCCCTCCTTCTACAAGTGTCTCCTACATGGCTTGTGGCTTCCCCTGAGGCGGTCGGGCATCCTCAGTTCAGCTACATATTGCTCATAAGTCTCTACTGTATATGCAAGCAAGGGGGATGGGAAGTGTGTGCTCTCTTGCCTGGAAATAACAGGGCCACAGCTCAGAGAGGAGACCAGGAAGTGATCAAATCCATAGGGGAGAGGAACAGTACAGGGACTTACGTTGCATCACCTACAAAAAATAAAACAGCACATTTATTCTTCTTTAAATATAGGCATATGGTACACACCTACTTCCACCAACTTTCCTTCATAGTAAAACCCCTTTAAGTTGGCACTACAGGTGCCAATGAAAGGTTAAAGGCAGGGGTCAATTCCTAGGGAAAAAAAGTGTGGGAACTCTTCCACCCATGTGCTGGTCCTCCAGGACTTCTACTTATGTCAAAAGTGTTCCTGTTGTGGAAAAAGTGCAGGAACTCAGTTCCCATGCGTTCCTACAGGACTTAAAGGGGTATTCCAGACAAAACCTTTTTTTATATATATCAACTGGCTCCGGAAAGTTAAACAGATTTGTAAATTACTTCTATCAAAAAATCTTAATCCTTCCAATAGTTATTAGCTTCTGAAATTTTCTGTCTAACTGCTCAATGATGATGTCACGTCCCGGGAGCTGTGCATGATGGGAGAATATCCTCATAGGAACTGCACAGCTCCCGGGACGTGAGTCATCAGAGAGCAGTTAGACAGAAAACAACAACTCAACTTCAGAAACTAATAACTATTGGAATGATTAAGATTGTTTAATAGAAGTAATTTACAAATCTGTTTAACTTTCCGGAGCCAGTTGATATATAAAAAAAAGTTTTGGCCTGGAATACCCCTTTAAGCCCTGGTTAAAGGGGTTATCCAGGGAAAAAAAATCCAGAGCTACTTTCTTTTAAAAACCGTTCCCAGTCTGTCTCCAGGTTGGGTTTGGTTCTGCAGCGCAATTCCATTAAAGTGAATGGAGCAAAGTTGTAAAACCACACCCAACCTGGAGACAGACGTGGAACTGTTTTTGAAAGAATTTTGCTGTGTTTTTCTATTCCTGGATAACTGCTTTAATATTTCTGCTTAAGTCAATCTTACCGTTATCAGGTGTACTTGTTGGAAAGTCATATGTGCCCCACGACAGATGTGCACCCCATCAAGAAAGTCCGGCCTAGGTCACAGATTGATTGTCCATTTCTTGTTTTACCTTCTGGTGTCCAGACTGACGGCCTTCATAGTCTAAGAAAATGGACATATGACATTGGTAATGTTTGGCCAGCTTTACGAAAACACAAGTATCATTTCACTTTGCTTTATTAAGCTTCTCATTTAAAAGGCCCCTTGGTCATCAGTAAGATGCAGGGATCCCTCCATGAGACAAGGGCGAGCATAAAAGTAACCTGAAGGTTAAGTGAACCGGTACAGTGACCTCTCACCAAGGTTCACATGAAATGTCAATGGTCAGAAACAGACATTGGATTATCCTCTACTTAAAATGTCAAAGGTCAAACACGTGGTAGAAAATGGACTAAGATGTTTATCTTCTTTTAATTATTCTTATAGTAATTTCATGCTGACTTGTGTCTTTCTATTACTGAGCTTAAAATGAATGATCTATGAATGGCCTATGGTTTAACCCCTTAACAACATCAGACGTAAATGTTGTTGTAGAATATCCAGACTTGTAATAATTCGGGCTCAGTGGTGTCTGCCAGGATAGCGAATTCGCAATAGTTGGAAAAACACAGAGAGACAATCAGTGATCCAGCAACTGATTTCTCCTCCAGCATAGAAAGAAATACCTGGGGGAGGTCAGTGTTCACACAACAAAGAGGGAGGGGTTACAGTAGCCACTCCCACATATACAGTATCAGGTGTCACACCTACAGCCACTGTATCAGAGACACTCCCAAAGTGGACACAGACAAGTTACAATATGGTGATCCAGGCTGCAACACTGTGCACTGATGCTTAATAGTTAAAAAAAATTAAATAGTAAAAAAAAAATGTTTTTTAACCCCTTAAGGACTCAGCCCATTTGGACCTTAAGGACTCAGACAATTTTATTTTTATGCTTTCGTTTTTTCCTCCTCCCCTTCAAAAAATCATAACTCTTTTATATTTTCATCCACAGACTAGTATGAGGGCTTGTTTTTTGCGCGACCAGTTGTCCGTTGTAATGACATCGCTCATTATATCATAAAATGTATGGCGCAATCAAAAAAATACTATTTGTGTGGGGAAATTAAAAACTAAACCACAATTTTGCAAATTTTGGAAGGTTTTGTTTTCACGTCGTACAATTTATGGTAAAAATGACATGTGTTTTTTATTCTATGGGTCAATACGATTAAAATGATACCCATAATTATACACTTTTTTATTACTGTTGCGCTTAAAAAAAATCGCAAACTTTTTAACCAAATTAGTACGTTTAAAATCCCCCTATTTTGAAGACCTATAACTTTTTAATTTTTCCGTATAAGCGGCGGTATGAGGCTCATTTTTTGCGCAGTGATCTGTACTTTTTATTAATATCATATTTGCTTATACATATATGGTATGCGCTGCGGGCGATCCGATCATCCTGTTAAGTGACCGCGATGCTGCAGATGCCATGATCTGTATTGATCACGGCATCTGAGGGGTTAATGGCGGACATCCGCGGGATCGCGAGTGTCCGCCATTACCGGCGGGTCCCTGGCTGCGATCCACAGCCGGGACCTGCCGCGCATGATGCCGGCATCGCTCCGATGCCCGCGGTTATGCTCAGGACGTAAATGTACGTCCTGGTGCGTTAAGTACCACATCACCAGGACGTACATTTACGTCCTGCATCGTTAAGGGGTTAAAACTGTGAATAAGCCTTTCCCCTAATAAAAATTTTAATCACCCCCTTTTCCCATTTTACAACAAAAAAGTGTAAAAAAAAATTTGATGATAATAATAATAATAATAAACATATTTGGTATTGCCGCACATGTTAATGGCCAAACTATTAAAATATAATATTAACTGTCTTGTATGGTGAATAACATAAATGTAAAAAAAAAAATAATAATCTAAAATTGTAAATTTTTGCCCACATCACAGGCCAGAAAAAAATGTAATAAAATTTAACCAAAAAGTCACATACGGAAAAGTAGTACCAATAAAAACTATATTATATCACAATTAAAAAATATAAGCCCTCATACAGCCCCATATACAAAAAAATAAAAATTAAAAATTCCAAAATTTAATGAAAAATTTGAATATTTTGCATTTTTCTAACTTTGAAGCTCTCTGCTTGTAAGGAAAATAGACATTCCAAATAAATTATATTTTGATTCACAAATACAATATGTCTACTTTATGTTTGCATCATAAAATTGACATGTTTTTACTTTTGGAAGACATCAGAGGGCTTCAAAGTTCAGCAGCGATTTTCAAATTTTTCAAGAAATTTTCAAAATCAGAATTTTTCAGGGACCAGTTCAGATTTGAAGCGGATTTGAGGGGCCTTCATATTACAAATACCCCATAAATTACCCCATTATAGAAACTGCACCCCTCAAAGTATTCAAAATGACATTCAGAAAGTTTTTTTTAACCCTTTAGGTGTTTCACAGGAATAGCAGCAATGTGAAGGAGAAAATTCAAAATCTAAATTTTTTACACTCGCATGTTCTTGTAGACCCAGTTTTTGAATTTTTACAAGGGGTAATAGGAGAAAAAGCCCCCAAAATTTGTAACCCAATTTCTCTCTAGTAAGGAAATACCTCATATGTGTATGTCAAGTGTTCTCTGGATGCACTAGAGGGCTCAGAAGGGAAGGAGCAACAATGGGATTTTGGAAAGTGAATTTTGCTGAAATGGTTTTTGGGGGGCATGTCACATGGCACACTATTTTGGAAACTACAGCCCTCAAGGAACAAGGAATGTAACAAGGGGTACAGTGAGTCTTAACACCCCATAGGTGTTTGACGACTTTTCGTTAAAGTCGGATGTGTAAATGAAAACATTTTTTTTCACTAAAGTGCAGTTTTTTACAAGGGGTAATAGGAGATAATGATAATGTCCCCCAAAATTTGTAAGCAAACAGTTGTCTGGGCATGTTGGGAGTTGTAGTTCTGCAACATCTGGAGGGCTACAATTTAGAAGGAAGGATTGTCCGGCACCAGGTATGCTCTAAAAGATTGCTTTTATTCATGCCATAGCAAGGAAACAGACATCACAGGACTGTGGTAATCTGACGCGTTTCGCTCTCTCTTGAGCTTAAACGTAGACTAAATTCAACAGCCCAACATGCAAATTTAAAATAGAGACTCGATGGTCACATGATAAAATACCTGACATAGGTAGTAATTATAAAAACCCGGCATGGATATCATCTGTTAGTATTACAGAATGGGTTGGATCCTACCATTAGTGCGTTATTCGCTGTGTGTTTATCCTATGAGTGTGAATATGCTCCAAACATTAAGTGCAAAAATCGACAAGTATGCACGCAATAGGTTGCGGTATGTTGGTATCGTGCATGTATAGGTCAATAGTAGAATGGGATAATCTATCTCATTGACTAAATAACTCAAAGATCTTCATACATGGATATATATGTTAAAATTACATGAATTAGATGGATTACGGCATGTCAATATCACACATGCACGGGTAAATAATGGAAAAGGATGAGCAATCTCTTTATATGTGTAGTTCTGAAAACTACGTGCATGTATACATATACTAAAAGATGATATTTATGCCATGAATTACTAGATGTACATAAATAAATTGAAACACTGCACAATTTGCTCTGTTTTGGTTTACATATATATCCATTACGTATTAATACCATAATTTTCAGTAACCGCACTCTAATAGGTATCAAAACACACTAGGCGGAATCACCCTCCCAACACTCGCACCAAGAGAAATTATTGGTCTACCAAAAATATATAAATTGATAAAACATAATAAGGGGCTGCGGCGCTCGGGGCATCCGGGGAGGCATATAACGCTAGACTATATTCTTATGTACAGGTCATGATTAAATCTAAGCGTTTGTTCATTCCCCGCGGGTATCTGGTATCCAAAAGAAAAATCCAATATGTCTCTCTATTGAAGAGGCGTTTTCTCGCATCCCCTCCTCTAATACCTATCTTAACCCTTTCTATACCAGACACCCGCAGGGAATCCAACTCCCCCGCGTGCACATCCCGAAAATGGCGTGATAACATGGAAATGCCTACTCCTTCACTCCTACTGTCGGAGATATGTCTCCTGATTCTTGTTTTAAGGGTATTGGTAGTGCACCCTACATATTGCATGTTACACTTGGTGCATGTGGCCACATAAACTAACATCGTAGTATTGCAGTTAATGTATTCACGTAATTGGTATGTTTTTTTAGTTACACAAGACATTATTTCTTTAGAGTGGTGCATATATTTGCATGTAATACATCGGTTGTGACCGCAACCCCAATTCCCTACAATATCCAACCAATTACCCTGTTTAATTTTTTCCTTTGTCTTATATTCTCCTTTTTTAGAATTAAATAGACTTGGTGATAGGGAGGAGCCCAATGAGGGTGCTTTTCTGGAGACCGCCATAATGCCCTCTTTAACCACCTCCCTCAATATTGGGTCTCCCTCTAAAACTGGTGTATACTTATGGATTATATTTTTAATTTGGGCAAATTGCGCACTGTATGTGGTAACAAAAACTGCTCTTTTTTGTTTATTTTTGGTATTTTTGGTATTTTGTGAACTATTTGCCCTTTTTCTTTTCCCGGTATATTTAATCAATTGCTCTCTATTAATGCCTTCTACTCTTTCCTGAGCCTTATTAAGACAGTTCTCTGTATAGCCCCTTCTGGCAAATCTGCTTTTTAGCTCTCCTATCTCTTTTTCCCATTGTACAGGATCAGAGCAGTTCCTCTTGGTTCTGCACATCTCCCCAAAGGGGATATTCTGGACCACATGTTTTGGGTGGCAGGAGGATGCCATAAGGACTGAATTTGTCGCCGTCTCCTTTCTGTAGGGGACGACAACAATCTTAGACTCTCTGCTGGATAGGGAGATGTCCAAAAAAT
The DNA here is from genome assembly GCF_029499605.1 of Hyla sarda. Lineage (NCBI taxonomy): Eukaryota > Metazoa > Chordata > Amphibia > Anura > Hylidae > Hyla > Hyla sarda. Next base: position 78,829,331 of record NC_079194.1, on the reverse strand, counting down.
TGACTGAGGTGCTACTAAACTGAGCTGTAAATTTAAGATTTAAATGATTGTTATTAATATAAGAAACGAACTCAAAAAAACGACATTCTGTGCTCCCCCAGATAATCAATAAATCATCTATGTAACGCCCTATCCAGCAGATGTTCTCAAAAAAAGGGTTACTGGGTGTAGACAAAAATTGCTGCTCCCAATAAAACATGAAAATGTTAGCGAAGGAGGGTGAATATTTGGCACCCATGGATGCTGTATAGTGGTCTCCAAATTGTAGCCCTCCAGATGTTGCTAGGCAACAACTCGCCGGCTTCAGTAGTCTGCACCAGGGAGCCGCACCTCATCGCCACCAGTAAGTGACCGCCGGTCACAGCACAGTTCCCCCATTCTGCCCTGACTATCCTGGGTGGGCAGAGTGGGGGAACCGAACTTTAACCCCCCCCCTGCCCCCGATCTGCTATTGGTTGGTCGCTTCTGACCGATCAACAGCAGGGATAGGAGGGGTTGCACCCCTGCCGCCTCACTCCTATCCCTTCAGGGGGATTGTGGGTGTCTTGGACAGCCCCGATCCCCCTAATTTTCCGGGTCACCGGAGACTCGTTTGACCCGGAATCGCCGCAGATCGCTGGTCTGAATTGACCGACATGGGAGGGCCTCAGCAGGCATCCCGGTCCGGTCCCTGCCAGGTGAGCGTCGGGGACCGGAATTCCCATGGGCGTACAGGTACGCTCTGGGTCCTTAAGTACCAGGGAGCTAGGGCGTACCTGTACTCCCTGGGTCCTTAAGTGGCTAAAGGGTTAAATAGGCATTGTCATTTGAACAAACTTTGCATAAATCAATAAAACAAGCAATGCTAAGAGACTTTGTAATATATTTAATTAAATAAAAACACTTTTTTTTTCTCCTGTTATCAATTTTTCTTCTCCGTTCTCAGCACCTGCTGTGAACATCTAAAAATAAGTTTAACTTTGTCCTGTGCAAGAAAAGCGATACAAGTCTAGGGAGGGAGGAGGGAGCTTCACCCATCAACTTTGGGAGAACTGCAAATTAGAGATGAAGTCTGCAGAGCAGAAATCTGCTGCAAAATGCCACATACAAGTAATATAATGGCCAAAAATAGTGCTACTCCTCATGTACACACAGGGCAGTGTATCCTGAAAAGTTACCTGAAATGACAGGTAAGCTTTAAATCAAGTTTTTATGTTAAACATATTGTTTAAGAGTTTTGGTGATGTTTTTTCAAATTTTCTATTTGCTGAAATTTTTCAGACCCGTTCACTTTTTCACATTTTGTTATGTTGCAGACTTGTGCTAAAGTAAAAAGAAAATCAAGTTATTAAAAAGGAACATCTAAAATCCTGCATTGACATAAGTATTCAGACCCTTTACTCAGGACTTAGTTGAGGAAACTTTGGCAGTGATTACAGCCTCCAGTCTTCTTGGGGATGAGGACACAAAGTTTACATACCTGGATTTGGGGATGTTCTGCCATTCTTCTCTGTGGATCCTCTCAAGCTCTGTCAGACTGAATAGGGGCTGTCGATAGAACCTATTTTCAGGTCTCTCCAGAGATGTTCGATAGCATTCAATTCAGGGCTCTGGCTGGGCCACTCAAGGACATTCACAGAATTGTCCCTCCTGTAACTCCAGTGTTGTCTTAGCCGTATGCCTTGGATCATTGTCTTGTTGGAAGGTGATCCTTCAGTCTAGTCTGAGCTCCAGAACACTACAGATCAGGATTTTATTTAGAATAGGTCTGTACTTTTGCTCCATTCAGCTTTCCCTCTACCCTGACCAGTTTCCCTCTCCCAGCCGCTGAAAAACCCACCCACAGCATGATGCCACCACCATTCTTCATCGTAGGGAGGGTATCGGGCAGGTAGTGAGCTGTGCCTGATTTCCTCCAGACATGATGCCAAAAATTGTCTCCTGGCAGCCCAATCTAAAAGGGCCCCAAAGCCACATGGTATTTGAACACCATTTTTTCAGCTTTTTCAGCCAAAACCAGGAGTGGGTTCAAAACATAGATACAGGTGCAAATCTTGTTGTTTCCTCTTCTGGTTTTGTTTAAAATTATTGCCCAAAATTACACACTTGTTAGGTACTTTTCCATTGCGTGCAAAAAAGGAAGACGTGGCCTTACTAAATGTGGGATGGTTTAAAGTGTGCACCATAAAATGTGCACCACCGTGCACCATAAAATGTGCCAAAATTCTAGGGCAAAAACCTGGCACTATTTAAGCCAACTTATACTTGGTCCAAACTTGTAAGATCTCAGAATGCATCAGATTTATCAAACAACCTAAGTCACTGTGATGAATTTGTCTATGAATTAAAGGGGTACTCTGCTGCTCAGCGTTTGGAACAAACTGTTCAAAACGCTGGAGCCGGGAGCTCATGACATCATAACATCCGTCACCCCCATCCCATAGACTTGCATTAAGGGGGCGGGATGTGATGTCATGAGGGGGCGGGGCTATGACATCAAGAGTTCCTGGCTCCAGCGTTCAGAACAGTTTGTTCCAAACGCTGAGCAGTGGAGTACCCCTTTAAGACCTTTTTAATAAATCTGTAGTGTCCCCATCTGACATTCTTAGTCACATGTTGAAGAAAGATGATACCCAGCACTCACCAGCAATGCACAGTGAAGATTTACTAATAGGCAGACAGTTGAGGAAGGCTCCCACGCCAAAACGCGTGCTTGTACCACACTATGGCATAATAAATCTTCACCGTGCATTACTGGTGAGTGCTGGGTATCATCATCTTCCACCTGTGGCTTTACCCTACCTCGTGCACCACTGCAGAGTCCACAGAAGTGGCGACATATCCCTATATTCTTAGTCACATAATGTCATGGCTTGTCTGATGTCTGCTCATGCAGCTTGCAATGTTGTTCAGGTAAACACTATGTACAAGAGGTAACATTCTAATAGTGAATTATTCACATAACTCCGTCCGAGCACACACTGAACTGTTATTGTGTACATGGTGATAACACTGAGCAACCAACAGTTCCCTCTGCCCTGAGCACCTCTTAATGATATATGAAGTCACAGGTTATGGAGAGGCCTCCAGGGACTCTATCGCCTCCTGGTAACTGGATTTGTTTTCCAGATGAGATCATTATATGTAAATGACCTGAGTGCTACAGTTATCTATGATGGCAGAATAAACAACTATAGTTCTCAGCAGGTGCGGAAGATCTTACCTGAGCAGTTACAAGTAATATGACTGGTATCACCATTTTGTCTTCTATGAAACAAACACAGGAGCGAGAAGAGATCCTATATAGTAAAACTTTTTTATATGCTAAGTTGGTTTATAAGGTGATTTGTAACAAAACTTGACAAGTCACAATTAGACTACATTTGGCTCATTAAGCTAATGGGCCCAATGGGAACACATCTCTATACAGTATATGTCAACAAACCTTTCTGACAGGCCACCGATATATACCTATACCTATGTGTAGCCAAAACGTGGTGTAAACTCTCCTTTTTTTTAATTAAATAATACTCCCCTTTTCCTCCACAATCAATAAATAAATGTAAAGATCTCAATGCATGGCCACCTTGTCACACTACCATATATTTTGTAGCAGGGTTCACCATACTCAATTGCTTAACAATATACAACTAATGCATATGGCCAATGGTCAGTTCATTTGTTCAATGGGAAGAGGAGAGAAAGCCACAGCCAGACTACTCTGAAGGAGTCTTATCAACATGTCAGATCCTATTCTTTCCTAGCATCATCTGTCAGGGAAAAATTGAGTGGCTCCCCTTATACATTAGGCAGTTGACCAGTTTTGCTGAAATTGGAGGGGTCAGATGACTTTTTAAAGGGATTATTCAGGAAAAGAAAAACAGAGCTAATTTCTTTCAAAAACAGTGTCACCCTTATCTTCTGGTTGTGTGTGGTATTACAACTTGGCTATGTTTACATAATTGAAACTGAGCTGCAATATCAAACTCAACCCAAGGGCAAGAGTGGCGCTGTTTTTGGAATGAATCAGCTCCATTGTTCTTGATTCTGGATAACCCCTTTATTCAAACAAACCTGCCACAATCTGATCCTGCAGTCGTACTTCCTTCAATCAACGTTCTACTTTTTGGTAACCTTATAAATGTATGTTAGCAACAAGTAAAGGACAGATAGAAGGGAGTGAAACATAACTGCAGGATTACATCACACATTTTGCTATTCAGGAGTCTGGGAAAACCAGATAACACCCACCGCGGGGGTTGTGATATCTGCAGTATATGTTCCAATACAATACTGAATGGGAAATGCCGTACATATTGTAATTATGTGGTTTATTTATCCTAACAATTCAGTTGAAGCTGTACTCGTTGTCATTTAATGTTCCTAGTAACATATTTATCTAACAAAAGGCTCACAATAATATTTATCTTGACAGGATTAGGATTTTCTCCACCCCCCTCCCCAGAAACAGCACCACACTTGCCTGTGGCTATGTCCGGTACTGTTGCTTGGAACCATTCACTTTGTCTGCATGCAGTAGTGGCTCGTTGAAACCCTACCCTTATTGCCAATTGAAGCAAAAGATGACATGCTGTGGGGATTGGATGCCAATTTTTGCCAGATTTTTTGCAGATTTTTATCTGCAGCGCTTGGATGAAAATTATTTTTTTTAAAGGTCTTCCACTTTTTGAGTAAAACCCCAGCAAATGATCCATGCACAACCTGGATTTTACAGGTGTAAATAAAGTGCAAGGTACCATTTTGGCCCAAAAATTGGGGATGTGCAACTGCTGTAACAAAAAAAAAAAGTAACATCAAAGTTGACAGCGGCATCTAAAGGGACATGTAAATGCTCCCTGGTGGTCCAGTGTGGGCGTTCCACTGTGGATGTCATCATTGGTGTCCGTGGCTCTTAAAGGACATCTGTAGTGCTCTGAACTTTATCCCCTATCCGAAGGATAGGGGATACGTTTTTAGATCGCGGGGGGTCCGAGCGCTGGGACTCCCCGTGATCTCCTGTACAGCAATGTACAGGAAAGGGGGCGTTCCGTCCCCGCATGACACGGCAGCCGGCACGACCCTCCATGAATCTCAGATAAACCCCGCAATCTAAAACATATCCCCTATCCTTTGGATAGGGTATAAAATTCAGAGCACCACAGATCTCCTTCAAGTTGATTGAGCTTGGCTGGACCAGGCTCAACCAAATGAGCACAGAGCACACAGATCAATGGAGTTCTATGGAACTCCATTGATCTGTATGAGGAATCTAATGATTCTGCCTAAAAATCCCCTAAGAGGGATGAAAGTTTAAAAAATGAAAGTTTAAAAAACAACCATCAACCCCTTCTAAATTAAAAGTGGAAATCACCCTCCGTTTCCCATTTTCCATGTATAAAAATATTTTAAAAAAAATAAAAATCAACATATTTGATATCGCCATGTGCGTAATTGTCATAACTATTAAATTATTATGTTTTTGATTCTGCACTGTAAATGGTGCAAACGCAAAAAAAATCCCAAACGCAAAAGATTCCTGATTTTGGTCACATCACATCCCCAAAAAAAGTTATAACATTTCACAAAAACTACATAAAAAAAAAGGGTTGGGGAAATGAATTTTCGGTTTTTAGCCAAGGACAGCCTAAATTTTGGGTTTCTGTTTTAGCCCAAAATTTCCCTTTCGATGCATCCCTAAAAACCAGTTTAAAAAATGCAAAGAACATGCAAAAAACAACTAAAAATGTGAAATTTTTGGGGCCGAAATAACAGACCAAAACAGTGCAGTGTGGGGAAAGAAGCACTTAGGGGACTGTGGTAATGTTCCCATTTAGTCCCGTTAGGATTTGGGTCTGTTGGCTGTCCAGGCATGCTGGGAGTTGAAGTTTTGCAACATCTGGAAGGCCACAGTTTGAGACCACTGATCTAGGATTGCTTGGCTTTGTCATTTCTGTAATACACACATGTGCTGCACTCTTCCCCACCCCCTCAGCCCAACCCTATATAAGCAGTAGTTAGCTACACATGGGTCATTTCTTTCCTAGCAGCCTCCCAGTCTGACTGGGAGAGCATGGTAAGTGAGCCATTACACCTTGTTCACACTGGTGTGGTGCTGTGCCGGGTCCGTTGCTGCCGTGGCGCCTTGTCTGCGGGGGGGGGGGGGGGGGGGGGGGACGCGGCCCATAGACTGGTTTGAGTGGCCTTGGGGCTCCTCTGCCGGTGGGTCGTTCCCCCCTGTGGGCATTGGTGTCGCGGCGGTGGTGGTCGCCGCTCGGTGCTGTGCCATTTTATGCTAGGGACGTTAGGGACCCACTCTAAATAGGTGGCCTTGACGTGGCGAGTGGGCTTGTACTTTTTGATCAAAAATGTATACTAACAACCTGTTAGTTTTTGATATTATGCTGAGAAGCAATCAGATCATTATACAAGATTGTAGATGTGCACCATGTCTGTTTTTCTACCCGAATTCACTCTGTAATACACTACTGCTCAGGATATACAGGTCTGGCAGAAGACCTCTAGCTCCCAGTCAACAATAAACAATTGGTTTAAACCCTTAGTATAGCACACAAAGAGTATGGGGAGTGACTATTAAAACATACCTTTTACTAGATCAAAGTAAAAAATCAAAAATAATAAGTGCTGCATCCAGTGTGGATGACTCAGTGCAAATACCGGACAAACATGGAAACAATCTTCTCAATACTCGTTATGGGTATATGGATCGAATATACCCCAATTAGAAAAGTATGAAGAAATATAAAATAGTATTAAATCCTGTCACAAATATTGTGAACTTGCTCATGTAATATTTCTAGAACATAGGTTTCTCGACGCGTTTCTGCCGAAGTGCCTCGGCGTCCTCAGGGGAAACCCTTATAGATTAATATTTTAAATCAAATGAGTGATAAAAGTCAAATACAACCCTCACAGACTAATGCAGGTCTGATGCTTATAATGTCAAGCATGCCCAGACCTATGATACTGTAGGGGTGGCCACAGGACATCAGGTACCTAGGAAAAAGAAAAGGCACATAATAGTATATAGTGGGGGAAATAGTTTCCATTTTTGAGATAATTCCCCACTTCCTCTACTCACATACAGACATTGCTGCCTAGGTTTATCTGGAAAAAAGCACAGAGGGAAAATAGCCTTTTTACTAACTCTCCTGAAAAGGCAGACTGTGGAGAAAACTGTACGCTTGACAGATAATCTACTCACGGTTACGATGTTCGGGCAAAGAATAGATGCGGTCATGTGCAAACCTGCCGAAGCAGGGAGCTGCAATCCTCGGCTACACTGCACATACCGCATAACGGCGGCGTCTGACGTTATATCCGGTTTCCCCTGAGGACGCCGAGGCACTTCGGCAGAAACGCGTCGAAAAACCTATGTTCTAGAAATATTACATGAGCAAGTTCACAATATTTGTGACAGGATTTAACACTATTTTATATTTCTTCATACTTTTCTAATTGGGGTATATTCGATCCATATACCCATAACGAGTATTGAGAAGATTGTTTCCATGTTTGTCCGGTATTTGCACTGAGTCATCCACACTGGATGCAGCACTTATTATTTTTGATTTTTTACTCTGATCTAGTAAAAGTTACTTTGTCATTTCTGATAACGCTGCACTGGGGACACATCCGGAAACCACGCCCTCATACGAACAAGTACCCTGTATACTATCCCCCGATGGATTGTAAGTGCCTGTAAGCACAGAGCAATGACTCCTATACTAATCATTATTGGCCTTGGTCCAAGGAGAAGAAACAAACAGCCGATCTGATCACTAGAGAGATGTTTGGCCATTCCGAATTCTTTACTATGCCAAAAAAACATAAACCTTTCTGGAGTCCCTTAAACCCCCTCCCGAGAGTGCAGTGGGAGCAGACAGCCTGTAAATGAATGGAGTGCAGGAGACACAAGCAAGGCCTGGAGCTTAACCTGCACTCCCCTCAGGAATAATAAGCGACCTTTGCTTCTGCCGCACACAAAGACATCTCTCAATAGTAGAAGAAAGATGATCGCTGAGGTCCTCAAGGACACATGATATCTTCTCAGGTTACCAGCAAGCACTGCTATAAACCAACACCTGCAAGGAAATACTGACTGGAGTAGACAGAGTGCAGCTTGGCGTGATCTATGGCAGGGGGTTTAAAGGGGCACTCCACTGGAAAACATTATCCGCTGGTGCCAGAAAGTCAAACAGATTTGTAAATGACTTCTATTAAAAAATCCCAATCCTTCCCGTACTTTCAGCAGCTGTATAATACACAGGAAGTTCTTTTCTTTTTGAATTTCTTTTTCTGTCTGACCACACTGCTCTCTGCTGACACCTCTGTCCATGTCAGGAACGGTCCAGAGCAAGAGCAAATCCCTTATACCAAACCTATCCTCCTCCGGACAATTCCTGACACGGACAGAGGTGTCAGCAGAGAGCACTGTGGTCAAACAGAAAGGAAGTTCAAAAAAAAGAAAATAACTTCCTGTGTATTATACAGCAGCTGATAAGCACTGGAAGGATTGGGATTTTTTTTCATAGAAGTCATTTGCAAATCTGTTTCACTTTCTGGCACCGGTTGATTTAAAAGAAAATATTTTCCAGTGGAGTACCCCTTTAAGAAGCAGTTCATTGGCACCGAGTGCCAGAGAGAGAGATTTCTTCATAGAGGTTCAAACTTGTCTTTCCTGACTTCATTTTGCATCAGTTTCTCAATATGAAAAAAATTTACAAAACAAAAGTAAAAACTTTCTGGTACAATGAATGTTTGATTTTGAGTTCGAACCCCCCCGTGTCTGGAGCAAACTTAACGCTGCTTGCATGTATTGCAGTGAACTGTCAGATCAGCAATTTACTAATACAGCCTATAGTAGATCTATAATGGTGGCCGTAGAAGCCTTCAGAAGGCCTCGTGCTACCATGGCAACTGATTGTCTCCCGGAGGCTTTTGATTGCCTAGATGCCACTGCCAGCATTGACATTGGCATTTGGAGGGTTAAATAACTGGCATTGGAGCTTGCTCCAATGCCAGTTACGGACTGCGGCTGCATTTGGAGAAGGCTCTGATCCCGTACCCCCCCCCCCCATACCTCCTTAATGCTGCCATGATGTACATATGTCATAGGGTGTTAAAGGGGTTGTCCCCTATCCACAGGAAAGTGGATATCTAAGTGCAGGGGGTTTGACTGCTGGGACCCCCCATGTTCTTGAGAAGAGGGGCTCTCGTCAGAATGAAACAGGGCACATATACTCTATGCAGTGGGGCAAAAAAGTATTTAGTCAGCCACCAATTGTGCAAGTTCACCCACTTAAAAAGATAAGAGAGGCCTGTAATTTTCATCATAGGTATACCTCAACTATGAGAGACATAATGAGAAAAAAAATCCATAAAATCACATTGTCTGATTTTTAAATAATTTATTTGCAAATTATGGTGGAAAATAAGTTTTTGGTCACCCACAAAAAGCAAGATTTCTGTCTCTCACAGACCTGTAATTTCTTCTTTGAGAGTCTCCTCTGTCCTCCACTCATTACCTGTATTAAGGGCACCTGTTTGAACTTGTTATCAGTATAAAAGACACCTGTCCACAACCTCAGTCACACTCCAAACTCCACTATGGCCAAGACCAAAGAGCTGTCCAAGGACACCAGAAACAAAATTGTAGACCTGCACCAGGCTGTGAAGACTGAATCTGCAATAGGCAATCAGCTTGGTGGGAGCAATTATTAGAAAATGGAAGACATACAAGACCACTGAAAATTTCCCTCGATCTGGGGCTCCACGCAAGATCTCACCCCGTGGTGTCAAAATGATCCCAAGAACGGAAGAGCACCAGTGGCGAATTTGCCAATCTTGGTGTTTTCTTTGGCAAATGCCAAACGTCCTGCACAGTGTTGGGCTGTAAGCACAACCCCCCACCTGTGGACGTCAGGCCCTCATACCACCCTCCTGGAGTCTGTTTCTGACCATTTGAGTAGACGCGTGCACATTTGTGGCTTGCTGGAGGTCATTTTGCAGGGCTCTGGCAGTGTTCCTCCTGCTCCTCCTTGCACAAAGGCAGAGGTAGCGGTCCTGCTGCTGCGTTGTTGCCCTCCTATGGCCTCCTCAACGTCTCATGATGTACTGGCCTGTCTCCTGGTATCGCCTCCATTCTCTGAACACTACGCTGACAAACACAGCAAACCTTCTTGTCACAGCTCGCATTGATGTGCCATCCTGGATGAGCTGCACTACCTGAGCCACTTGTGTGGGTTGTAGACTCCATCTCATGCTACCACTAGAGTGAAAGCACCGCCAGCATTCAAAAGTGATCAAAACATCAGTCAGGAAGCATAGGAACTGAGAAGTGGTCTGTGGTCACCACCTGCAGAGCCACTCCTTTATTGGGGGTGTCTTGCTAATTGCCTATAAATTTCCACCTGTTGTCTGTTCCATTTGCACAACAACATGTGAAATTGTTGTCCCAGACAGTTATCTCCTATTTTATGAAAGGTATAACTATGAGTCAGGACAACCCCTTTGAAGGGCTAAGCTCCACACACCAAGTCATATTACAGATCTATATTGAATGATAACGTAGCCTGCAATGGGCCCATATTATACCTTTATGTGTCTTTTTAGAGTGCAGCTCTGCTGATTATATATATATATATATATATATATATATATATATATTATTCATTCTCCAATGTTGCTGGATTTTGGGGAGTTTGTTCAAGCTGATGGAAGAAAAAAAAAAAAGCATAAATATTATATTATATTTTCACTACTATAACAAGGCTCTTAGATTTTTTTCTCTTACGTGGTCCAGTGAATTTCTATGGTATTAATGTACATGTCGAAGTGACTGTGCACAGTACATTCACTGACCAGTACGGTCCTGCTGTGCACATTACCACAATTTATTGCAGGTACGTGCAGATTTCATTATGCGGCTTTACAATAAACAGTTTGTCTGAGCCTGGAACACATGCAAATTCTCCAACAGCCACATATCGAATTATCTGCCCCTTTTGTGGTAACGTAACCTGAGACTCCCCGAATCCTAGTTCCAGTAATTCAGGTAATAATGGACGGTAGAGTGACAGCTACTGGCCTTCCAAGTGGAGTGCCTGCGTCTTATTTGTAGGGCGTGTCCGGGTGCTCAATATACAGATTATGTCACAATGCTGCATAGCAGCCTTAAAGGGGTATTCCAAGAAAAACTTTATATATATATATAAATCTCAACTGGCTCCAGAAAGTTGAACAGATTTGTAAATTACTTCTATTAAAAAATCTTAATCCTTTCAATAATTATCAGCTGCTGAAGTTGAGTTGTTGTTTTCTGTCTGGCAACAGTGCTCTCTGCTTGTCTCGGGAACTGCACAGAGTAGAAGAGGTTTGCTAGGGGGATTTGCTTCGAAACTGGGCGTTTCCCGAGACACGTGTCATCAGAGAGCACTTTATTTTTTGAATACATTTTTTTAATAGAAGTCATTTACAAATTTGTTTTACTTCCTGGAGCCAGTTGATATATATAAAAAAAAAGTTTTTTCCTCGATAACCCCTTTAAAGGGGTATTCCAGGAAAAAACTTTTTTTTATATATATCAACTCCAGAAAGTTAAACAGATTTGTAAATTACTTCTATTAAAAAATCTTAATCCTTTCAGTACTTAGACAGAAAAGAACAACCTTAACTTCATAAGTGCTCTCTGATGACACGTGTCTCGGAAAACGCCCAGTTTAGAAGATGTTTGCTATGGGGATTTGCTTCTAAACTGGACAGTTCCCGAGACACGTGTCATCAGAGAGCACAGAAAAGAACAACCTTAACTTCAGAAGCTCATAACTACTGAAAGGATTAAGATTTTTTAATAGAAGTAATTTACAAATCTGTTTAACTTTCTGGAGCCAGTTGAGATATATATATATATATATATATATATATATATATATATATATATATATATAAAGTTTTCTCCTGGATAACCCCTTTAATCACATTCCCCCCCCCCCCCCTCCATAAACAACAGGGTAATCGAACATTGGAGGCTCTGTGCCCTATTTTTTTTATATATTTTTTTAAATATGCCAGAATTATACATTAGGGTAGTGTTTCCCAACCAGGGTGCCTCCAGCTGTTGCAAAACTACAACTCCCAGCATGCCCGGACAGCTGGGAGCTGTAGTTTTGCAACAGCTGGAGGCACCCTGGTTGTGAAACACCGCATTAGGAGATATCCTGACGTGTACCTCCAACAGAAATCTGTAACATATATCATTGTACTGTATATGTGGACAGTGGTGTGTGTCATCTACAGGGTGCCATTGAAAAAAAAAAATTTCTACTGTCTCCCATCACATAGAAGAGTGTAGCAGACTATGAATTCCTATACAGAGACTAAAAAAAAAGACAAAATAAAAACATTTATAAAAAAGAAAAAAAAGAAAAGAAAAAGTAAAAAAAAGTAAACCAATGCATACCAGTAGCTGAGCGTTAGCCAAATGGACACATTTTTGGCACATGTTGGGTACATTGGGCTATAGACTCTCTGCTGGTGTACACTGGGTAATGCAGACACATTTTTGGCACATGTTGGGTGCATCGGGCTATAGACTCTCTGCTGGTGTACAATGGGTAATGCAGACACATTTTTGGCACATGTTGGGTGCATCGGGCTATAGACTCTCTGCTGGTGTACAATGGGTAATGCAGACACATTTTTGGCACATGTTGGGTGCATCGGGCTATAGACTCTCTGCTGGTGTACAATGGGTAATGCAGACACATTTTTGCCACATGTTGGGTGCATCGGGCTATAGACTCTCTGCTGGTGTACAATGGGTAATGCAGACACATTTTTGGCACATGTTGGGTGCATCGGGCTATAGACTCTGCTGGTGTACAATGGGTAATGTATATCTCAACTGTGTATTAAAAAAAAAAAGTGAACAAAGCTTCATTTTAACTTCATTTACTTCGAGCGTCCTGATTTTCCGGGAAAATGCTCTTGTCCCACCCCTCCCCTTTTTGAAACGTTTTCTTTTGTTTACATTTGTCAGGCTATGAATTTAAATGCCAAAAATGTTAAATAAATCTAAATATTACTCACCTGCCCTTCCGACACTGGGCTCCCACTTCCCGGTTGTGTCTCAATACATAGAAAATTCCCTTCCCTTAGTCAGTGAGATGCTAAATAGGCCGTGTTGAGACGGAACCAGGAAGTAGAGATTTAAAGGGACCCCCTGAGCGTCGGAGAGACAGGGCTCCACAGCAACCAAACGAAAATCTTCAACCATGCACCGCTAGGTAATAGTAGGTCATGTTCGGAAGGAGGTTTCTATAAACTGCAATTACGGTGATGCCTAAAGCTAATGACAGCTGAGATCCCACTTTAGTGCTTGAGACTGGAGACACTCCGATCCCAGCTGTTTAACACTTTAGTCACTGTGGTACCTAAGGGGTATGACCAAATGCCCAACAAGGGCCCCCATGGATGCCTTTACCCCAGAGATGACTAAGACAGTAGACCTTTGTCCATATGACCACCATAAAAATGCACGTTCTGCTCGGCATGTGGACGCTTTTGTTATTTTTATGGTTTGCTTCATTTCTCTTATGTAACTCACACAACAATCCCCCCCCCCCCCCCCCAAACCATCATTTTACAACACTGTGGAGTACAATATAATTCATCTTGAATATTCAGTAAAATTCTCTCCGGTGTAAACGCCTCGTGAAGATATTACTCACAGCCAAACCCACATATTAGACCTTTTTTCAAGCCTGCAGCCTCATTAACTCCTGATGGGCAGGCCTCCACATGAACTATTGCTTGGAGGCTAAAGAATTATTATTCGTTCCTTTCCTTCCCTTTACACCGCGCCAGGACTTGTCCACTTACGTAAGTTGTAACTTTAACACCAGTCACTCACAACAACACACTCTCTGGCTGTGAAGTAGTATTTTTATAGGAATAAAATACAAACTATAACAATAAAAACGTTCATAATAAATTCATAGGTAGAACATGACCCTACAGTATATAACAGGGAGTTTATTTGCACCTATATTGTCCTATAGTGCCCTCACCTTATTTAAAGGGGTACTCCGGTGAAATACTTTTTTTTTTTTTTTTAAATCAACTGGTGCCAGAAAGTTAAATAGATTTGTAAATTACTTCTATTAAAAAAATCTTAATCCTTCCTGTACTTATTAGCTGCTGAATACTACAGTGGAAATTCTTTTCTTTTTGAAACACAGAGCTCTCTGCTGACATCACGAGCACAGTGCTCTCTGCTGACATCTCTGTCCATTTTAGGAACTGCCCAGAACCGCATATGTTTGCTATGGGGATTTCCTTTTACTCTGGACAGTACCTAAAACGGACAGAGATGTCAGCAGAGAGCACTGTGCTCATGATGTCAGCAGACAGCTCTGTGTTTCAAACGGAAAATAATTTCCACTGTGGTATTCAGCAGCTAATAAGTACAGGAAGGATTTTTTTACAGAAGTAATTTACAAATCTGTTTAACTTTCTGGCACCAGTTGATTTAAAAAAAAAAAAAAAAAAATTTCACCGGAGTACCCCTTTAAACTTTGGCAAAATGACAATGTGGAATATTTTTCTTACCTGCAGACATGTTTTTTCTCTTATACCTGGAGGGGGCGTGTTGGCCGCCACTTTGCGTGGGGGTCAATAAGCCCCCTTCCTGGTAACTGCTGGAGTTCTCTGCAAGAGATTGCGGGGGGGGGGGGGGGGGGGGGGGTATAAGTTTTACTGCACTGGAGTACTCCTTTAATAACACGGGATGTTTAAAGCTGTCTACACTTTTTTTACCTCTACTTTAAAACAAATTACAATCAATTCTCTACATAGTCACCTTCCTTTGTGATGAAAATCACATAAAAACGCTAAGACACAACCAATTACTACTACTTCTGCCTTTACAGTTTTCAACAAAAGTATCGTATAATATCGTCATTCGTATAAATTCCTCAAAAAGTCCTAAATGGCTTTGAAGTGTCAGATACCACACAAAATAAAAAATTATGTTACTCAGTGCCTAATCCTGACCATGTATATAATTTTTATGCCTCTATGACCTATATATATTTATTATAAACATCCCTCTTTTCATTAGCTCACAGTGTTAGAATTGTGTGTGGTGGGAGGGGACGTGTCCCTCCTTGTGGTGGTGGGAGGTGATTGGTGTGTGGTGGGAGGGGGCGTGTCCCTCACTTGAGGTGGTGGGAGGTGATTGGTGTGTGGTGGGAGGGGTGTGTGGTGGGAGGTGATTGGTGTGTCTGCTCATGCAGCCTTGTCCATGAGTCAACTCTCGTCTATGACTCATGGACAAGCTGATGCTGCTGCAGAGCTGGTTAGTGTCCCAGTAGGTATGGGGACCCCTAGTGGTGGGATTTTCAGGAGTAGTTTTATTTATTAAATATTCAAAAACATTTTAACAACCATATTACAAAAGGTCTTTAATTTTCATCAGTAACATATAAAGTTTTTGGATCAGACAGTGCTCATTTAACATACTGGGGGAATGTGAAGATCAAATGGGTGCTGTCAGGGGTGTAACTATAGGGGGTGTAGTTGCACCTGAGAGGACCAAGGGCTCCTCCTCTAACTATTATTTGTCCGACAGTTCTCTCTCCCGATCTCCCCATATACATGAACATTCGGCATGCTTCCTCTATAGGGAGGGGCAAGCTGCAGCCAGACAGTTCTGGTGCCGACTTATCCCACCCAGAATAGGGCTGGACAGTTAAAATACACAACACCCAATACTTCTCTCCCCTGCCGGAGGAGTCAGGAGGCCGCCACAGACCTTAGACAGTTGGCCTTTACCGCTGAGGACAGACTCACTTTAGTGTAAAGTGTATGGAAACCTTTAGGGCAAGTTCACATGTGGTACATTTGCTTTAGAAATTTGAGCAAGAATAGGTCAGTTGCAGAAATTTCTACAACAAATCTGCCATGTTTCAATTTAGCCTTAAAATGTTCTTATCTTTATTTCCAAGCCTGCAGTCCTGTTTCTTATACACCATAAAAATAGGTGCACATGATATAAGTATTGAGATGAAGGCAGACAAGGAGGGGTTATTAGGCTGCTTTCACACTATAAAATGCATCCGTTAAAAGATCCGTTATAAACGTCTGTCAGAAAAGCTTTAAAAAAGGATGTTAAACGTCCGTTACAAAATCCCAATAAAGTCTATGGGATTTTTTGATTATCTGTTATTACTTCTGAGCATGCTCAGAAGAGGTGACATCAGCAGACTCCTGCAGTGCTGAGGGACTACTACTACTCCCATCATGGAACAGACTTGTTTCCATGATGGGAGTAGTAATTCCCTGGCTGCGGGAGTCTGCAGACAGCTGGGGAGGCTACATTATTGTTTGTACTACTACCTCCATCATGGAACAGTCTGTTCCATGATGGGGGTTGTAGTACGGGGCTGAGGGATTGATCACAGCGGGTTTCACTTCTGAGACCCCATGCGATCCGAAGTTATTAAGCAGGGGAGCGAGCGTCATGGTCCGCAACCCTGCGATGTATAGTGTGGTTTAACTTTCATTTTTGAATCCCCCTGAAAGGGAGCCCTGAAAGGCCGGTACTGAGGAGCCATTCAGGGCTCTCAGCGGGAGATATAGAAATGAACATTGTGAGTAGTAGGGGGACATGGGGGAGATTTATCAAAGCCTGTGCAGAGATAACGTCCAGTTGCCCATAGCAACCAGATTGATGCTTTCATTTTCCACAGGCCTTCCTAAAAATGAAAGCAGCAAGCTGATTGGTTGTTATGGGCAACTGGGCAAGTTTTACTCTGCACAGGTTTTGATAAATCTCCCTCCTCATATGTATATTAAAAGTGCTGGGGGGGGGGGGGGGGGCAAGATATATAGTGCTGCAGAGGGGGGGGGGGGGGTAGACATATAGCCTATATAGCTAGCCCCCCCCCCCCCCCCCCAGCACATTTATAATATACCCCCCACCGGCACATTTATACATATATACCCCCCGCCGGCCCATTTATAAATATATATCCCCCACCGGCTCATTAATAAATATATACTCCCCGCAGCGCATGTATAATGTGCCCCCTCGCAACGAATGTATAATGTGCACCCCGCAGCGCATGTATAA
This sequence comes from Hyla sarda, assembly GCF_029499605.1. Taxonomy (NCBI): domain Eukaryota; kingdom Metazoa; phylum Chordata; class Amphibia; order Anura; family Hylidae; genus Hyla; species Hyla sarda. Next base: position 78,812,200 of record NC_079194.1, on the reverse strand, counting down.
TGTACCCTCCGCAGCACAGCGCTTCTATATACAGATGCCATCGCAGCGCTATATGTGAAATGCATTCTAGCAGCAGCATTGGCCGGCCCGATGCTGCTAATAGAAATACTTTTCATACATAGCGCTGCGGTGGCATATGTATATCGATGCGCCGGGGGGGGGGGGGGCACGATAACACTATATGTCTGTCCCCCCAGCGCCATGTATGAAAAGTATTTCTATTAGCAGCACACTATGCGGGGTATAAATATACGTCTGCCCCCAGCGCTATATATCTTGCCACCCACAGCGCTTTTAATATAGATATGGATAGATAGATACTCACAATGTTCATTTTTTAATCTCCCCCTGAGAGCCCTGATTGCCTCCTCAGTACCGTCCATTCAGGGCTCCCCGCGGAGGATTCAAAAGTGAAAGTTAAACCACACTATACATCGCAGGGTTGCGGACCATGCTGCCCGCTCCCCTGCTTAATAACTTCAGATCGCATCGGGTCTCAGAAGCGAAACCCAGTGTGATCAATCCCTCAGCCCCTGTACTACAACCCCCATCATGGAACAGACTGTTCCATGATTGGGGTAGTAGTACAAACACTAATGTAGCCTCCCCAGCTGTCTGCAGACTCCTGCAGCCGGGGAACTACTACTCCCATCATTGAAACAAGTCTGTTCCATGATAAGAGTAGTAGTAGTCCCGGCTGTGGGAGTCCGTAGGCAGAGGTGTTATGGTCATACATGAGGGATGTTATAACGGGTCTTAACGGATGAATATTTTATTCATCCGTTATTATACATCTGTTATTACACAGAAAACGGACGTGTGATAACGGATGAATGCTCATAGTGTGAAAGGGACCTTACATTTAGCTGAATGCGATAGGTAAAGAAGACTTTAGCAGATTCCAGTGTTTTTATTTTTTTATTTAATAGATGAAAACTTACAAATATAAATAAAATAAGAATAACCACAAATAAAATTATTCTTTGCGCAGACTCCGCACCATTTTGTAGAGCTTCTTTGCACTATAGGAAATGGTTTTCTTTACCCCTGAAAGTAGAAAGAAAAACTAAATTAACAGTACTTAATGTCACTGATGAAAAATGTAATATATTTATTAAGGCCCTGTTCACATCTGTGTCGGTCATTCTTTACATTGTTCTTCTCCATCAAAGAAGCAGAACAAATAATTGTACGGTGGGGAAGTAATCTTTGCCCATGTGGCGTTATGGCTGTCCACATCGGTGAGCAGCGAGACTGGAATGGCATCAAAGCTCGGAAGTAAAGGGAAATAATGGGAAAAAAAAATAAACAAATCAAAGTTTGCCCGGACTGCTGCTTTAAAGATAATCTGTAACGTTAACATACCTCCTTAAAGGGGGTCTCTATTCAGGCAGTACTTTTTGTCATAAGGGCCCGCAATAAAAAGCTGATCATTGGTTGTGCTGCTGCTTGGACCTCATCTGTAAATTTTTATAATTTTTTTAACTCAACCAAAAAGTTTGGCAAATTTTGTATCAGGTTAACATTAAAATACTAAAAAACAAAAACAACTTAACAGTAAGTGTTCAATTCTCCGGGAGAGCCACCATAAGAAAAATGAAGCATTAAATAGTTCCCATTGAAATCAACTGACTGTTGGTGTAATGCATAAACTTATTGGGTTCTTTAAAGGGTTGGGTCACATGGAACGTATCCGCAGCATATTTTACGCTGCAGATCTACTGCTGACGGACCCTACAGTGTACCAACCAACAAGAAACCCCTGCTTTGCATAGAGTCTTGGGATGCCATCATCCTTACTTTAGGCCCTAGAGAATGGGCACCAAATACAATGTCCTATAGAATGTCCTATAGCTGGCCACTGACACAGGGTTACAATTTGGATAGATGTGTTCACACGTTGCTTTTTGCGAGTCTAGAAAGGATTTCCATTGCTTTTTAATGCAGGCATTTATAACATATATTGTGACAAAGCATTTGTCTATGGCCATTATTCATCATTCAACCACTGGACATTGGGGGAGATTTATCAAAACCTGTGCAGAGTAAAACTTGCCCAGTTGCCCATAGCAACCAATCAGATCGCTTCTTTCATTTTTAGGAAGGCCTGTGAAAAATGAAAGAAGCGATCTGATTGGTTGCTATGGGCAACTGGACAACTTTACCTCTGCACAGGTTTTGATAAATCTCCCCCATAGAGTGGCTACATCACACAGATGGAGGACAAACAAGACTTGCACCACTATCTGTGCTTGTGCACAATAACGTATCTGGAGAGTGACCCGGCATTTGCCCAAAGTGCTCAGAACAACTATTATTTTATTTTATTTTTTTTGTTATGCTTTCATGGGGCATCATAGTCATTGTGTGTGTTCACCAATTACTGTTTGTACACAGACCAACAGTAAAAGGTAGTCAATAACCTTCAATAACAACACCTTATACACAAAAAATAAAAAAAGCTTACAATGTCCGAAAACAAATACTAAATCCCCTACAAGGTAAACCAAATACTGTAAACCCATAAGAAACCCTAGTCTCTATTCCCCCCCATGACTATATATATATATATATATATCTCATTGGCCTCAGTAGAAGCCCTACTGGTGTGCACACATCACCACTACAACCCTGGAGTTGGGTGAATAGGGACTGATGGGGGAGCCAGGAAGCATCAGCATGGGTGTAGGAGAGGATAAGTAACGCAAATATTACTTCTCATGGCATTTATACCACTGTAAACTGGACAATCCCTTTAAATAGATCCCATTGAGAGCATCTACCGCCCATGAGCCCCCACTCCCACAAGGTAAGCTCATTTATCTGAATAATTTAAATTAATGGTGGATGATGCGGAATAGATAAGTTGCCAATATGTTTATGTTTGGCTAAAGCAGTTCTACTAAGACATTTATCATTCTAGAAGACTAGGGGTGCTATTTTCTCTTCCTATTAGGTTTAGTTGTTAAGTCAATGTCAATCAGCTGATGGCCAGCAGGATATCATTCAAAATAAGTCAACACACAGCCATTATGTTAGGTTTCCACACAGGTTTTTTCTGGCTTTAGTTTTTTGAAAACTGCAGTTTTTGAGCCAAAGTCAGAAGTGGATCCAACAGGAGGGAGAAGTATGAGTCCTTCCTTTATATTTCCCATTCCTTTTGAATACAATTCTGGCTTTGGCTCAAAAACTGCAGTGGCAATTTTTCAAAAACATGACAGAAAAAAACTGTGTGGAAACCTAGGCTTAATGTCTAAACATTGGCACTAAAAAGTGGAAATGTCCAAAATGGGCCCAATAAACCATTTTCCCTCCACAATGTCATGTGACTAGCTAGTGTTACAAGGTATCAGGTGTGAATGGGGAGCAGGTGTCTTAAATTTGGTGTTATCGCTCCCGCATTCTCTAATACTGGTCACTGGAAGCTCAATATGGCACCTCATGGCAAAAAAACTGCTCTACATAAAGATTGTCTAGGCTATAAGAAGATTGCGAGAGACCCTAAAACTGAGTTGCAGCATGGTGGGCAAGACCATACAGCAGTTTCACATGACAGGTTCCACTCAGAACAGGCCTCAGCAGGGTCTACCATAGAAGTTGAGTGCACATGCTCAGCGTCACATCCAGAGGTTGTCTTTGGAAAATAGACGTACAAGTGCTGCCAGCATTGCTGCATAAGTTGAAGGGGTAGGGTGACAGCCTGTCAGTGTTTAGACCATAAGCCGCACACTGCATCAAATTGGTTCGTATGGCTGTTGTTCCAGGAGGATGTCTCTTCTAAAGATAAAGCACTGCAAACAGTTGGCTGAAGACAAGCAGACTAAGGGTATGGATTACTGGAACCATGTCTTGTGATCTGATGAGACTAAGATAAACTTATTTGGCTTAGATGGTGTCAAGTGTGTGTAGTGGAAACCAGGTGAGGAGTACAAAGACAAGGTGTCTTGCCTACAGTCATGCATGGTGGTTGGAGTATCATGGTCTGGGGCTTCACGAGTGCTGCCGGCACTAGGGGCTACAGATCATTGAGGGAACCATAAATGCCAACATGAACTATGACATACTAAAGCAGAGCATGATCCCCTCCTTTCGGAAACTGGGCCACACCAAACACCTCCAAGACCACCACTGTCTTGTTAAAGAAGCTGAGGGTGAAGGTATTGATTGGCCAAGCATGTCTCCAGACATAATCCATACTGAGAATCTATGGGGCATCCTCAGATAGTGGGGGAGTGCAAGGTCTCTAATACCCACCAGCATTGTGATGTCGTCATGGATGAGTGGAAGAGGACACCAGTAACAACCTGCAAAGGTCTGGTGAACTCTGGTGACACCTTGGGCCCAATTTGGACATTTCCACTAAGGTGTGTACTCCACTTTGTTGCCAAGGTTTAGACACTAATAGCTATGTGCCGAATTATATTGAGGGGACACATTAAACACAGTTATACAGGCAGTGCACTCACTACTTTCCTTTGTAGCAAAGTGTTATTTCTTATATATTTACAAATATGTGATTATATAATCTCCATCCATAGAAGAAGCAGTGGATAATGTCAAGCTTGATAATGGCAACGTAAAGGTTGCCGAAACGTAGCATCATTTGGGAGTGAATAAAGATGACTTTTGTTCACAATCTGGAGTGCCACTACTTCTTCTATGGATATATGAATTGGATCCCTGACCCGGATGAACAGCAGTAGGCACCGGCTCACAAGTGGAGTGCTGCTTCCTTGGATTATATATATGTGAGGTGGACTCACTTATGTGTGATGATGTACTACAAGAAATATCAGATGTTATATTTAACGACATTACAGCCAATGTAAATGAGGACTGGGGGGGGGGGGAGGGGGTCACAATAATACAACCCCATGTAAGAAATGACAATAAAACAAGAAGCACATTGTGTGTAATGAACAATTCCCGATAGAGGATGATTTTATGACTCATTACTTTTTACTAGACGGAGACCTCTGCCTGCAGTAAAACGCACAGAAGAACTCATGTAATTATTAAAACACATTACTTCTGACATTTCCAAGTTTTAGGGGAAATGTAAATCCTTCCTTAATGTAATAAACAATTTATAATACAATGTTTCTGTTCATGTTTTAAGACTAGAGCTAGAAGAAAGTTCCTGTCTGATCTATATTGCACACTACATGGTAATACACTGGGTTGCACAATCGACCAGACACAAATAAGCTGCAGTTGGTGGCGAAGATCAACACAAAGTGATATAGACATTCCCATTGACCTCTCCATGGAAAAGAAGAACATTGCACCAGTGCAAGCACAGAAAAGTTTTATAATGCAAATGTGTGATGCAAGTCAATGATAAGCATCTTTAGTGTTTTTATGGAACCGAAGATCTGATGTGAATGTTAGATAGATAATTATATATATCTATATCCACATATCTATATACATACACATATCCATCTATCTCTATCTATTTCTATCTCTCTCTCTATCTATTTCTAGTAGAGATGAGCGAATTTACAGTAAATTCGATTCGTCACGAACTTTATGATGACTTATCCTGCATAAATTAGTTCAGCTTTCAGGTGCTCCCGTGGGCTGGAAAAGGTGGATACAGTCCTAGGAGCCGAGAAGTTCGCGACGAATCGAATTTACTGTAAGTTCTCTCACCTCTACTGATGACAGGGAGACTGTCTGCTTCAATGGGTGGAGGGATCAATCTGCAACTAATGCAACAGCTGTAGGCACCCTGATTGAAAACCACAGGTCTTTTGTTTCAATGGGTGGGGTGGCTGATGTGTGAGAGGGAGGAAAATGGAATTGTGAGAGTTGTAGTCAAAAAAAGAAAAGTCAAACAGGAAATACTACTTCACAAAAAGCTAGCCACAGTGTTATGGTAATCTCACAACATAGACATTTATTCCCAAGACAAGTGCAGATCCTTCCTAAGCATGTCCATTACTGTCTGCCAGATACATACTAAAATCACATCATGGTGGAGAACCCCTTTAAGGTTGAAAAAAACAAAAAGAAAAAACAGAGTCCATCAAGTTCAACCTATTACCTTATTTTGTCTCTCCTTTGTTGATCCAGAAGGAGGCAAAAAACCCTTATGAGGCGGATGCCAATTGCCCCATTTCAGAGGGGAAGAAAAATATTTCCAGACTCCAAATAAAGCATGAGAATAAATCCCTGGATCAACGTTCTCAAAGCCTATAAATCTATTCTAAATAACCTGTAATGTTATTATTCTCCAGAAAAAGGTCAAGGCCTCTTTTGAACTCTTATTGTGTTCACCATGACCACCTCCTCTGGCAGAGAGTTTCACAGTCTCACTGCTCTTACAGTAAAGAACCCACGTCTGTGCTGGTGTAGAAACCTTCTTTCCTCTAGTAGAGGATGGCCCCTTGTTATAGATACAGTCCTGGGTATAAATAGGTCATGGGAGAGATCTCTGTACTGTCCCCTGATGTACTTAAACATAGTAATTAGGTCACCCCTGGGCAGTCTCTTTTCTAAACTAAATAAACCTAATTCTAATAATCTTTCTGGGTACTGTAGTCCTCCCATTCCCCATTTTACTCTGGTTGCCCATTTTTGAACCCTCTCCAGCTCCACTATATCTTTCTTGTACACTGGTGCCCAGTACTGTTCACAGTAGGGATGCACCGAAATTTCGTTCGCCAAAAACCATCAGCTGATAATGCCCTTTTCTGCATTTTCGGATGATGCATTTCCGTGGCAAAAATTTTGGGGGCGTGGCCTAAATGACAAGTCCCGCCTGCTCCTTCCCTCCACGAAGCCTCCGCCCACTCTACTGCGCTGCCAAAGTCCCGACAGCGCATCATCTACCCAAACATCTCCGCATACACCCCCATCTAAGCCCAAAAATATAGATTTTTATCAGAAAAAAATTATTAAAAGTATATAAAAAAAAACATCAGAACTAGAATGGTACCAATAAAAACTACAGATCACAGCGCAAAAAATAAGCCCTCATATATCCCTGTATACAGAAAAATTTAAAATTTTATAAAAACTATATTTAAAAAAGTGGGCAGGGCAAAGCATTTTCGGTTTTCGGCCAAGCACAACCTAAATTTTCGGTTTTGGACCAAAATTTCCCTTTCGGTGCTTTCCTAGTTCACAGTATTCTATGTGTGGTCTGACGAGTGATTTGTAGAATTATTTCCTTGCCGTGGGCATCTATGCCCCTATTGATGCCCCCCATGATTTTATTTGCCTTGGCAGCAGCTGCCCGACACTGGTCACTACTGCAAAATTTACGGTTAAATGGTCACTCTCATTAAAACAAATTTTTGCTACTGCACTCCTTATGGTAAATAAAAAAATCTTTCTAATATACTTGGTTTAACCCCTTAAGGACCCAGGGTATTTCCGTTTTTGCACTTTCATTTTTTCCTCCTTACCTTTAAAAAATCATAACCCTTTCAATTTTGCACCTAAAAATCCATATTATGGCTTATTTTTTGCGCCACCAATTGTACTTTGTAATGACATCAGTCATTTTACCCAAAAATCTACAAAAATAAAAATCAATGTGAGACAAAATAAAAAATACGCCATTTTGTAACTTTTGGGGGCTTCTGTTCCTACGCAGTACATTTTTCGGTAATAATGACACATTCTTTATTCTGTAAGTCCATACAATTAAAATGATACCCTACTTATATAGGTTTGATTTTGTCATACTTCTGAAAAAAATCATAACTACATGCAGGAAAATGTATACGTTTAAAATTGTCATCTTTTTATTTTACTGCATATGGGGCGGTATGAGGGCTAATTTTTTGCGCCGTGATCTGAAGTTTTTAGCGGTACCATTTTTGTATTGATCGGACTTGTTGATCGCTTTTTATTCATTTTTTCATGATATAAAAAGTGACCAAAAATACACTATTTTGGACTTTGGAATTTTTTTGCGCGTACGCCATTGACCGTGCGGTTTAATTAATGATATATTTTTATAATTCGCACATTTCCGCACGCGGCGATACCACGTTTATTTTTATTTACACCTTTTTTTTTTTTATGGGAAGGGGGGTGATTCAAACTTTTATTAGGGAAGGGGTTAAATGATATTTACTTTTTTTCTGCAGTGTTATAGCTCCCATAGGGACCTATAACACTGCACACACTGATCTTTTACATTGATCACTGGTTTCTCATAGGAAACCAGTGATCAATGAGTCTGCCGCTTGACTGCTCATACCTGGATCTCAGGCACTGAGCAGTCATTCGGCGACAGGAGGCAAGGTAGGAGACCCTCCTCGTATCCCACAGCCGTTCGGGATGCCGCGATTTCGCCGCGGACATCCCGAACAGCCCCCTGAGCTAACCGGCAATGTTTTACTTTCACTTTAGATGCGGCGTTCAACTTTGAATGCCGTGTCTAAAGGGTTAATAGCACGCAGCACCGCGATCATTGCCGGGCCTGACCCGCTATGACGCATGGCCACGTCGTGGCCCTGCGTTATAGAAAGGGAAAGGACTTAGGACGTACCGGTACGTCCTTGGTCCTTAACAGGTTAAAAAAAATGAACTTTTCAATGTTCTATTTGTGTTAAAAAAAATAAAAATAAAGCTGCCATTAGGTGTCTCCCTACTTGTCCAGAGCACATTTCCTGCCCATCTCATGCACAGACTTTGGACTCCTGCTGGCTCGGCAGAAGTCCAAACACAGGAAATGCAGTCTGGAGTGCTGAGGGTGTGTGTCCAACCTTATCCAATCATAGCTCTTCTCACACTTAACTTCCATATGCAGTTGGTTGCAGAGTAAGGGAGGAAGTTCTCCCCTGTATGGCTTCAGATGATGTCACACCCAATGGTTAACACCCCTTCCCAGTCTGTGAACCTGAGCAGAAAATACAGAGCAATATCAAGGTCGAAAACTAAAAAATAATAAAAATAAAGGCAGGGGGTGGTTTATCATGATTGGGGGGGGGGGGGGGGGAGTGAACTGGGAGGATTAGAACATTTATCAAGAAAATGAGAGGTGCTCTTTAACTAAGACTTCCAAGTCCTTTTCCATGTCAGTTGTCCCAAGTATTTTACCACTTAATACATAATCCCAGCCTGGATTTTTCCTCCCCATGTGCATTACCTTACATTTATCAGTGTTGAACCTCATCTGCCACTTCCCAGCCCAAACCTCCAACCTATCCAGATCAATGTGTAACAGTGCACTGTCCTCTATAGTGTTTACCGCTTTACCGAGTTTAGTATCATCTGCAAAGATTGCTACTTTACTATTCCACCCCTCTACAAGGTCATTAATGAATATATTAAATAGAATAGGACCCAAGACTGACCCCTGTAGTACCCCACTAGTAACAGTCACTCAATCAGAATAAGTACCATTAATAACCACCCTCTATTTCCTATCACTGGGCCAGTTACTTACCCACTTACACACATTCTCCCCCAGCCCCATCCTTCTCATTTTATGCACCAACCTTTTATGTGGAACCGTATCAAATGCTTCGGAAAAATATAGATAAACAATATCCAGCGATTGCCCCTGGTCCAGTCTGGAGCTCATCTCCTCATAAAAGCTGATCAGGTTTGAAAGGACCGATCCCTCCAAATCCATGCTGATATGGAGTCATACATTTATTTTTATCAAGATACTCCAAAATAGCATCTCTTGGAAAACCCTCAACAATTTACATACAACTGAGGTTAAACTAACAGGCCTATAATTCCTGGGGTCACTTTTTACCCCATTTTGAATATTCGTACCACATTTGCTGTTCGCCAATCCTGGGGAACAGTCCCTGTCCCTATAGAGTCCTTGACTATTAGATATAGGGGTCTGTCTATTACATTACTTAACTCCCTTAGAACACAGGGGTGAATACCATCTGGACCTGGTGATTTGTCTATTTAGATTTTTTGTAGGCGGCACTGTACTTCTTCCTGGGTTAGACAGGTGACCTGTACTGGGAAGTTTACCTTATCTCGCTGTATTTCACCTGGCATTTCATTTTCCTCGGTGAATACCGCTCTTTCCTTAATCCTGGCTACAATGTCTCCCTCATCACTTTTTAAAGGTCCTACACTTTCATTTTTAACCTTTTTACTATTTATATAGTAGAAAAAACATTTTGGGGTTAGTTTTAGTTTTTCGCAATGCGTCTTTCTGTCTCCACTTTTGCTGCTTTTATCAGATTTTTACATATTTTACTTTTTTCTCTACAGCTTTTTAGTGCTCCTGCACTGCCGTCCTGTTTTAGTAGCTTAAATGTTTTTTTTTTTTGTCATTTATTGCCCCCTTTACATTTTAGTTCATCCACATGAATTTTCTCTTGTTCCTGACTCTTTTATTCTCACACGATATGTACCTTTCACAGTGAGAATTTAGGATATTTTTAAAAGTCTCCCATTTAGTGTCTACACTCTTGTTTTTGAGGATTCCCCCCCCCCCAAATTTATAGCGTTAAGACCGGTAAGGGGCTTTCTGAGTTGATCAAAATTTATCCATACATTTCCAGGAACAACAACAGAGGAACAGCACAATACAAAGTTCCAAGGAAAGATGCTCCAGAATTGTTATTCAGGAAATATTATAAAAGATGGGGAGCCAATAGGTCCTCTTTTGACAGAAGTTTGAATTGGGAGTCCAGGTGCTGAGATCCACCCAACAATTGCAAAAACGAAAGAGGGGCAGCATATAGCCGAGCGCTGTTCCCATCCCAGTCAGTTCGGAGAGTGGCGCAAGCGATGTGTGGATTCACAAAGTCTATACATTTCCAATTAATCTGTACACCGCTTGCTCCACTCTCTGAGAAGACACGGATGGGTAGAGCTCTCTCACTGAATGCTGCTGCCCATTCATTTTAGTGATTGGTGGGGATCGGATTGCTGATCAAAACTTCTGACTTTTTTTTTTTTTTTTTTTACTTGGGGTTACCCTTTAAGCAAAGGCATCATTAAGATATTCTTAAACCCATAGCCCAAATAGAGATGAGAATGGGGTCAGGGGTCTGCACATCGATTTGCTGAACTAGAGTAGTATTTTCTAAAACGTGTGTCTCCAGCTGCTGCAACACTACAACTCCCAGCATGCCCGGACGGGCATGCTGGGAGTTGTAGTTTTGCAACAGCTGGGGAGACACTGTTTGGAAAACACTGAACTAGAGGCTCCAAATGAGCACAATTCCTGTCTGCAGGGTCTGTGAATTATGGCTGCGCTTGGCTCTCTTAGAAAAGTCAATAAGCCAAGAGGCCACAGACAAGCAAACATCCCCTGCAGTGCCCCCCAGCTTATATATCCAGCTAGTACACCAAAGCAACGTGCAGACCCTTACTCTTTTGTTATGTCCTTCTCGGTGATACGTTCACTGCCTTTTTCTTATACAGGTGTAGTCTTCTTCATTATAGTTGTTATATGGATACGCATTGCATTACAAAGAGTTTCTGTAAAGTGGGTGGGGATATTGCCCTGTATCGAGGCCTATCCTCATATTCACATACCCTGGTAGGGTTATACATTTTAAAGTGTTTTTAACTTTTCATTGCATGCACTTCATTGTATTTACTTGTACTGCTGAGGATTGTCTAGTCTTTTGGGATTGGTTCAGAAAGGTGCCATTGTTAAAGGGGTACTCCGCTGGAAAACATCTTTGGAGAGGGGATAAGATGTCTGATCGCGGGGGTCTTCAGCGGCAGAACCCCCGTGATCAGACATCTTATCCTCTATCCTTTGGATAGAGGATAAGAAGTTTTCCGGCAGAGTAACCCTTTAACAATGTCACCTTTCTGTACCAATCCCAAAAGACTAGACAATCCTCAGCAGTACAAGTAAATACATGACGTACATGCAATAAATGTTAAAAACACTTTAAATGGGTACTCCGGTGGAAAACTTTTTTTTTTTTTTTTTAAATAAACTGGTGCCAGAAAGTTAAACAGATTTGTAAATTACTTTTATAAAAAAAATCCTTCTAGTACTTATTAGCTGCTGAATACTACAGAGGAAATTATTTTCTTTTTGGAACACAGTGCTCTCTGCTGACATCACGAGCACAGTGCTCTCTGCTGACATCTCTGTCTATTCTAAGAACTGTCCAGAGTAGGAGAAAATCCTCATAGCAAACATATGCTCCTCTGGACAGTTCCTAAAATGCATAGAGGTGTCAGCAGAGAGCACTGTGTTCCAAAAAGAAAATAATTTCCTCTGTAGTTTTCAGCAGCTAATAAGTACTGGAAGGATTAAGATTTTTTTTTTTTTATAGAAGTAATTTACAAATCTGTTTAACTTTCTGGCCCCAGTTGATTTAAAAAAATAAATAAATAAATAAAATAAAAAAGTTTTCCACCGGAGTACCCCTTTAAAATGTGTAATGCAATATGAGGTTAGGCCTCAATACAGAGCCATATATATTTTTTTTCTTTTTTTGCACTTGCTACGTAATAGTGTCATTGTCTTTTTTAGGGACTTTTTGCCATATGCATTCCTTGCATTATAGCTTTTTTCTTGGTGTCAATTATTTAGCTGGTACAAAATAGCAATGTGCAGACCCCTCTCCTGCATACACAACTCTATGCTGAGTGCTGCAGATAGGACATATCCTAAAGACGCATCTTATGAGAGATGTGCTCCACGGCTTGGTGCACACATAGGGTGCGTTCATAATGAGTAATTCAAGAGGAATTTACTCGAGTAATTCCTCTTGAATTGTCCGCTCCAAATTGATTCACATCTCCTCTGCCCATTGACTTTAAAGGGGTACTCCGGTGAAAACCTTTTTTCTTTTAAATCAACTGGTGGCAGAAAGTTAAACATATTTGTAAATTACTTCTATTAAAAAATCTTAATCCTTCCTGTTACTTATTAGCTGCTGAATACTACAGAGGAAATTCTTTTCTTTTTGGAATGCTCTCTGATGACATCACGAACACAGTTCTCTCTGCTGACGTAATAATAATAATGCTTTATTTATTGTTGTCCTTAGTGGAATTTGAACCCAAATCCCCAGCTCTGCAAGGCAGCAGTGCTAACCACTGAGCCACCATGCTGCCCTTAGCATACGTCTGCTATGCACAGTTGCTGAAATGGACAGAGATGTCAGCAGAGAGCACTGTGCTCGTGATGTCATCAGTGTTCCAAAAAGTAAGGAATTTCCTCTGTAGCATTCAGCAGCTAATAAGTACAGGAAGGATTAAGATTTTTTAATAGAAGTAATTTACAAATATGTTTAACTTTCTGCCACCAGTTGATTTAAACGAAAAAAGGTTTTCACCGGAGTACCCCTTTAATGTTATTTCTGGTGTCCTGTTCACACTGCGGAAATTCTGCTAGCGTCTGAATTCCGTTCCGCTTGAAGAAAGAACATGTTCATTTTTCAAGCAGAATCTGCGTGCAGAATCCAATAGAAGTCAATGGTAAAAAAAAAATCTGCCCGACATAGTTTTCAAGCGGAATTCAGAAAAGTAGATTAAATAGCCTCCTCCTTCATTCCTCTTCATTTCCGCATTGGAAATTCCGCTTGATGGGGAAGGCAACAATTTCCTGACCGAAATTATTCCTCGTGAATTCCTCAGTGTGAACGCACCCATAGGGGGAGATTTCTCAAAACCTGTGCAGAGGTAAACTTGCCCATTTGCCCATAGCAACCAATCAGCTTGCTTCTTTCATTTTTAGGAAGGCCTGTATAAAACTGAAAGAAGCGATCCGATTGGTCGCTATGGGCAACTGGACAACTTTCCTCTGTCTGCACATATTTTGATAAATCTGCCCCATAGTATTTTGGTCAGTATTTGTAGCCAAAAACCAGGAATGGAATTGACGCAGAAAAAGGCGCAAATCTCTCCATTATAGTTTTTCTCTGTTGGTAAAAATACTGTGTGTGAACCTAGCATGGTGTTTCTCAACCAGGGTGCCTCCAGCTGTTGCAAAACTACAACTCCCAGCATGCCCGGACAGCCTTCGGCTGTCCGGGCATGCTGGGCGTTGTAGTTTAGCAACAGCTGGAAGCACCCTGGTTGGGGAAACAGTGGCCTAGCCTAATACACTACAAACGTGTGCTCCAGCATTTCTAACCATAAACAACCAGCTGAGACTTGTAGTTCTACAATGGTTCAGGCGCTACAGGTTCTGTACGTTTGCACTCGGCAAATCTCATGCAATGTTGCAATCTCTAATGCGGAGCAGATGATTTCTATGACAGTCCCAAGACAAACATCACAAGATCAGATCAATGTTTTTTTAAAGTAAAATTAGCCAGAAAAAAAAAAAAAGACTTGGTTAAATAAAAACAGACAGCGATAAAGAAATTAAATACGGTTTTGGTTCATTGGAATAGTCAAAATAAAAGACCAAGCTGTGAAAAGTAACCTTCAGGGGGGTTTTCTTATTATAACTCATTTATGAATTATTCACAGGATAGGCCAATGTTTCTTAAAGGGGTACTCCACTGGAAAACATTTTTTTTTTGTGCCAGAAAGTTATACAGATTTGTAAATTACTAATTACGTAATCCTTCCAGTACTTATCAGCTGCTGTATACTATAGGGGAAGATCTTTCTGTCTGACCACAGTGCTCTCTGCTGACACCTCTGTCCATTTTAGGAACTGTCCAGAGTAGGAGCAAATCCCCATCCTGTTCTGGAAAGTTCCAGGTGTCAGCAGAGGGCACTGTGGTCAGACAGAAAGGAAATTCAAAAAGAAAAGAAGTTCTGTTGTATGCAGCTACTGATAAGTACTGGAAGGATTAAGATTTTAAATAGAAGTTATTTACAAATCTGCAACAGTATATATAAGTTGTTCGGCACTGCTTACTTCTGTACCTATAGCGGGTGGACACTGAGTCGCTGTTAAGGCAGTGGACAAGGGGGTGCTCAGACAAAGAAGACGTAACCTTGGTATACTTGATAGGAGAATGAAAAGTCGGCACTCACCGGTATTTCCAGTTCAGCAAGATTTATTGCACATACTCACAGCCTGATACATTTCATAGGGAGGAAGGCAGATGGTAACCGGGGGAAGTATCACAGAGAGGCGACACCGATGTTTTGCACTGAATAGTGCTTCAACGGGCCCGTCGAAGCACTAATCAGTGCGAAACATCGGTATACCTTATTTACAAATTTACAAATCTGTTTAAGGGTGCGTTCACGCTGAAAAAAAAAAAATTTCACGCACAAATTTGCGCGCAATTTAGCTCGGAATTGAGCGCGGACATGGGGGAGAAAGAAGTGAAGGGTCTTTCAGCCATTTCCGTGCAAATTGCGCACAAATTGCCTGCGAATTGCGCGCGAAAACGATGTCGGGCGGAATTTTTTTTTACCATTGACTTCAATTGATTTCTGCTAGCGGATTCCGCTTGAAGAATGAACATGTTCTTTCTTCAAGCGGAACGGAATTCAGTGTCTGAATTCCGCTAGCAGAATTTCCACAGTGTGAACAGGACAGCGGAAAAAACATTAAAGGGTACCTCTCATCAAAAAAACTTTTGATATATTATAGAGTAATGTATGCAGAATAACTTTACAATTGCATGTTATTAAAAAATATGCTTCTTTCTATTAAATTTTCCACTTTGAAGAAATGACCACTAGGGGTCTCCCTACCAGTCCTGGCACCAAGCATTTCAGACTCATGCTGGAGTCCTAAACACTACGAGCTGCCAGTCTGCTTTGTTCACAAAGGAGAACACTCAGAGCTGCCAGCCTGCTTTGTTCACAGCTTGTTTGGCTGTGAACAAAGCAGGCTGGCAGCTCTGAGTGTTTAGGACTCCAGCATGAGTCAGAAATGCTTGCTGACAGGACTGATCGGGAAAAATACAATAGAAAGAAGCATATTTTTCATTAACATGCTATTGGAAAGTTATTCAACATTCATTAATCTAAAATATATCAAAAGTTTATTTGATGAGAGGTACCCCTTTAAAGTCAATGGGCAGAGGAGATGTGCATTAATATGGAGAGGAGAATTCAAGAGGAATTACTCGCGTAAATTCCTCTTGAATTACTCCATGTGAACGCACCCTAACTTTCTGGCACCAGTTGATTAAAAAAAAATAAAAAATGTTTTCCAGTGGAGTACCCCTTTAACCAGGGTGCCACCAGCTGTCCCAGCATGCCCTTGGCTGTTACGGTAACTAATGCTGGGGAGCTCAGACTAGGAGGGGCAAGATAAGGGAAGTAGTCAATTTACACTAGGTTTTGTGTTGAAAGCTCCATCGTAGATTCCATGAAAAATGACAAAGTATCGGAGCATGCTGGGATATTATGTCTGCTAAAATGCCAGACACCATGAAATGCCAGACACCATGATGGAAACCTGAGAGAACCCATTAGACTAGGTTCACACTATCACATTTTTGAATGTAATTCTAAAGCAGTGATCCACAAACTGTGGCCCTCCAGATGTTGCAAAACTACAATTCCCAGCATGCCTGGACAGCCGTTGGCTGTCTAGGCATGCTGGGAGTTGTAGTTTTGCAACATCTGGAGGGCCACAGTTTGAGGACCACTGTTCTAAAGCATCAAAATCCTATTGCTGGCTGATGAAAGAAATGGGGGTGTGGAGAGCGCACCGTGACAAAAAAGACCTTGTAGGTAAGTGGGTGCCAGTCCTCAGAAGCTTGACCAGGGCAAAGATCCAAGTACAATAGAAAGATGGAAGACGGCACTTCAGGTGTAGTGTCCAAATAACGTGAGGTTTATAGGTCCAAACACATACAGGTGATGCAACGTTTCCACCTGACAATTAGGTCTTCATCAAGCATAAAGATCCGATTGTCAGGTGGAAACGTTGCATCACCTGTATGTGTTTGGACCTATAAACCTCACGTTATTTGGACACTACACCTGAAGTGCCGTCTTCCATCTTTCTATTTCTATTGCTGGCTGATGATATAACTTACCAGCATTTACTCTCCCACTCCAAGCCAGGAGCCAAAAAGAGGAGCAATATTGCACCAGATGAGAGGTACGTTATGCTTTGTTTTATTTCCGTCAAAGGGGTAGTCCGGAGAAAAATGCCTCTTTAAAATCTGGTCAAAGAGGCGGTTAGTTTATAAAAAAAAAAAAAAAAAAAAACAGTATTACAGGTTCAAATATGTGATGTCACATGCCCACTCAACCAATCAGTGGCTGAGGCGGAATATTGCTGTGACCAGTGATCGGGTCAGTGGGCGTGTGACCTTACATTACCAAATCCGAAAGGGAAAGACAGCAGGGGTGGAGCTCTGTTATACCCCCCCTCACTGATCAACGTTTTTCACCAGACTATACTTTAAAGGGGTACTCCACTGGAAAACAATTTTTTTTATTTTTTTTTTAAATCAACGGGTGCCAGAAAGTTAAACAGATTTGTAAATTACTTCTATAAAAAAAATCTTAATCCTTCCAGTACTTATAGGCTGTTGTATGTTCAAGAGAAAGTTCTTTCCTATTTGAATTTCCTTTCTGTCTGACCACAGTGCTCTCTGCTGACACCTCTGTCCATTTTAGGAACTGTCCAAATCCCCATAGCAAACTTCTCCTGCTCCGGAAAATTCCTAAAATGGGCAGAGGTGTCAGCAGAGAGCACTGTGGTCAGACAGAAAGCAAATTCAAAAAGAAAAGAATTTCCTGTGGAGCATACAGCATCTGATAAGTACTGGAAGGATTAAGATTTTTAAATAGATGTAATTCACAAATCTGTTTAACTTTCTGGTACCAGGTGATTTAAAAAAAATAAATGTTTTCCAGGGGAGTATCCCTTTAAATATCCCACCAGTTATATACCCAATAGGGGGCCTTAAAAGACTGTCCAGTTATATTTATTGAAGTTGCACTGGATACATACAAAACTGCACCTGTTTTAGCACAATAAGAAAGAAGTACAAACCAAAAGAAGCCACATGGTAGACAAGCCGTAGGCTGCGTTCCACACTCCGCGGTGCTGAATGTCCAGACCGAGGACTGTCACATCCAAACGAGCAAATATAGTAGAAAGAGAAGGACATGGCACTCACCGATCCATATAGTGGATACATCTTAACCTTAAAAAGGGGTACTCCAGTGGAAAACTTTTTTTTTTTTTTAAATCAACTGGGGCCAGAAAGTTAAACATATTTGTAAATTACTTCTATTAAAAAATCTCAATCTTTCCAGTACTTATTAGCTGCTGAAAACTACAGAGGAAATTATTTTCTTTTTGGAACACAGAGCTCTCTGCTGACCTCATGACCACAGTGCTCTCTGCTGACATCTCGGTCCATTTTTAGAACTGTCCAGAGTAGGAGAAAATCCCCATAGCATACATATGCTGCTCTGGACAGTTCCTAAAATAGACAGAGGTGTCAGCAGAGAGCACTGTACTCGTGATGTCAGCAGAGAGCACTGTGTTCCAAAAAGAAAAGAAAATTTCCTCTGTAGTTTTCAGCAGCTAATAAGTACTGGAAGGATTAAGATTTTTTAATAGAAGTAATTTACAAATCTGTTTAACTTTCTGGCACCAGTTGATTTAAAAAAAAAAAAAAAAAAAGTTTTCCACTGGAGTGCCCCTTTAAATGCAATCCCGTAAAAACAGGACAGAAAAGAGCCAGCTGAACTTGCAGGTGCAGGGGATTGGACAAGGCTTATAGCATTTTGTACATATATAGAACATGTAGGATTTCTTATGAAGCTCTTACCAGCAGTGACTATTCCTTTAGCGCTTTGACTCAAACTTGAAGATTTTACTATGCCAAATATAGCTGTAGAAAGATGGAAAACAGATGTTACTCCTCTCATTCACGTAACAATGTGTAATAGTAAAAGGTTCACAAACTAGTTACGGTTATTCCCTAGAACAGTGTTTGATAACCCGGGTGCCTCCAGCTGTTGCAAAACTACAACTCCCGGCATGCCCGGACAGCCGTTGGCTGTCCGGGTATGCTGGGAGTTGTAGTTTTCCAACAGCTGGAGGCACCCAGGTTCCCAAACACACCGCCCGGGCAATGAAGGAGTGTCTTCGTAAGAAGCATTTCAAGGTCCTGGAGTGGCCTATCCAATCTCCAGATCTCAACTCCATAGAAAACCTTTGGAGGGAGTTGAAAGTCTGTGTTGCCCAGCGACAGCCCCAAAACATCACTGCTCTAGAGGAGATCTGCATGGAGGAATGTGCCAAAATGCCAGCAACAGTGTATTAAAACCTTGTGAAGATTTACAGAAAAAGTTTGACGTTTGCCATTGCCAACAAAGGGTATATAGCAAAGTATTGAGATTAACTTTTGTTATTGACCAAATACTTATTTTCCATCATAATTTGCAAATAAATTTGTTAAAAATCAGACAATGTGATTTTATGGATTTTTTTTCTCAGTATGCCTCTCATAGTTGAGGTATAGCTATGATGAAAATTACAGGCCTCTCATCTTTTTAAGTGGGTGAACTTGCACAATTGGTGGCTGACCAAATACTTTTTTGCTCCACTGTATAGGTGAACGACAGGTCCTGGTTGCAGCCTTTCTGCTCCAAACGATACACACAATGGGGGAGATTTATCAAACCTGTGCAGAGAAAGAGTGGTGCAGTTGCCCATAGCAACCAATCAGATGGCTTCTTTTATTTCTAAATAGGCCTCTGAAAAATGAAAGCAGCAATCTGGTTGCTATGGGTAACTGCACCACTCTTCCTCTACACAGGTTTTGATAAATCTCCCCCAATGGGAGGAAATATTTCAGAGAAAATTGCAGGAATAACACTGCGTCACGCAGGAACTCCACATGTAGCAATAACAGTAATCTGAATGGACCAACATGCAACAGGTTTCGCTGAGCATGGGCAGCTTCATCAGGTATCTGATGAATGCCTGATGAAGCTGGCCATGCTCAGTGAAACATGTTGCATGTTTGTCCATTCAGGTTACTGCTATTGCTACATGTGGAGTTCCTGCGTGACGCAGTGTTATTCTTGCAGTTTTCATTGTAATGATGGAAATACTGTAAGCTTTGATAGGCTCAGTGCTTACATTAGGAATTGTTCCGTGTGTGGCAGCTTTCTATGGCCCGTCGTGTTTGAGCGGTTAGGAGTTACACGTACTAAAGGTAAGCAATCCATAAATCCACCACTTGTGTAAAACTTATGATCTGTCATTGCATCTTGTTGTCTTATGAAACACAACTACAATTTCAAGAAAATGGCAATTAGTAAAAGATTTTTTTTGGCAGCTTTTAATTCACGCTGTGACCTCTGGGATCATTCAGCACCTTGGCCCCTCTTTATTCTGCCATATATCAGATCTGGACAGTATGGGGCCCCCAGGGAAAACAATAAGGAGCTGTAGAACACTTGTCAAGAGGAAGAGATGTAAGAGAGTGAACTGATGAAATGCATGCCTCTAGGAAGCAGACTGTCCTATTCTCCTGTCACAGACAAGATGGAAGAGGATATTACAGCCAGCAGCTGCTATGGACAATTGCTGACAAATATGTACGTTTCCAATGTTGGCAGCATCGGAGATATGTGCCCTTGGATGGGGGAGGGGACTAAAAATCTATTCAGCGTTATTTCATATACATACAGCAGAAAGTTTCCTTAGCTGCTTTACAAGTTTATTTCCAATAAGATATTGGCCCTTATTTACTAAGAGTGTTGTGTAGGTTTCTTTGTGGGTTTTAATTCCCTACAATTTTTTTTACATGGTATTTACTAAGGTTTCCCTACATTTTGCACTTTCCTACTTTTAGCTTTTTTTTTTTTTTTTTAAACACCTGCTCTGATCTGTCTGGTTGTCCTCAAATCCCCCACATTTTCTGTGGAAACCTTAGTAAATATGTTGGGTTTTTGTAAAAATGTCAGGGACACGCCCCCTGTTTGGCAGTCACACCCACTTTTCCCAACAGGCATGCCCTTTTTTAAGGGTTTTCTCAGTAAAATGGAGAGTAAGTCTTTTTTTAGCCCAATTCTGGCACAAATTTTGGCGCAGACAGAATTTCTGGCACACAACCTGACAAAACATTTCGGCTTTACAATAGTAAATCAGGGCCATTAACTTATTCTGAGAAGATTGAAGGATTCCTGCCTCCATAAAGTGTACCTATCATTTCAAAAACTTTTAACATGCCGAGACCTCCACCAGTCATTAGAACGATCATAGCATCATAAGCCCCTAGACATCTTACCCCCTATCCAAAGGATTGTGAGGGATCCGGCCACTGGTACCCCCCGCAATCTCTGGCCCGGCACCCCTGTAATCCACATGCACAAAGTGAACTCTGCTCCATGCCGGATTACGAGCGACCACAGCCATCACACCTTCTCCATATATAATCTCCTATACACTTTAATGGAGGGGTGTGACAACCACGGCCCCCCAAGCCTAGCACAGCTGGCGTTCTGAACATAAATGTTCAGAAAGTAGTGCTGCCAGGCTGGACATTCCGATCAGACATCTTATCCCCTATCCTTAGGATGGGGGATAAGGTGTCTATGGGCAGAGTACACCTTTAAATAGATATTCTTTGACAGCAAGACGTCTGCAGAAACCTTTGAAATTCGGAGCTACCCCATGATTGGGGAATCATTTTGTACAGTCTGGTGACTCTAGAAAACTGCAGATATTAAAAATCATTATGAACAGGCGTTTCAACTCAAAAGAAATCCCAGCACTGAGTCTCTCAATGTATTGAATTATTCATCACCCTTAGGCCAGAATTCCACTGAGGTTTTTTCCCACCAGCAAAAACGCCAGGAAAAATTGCCACAGCTTTTTCCTACATTTTGGCAGTTTTTCTGGCATTTTCCCTGGTGTGTGGAAACAGCCAAATTTGTCCCCTGTTGCAGTTTTCTCACTGTCTTTAGGTACCACTCTGTGGGTCGGATGCTGAGCACCGGGTCCACAGAGTGTAAGGAGATGAAGAGTGATGTATAACATCACTACTCACCTCCCCCGGCTATATAGTATACAGGGGGGCATAGTGTACCCGTGTATACTATACAGGAGCCGGGAATTCAGTCACCAGATTGACAGGACTTCCTGCTCCTAAGGCCCCTTTGGGCAGTATACAGTATATACAGCTATCTATAGATATGTGTATACTGTATACAGAAGACTAGTTCCGCTTACCTCCCTCGCTCCCTGTCCCCGCCGGGTCAGTGTAGCTCCACCTCCTAGTGATGATGTCATTAGGGGGCGGAGCTACAGACTGAAGCCATGCTGGTAAGGGTGTGAGGCTCTGTTCACATTGTACGTTTTGTATAATGTGAACAGACCCTTCTGCCAGTGTCTTCCCAGACAGGGAGACTCCAGCTGTTGCTAAACTACAACTCCCAGCATGCCCAGACAGCCAAAGGCTGTCTGGGCATGCTGAGAGTTGTAGTTTTACAACAATTGGAGGCTCTCTGTTTGGGAAGACATTGCAATATGGGTGCTCTCCCCAGCGTAGAGCTCCAAAAATGTCCTAACCAATTTTTTGTGTCTCTTTTTTTCTTCTCGTTTCAGATCCGTGTATGCAGAGGATTACGGCGGATTCGGAGGACTACTGCGGATGAACTGGATTTTTTTTCTTTTAATAAAATGTCTAACAAGGGCTGTGGGGGAGTGTCTTTTTCATATAAAATAATTTTTCCAATGTGTCGTGTTTTTTTTTTTTTAAACTGAATTTTATTTAGTCTTATTGACGGAATCCATTACTAAGCCGGGGCTTAGAGTTAGCCCAAAAACAGCTAGCGCTAACCCCCAATTATTACCCCGATACCTACTGCCACAGGGGTGCTGGGAAGAGCCAGTACCAACAGGCCCGGATCGTCAAAAAATGGTGCTCCTGGCGGTAACAGGCTGGCATTATTTAGGCTGGGGAGGGCCAGTAACAATGGTCCTCGCCCACTCTGGTAACGTCAGGCTGTTGCTGCTTGGTTGTTATCTGGCTGAGAATAAAAATACGGGGAACCCTATGCATTTTTTATTTATGAAAAAGAAAAAAAAAACACATAGGGTTCCCCGTATTATTATTCTCAGCCAGATACTAACCAAGCATCAACAGCCTGACGTTACCAGGGTGGGCGAGGACCATTTTTTACTGGCCCCCCCCCCCCAGCCTAAAAAACGCCAATCTGTTACCGCTTAGGCCCAGGAGCACCATTTTTGATGCTCCAGGCCTGTTTGTATCGGCTCTTCCCAGCACCGCTGTGGCGGTGGGTACCGGGGTAATAATTGGGGGCTAGCACTAGCTGTTTTTGGGGCTAATGCTAAAGCCCCGGCTTATTAATGGATTCAGTCAATAAGACGGCTTCCACTACTAAGCCAGCAAGGGGTTAAGTGAGCCAGCAATGTGTATACTGTATACACATTGCAGGCTCATAAGTTCTTGCTGGGCAGTAGATATACAACGTACAGTATATCTACTGCTTAGCATCAGCTGTTCTCCCGGCTCTGTAGCAGTGAGCACAGCTAAGTCCCAAAATTCACATCAGGACGATCGCAACAGATGTCAGGAGTGACACTTGCTGTGATCTATCCTGCAGATACTACTGCTCCCAACATGGGGCACACTCTGCTCCATGCTGGGAGCTGTAGTATGTGTACTAATAGACAGATGGCCCAAGTGTCACTTTGCCACCTGTTGCGATCTGTCTATTAATGCAGGTACTACAGTTCCCAGCATGGTGCAGAGTGTGCTCCATGTTGGGAGTAGTAATACCAGCAGTTAAGGTCAGATCACAGCGGGTGTCACTCCTGACACCACCTGCGATCCTCTGGTATAAGCCATAGAAGCAGGCGGCAGCCGCACTTTTCTGGTCCCCTGCCCGGCACTATACACCGCAGTGATTTGAGGTTATCTTCACATCACATATTCGTATATGCCTGAGAGCTGTGAGTGGCCAACACTATCTGACCAAACAAAGCTCTCAGTGGGAAATATGAATCTGTGATGTGACGAGAACTTCACATCACAGCAGAGTATAGTGCAGGCAAGGGACCAGATAGGTGCGGCCGTGCTGCTCGCTTCTATAGCTTATACTAGAGGATCACAGCGGGTGTAAGAAGTGCAGATCCCTGTTTAAAAATAAATTGACGTTTTCCCCAAAAAACGCCATACCCTGAATTTGAGGACATTTTTGAAAACCAGCTCCTGAGCCCAAAAGAGTTGAAAAACGCCCAAAGGATTAAAAAAACGCCAAAATGAAAAACGCCAAGTGGATCTGGCATTTTGCAGTTCACTATTGACTTGCAGCTAACATCTGGCCGTGGCTTTTTTTCCACAGAAAAAACACTGTATGGCAAAATGGGCGTTTTTATCTGTTTTTTTCATGGGAAAAACCTCATTGGAATTCTAGCCTAAGTCAGTGTTTCCCAACCAGGGTGGCTCCAGCTGTTGCACAACTACAACTCTCAGCATGTCCAGACAGCCGTTGGCTGAAAGTGCAACAGCTGAAGGCATCCTGGTTGGGAAATACTAACCTAAGTAAATATTTGCCTCTGGTGTTTGCTCAGCAATGTCTGGAACAGGTTTAATCTGTAGATGTGCACCCATCACCCACAGTTACCGCATGTGCTGGTGGCACAAGCTACACTCTCGCCAGCGGTGACTGCAGAACGTCATAACTTCAAGTCTTTAGAAGAGATTGAATATGCACTGTCAGATTCAAAAACTTTATATGTTGTACATCTAGGCAGAACATTAGCCTTTCTAATATACTTCATAAGAAAATGTTATTTCCTTTTTATAGAAATCACGGCTTATAAAAACTACCACTAGGGGTCCCTGTACCATCCAGAATATAATTCTGTCCGGCTGCAGCATCAACTTTGACCCAGCTAAAGCACAGGCATGGACAAAGTCCAGGAAGTGAGGGCAGGATTAGCACTCCTCTGTGCTCACTCCTGTCCTATCAGACTGCAGATGCAAAAAAAGGGAGGAGGGGGAAAACAGAGCAGCCTGCCGTGATTGGATGAAGATATTCAGCACTTGAGTGAGGACATACCCGCTCCAAAGCACAGAATGACAAAGCAAGTGACAACAGAGAGAAAGGTATTTGTGAGAAATATGGGCGCTAAACAAAAAAAATAAAAAAATAAATGATGGAGGGGAATTTATCAAGCTGTTTAGAAAGCTTTTTTGTCAAAATTTGTCGCAGGAAAAGTCACAGGCGGGTCCCGTGCAAGTCTTCCTGCAACATTTCATTTATACTGTTTCATTTTTATTCCCACAAAAGGGATTGATTTGGATCACTTCGTGCAGTGGTCACTAATTCATCATGTGCGACTTTTCTGCGAAAAGTTGCAAAAAAGTTGCACGGACCATATTAAGAAGAAAGCACAGGGCATTTGTTCCCTGCGATAATTGTATTAAAGGTCCGTGCGACTTTTAATACAATTGGCGCACGGCACACCACTGCTCTGCGACATTTAACCAGAGCAGTTCAGTGGGCGTTCAATCAACGTCCGTGCGCCAATTGATAAATTGGTCGCATGGCTGCCAATTTTCCCACAACTTTTTTCATCTAAACTGAACTAATGGCAAGTTCAGTTTAGGCTACATTTACGCTGCCGGTTGTGAAGCCCGTTATTTTAGAATCGAGAAAAGCCAGAGGAAAAATTGTGTTTGCACCGTCTTTTTCTACGGCTTTTTTTTACCAAAGTAATGGCGCCTGATGGACACCACTGACTATAATGGGGTCCATCGGGACCTGTTATGACCCGTCAACATTACAGCCATCAAACCAAAGAAAAAAATAAAGGGGAGTTTGATGGCCGAATTTGACAGAGCATACCGGCAGTGTGAAAGGGGTCTTAGATAATCAGGATTAGGCACAGTCATATATACCTTTTTATTTGTGGGATATAACAGGTACACTTTAAGAGCTCTGCACCAGAGGGGGAGAGAGAGGAAAAAAATACATAGCTCAAAACATTAAAATATGGTATATAAAGTACTCAAAATCAAACAGCAGCCTTGTGTCCCTATCACACTCTTACCTTGCTGTACCACACTCTCACAGTCAGGGTCCTGGGCTACTTGTAGTAAAACCTCTTCTACATCTCGATTCTTTCCTGGCTGGTCAACAAGAGCTGTTATTCTCTGTTGTAGATGCCTTGGTAAACTCATGAGCTGCAAAAACTGGCCCTCTGGACTTTTATCCACCTGAACATAAAAAGCAAATGATCAAATTTGAGCATTTAAAAGGAAATAGTCAGCAGTAAATGTCTATCCCACCCTCCAGCTGCCAGCAATCCTCACTGTCCTGTCTGCAGGCTCTCTACAAAATGCTATATACATACATGAGATGGGAAACCTTTAAAGGGGTACTCCGCTGCTCAGCATTTGGAACAAACTATTCCGAACTCGGGAGCCAGTGCCGGGAGCTTTTGATGTCATAGCCCCTGCCCCCTCACAACGTCACACCTTGCCCCCTCAATGCAAGTCTATGAGAGGGGGCGTGACAGCCGTCACGCCCCCTCCCATAGACTTGCATTGAGTGGGCGGATCGTAATACGAGGGGGCGGGGCTATGACATCAAAAGCTCCCGGCACCGGCTCAAGAATTCGGAACAGTTTTTTCCAAACGCTGAGCAGCTGAGTACCCCTTTAAAGGGGTACTCCACTGGCCAGCGTTCAGAAGTTAATGTTCCGAACGCTGTTTTGGTGCTGGCGGGGGTCATCCACGCCCCCCCCTTTAAACGCAAAAATACCATATTATTTAAAGAGACATGCCAAAGGGTCTGGATGATCAGACTCCCAACCAACTGCTAGAATGAGCCAGGAGAAGTGCACGGCTGAGTGCTTCACTATCCAGTTCACTGCAGGAGATATATTCCATAATAGGTCTATGGAGCCTGACTCCAGCAGCGGGACGGGGAGGGCAGATTGTTAGAATGACAGTAATGCTTTAAGCTGCGACCAGCATCAATTGGCTGATCCTCAGACAAGTGAGGTTAGCACTGTATATGGAACAGACTCTGTTAGCCCTTACACCACTCTGCTCAGCTCTCAAAAAAAATAGCCATGCAAAATGACTGGCAAAGAGTCCCGGCTCTGAAACCCTAACTTTAAGGCTGTGTTCACACTAGGGAAAGTCAGAGTGTATATCAGTCAGCACTAGGACCATGCAGACATAACCATCCCCATAAAACTGAATTCAAGTAACACTAAGAGACCTGGTAACCTTTAAATAACACTAGGAGAATTATTCTACACATCCAAATAATTTTGTGAAAAGAGTCAACAAACTGGGCTTTAGCAGTAAAGAAGATCAATTCAATGAATATTAGGGCATCACAGAAACACAGATTGATTATGTTTTCCTCTCGTAAATAAAATATCTTCATTTGACCACAAACAACAATAGTGACATTTTTTGTAGGTTTATGTTATGAAGCTTTATGTAACTATTCATTTCTTTTACCTCTATTTTGCCCTGTGATTGCTTATACACAGCCTGGGGGCAATCCTGTAATATGTTACTGTACAGCTTCCGAAAGTGTCCTATGTTGGGTCTGACAATATTCGTCACCTTGGCTTTATCTTCCCCAATTATCATCCTGAAGTCTCCTATAACCAGAAGGAATGAGAAGAGAGAATCTATCAGGGTTACATGTCATATCTGTTTGGTGTCAGATCTAATGCCCGCTCCATTCCATGATTTTCTTTTTTCCCACTTATATAGTGCAGTACAGGCCATTATTAGAGAATAATGTAAAGGTTCTTGTGAATGCTTTGTGCTTACTTGTTTAAGCAGATGTGGCAGGCATGGGTTTTAAGCCATACTGGTTCTAATTAAATCACTGAAATGAATGGATTTTCTAATGCTGCCTACATTTTCCATAAATCCTCTGACTTTGCAGGGAGAGGGTCTGGAGTCTAAAAGCTGCACCTGGGGATCTAATTACCTGGCAAGACTCCAGAAGCTGAGAATCATAGGTGTGTTAGGGTAAGTTCACACTATGTGCAGTTTTCTTATTTATGAGGAATGACAGCCTTTTGGCTGTCCGGGCATGCTGGAAGTTGTAGTTTTGCAACAACTGGAGGCACCCAGGTTGGGATACATTGGTGTGTAGGGAGATACATGTCACTAAGTACTGGTAGGGTGAAGAAACAGACCCCTTTAATATTCTAATGCAAAACCTGGAACTAATCAGAAAATCAACTGGTGGCAGAAAGTTACACATGACTAAGGCTCAGTGACTCGAGACGAAACGCGTCACAAGTTTTCGTGTACCTGTTAGTTCTCCATGGCATTCTAAATAAAGTATCTGTTCCCTGAGTCAAGCGCTGGACGATCCTTTCTTCAATTTCCATTGTCGGGGCGGAGTCCACGCCTGGTCCGCGCGCCTACTACGATTGTGAGCTGCTACAAACTTTGCTAGAAAGTTACACAGGTTTGTCATTTACTTCTATTTTGAAATCTTAATCCTTCCAGGACTTATCAGCTGCTGTATGCTCCACAGGAAGTTGTGTTGTTCTTATTTGTCTGACCACAGTGCTCTCTGCTGACACCTCTGTCCATGTCATGAACTGTCCAGAGCAGGAGGTTTGCTATGGGGATTTGCTCCTGCTCTGGACAGTTCCTGACGTGGACAGAGGTGTCAGCAGAGAGCACTGTGGTCAGACTGGAAAGAACTACACCACTTCCTCTGGAGCATACAGCATCTGATAAGTACTGGAAGGATTAAGATTTTTAAATAGAAGTAATTTACAAATCTGTATAACTTTCTGGCTGCAGTTGATTAGAAAACATTTCTTTTCCACCGGAGTACCCTTTACCCAGCTATAAAAGAGGTACTACCTGAGTAGGAGAGGCCGGCGATCTGCAGGTAGAGTTCGTCTTCAGAGAAGCTTTCAGGTAACATGAGGAATGACGCGAGGAGGGCGCTCTTCAGGTTGGTGGTCAGCGCTGTCTTGAGCCGGACGCTCTCTTTCTGCATCAGGATTTTCACCTGTAACATACATGTTTGCACAGGATGAAGAACTATTAACCCTTACGGCATATAAACACAGAAGGCCGCCAGCAACTGGAGAGAATGAGATTAAGATCATAACTGACATGTATAAATGCTTAGGTGACCTCCGCTTTAATATTCAGATTGTACACCAAAGTGAAGCTGACACAGACTTTGTATCTGAATCCCCTTCAGGGGCGGCTGGAGCTGATGTATTCATCTCTGAGGCCCCCTCCATAGATAGAATAGAATTAGAAAAAATGAAGACTTCATGGCAAACACTAATTGTAATAAATGTATAAAATTACAGTCCATGACCTAGAATTTAAAAGTAACATCCGCTGCCATCTAGAGGAGAATGTGAAAACTGCATGTGTATAAGGAAGCGATACTGATAGCGAAGCAGAAGAAAAAAAAAGTTATGTATCTGTGATATAAAGATAGAGATATAAAGTGGATTCGAGAAATAGCAAAGGGAAGTAGGGTCTGCGTAGTTGGGACTGGATCCTGTCCATTAATACCATCTTCATTTAACACTTAGCGTGCTGAGCAGAGTCATTTTTCCCAAAATTGACATTACTGATTGATTGCTAATACTATATAACTGTTTGGTGACATCCGCCATACATACACAACCGATGTGCGGAAATATGGACTTGGCTTAGGAGCCAACACAACTCTGCATGCTTTTAGTGGCCACTGTGTATTACAGATTACAAATACTGGCAGCATCCATAATAGCCAATAGCTTATTTAACCTCCTAGATGCCACAGTCAATAGCAACTGTGGCATCTAGGTTGTTAAACAGGGGGGGAACTGCAAATACAATGACTTAGGGCAGTGTTTCCCAACCAGGGTGCCTCCAGCTGTTGCAAAACTACAACTCCCAGCACGCCTGGACAGCCTTCGGCTGTCCAGGCATGCTGGGAGTTGTAGCTTTGCAACAGCTGGAGGCACCCTGGTTGGGAAACACTGACTTAGGGTCTGCCATGACTGTTCTCCTATTGCACCCCAGGTGCACTACCAAGTTTCTAGAAAAAAATATAAAAAAATTGAAAAAAAAATAAAAATACACAAACAAAATGGCAATTGCCGCATCTGGAGATGTCCAAAGGCTCAGGACCTGTGTCTGCTGCTACCTGCACTGGAGATCACTTTACTCCATTCACTTCAACTGAACTGTAATAACAGTAGGGCTGCAACGATTAATTGACGTTATGGATAAAATTCGATAACTGGATTCGTTGTCGACGAATCCCGTTATTGAATAATCGGCCGATTCGCTGTCCGGGTTCCGGCTCTGATGACACTGCTGCGGGTGCGCGGCCAGATGCTAGTCCGCACCGCCGCAGCCTATGTTCAGTTAGTTTAGTCCCTGTCCCACCCTCCGCTACCCACTGCTCACCAATCATAAGGATCATTAATAATAACCCTGTATAGCAACCGGCGTAAACTTAAATTAAAAAAAAATTTAAAACAAGTCAAAAATTGCTGTTTGGTCACATCACATGCTAGAATACTTTCAATATGACCATTGTACATAATTCTTAAAGTAGAATCAGCTGAACCACTTATTTTGGCATTTTGATGTTTTTTTTCCCGATTCATCGATAAAATAATCGACAACTAATAGATTATTAAAATAATCGTGAGCTGCAGACCTAAATAACAGGACATATCCAGAGGACAGTTGTGGTGCTGTTTTTTTTTATATAAGAAATTGTCTGTTTTCCTAATCCTGAATAACCTGTTTAACTCCCTAGATGCCACGGTAAATAGTGCCATTTAGGAGTTACCGAACAGGTGCTGGTGCAGAGTTCTAATCTAATCCCTGCATCACTATAATCATGGGGTACCAATTGGTTGTTATAGCAGCCAGGGCCTCCGTGGCTGCCATGTCAGATCTACCATTACATTAATAGTACACCTAGTGACAAAAACATAGTATTTCAGTGTGTAGTGTAAGCGATCAAAAGATCCTTTGCACAAGTCTCCTAGGTTGGTGAAATAAAAAGTGTAAAAATAAGGCTGGGTTCACACTGAGGAATCTCTGGCCAGAATTATCCGTCTGGAGATTCCAAGGGCAGTTAGTGTCGAATGAATCAGTCGGTGCTAGTACGGTGCGGACATTGCTGTCCCCATAGAGGGCAATGTATGTCGTCCACAAAAGAATGACAGATCATTCTTTCGGCACTTGAATTGCAGCAGCTGAAATTCTGCAGTGCTCACTGTACATCGGAATCCCATTGACTATCTGACACCCCCAGACGAAACTCCTTAGGAAAACAGCTTTGGGGTGGCAGGGATCACAGTCATAGCCATAAATGCTGGCACCCCTGAAATTTTTCAAGAAAAGCTTTCTTATGTCTTATGACAGGTGCCCTTTAATGAAAAAGTCTCCTTAGAATTACTGATGCCATCCTGACTTTGAACATTTTATGGATCAGTACAGCCTGTGGATTGGTTTATTCAAGTATAATGGGTGTATTTTTATTTGAATTGACGTGTGTGTGTGTAAATATATATATGGAGAGAGAGTTCTGGCTTGTCATAAATCCCGATTATACCAGGGAACATCGCCTGAATAGGTGATGTAATGAGCTGATTTGCATATTCCCTATATATATATATATATATATATATATATATAAAACATAATGTCACACCAAACTCCAAAAATGGTCTGGACAAAATTATTGGCACCATTAACTTATTTGGTTGCACACCCTTTGGAAAAAATAACTGAAATCAGTGGCTTCCTATAACCATCAATAAGCTTCTTACACCTCTCAGCCGGACCCCTCTTCCTTCGCAAACTGCTCCAGGTCTCTCTTATTGGAAAGGTGCATTTTCCCAACAGCAATTTTAAGATCTCTCCACAGGTGTTCAATGGGATTTAGATCTGGAATCATTCCGGGCCACATCAGAACTCTCCAGCACCAGATCTCGGACGCAAACCCAGCTTTCTGACACTGGGCTGCACAGTGCGACCCAAAATCCGTTGGTAATCCCGTACGGGATACATAATGTTATATTTTAACAGTTTGTACAATTATGCACGCAGCGATACCAAATGTTTATTTTTATTATGTTTACATGTTTTTTTTTATATAGGAAAAGGTGGTGATTTGAACTTTTAATATGGAAGGAGTCTTTTAAACTTTTTTATTTTTATGTTTTTTTTTTTACTTTTTATTAGTCACCTAGAGGAGTTTTAGGAGGGATTCATTAGATTCCTCATACAGATCAATAGAGTTCTATTGAACTCCATTGATCTGTGTGCTCTGCGATCCATTGATAGAGCCTAGTCCAGCCAGGCTCTATCAATGACAGACCCACGGACACCAGGGAAGAAGAGGTAAGCCCTCCTGCTACTCCTATAGTGGATCACCCCCCTGTAATCGCGCTTTTTGGGGGGGGGGGGGGGGGAATCCACCCCACTAGACCACCAGGGAGCATTCACATGTCCCTGGGGGCTGTACCATACACTCCAATGGGCGCCATCGTGCTTGTCGGGGGCTTTTAGGTCCAGCCCTGCTTGCCTGAAGCAGGGCTAAGGGCCTGAAAAATTCACCTGCCTGGCACCCGGAATGGCATGTTGCGGGCATCGGGCGACAGGAATTCCACATCCATGAGGAGTATCTAATTTTTATCGTACAGTGAACTCACTGAACAACTAACTGCTCAATACTTAATTAACAGTTTCCCAACATACAAAAAGTTTTACCTGTCCCACAAAAAATAAACCCTCATATGACTTAATGGAAAAATAAAAGTGTTAGGAACTTAAATGGCAGGAGGTAAAACATAAGCAAAAATAGTTCTATACTGATGAATTAAATAGATTTTAAATGTACAAGTATTTCTGAAAATGTCCTGTATGAGAGATATAAAGTTCCTTATCCCACATGTGCCTGCATTGTTTTGATAACTGTTGCCCCTGGTTACGACCCCCTGAGATGGTCACACATGCTCCGTACAACTGTAATCTCCTGAAGGTAATGGTAGTTGGTCTCCACTGTGCATGTAAGCAAGAGGGATTGTGGGAAAGTGTGTGCTCTGTTGCCTGGCAACAACAGGGTCACAGTTCAGAGAGAAATCCATTAAGTGATCAAATCAATGAGGAGAAGGATTTTACAAGGACATTTGATAATTTACGTAAAACAGAACATTTCTCCTCCTTTAGATATATGTATGTGCTACACACTGGGTTTGACCAACTTTGCTTTGTGGGACCAGCCTTTTCAGGACACAGCCAAATATG
Organism: Hyla sarda; assembly: GCF_029499605.1. Taxonomy (NCBI): domain Eukaryota; kingdom Metazoa; phylum Chordata; class Amphibia; order Anura; family Hylidae; genus Hyla; species Hyla sarda. The sequence continues at coordinate 78,779,075 of NC_079194.1, read as the reverse complement.
TTTCCAACCACAGGGACCCCTGCGATCTCCTTCCCGGAACCCAGATGCCCCCATACACACGGAGTGACGTCCGCTCTATGCACGGATTACTGTCGGCTATGGCATGAAGCAGTGGCCGACACGCCACCCTTTATGTATCTCTAGGGGAGAGCCAAAGACACAGCATTTTATTGGGGGAAGGGCTTATTCACATTTACGTCATGGACATGACCACAAGCACCGGACTGGTGCACACGTCATGCTTGGCAGGTCCCGGCTGCTATCAGTAGCCCGGGACCCGCTGGTAATGGTGGACATCAGCGATTGTGCCCGCAGGGATCCGATCATCTAGCATGGCGGCCGGAGGTCCCCTCACCTGCCTTCAGCCATCTCCAGGGGTCTTCTGCTCTAATCCGAGATCGAGCAGAGCAGTAGATAGCCGATAACACTGATCAGTGCTATGCCCTATGCATAGCACTGAACAGTATTAGCAATCACATGATTGCTATATATAGTCTCCTATGGGGACATAAAGTGTAAAAAGTTTTTAAAAAAATCAAATCCCCTCCCCCCCAATAAAAATGTAAATCGCCCCTTTCCCCCAAAAGGCGTAAAAAAAATAAATAAAATAAACATATTTGGTATTGCCGCGTGCATAAAAGTCCAAACTATCAAAATATATTGTTAGTTATCCAGTACGGTGAACGGTGTAAACAGTAAAAAAAATAAAAATGAAAGTCAAAAACTGCTGCTTTTTTGTCACATTTTATTCCCCCAAAAATGTATAAAAAATTTATAAATAAAATACAAGCAAAAGTGGTACCGATAAAAACTACCAATCACTGCGCTAAAAAGGAGCCCTCATACTGCCCCGTATACGGAAAAATGAGAAAGTTATAGGTGGGCAAATTAGGGCAATTTCAAACATACTAATTTTGTTAAAATAGTTTAAGATTTTTTTAAAGTCGCACAATAATAGAAAAGTATATAACATGGGTATCATTTTAATCGTATTGCCCCACAGAATAAAGAAAACATGTAATTTTTACCGTTAAGTGTATAGCATGAAAACGAAACCTTACAAAATTTGCTAAATTGTGGTTTTCTTTTGAATTTCCCACATAATTTTTTTTTGCACCGTACATTTTATGGTAAAATGAGTGATGTCATTACAATGTAAAATTGGAGACGCAAAAAAACAGGACCTCATATGGGTCTGTGGATGAAAATATAAGAATGTTATGATTTTTAGAAGGCGAGGAGGAAAAAACAAAAATGCAAAAATAAAATCCTTAAGGGGTTAAAGTTCCTACAGGGGACTCATATGTAAGTATTAGACTGCATTCACTGTATAATGATACGCGTATACGTTTTATCTATGTTTCCTTGTAGTAGGTTGTTTTGTTGATCAGTGTTATCGGCGCTCTGCTTCTTCAGCCTGGCTACGCGCCAGACCAGAGAAATGGAGCAGCGATCAGATGGCATGGAGGCAGGAGAGGGCTCTCTGGCATTCAAATCAGCTCATCAGGACCCTGCAATCTCGCCCAGAGACCATGATCAGACCCTCAAACCTACTGGCAACTAAATTTTAGATGCAGCAATCACTTTTGATTGTGGTATCCAAAGGATTAATGCCGGACATTAGCCCAATGTCTCCACACCTGTCCTCAGGTTGTATGAGGTATTACAACTTGGCTTCATTCACTTTAATGAAATTGAGCTTAAATACCACCCAACCTGAGGACAGGTGTGGCGCTGTTTTTTTTGAAGAAATCAGCTCTGTTTTTATGACCCAGAATAACTTCAGAGGAGTAAAGAAAAACATTTACAAATCATTCTAGGTATTTACTGTGAAAGGCTGAATAGTGTTGTGTGAGAGCAGAGGTTTCCTTTTAAAACAGACAATGCAATAAACCCATTGTATAAATATAAAAGCATTTTTCTTCTTTCACGCTTTGAATGACAATGGGCGACCTTCAGGACTTACCGGTTTATGTAAGCGGCCGGCAATGTACAAGGTTCTCCAATGCAGTAAATCTTCAATGAGGGCATCGGTGCTCACAATACCATACTTTATAACCTGGAAGAAAAATCACCTACGTTACACAAGTACAATCTAATACAGGGGTGCAGCACGGCTTATATGTCTCCTCACAAATGGAAATGAATTGAACAAATACATATTGTATACACTGTGCTGTACAATAGGAACACTCTGTAGAGGGATCCTTAAGTGACAGGACATTAGTGCTATGAATCCTGGTCACTATATACACTTTTAAAGAGGTATTCCAGTTTCAGATAAGACTATAACACAAGATACATAATCAAGGGACCTAAAAACATCACTTCACATAAAAGATAAGACAAACAATCAACTCCCGGTAAGAAGAGGGGAGTCTAGGATTGCATGGATATTCCACAAGTGTAGCGGCTCCAAATAATAGCAGGAAAGGGATCCAGCAATTAAAGGGTACCCTAACACTAACACTAGAAGATTTATTTCATCCATATAAAAGTCCAAATGACCATACAAACAGTGTCAAGACAGGAACACGAAGGACTTGACATGTTTTGTGGCAAACCACTTAAACATAGGTCTCAGTCTGAGACTTATGATTAAAGGGGTACTCCAGCCCTAGACTTCTTATCCCAGTGGTTTCCAACCAGGGTGCCTCCACCTGTTGCAAAACTACAACTCCCAGCATGCCCAGGCATGCTGGGAGTTTTAGTTTCGCAACAGCTGGAGGCACCCTGGTTGGAAACCACTGCCCTATCAGACGTCTTATCCCCTACCCTTTGGATAGGGGATAAGAAGTCTAGGGGTGAAGTACCCCTTTAAGTGGTTCACCAAAAAACGCATCAAGTCCTGTGTGTTCTTAAGGAGAGTCCAGAATTTGAATTTTCACTGTGGAATTCAGCAGTGTGCAAAGTGCAGCAGAATCCCACTGAAGATAATGGCCGGCTGCTATATCCATTGTGAGCCCAAAGACTACTATAGGGCCCAGCTGTTCCCTGCCATTTGTCTTACTTTATAACTGCTCTATCAGATGCCATTTTACAGAGACCTTTTCCACACGTTGCATTGCTTCTATTAGAAAATATCGCTGAAATACAGTGCAGTACAGCAGAGCGCCTCCAGTCCCACAGAGCATTAGAAACTTTATAGTATGTACACGAGACTTCAGGTTGTAAGAGGACAGATGGACCATTCCCCTCTGCTCTGCCCGCTATATGTGACTAGGTGAACCATAAACACTCCACCAAACAATGGACAGGATCTGGAGGACATTATGACCTGTGCAGACCTTATGGCCTGTTCCCCCTGTGCACAGAGGAGCCTTGGATTCCTCTTTACTTCTGCATATTTTGGGGGGGGGGGATTCTCCCACAGTTAAATGTATCCCCCATTACGAGGACCAATGTGAAATGTTGAGGAGTCCCATAGACAATGGACAGTGTAAGTTGCACTTGCTCTCCATACATTACAGGACACAGTTCCCCTTGGTTCTCGTGATTGTTGGAGGTCACAAATAGAGATGAGCGAACTTACAGTAAATTCGATTTGTCACAAACTTCTCGGCTCGACAGTTGATGACTTATCCTGCGTAAATTAGTTCAGCCTTCAGGTGCTCCCGTGGGCTGGAAAAGGTTGATACAGTCCTAGGAAAGAGTCTCCTAGGACTGTACCCACCTTTTCCAGCCCACCGGAGCACCTGAAAGCTGAACTAATTTATGCAGGATAAGTCATCAACTGTCGAGCCGAGAAGTTCGTGATGAATCGAATTTACTGTAAGTTTGCTCATCTCTAGTCACAGTGGTCACAAGGTGAATTTCAAATCCGTGCCATACTCCATTCATTAGAATGACCCTGATTGGTTTATTTTCCAACCATATCTGGCATAGTCTGCAGTGGTTTTCATTTACTCCAATTCCCTTCAGGGTATAGATACCCCTCCAGGACTAAGCCCTTTAACTAGGGTTTACCCTTAAAATTTAACTTATTATTTTCCATTAAAAGGTTTAATCTGGTGAAGTACAGATAATATAATATGTGTATATTAAAAACACAACCTCTATATTGGTTTATAGGCCCTGCTGGGCTTTTAATTTGTTGGATATATTCTCATAGTAATTTTCCCATTATGCCATGTAACTGGGTCAATTATTTTACAATGGGTCCCTTGCTGGGATCCTATGAGTTACTCCTCTATTCAATTCAAGGTTGCTATTTAAAATACATATAGTAGTGTCCCTCCCGACATTTCGCCGGAAGGAACCGGCTTTATCAAGGAAGGGACACTAATGCCGGATGCGGGCATCCATCGCTGTTTAAATCCCTTCTGTTTGTAGGCGTTCCCTGTTAATGATCGTGTTTTGGCCAAAGGTGTCATTCCACGTCACTCCCCCCATATGTGCGTTGTTTACGCTTGCTAAAAACTCCATTCAGAGAGACGGACGTCCTCTGACGTCATTACGTCAGCTCATTCTCATTGGTTTAGATCTCAACTACGTCATTACGTTGCGTTCCTGTTATGTGGATAGGAGTCCGAACACATGACTCCCGATCATGTGGCTTATCACGTGAGCGCACTGTGTATTCTCCGTGAAGTCTAATCTTTGTTTACCTCTGTATTTGTGGCGCATGCGTAGTTATTTCCTACCCCTTTATCCCAGTTATTGATCTCTTATCTTCTCCCCATATTTGAGATTGTATGCTTGATATTATTATATTAATTCCACTCCTCCTTTACATAATAATTTACTCCATTTAGGTAACGTACTTTTGTCCCTTCTTTTGTTTCTTTTTCCATAAAAATTATATTTTAGATTTCTCATCCACTTCATTAAACAGGGGATCTCCCTCTTGTCTCAAACAGCAGGTAAGTGAAGAGATTTTTTTCTTCTTTCTATTTAGTTAATCTAAAATATAATTATTATGGAAAAAGAAACAAAAGAAGGGATAAAAGTACCTAAAATGGAGTAAATTATTATGTAAAGGAGGAGTGGAATTAATATAATAACATCAAGCATACAATCTCAAATATGGGGAGAAGATAAGAGATCAATAACTGGGATAAAGGGGTAGGAAATAACTACACATGCGCCACAAATACAGAGGTAAACAAAGATGAGAGACGTCACGGAGAACACACAGTGCGCTCGCATGATAAGCCACATGATCGGGAATCGTGATCGGACTCCTATCCACATAACAGGAACGCGACGTAATGACGTAGTTGAGATCTGGATCAGAGATCTAAACCAATGAGAATGAGCTGACGTAATGACGTCATAGGACGCCCGTCTCTCTGAATGGAGAATTTAGCAAGCGTAAACAACGCACATCTGGGGGGAGTGACGTGGAATGACACCATTGGCCAGAACACGATCATCAACAGGGAACGCCTACAAACAGAGGGGATTTAAAGAGCGATGGATGCCCGGGTCAGGCATTAGTGTCCCATTCCTTGATAAAGCCGGTTCCTTCCAGCGAAACGTCGGGTGGGGACACTACTATATGTATTTTAAATAGCAACCTTGAATTGGATAGAGGAGTAACTCATAGGATCCCAGCAAGGGACCCATTGTAAAATAATTGACCCTGTTACATGGCATAATGGGAAAATTACTATGAGAATATCTCCAACAAATTAAAAGCCCAGCAGGGCCTATAAACCAATATAGAGGTTGTGTTTTTAATATACACATATTATATTATTTGTACTTCACCAGATTAAACCTTTTAATGGAAAATAATAAAAGTTACATTTTAAGGGTAAACCCTAGTTAAAGGGCTTAGTCCTGGAGGGGTATCTATACCCTGAAGGGAATTGGAGTAAATAAAATTACGTACCCTGGGCACCCTAAAGGGAGGTTTGAAAAAGGATTATACAGAAGTTTTCAGTCCGGGTCAAAAGCCAGATACAGCCGGAAAGTGGGCCAACAGGAGTCACTAGCTGACTCCATTCTTCTCATTGTAATGAATGGGTTTTGGCAGGAATCCAGCAGGGATACAGAAGCAGGAGGTTTTCACATTCTCGTGCTGGAAGCTGCCATCATTTATGCTGTGCTGTGTTCTCATCTGTATTCGATCCATTGATGTCATTTCCATCACATTTGATGGATATAGTAGTGCAAAATGCAGCACTATTCTTCCTGTCAAATCAAGGGATGGCATTATAAATCAATAAAGTCTATTCGCTGCCCTAGGTATTCATTATGCAATGGATCCAACATTATGGAATCTTCTTATTTCTGCTCTTGTGATGAAACTGAAGACGGAATTGATGACTCAAGTGTGAAGTCAACCTGAGATATACCCGAAGAGACATTGTTATCCCGAAGTAAGGTACAGACATGGAAATTGTTTACAAAATGACAGTCTATGACCAGAACAAGCTCTATTATACAGAGCTTTTTACTAACCTTCCCATCACACTGAACCAGGGTGTTATAATAGACACCAGCACCATACTTGTCCTGAATGTTACTGATTTTCTTTGGTCCCAGATATTTCAGCACTGAGTAGTGACTCCGGTTCTGCATCAGGTTCATAGTATGCCACGTGACAGGGTCATCCACTGCAAACACAAAGTCCACCATGTTCTAGGGGAAGGAAAACATCAAGAATATTTTTATTACTCTAGAGGTGCAAAATAAAAAATGTATATCTCTGTTCAACATATCATGTGTAACCAGCTACAGGCGGCTTTATCTGCATATGCTATACAGATGAAGACAAGCTATTGTTCCCTGCTATCAGCCACTGCGGGCTGGTAAGAATGGCAGTCTGGAGAAACATCCACTCCCATATAAACTATCTTAAAGGGGTATTCCACCCCTAGACATCTTATGCCCTATCCAAAGGATACGGCACAAGATGTCTGATCGCGGGGGTCCCGCCGCTGGGGACCCCCGCAATATAGCATGCGGCACCCACCTGTTTCTTGTCCAGAAGCGCTGGAGGGTCTGGCTCCCGACAACGGGAACGGAAGATTGTGACGGAAGATCGTAACGCCCCCTCAATGCAAGTCTATGGGAGGGGGCGTGACGTCACACGGGGGCGGAGTCGTGACATCACGAACTTCCGTTCCCGTGAACGGGACCCAGACCCTCCAGCGTTTCCAGACCGGAAACAGGTGGGTGCTATATGCTATATTGCGGTGGTCCCCAGCAGCGGGAACCCCCGCGATCAGACATCTTATCCCCTATCCTTTGGATAGGGGATAAGATGTCAAGGGGTGCAGTACCTCTTTAAAGGGGTTATCCAGGAATAGAAAAACCGCTCCCTGTCTGTCTCCAGGTTGGGGGTGGTTCTGCAGCTTAGTTCCATTAAAATGAATGGAGCCAAGTTGTAATACCACACCCAACCTGGGGACAAAAGTGGAGCTGTTTTTGAAAGAAATAAACTGTGTTTTCCTATTCCTGGGTAACCCCTTCCTTTAAAAGAATGACCCCCTCTACAGCTAGGCTCGACAAATCCCAGGCACCAGGTCATCCTGGCAACTTCGTCCTGTCAGCCCTCTTCTGACCTATGACATCATGGGTCGGGTAAGGGAGTATGATGCACGCACAGGAGTCAATCTTGCATCATACCTGGTGGACATCAGAGATCTCTGGCATAGACTGAGATTGCAGCATACCTGCATTACACTGATCTATATAAGCATACACAAAGTAAAAAAAAAGTTTTATAAAAATATATAAATCCCCCAATAAAAATTTTAATCACCACCCTTTTCTAATGGAAAAAACAACAACCTACAAATGTTTGGTATAGCTGCATGCAGAATATTCCAAACTATTAAAGTGTCACTCATTTAAAAAAAAAAAAACTTTTGACACATCCTAGTGACAGGTCAGCAGTTTTCATGGGTTAGGGTCTCAGTACTGAGCCCCCCACCGATCAGGAGAACGAATTGAGATAAGCACAAGCCTGTCCTCTCAGCAATCTTTGTCTTGCTGCCCTGTAGACTTATAATGGAGTAGAGAGACAAAAAATTGCAAGAGCCAGGGAGTAAAGCTTTCTAGCACATGCTTATCTCAACTCGTTCTCCTGATTGAAAGGGGTGTTAGCATTGAGACCCTAACAGATCAAAACTGCTGACACTGAAGGTTTTTTTTTTTTTAAAGTGACATTGCCCATTTAAAGGGGTACTCCGCTGTTAGACATCTTTTCCCCTATCCAAAGGATAGGGGATAAGATGTCTGATTGCAGGGGGCCGACGCGATCCCCCTGCAGCAGCCCAATACCAAGTTTTCACGGAGGCTGATGATGGGCGGTGCAGTGGATGGGGCATCGTGACGTCATAAGGGGGTGGGGCCATGACGTCACGATGCCCCGTCCACTGCACCGCCCGTCATCAGCCTCCGAGAAAACTTGGTACCGGGCTGCTGCAGGGGGACCGCAGGAGTCCCCAGCGGTGGGCCCCCCGCGATCAGACATCTTCTCCCCTATCCTTTGGACAGCGGAATACCCCTTTAAATTATTACAATCCTGATCCTGCACAGCCAATGGTGTAAACGCTAAAAAAAAAAAAAAAAAGTTAAATGGTGGAGCTTTGTAAAGGTAATTGAGAAGTAAAATACTTTTATGTCTTATTTTTCATTAAATGTCTGGTGGCTAGAATTATAATTGAATTGCCTTTAATTCACTCTTTGTATTTTACATACTGATTTGAGGTACATTGAGTAACATGAAAAAAATATATATTTTCAGTATCTTTTTCTCAGAAAAATATTGGTTCCTTTACAAAAAAGAACTACCTCAGGGGCATGCAGGGGTTAAATATAAAACTTTGTTCCTATTAAAAACAAAAGTTGGGGGAAACATCTTTATTCATTGTAGATGAGGAAGTTCTAGTCCAGTGTCTGAGACGTGACGACCCCTGCGCTCCCATCTTACCTTGGCATTGTTCTGGGCAGCACCAATCTGCTTGAAGACTGCAGATCCATAGGCAAAGGCCAAGCTGATATCCTGGGGGAAGTAACCAAGTATCCTACGGAACTGGAACCCTGTGCCCTGCAGAGCTGGCAGTGCCATCACCTGTGCCCACCAGACTGCACACTGTGTACAGATGACTAGTGACAACACATGGCAAGGCTGGGACATCCACACTGCACACAGAGCACAGGAGATGTCAGCGCACACAGAGCACAGGAGATGTCAGCGCACACAGAGCACAGGAGATGTCAGCGCACACAGAGCACAGGAGATGTCAGCGCACACAGAGCACAGGAGATGTCAGCGCACACAGAGCACAGGAGATGTCAGCGCACACAGAGCACAGGAGATGTCAGCGCACACAGAGCACAGGAGATGTCAGCGCACACAGAGCACAGGAGATGTCAGCGCACACAGAGCACAGGAGATGTCAGCGCACACAGAGCACAGGAGATGTCAGCGCACACAGAGCACAGGAGATGTCAGCGCACACAGAGCACAGGAGATGTCAGCGCACACAGAGCACAGGAGATGTCAGCGCACACAGAGCACAGGAGATGTCAGCGCACACAGAGCACAGGAGATGTCAGCGCACACAGAGCACAGGAGATGTCAGCGCACACAGAGTACAGGAGATGTCAGTGAGCACAGGAGATGTCAGTGCACACAGAGCACAGGAGATGTCAGTGCACACAGAGCACAGGAGATGTCAGTGCACACAGGGCACAGAAGAGGTCCGTGCTGTCAGATCTCTGCACACAGAGCACAGGAGATGTCAGCGCACACAGGGCACAGGGGAGGGCCGCGCTGTCAGATCTCTGCACACAGAGCACAGGGGAGGTCCGTGCTGTCAGATCTCTGCACATAACCAGCTACCACTTCCCACTCTGCACAGCGGGTGTGAGGTGAGATTTCCGAACTCACACCCCGGACATACACACGTGCACGCACTTCCGGGTATGTGGTACGCGCGGGTTGATTGGTTACGTCTTACGTCTCCTGCTATTGGCTCCTTCGGGCTCTTGTGTGATTCGCCAGTGCTCAGTGCAGTGATCCCAACCAGGTTACCTCCAGCTCCCAGCGTACCCAGACGGCCGAAGGCTGGGATTCTGGGAGTTGTAGTTTTGCATCAGCTGGAGGTACCCTGGTTTGGAAACACTGGCTCAGTGATGCAGGCGGGTGGGAGTGTGTGCTGGAGAACTATGGGGAGTATAGGCAGCGGACCAAGCCTTATACAGTACTATACACTGATGATACTACTATACACTGATGATACTACTATACACTGATGATACTTCTATACACTGATGATACTACTATACACTGATGATACTTCTATACACTGATGATACTACTATACACTGATGATACTACTATACACTGATGATACTTCTATACACTGATGATACTACTATACACTGATGATACTACTATACACTGATGATACTTCTATACACTGATGATACTACTATATACTGATGATACTACTATACACTGATGATACTACTATACACTGATGATACTACTATACACTGATGATACTTCTATACACTGATGATACTTCTATACACTGATGATACTACTATACACTGATGATACTACTATACACTGATGATACTACTATACACTGATGATACTTCTATACACTGATGATACTACTATACACTGATGATACTTCTATACACTGATGATACTACTATACACTGATGATACTACTATACACTGATGATACTACTATACACTGATGATACTACTATACACTGATGATACTTCTATACACTGATGATACTACTATACACTGATGATACTACTATACACTGATGATACTTCTATACACTGATGATACTACTATACACTGATGATACTACTATACACTGATGATACTACTATACACTGATGATACTACTATACACTGATGATACTACTATACACTGATGATACTACTATACACTGATGATACTACTATACACTGATGATACTTCTATACACTGATGATACTACTATACACTGATGATACTTCTATACACTGATGATACTACTATACACTGATGATACTACTATACACTGATGATACTTCTATACACTGATGATACTTCTATACACTGATGATACTACTATACACTGATGATACTTCTATACACTGATGATACTACTATACACTGATGATACTACTATACACTGATGATACTTCTATACACTGATGATACTACTATACACTGATGATACTTCTATACACTGATGATACTACTATACACTGATGATACTTCTATACACTGATGATACTACTATACACTGATGATACTACTATACACTGATGATACTTCTATACACTGATGATACTACTATACACTGATGATACTTCTATACACTGATGATACTACTATACACTGATGATACTACTATACACTGATGATACTTCTATACACTGATGATACTTCTATACACTGATGATACTTCTATATACTGATGATACTTCTATACACTGATGATACTTCTATACACTGATGATACTACTATACACTGATGATACTACTATACACTGATGATACTACTATACACTGATGATACTTCTATACACTGATGATACTACTATACACTGATGATACTACTATACACTGATGATACTACTATACACTGATGATACTTCTATACACTGATGATACTTCTATACACTGATGATACTACTATACACTGATGATACTTCTATACACTGATGATACTACTATACACTGATGATACTACTATGATACTACTATACACTGATGATGATACTACTATACACTGATGATGATACTACTGTACACTAATACCGTACACTAATACCGTACACTTATACCGTACACTGATACCGTACACTAATACCGTACACTGATACCGTACACTGATACCGTACACTAATACCGTACACTAATACCGTACACTGATACCGTACACTGATACCGTACACTAATACCGTACACTGATACCGTACACTGATACCGTACACTAATACCGTACACTGATACCGCACACTAATACCGCACACTGATACCGTACACTGATACCGCACAGTAATACCGCACACTGATACCGTACACTGATACCGCACACTGATACCGCACACTGATACCGTACACTGATACCGCACACTGATACCGTACACTGATACCGCACACTGATACAGTACACTGATACCGTACACTGATACCGCACACTGATACCGTACACTGATACCGTACACTGATACCGCACACTGATACCGCACACTGATACCGCACAGTAATACCGCACACTGATACCGTACACTGATAGCGCACACTGATACCGTACACTGATACCGCACACTGATACCGTACACTGATACCGCACACTGATACCGTACACTGATACCGCACACTGATACCGCACACTGATACCGCACACTGATACCGCACACTGATACCGCACACTGATACCGTACAATGATACCGCACACTGATACAGTACACTGATACCGCACACTGATACCGTACACTGATACCGTACACTGATACCGCACACTGATACCGTACACTGATACCGCACACTGATACCGTACACTGATACCGCACACTGATACCGTACACTGATACCGTACACTGATACCGCACACCGATACCGTACACTGATACCGTACACCGATACAGTACACTGATACCGTACACTGATACCGTACACTGATACTGTACACTGATACCGTACACTGATACTGTACACTAATACTGTACACTGATACTGTACACTAATCCTATACACTGATACTGTACACTAATACTGTACACTAATACTATACACTAATACTGTACACTAATACTATACACTAATACTATACACTAATACTATACACTGATACTGTACACTAATACTGTACACCGATACTGTTCACCGATACTGTTCACCGATACTGCACACCGATACTGTACACTAATACTGTACACTAATACTATACACTGATACTGTACACTAATACTATACACTAATACTGTACACTAATACTATACACTGATACTGTTCACTAATACTGTACACTAATACTATACACTAATACTATACATTGATACTGTACACTAATACTATACACTAATACTATACATTGATACTGTACACTAATACTGTACACTAATACTATACACTAATACTAAACACTGATACTGTACACTAATACTATACACTAATACTAAACACTAATACTGTACACTAATACTATACACTGATACTGTACACTGATACTGTACACTGATACTGTACACTAATACTATACACTAATACTATACACTAACACTATACACTAATACTATACACTAATACTGTACACTAATACTATACACTGATACTATACACTAACACTATACACTAATACTATACACTAATACTGTACACTAATACTATACACTGATACTGTACACTAATACTATACACTAACACTATACACTAATACTATACACTAATACTATACACTAATACTGTACACTAATACTATGCACGAATACTGTACACTAATACTATACACTAATACTGTACACTAACACTATACACTAATACAATACACTTATACTATACACTAATACTGTACACTAATACTATACACTGATAGTATATACTAATACTGTACACTAATACTATACACTGATAGTATACACTGATACTATACACTAATACTGTACACTAATACTATACACTGATAGTATACACTGATACTGTACACTAATACTATACACTAATACTATACACTAATACTGTACACTGTGGGTCATATAAGGTGTAGGATTCTATTGTGGCACTTGTAGTCCGCTGCAGGCATCCTCCATTGTATGCATTTTTATGCTGGGGATCGCCCCTAGCAATGGACTACAAGGGCAGGATCTGCTCCCCCAGTATAAATGCACAACCGCATTTGGGGTTGAGCACCTCCAGCCATTTGAGACCACGTTTTTTTGTTGTTTGTTTAAATTTTATATTTGGAGGTGTGTAAACTCCAAAATTAATGCGCCTTGAATATCTACAAGGCAGCATTAAGGTAGCACCTGTGAGGCCAGGCACCCATATTAGCCAACTCAGGTGGGGCTTGCACCTTGCCTCCCTCCTCCCATTGTATGTGTGCTCAGTCACGCTGGAGGGTATCTGGGAGGAAGTTGTGAGTCGACCGAATGCTGCGGTAATTGCCCACTGGCCCCTGTTTTGCTTATCAAGCACAGGTAGGATTAGTGTTAGGTCCCGCGCCAGTTTGAGAAACCTTGGCGTTGGTGTGCGGGCTCTGGTGTGTCCTTCATATAAGGATACACTGGCGAATGTCTCAATTTTAACATCAGTGTTGAGGGATAGCCAATGTATTGTTTACATCCACTACAGTAGTGCACCCATATTCCTGTATTGTACACTAATACTATACACTAATATTATACACTAATACTGTACACTGATACTGTACACTACACTAATACTGTACACTGATACTATACACTGATACTATACACTACACTAATACTGTACACTGATAATATACACTGATACTATACACTACACTAATACTGTACACTGATAATATACACTGATACTATACACTACACTAATACTGTACACTGATACTATACACTGATACTGTACACTAATACAATACACTAATATTATACACTAATACTATACACTGATACTATACACTGATACTATACACTGATACTGTACACTAATACAATACACTAATATTATACACTAATATTATACACTAATACTATACACTGATACTATACACTGATACTATACACTGATACTGTACACTAATACTATACACTAATACTATACACTAATACTGTACACTGATACTATACACTAATACAATACACTAATACTGTACACTGATACTATACACTGATACAATACACTAATATTATACACTAATATTATACACTAATACTATACACTGATACTGTACACTAATACTGTACACTAATACTGTACACTAAAACTATACACTAACACTATACACTAATACTATACATTGATACTGTACACTAATACTGTACACTAATACTGTACACTAATACTATACACTAATACTAAACACAAATACTATACACTGATACTGTACACTAATACTATACACTAATACTATACACTAATACTATACACTAATACTATACACTAATACTGTACACTAATACTAAACACAAATACTAAACACTAATACTATACACTGTGGGTCATATAAGGTGCCGTAAACCAATGTAAGTTTTTTTGGCTGATTATTTTGGTCAAAGTTTCAGTCAACAACACTTTTTCTGTGACTAAAAGTAAATAAAATTAAGTTATGATGACTAAAACTATAACTAAAATCTATCGACATTTTAGTCAACTGACTAAAACTAAACTAAAATGTTTGGTAGTGAAGAATTGGGAAGATATCACATCAGAATAATTCTTTTGGTCTATAATCAATGTCCAAACCTTAATAGTTAATACTATAAGTAATAACTGATTATAAGCTATTTACTTTTTGCATAACACTTGCACATCTGTTAGATTTAATTGGACAGTCTACTAAAATCTTATGACAATTTGTCGACTAAAACTGAAACAATTCAGATTACTAAAATATAACTAAAACTATGTTCCTTGTAGTAGGTAATTTCACTTTCGTCCATGTATGCAGGCTTTATGATAGCGGTCTTCAAACTGTGGCCCTCCAGATGTGGCAAAACTACAACTCCCAGCATGCCCGGACAGCCGTTGGCTGTCCGGGCATGCTGGGAGTTGTAGTTTTGCCACATCTGGAGGGCCACAGTTTGAAGACCACTGCTTTATGAGGTGCATGGACTTGTGTGGTCATGTCATACACAGAAGTCACCAGCAGATGGTGCTGTTATCACTGCATGGAGACCAATTCTATTTTCCATTGCAGCTACCTATTAACATGCAGCTCACTACTTACAAACATATATTTTAAGCGTAGGTGGATTTAGTTAAACAAACCCCTTGGAGAATCTGTCTCTAAAAAATTAAGCGATCAATGAATTGTCCTTCGGCTTCATGCTTTATAAAGGTGGCCATACTTTACACAGCTGTCCCTTCTCATTCCCCCTATACACATGTGAGCGTGCATATCCATGCGAAGAGGGGAATAAGTGTACTGCCGATATAGAGCAAATATGGGAGTGATCAACTGACTTAAAGAGTACCTATCATTAAAGATTTTTTTTTTTATATGTTCTAGTTTAATATATATCTATATATAAATTTTGTAATCCGGTTCTATTAACCCCTTAAGGACTCAGGGTTTTTCCGTTTTTGCACTTTTGTTTTTTCCTCCTTACCTTTTAAAAATCCTAACCCTTTCAATTTTCCACCTAAAAATCCATATTATGGCTTATGTTTTGCGTCGCCAATTCTACTTTGCAGTGACATTAGTCATTTTACCCAAAAATGCTCGGCGAAACGGAAAAAAAAATCATTGTGCGACAAAATCGAAAAAAAAAACGCCATTTTGTAACTTTTGGAGGCTTCCGTTTCTACGCAGTGCATATTTCGGTAAAAATTACACCTTATCATTATTCTGTAGGTCCATACGGTTAAAATGATACCCTACTTATATAGGTTTGATTTTGTAGTACTTCTGGAAAAAATCATAACTACATGCAGGAAAATGTATACGTTTAAAAATGTCATCTTCTGACCCCTATAACTTTTTTATTTTTCCACGTATGGGGCGGTATGAGGACTCATTTTTTGCGCCGTGATCTGAAGTTTTTATGGGTATGATTTTTGTTTTGATCGGACTTTTTGATCACTTTTTATTCATTTTTTAATGTTATAAAAAGTGACCAAAATACACTTTTTTGGACTTTGGAATTTTTTTGCGCGTACGCCATTGACCGTACGGCTTAATTAATGATATATTTTTATAGTTCGGACATTTACGCACGCGGCGATACCACATATGTTTATTTATTTATTTTTTTACACTGTTTTATTTTTTTTTATGGGAAAAGGGGGGTGATTCAAACTTTTATTAGGGAAGGGGTTAAATGACCTTTATTAACACTTTTTTTTAACTTTTTTTTTGCAGTGTTATAGGTCCCATAGGGACCTAAAACACTGCACACACTGATCGCTCATCCTGATCACAGGCGTGTATTAACACGCCTGTGATCAGCATTATCGGCGCTTGACTGCTCCTGCCTGGATCTCAGGCACGGAGCAGTCATTCGTCGATCGGACACCGAGGAGGCAGGTAAGAGCCCTCCCGGTGTCCGATCAGCTGTTCACCGCGGCGGTCCCGAACAGCCCGACTGAGCAGCTGGGATACTTTCAGTTTCACTTTAGAAGGGTTAATACCGCACATCGCCGCGATCGGCGATGTGTGGTATTAACCGCGGGTCCCGGCCGTTGATTAGCGCCGGGACCGACGCGATATGATGCGGGATCGCGGCGCGATCCCGCTTCATATCGCGGGAGCCGGCGCAGGACGTAAATATACGTCCTGCGTCGTTAAGGGGTTAAAAGAAATGTATACTTTATTGTGTTTTATGTGTTTGAGATTCTTGCCACTAGGGTTCTTCCTAGGAGTCCCTTTTTTAGTGATTTCGGACTCATGCCGGCCTGGCGGATGAGTCCGAAATCTCATACTCAGCGCAGCTCCCCGCCTGTCAATCAAACAGGCGGGAGCGAGCGCTGTGCGCGCATCCACGTAGGGCGCGCTCCTGACTCTGCTGGCCAGCGGCGTCTTCATGCTCCTCGTGCTGACAAGGAGAGCCGGCACGTGCTGGCCGAGAGTCAGTGGAGTGCAGCTCATGAAGATAAAAGGATCGTTTAGATAGAAGGAAGAAGGGCGGAAGCTGCCGGCCCGGCAAGGCTTCACATGACGTCATGCCTGCCGGGAACGCCCACTTCCTCCCCTCTCACAAGCTCCTAACTGAGCTACCGACGATGAAGATAAAAAGGTATTTATAGGGGGTTCACAATTGAAATAAACACTAGGCTAGATATGGTTAGAGACAGGGAAAGATGGGGAGGGGGATTAGGGAAAGTTTACTTGATAATAGCTACTCTTTAATGGTCATAAAAATGGAATGGAAGGGCAAACGGGGGCATATGAAAAGTCATATGGCGCATTAGGAAAGTCTTCAGACCCTTTCCCTTTTTACACATTCGGTTATGTTGAGGCCTTGTACTAGAATAACTAAAAATCTTGATTTGTTTCCATCATACTGCACTCAATACCCCATAATGAGAATATAAGAGCAAAACGTTAGAAATCTTTGCTAATTTGTTGAAAAGGAAAAACTAAAATATTGCAGTGACATAAGTATTCATACCCTTTACTCAGGACTTAGTTGAAGCCCCTCTGAATACAACCTCCAGTCTTCCTGCAGATGAGGCCATAAAGTTTACACACCTGGATTTGAGGGATTTTCTCCCATTCTTCTCAGCAGAACCTCTCAAGCTCTGTCAGGTTGGATGGGGACCATCGGTGGAAGCCATTTTCAGCCACACTTCAGTGATGTATAAGGGTACATTCACGCGCGGATTTACAGCGTATTTTACACTGCGGATTCGCAGGTGAAGGCCCCGCTCTATGCTGGCTTTACATGTGCCTGCTCGTAGCGGCAATACCCGCTACGAGCAGACACACTGCGATGTGCGAGTCGCAGTATACTCGCACATCGCAGGAGCTCTCTGCCTAGCTCAGAGCAGGGAGCGTGGCCGCGATGTGCGAGTATGCCGTGCACATCGCTGCACTGTGTCTGCTGGTAGCGGTGTATTGCCGCTACCAGCAGGCACATTTAAAGCCAGCATAGAGCGGGGTCTTCACCAGCAGATCCGCAGCTTAATACGCTGCTAAAATCCGCGTGTGTAAACGTACCCTAACTGGCTTCAGGTCAGGGCTCCTAAGATACAACAACAAAATGTCCACTGGCACATAGAAAAGTGCTACAAATATATACAACAAATCCCCTCAAAGACCGTCACAGAGTTGTTCCTTAGCCACTCCTGTGTTATTTTGGCTTTGTGCTTAGCAGGGGTGTGGAAACACAAGGGACCTCGCAGCTTGCTGGGACTTGCAGTGACTTTGACAGACTTTAGGACAGACACGCTGACTATAATAGACTTGACTTGATTGAAGATAGTGACAGCAGACAGAGATGACTTGACTTACTGACTTGTGGCTGTAATTTAGGCTTGAGGCCTCCAGATGTGCTGGACACTGGCTCTGAGACGGCTGGACTGGACCTGACCTCAGGATCTAAGAGCAATGAATGATCAAAGAGAGTGATTATAGTACCTCCCCCTCTTATAAAGGGGAGCTGAGCAAGGAGCCCATAGGCTAGCTGCGGGTCATCTGGTCACCTGGTGCTCTCTGGGTAACAAAACATGTGACTTTAATATGTGACAACCATTATCATGTGACTAACAACCATGTGACCATTTCAAAGGTGTTTTACATTCAATGTACAACTAATTATATCCCTGAGGACGTGCAGGGACTCAAGCTGATAGGACTATGGGATGCATATCCCGTACCAGGACATCACACTTTTATTTGTCACCTTCTGAGTCTCCTTTAGGTGTTTTTCCTTTTTTTTTTTTTTGCCTTTCGTGTGTCTTATACTGAGGAGAGGCTTCTTTCTGGTCACTAATAAAGCCCAGATTTAGTGGAGGCTGTAGTGATGGATGAACTTCCGTAAATTTCTCTCATCTGCACACTCCGATGTACATTAATCAAATATATATATTTTTCATATATATTGAGTTGTTGCATATGTTATTCTCTTTCCTCTTTGTTCTCTTCTCTCTTTAGCATCCCACATGTGAAACATTTCCTTAACCGCAAAGCTGTAAGATAGTAAATGTGTATGTTTCTCAACAGATACATGCTCCCGGGGTACACGAATGCTCAGCTGAACCAAAACTACATATACTGTATATGTGTTACGCCTAGCGCTCCGGGTCCCCGCTCCTCCCCGGAGCGCGTACGGCGTCTCTCTCTCCGCAGCGCCCCGGTCGGTCCCGCTGACCGGGAGCGCTGCACTGTCATGGCCGTCGGGGATGCGATTCGCACAGCGGGACGCGCCCGCTCGCGAATCGCATCCCAGGTCACTTACCCGTTCCCGTCCCCTGCTGTCATGTGCTGGCGCGCGCGGCTCCGCTCTCTAGGGCGCGCGCGCGCCAGCTCCCTGAGACTTAAAGGGCCAGTGCACCAATGATTGGTGCCTGGCCCAATTAGCTTAATTGGCTTCCATCTGCTCCCTGCCTTTATCTGACCTCCTCCCATGCACTCCCTTGCCGGATCTTGTTGCCTTGTGCCAGTGAAAGCGTTTTGTGTGTCCAAAGCCTGTGTACCAGTACTTCTGCTATCCACCCTGACTACGAACCTTGCCGCCTGCCCCCGACCTTCTGCTACGTCCGACCTTGCTTCTGTCTACTCCCTTGTACCGCGCCTATCTTCAGCAGCCAGAGAGGTTGAGCCGTTGCTAGTGGATACGACCTGGTCACTACCGCCGCAGCAAGTCCATCCCGCTTTGCGGCGGGCTCTGGTGAAAACCAGTAGTGACTTAGAACCGGTCCACTAGCACGGTCCACGCCAATCCCTCTCTGGCACAGAGGATCCACTACCTGCCAGCCGGCCTCGTGACAGTAGATCCGGCCATGGATCCCGCTGAAGTTCCTCTGCCTGTTGTCGCCGACCTCCCCACACTGGTCGCCCAGCAAGCCCGACAGATTGCCCAACAAGATCACCAGCTGTCGTACTTGACCACCATGACTCAGCAACTCCAGTCGCAGCTACAGCAGATTCAGTCTCAGCTACAGCAGCAGCAACCATCTCCTCCGCCAGCTCCTGCACCTCTTCCGCAGCGAGTGGCCACTCCTAGCCTCCGCCTGTCCTTGCCGGACAAATTTAATGGGGACTCTAAGTTTTGCCGTGGCTTTCTTTCGCAATGTTCCCTGCATTTGGAGATGATGTCGGATCAGTTTCCTACTGAAAGGTCTAAGGTGGCTTTCGTAGTCAGCCTTCTGTCTGGAAAAGCCCTGTCATGGGCCACACCGCTCTGGGACCGCAATGACCCCGTCACTGCCTCTGTACACTCCTTCTTCTCGGAAATTCGAAGTGTCTTTGAGGAACCTGCCCGAGCCTCTTCTGCTGAGACTGCCCTGTTGAACCTGTTCCAGGGTAATTCTTCCGTTGGCGAGTACGCCATACAATTCCGTACTCTTGCTTCTGAACTTTCCTGGAATAATGAGGCCCTCTGCGCGACCTTTAAAAAAGGCCTATCCAGCAACATTAAAGATGTTCTGGCCGCACGAGATACTCCTACCAACCTGCATGAACTCATTCATCTAGCCACTCGCATTGACATGCGTTTTTCTGAGAGGCATCAAGAGCTCCGCCAGGAAAAAGACTTAGATCTCTGGACACCTCTCCCACAGTCTCCATTGCAATCTGCGCCTAGGCCTCCCGCCGAGGAGGCCATGCAAGTGGATCGGTCTCGCCTGACCCTGGAGGAGAGGAATCGCCGTAAGGAAGAGAATCTTTGTCTGTACTGTGCCAGTACCGAACATTTTTTGGTGGATTGCCCCATCCGTCCTCCACGTCTGGGAAACGCACGCTCGCACCCAGCTCTCGTGGGTGTGGCGTCTCTTGATGCTAAGTCGGCTTCTCCACGTCTCACGGTGCCTGTACGGATTTCTTCTTCAGCCAGCTCTTCCCTCTCAGCCGTGGCCTGCCTGGACTCTGGTGCCTCTGGGAATTTTATTCGGGAGTCCTTGGTGAATAAATTCCGCATCCCGGTGACCCGTCTTGTCAAGCCACTCCACATTTCCGCGGTCAACGGAGCCAGGTTGGATTGCACCGTGCGTTTCCGCACGAAGCCCCTCCTAATGTGCATCGGACCTCATCATGAGAAAATTGAGTTCTTGGTCCTCCCCAATTGCACTTCTGAAATTCTCCTTGGACTACCCTGGCTTCTACACCATTCCCCAACCCTGGATTGGTCCACAGGGGAGATCAAGAGCTGGGGTACCTCTTGCTTCAAGGACTGCCTTAAACCGGTTACCAGTACTCCCTGCCGTGACCCTGTGGTTCCTCCTGTATCCGGTCTCCCTAAGGTCGTTATGGACTCTGCCCGCCTTAAGAAGTGCCTCTCCCCCCCCTCCCAGTCCAGTCAGGCAAGCCTCGGTGCCTCCTCATGGCCCTCGTCCTGGTGTCACACTGCCCCGTGCCAGGCCTCGCCCTCTGCCCTCCCTCCCCATTCCCACTCCTGCTGTACTGCCTGCCGTTGAGGAATCCCTCCATCCTTTCCCGGTGTCCTCATCCCAGGGGAGGCAGTTACCGGACAAAGAGAAGGGGAGACCTAAGGGGGGGGTACTGTTACGCCTAGCGCTCCGGGTCCCCGCTCCTCCCCGGAGCGCGTACGGCGTCTCTCTCTCCGCAGCGCCCCGGTCGGTCCCGCTGACCGGGAGCGCTGCACTGTCATGGCCGTCGGGGATGCGATTCGCACAGCGGGACGCGCCCGCTCGCGAATCGCATCCCAGGTCACTTACCCGTTCCCGTCCCCTGCTGTCATGTGCTGGCGCGTGCGGCTCCGCTCTCTAGGGCGCGCGCGCGCCAGCTCCCTGAGACTTAAAGGGCCAGTGCACCAATGATTGGTGCCTGGCCCAATTAGCTTAATTGGCTTCCATCTGCTCCCTGCCTTTATCTGACCTCCTCCCATGCACTCCCTTGCCGGATCTTGTTGCCTTGTGCCAGTGAAAGCGTTTTGTGTGTCCAAAGCCTGTGTACCAGTACTTCTGCTATCCACCCTGACTACGAACCTTGCCGCCTGCCCCCGACCTTCTGCTACGTCCGACCTTGCTTCTGTCTACTCCCTTGTACCGCGCCTATCTTCAGCAGCCAGAGAGGTTGAGCCGTTGCTAGTGGATACGACCTGGTCACTACCGCCGCAGCAAGACCATCCCGCTTTGCGGCGGGCTCTGGTGAAAACCAGTAGTGACTTAGAACCGGTCCACTAGCACGGTCCACGCCAATCCCTCTCTGGCACAGAGGATCCACTACCTGCCAGCCGGCCTCGTGACAATATGTATATGATGAAATCTTGAGAGATACCCGTTGGTCATATGAGCATCCATAAGGTGAATAGCCAGCTCCAGATATGAGACTTAAAGGGGTACTCCGCCCCTAGACATCCTTTGGATAGGGGATAAGATGTCTGATCCCAGGGGTTCGGTCGCTGGGACCACCTGCAATCTTAGGTCCAGCACCTTGGTAATCCGCCTGCACGGAGCAAATGTTGCTCCGTGCTGGATTATGAGCGACCACAACTATCATACCGCCTTCATATATCTCCCATAGACATTAATGGAGGAGGCACGACGACCCAAAGTCCTAAACATCAATGTTCAGAACGCCGGGGTGTTGGACCGAAGATCGCAGGGGGTCCCACCGGCCAGACCCCTCGCGATCAGACATCTTATCCCCTATCCTTTTGGATAGGGGGTAAGATGTCTTGGGGCAGAGTACCCCTTTAATCTATGGGTTTTGCGTTAATGGGGAATTCTCCCTCACATATAGACCTTCTGCAGTCATTTTTCATTTTTGCATTCCACTCATGATCAGAGAATGAGAACGTCTTGTTGGTCTTTCAGATATCTCAGGTTACTGTAGCCCTGCGAATCTAAATATAGCAAGAATAGTTGGAGAATTCTAGAGCAGACTTAGGCTAAGAGACTTGCTATTCTTTAGCGAATAAGATGAAGATAAATCAGGACATTTGTTAAATGTAGAAAGGGAAAGGTCTGAAGTTTTCTAAAGAAAACTTTCTCTTTGAAGCTGCAAACTCTGCACCGGGGACAGAACTCTTGATGCTGACACATTTTATGAAGTCACTAAAAGCTTTAAGGTGCCCATAAAAGTCTTCCAGCAAATGTGTCGGAGATAATAATGTGCGATTTCATGATAAGAAAGTCTTCCCAGAGGGGCAGCAATAATGCTCTTTGATTATAAAGACCATGAATAAATGGAGGAACATAAAAATAATATTTCAGGCCAACTACATCACAAGCTGTTTACCTGGTTATAAGATCTACTCTGAATACAAATCACTTCATTGACTAACACAAATTTACATAACCATTAGGAAATGACTATTGTGCATTAGTTTATGTCAGTGGCGTCACCTTTGGTTAGCAGGGCTATAGCCCCGGATGTGGCCCCCATAGCCTCAGGTCTGTCTCCGGCTCACTCGCTTATGGAAATTACTATTGTATATTAGTTTATGTCAGTGGCGTTGCCTTTGGTTAGCAGGGCTATAGCCCCGGATGTGGCCCCCATAGCCTCAGGTCTGTCTCCGGCTCACTCGCTTATGGAAATTACTATTGTATATTAGTTTATGTCAGTAGCGTCGCCTTTGGTTAGCAGGGCTATAGCCCCGGGTGTAGCCCCCATAGCCTCAGGTCTGTCTCCGGCTCACTCGCTTATGGAAATTACTATTGTATATAAGTTTATGTCAGTGGCGTCGCCTTTGGTTAGCAGGGCTATAGCCCCGGATGTGGCCCCCATAGCCTCAGGTCTGTCTCCGGCTCACTCGCTTATGGAAATTACTATTGTATATTAGTTTATGTCAGTGGCGTTGCCTTTGGTTAGCAGGGCTATAGCCCCGGATGTGGCCCCCATAGCCTCAGGTCTGTCTCCGGCTCACTCGCTTATGGAAATTACTATTGTATATTAGTTTATGTCAGTAGCGTCGCCTTTGGTTAGCAGGGCTATAGCCCCGGGTGTAGCCCCCATAGCCTCAGGTCTGTCTCCGGCTCACTCGCTTATGGAAATTACTATTGTATATTAGTTTATGTCAGTGGCGTCGCCTTTGGTTAGCAGGGCTATAGCCCCGGATGTGGCCCCCATAGCCTCAGGTCTGTCTCCGGCTCACTCGCTTATCGGGATCCAGGACACTTGCTCCAGATTCCAAGGCGAGCGAGCAGCGTTTTAAGCTGTATGCACATACACGGGCATACAGTGGAAAGCTCCCTTTCGCAAGCCGCAGGAGCGATGACGTCACACATCAGAGCCTGCACAGTTAAGGAAAAAGGACATGGCTGATGTCTTCTACTGAACATTGCGATGGACTAGGGCAGTATCTGTGTTTGATTGTAAAAAAAGCTTTATTTCCAACCTGTCACAATGGAAGGCAGGGAGAAAGGAAGGGAGGAAGCGGGGAAGAGGAGTGGGGCAGTAGGGACTACCTGGCTACCAAATTACCAGGCTAACTACATGCCTAGCTACCAAACTACCTGGCTACTTACATACTGGCTACCTTCAATCTTAGCTACCTAATACCTGGCTAACAAACCACTTACCTACATACCTGGCTACTTACATACTGTCTACCTACATGCCTGGCTAACGAACTAGGTATGTAGTGTTTCCCAACCAGGCTGACTCCAAAAGTGACTCCAAAACTAGAACTCCCAACATGCCCAGACAGCCAGAAGCTGTCCAGGTATATTGGGAGTTTTAGTTTTGCAACAGCTGGAGGCACACTTGTTGGGGAACACTACCTGTCTACCTAATTACCTACATCCCTGGCCACCTAAATACATACATACCTGGCTACCTAGCCACATACCTGGCTACCTAATTCCTTACCGAAAAAACTGGCGACCTACATACCTAGGGGAGCATTACTATAGTTTGGGGGACTATAGATGGGGAGATTGTGTAAATGAGGGCACTGGAAAAAGGCAGAGTCTAACATATTTGTTCTGCAGATGCTGAAAAGATGAAGTTTTGGCTGGAAGTAGTTCACTTGTCGGATGGAGAAGAAAATGAAAGAGGATGCCCCCAATGATAAAAGACACCTGTGAGTTCTCTAGATGTGACTTTATGGGTACAATAACAGGTGTGTATTTTCTGCTGCAGATTTGCTTCCTGCCCTTAGACTTCAATGGGTGGCAAAATCTGCTACAGGAAATCTTCAGCGGATCGGCAGCAGAAAATACATGAACTTACCCTTAATCACTTATATAGAATACAGATTCAGTGTACAGCTGGTATCTACCTCTATATGGTCCTGTATATAATCACTTATACAGTAGTGTTGCTCGCGAATATTCGCAATGCGAATTTTATTCGCGAATATCGCATATTCGCGAATTCGCGAATATTCGCGAATATAGCGCTTTATATTCGTAATTACGAATATTCATTTTTTTTTTTTCACAGTACACATCACAGTGATCATCCCTCTCTGCTTCCAGCTTGTGTGGTGTAAAGAAGGCTCTAATACTACTATGTGAGACTGGTGCGCGAATTTTCGCATATGCGAAAATTTGCATATGCTAATTTCCGTGTATGCAAATTTTCGCTCATGTAAATTTTTGTATATGCTTATTTTCGCATATGGTAATTTTCGCATATGGTAATTTTCGCATACACAAATTTTCGCATATGCGAAAATAAAACGAGAATGTTACAAATATGCGAATATTCGCGAATATATGACGAATATTCGTCCATATATTCGCGAATATTCGCGAATTCGAATATGGCCTATGCCGCTCAACACTATTATACAGTCATGGCCATAAATGTTGGCACCCCTGAAATTTTTCAAGAAAATGAAGTATTTCTCACAGAAAAGGATTGCAGTAACACATGTTTTGCTATACACACGTTTATTCCCTTTGTGTGTATTGGAACTAAACCAAAAAAGGAAGGAAAAAAAGCAAATTGGACATAATTTCACACTCCAAAAATGGGCTGGACAAAATTATTGGCACCCTTAACTTAATATTTGGTTGCACACCCTTTGGAAAAAATAACTGAAATCAGTCTCTTCCTATAACAATCAATAAGCTTCTTACACCTATCAGCCGGAATGTTGGACCACTCTTCCTTTGCAGACTGCTCCAGGTCTCTCTTATCCTTTTCCCAACAGCAATTTTAAGATCTCTTCACGGGTGTTCAATGGGATTTAGATCTGGACTCATTGCTGTCACTTCAGAACTCTCCAGCGCTTTGTTGCCATCCATTTCTGGGTGCTTTTTGACGTATGTTTGGGGTCATTGTCCTGCTGGAAGACACAAGATCTCGGACGCAAACCCAGCTTCCTGACACTGGGATGTACAGTGCGACCCAAAATCCATTGGTAATTCTCAGATTTCATGATGTCTTGTACACATTCAAGGCACCTGTTACGCCGAGCACTCCGGGTTCCCGCTCCTCCCCGGAGCGCTCGCAGCGTTCTCCTGTTCGCAGCGCCCTGGTCAGACCCGCTGACCGGGAGCGCTGCGATAATGTCCCTAGCCGTGATGCAATCCGCGATGCGGGGCGCGCCCGCTCGCGATTTGCATCCCGGTCCGCTTACCAGACTCGCTCCCCGTCTGTTCTGTCCCGGCGTGCGCGGCCCCGCTCCCTAGGGTGCGCGCGCGCCGGCTCTCTGAGATTTAAAGGGCCAGTGCACCAATGATTGGTGCCTGGCCCAATCTGTCTAATTAGCTTCCACCTGCTCCACTTCCATATAACCTCACTTCCCCTGCACTTCCTTGCCGGATCTTGTTGCCATTGTGCCTTGAGAAAGCGTTCCTTGTGTATCCCAAGCCAGTGTTCCTGACCTCTTGCCATTGCCCCTGACTACGATCCTTGCTGCCTGCCCTGACCCTCTGCTACGTCCGACCTTGCTCTTGCCTAATCCCTTGTACCACGCCTATCTCAGCAGTCAGAGAGGTTGAGCCGTTGCCGGTGGACACGACCTGGTTGCTACCGCCGCTGCAAGACCATCCCGCTTTGCGGCGGGCTCTGGTGAATACCAGTAGCAACTTAGAACCGGTCCACTAGCACGGTCCACGCCAATCCCTCTCTGACACAGAGGATCCACCTCCAGCCAGCCGAATCCTGACAGTAGATCCGGCCATGGATCCCGCTGAGGTGCCGCTGCCAAGTCTCGCTGACATATCCACGGTGGTCGCCCAGCAATCCCGACTGATCGCCCAACAAGGTCACCAGCTGTCGCACTTGACCGCCATGCTAAAGCATCTTCAGTCACAGCTACAGCAACAACCATCTCCTCCGCCGGCTCCTGCACCTCCTCCGCAGCGAGCGGCCGCTCCTAACCTCCGCTTGTCCCTGCCGGACAAATTTGATGGGGACTCTAGACTCTGCCGTGGTCTCCTGTCTGGGAAGGCCCTGTCATGGGCCACACCGCTCTGGGCACCTCTCTCACAGTATCCTTTGCAATCTACCCCTGTGCCTCCCGCCGAGGAGGCTATGCAAGTGGATCGGTCTCTCCTGACCCATGAGGAGAGGACTCGCCGCAGAGATCAAAATTTATGTCTGTACTGCGCTAGTACCGAACATTTCTTGGTGGATTGCCCTATTCGTCCTCCACGTCTGGGAAACGCACGCACGCACCCAGCTCACGTGGGAGTGGCGTCTCTTGGTCTGAAGTCTGCTTCTCCACGTCTCACTATGCCCGTACGGATTTCTCCTTCTGCCAACTTCTCCTTCTCAGCTGTGGCCTTCTTGGTGAATACCAGTAGCAACTTAGAACCGGTCCGCCGGCACGGTCCACGCCAATCCCTCTCTGACACAGAGGATCCACCTCCAGCCGGCCGAATCCTGACAGCACCCAGTGCCAGAGGCAGCAAAACAACCCCAAAACATAATTGAACCTCCACCATATTTCACTGTAGGTACTGTGTTCTTTTCTTTGTAGGCCTCATTCCGTTTTCGGTAAACAGTAGAATGATGTGCTTTACCAAAAAGCTCTATCTTGGTCTCATCTGTCCACAAGACGTTTTCCCAGAAGGATTTTGGCTTACTCAAGTTCATTTTGGCAAAATGTAGTCTTGCTTTTTATGTCTCTGTGTCAGCAGTGGGGTCCTTCTGGGTCTCCTGCCATAGCGTTTCATTTCATTTAAATGTGGACTGATAGTTCGCGCTGATACTGTACCATGGGTTGCAAACTGATATTGTTATGCACTGTGGACAAAGGCAAATCTAGATCTCTGGAGATGGACTTGTAACCTTGGGATTGTTGATATTTTTCCTCAATTTTGGTTCTCAAATCCTCAGACAGTTCTTTTCTCCACTTTCTGTTGTCCATGCTTAGTGTGGCACACACAATACAAAGACTAAGTGAACTTCTCTCCTTTTTATCTGCTTTCAGGTGTGATTTTTATATTGCCCACACCTGTTACTTGCTCCAGGTGAGTTTAAAGGAGCATCACATGCTTGAAACAATCTTATTTTTCCACAATTTTGAAAGGGTGCCAATAATTTTGTCCAGACCATTTTTGGAGTTTGGTGACATTATGTCCAATTTGTGTTTTTTTCCTCCCTTTTTTTGTTTAGTTCCAATACACACAAAGGGAATAAACACGTGTATAGCAAAACATGTGTTACTGCAATCCTTTTCTGTAAGAAATACTTCATTTTCTTGAAAAATTTAAGGGGTGCCAACATTTACGGCCATGACTGTATGATATACAGATTCTGTGCATGCTGTATGGTGAATGTATGAGGGAATATTGGTCATTTGTATACCTGTAGTGGATTTTTTTCAGTGACAATATAGCAGAATAAGTCAGTAGTGATGGTCATGGTGTGGCTGTATTATTTGTCCCTACTGGTAACACACAAAACTAGCAGCGTGCACCTGTGCATGCATTTCATTTTGTTTGGAGATGCTTGCGGCTATAGTTTAAGTCTGGCTTTGCAAGCATATGGCAGTTTTTGTGATACCGCTCTCTTAACATTAGCGCAGCAGAATGTACTGTATTCCTCTGTGGGCACCAAACCTCACGCCTTTGGCTTATAAAAGGAGAGATTGCAAAAGAGCTGCTTCTATCATTATCCATATGTATGTAAATGGAGATATGCAAGATGCAATATTGATTATGTAGTTAGACAAATACACATAAGATTTCTGTCTATTGACTGCTTATTCTGCTCACCTCCCCCTATACACATGCAGAGCCAAATAGGGAAGCCACAATAGGCATGGCATGGCTGACTGGTCCTACTGACATTTGGAAGAAGATTTTTTTTCACTAATATTGGGCTAACTTTGCACTTCGTAAAATGTGCTGCTATATATTTTTTTTATATTCATTCCGCGCACGCATTTTTAGCCGTAATCTGCAAAAAAAAAACTGCAGCAATTTAATTTTATGGAAAAAAATGTGCGCATAAAATGAAATAGCAGTATATTTTATGAGATAGAAACTTAGTCTTAAGGTGGCGAAAAAAAATCCAACAGAATTGTGTAAGCAGGGAAAATGACTGTAGGTTTTTGGTATTAATATCTTTCTGTGAATGGTTTCTTTAACCCCCTAGGCAACATGCAATGTACATGTATGGCCAGCAGGGGCAGACTGACAACACTCGGGGCCCCTGGACCAAAAGGCAAGGGCCCCTGCTAGTCTCTGCAGCTCGTCAATCTTCTGCCACACCCATTCCACCAAAATCCCACACACAATAAACTAAAATTTATATATGTAAGAAACACTTTAATGTAGGTAAATTTCCATGACCGCCATACTGTACTGAATAAAACCACTATACACAGACCAATATACTATACAGGATCTGTATACAATATAAGTGATTATATACAGGACCATATGGCGGTAGATATCAGCTGTACACAGGATGTGTATACCATATAAGTGATTACAGTTAAATTTTTGAACTCACAATTACGTCTTTTCTGATCAGCGGCGTCCTCTTTCCTTTTCTTCTCCGTCCGGATAAGACCGCCATGTGGATCTCTTAACATCTGCAGGACAAACATGTCAGACTCTGCATTTTTCCAGTGCCCTCCCCTCCTTTACACAATATTTCCATCTATAGACCCACAAACCGTAATAATGCCCTCCTTGGTGTCCTGCACAGTAAAAGGGCAGGTAGGTAGGTAGCCAGGTAAATAGGTAACTAGGTAGGTAGATCAGGAAGCCAGATACGTAGGTAGGTGACAAGCCAGGTAGGTAGAGTGCTAGATAGCTAGTTAGGCAGCCATGTATGAAGGCCAGGTATGTGCATAGTTAGGTAGCTGGGTATGTAGGTAGTTAGATAGCCTGGTATATAGTTAAGTAGTTAGGCATCCAGGTATAAAGTTAGGTAGCCCCCCCCCTTCCCTGTAGGTATAGGCAGCAGAGTTAACCCTCCCCCCCTTCCCTGTAGGTATAGACAGCAGAGTTATCCCCCTTCCCTAAAGGTATAGGCAGCAGAGTTAGCCCCCCCCCCCACTTCCCCATAGGTATAGGCAGCAGACTTAACCCCCCTTCCCCATAGGTATAGGCAGCAGAGTTAAACCCCCTTCCTAATAGGTATAGGAACAGAGTTAACCCCCCTTTCTCCTTAGGTATAGGCAGCAGAGCCCCACCCCACCCCCTTTCCCTATAGGTATAAGCAGAGTTAACCCCCCCCCCCTCATTCCCCATAGGTATAGGCAGAGTTACCCCCCCCTCTTCCCCATTGGTATAGGCAGAGTTACCCCCCTCTTTCCCATAGATATAGACAGAGTTACACCCCCCCTCTTTCCCATAGGTATATGCAGAGTTACACCCCCCTTTTTCCCATAGGTATATGCAGAGTTACACCCCCCCTCTTTCCCATAGGTATATGCAGAGTTACACCCCCCCTCTTTCCCATAGGTATATGCAGAGTTACACCCCCCCTCTTTCCCATAGGTATATGCAGAGTTACACCCCCCTCTTTCCCATAAGTATATGCAGAGTTACCCCCCCCTCTTTCCCATAGGTATATGCAGTTACACCCCCCCTCTTTCCCATAGGTATATGCAGAGTTACACCCCCCCTCTTTCCCATAGGTATATGCAGAGTTACACCCCCCCTCTTTCCCATAGGTATATGCAGAGTTACACCCCCCCTCTTTCCCATAAGTATATGCAGAGTTACACCCCCCCCTCTTTCCCATAGGTATATGCAGAGTTAAAAAAAATTATGCTCACCTGATGTCCCACGCAGCGATCTCCTCAGCAGCAGGGGCCTGTGTCATCTCCCCACCACAGTACAGGTGCCAATGAGTGATGTCATCGGTGCCTGTGCTGCGTGGGGGCGGAGGTCACGTCTCTTCTGTGTAAGCTGCAGATGCAGCTCAGACAAAGGGAACGCCTTCTCCTGTATGTGCGTGTATCGCACATACCGGAGAAGGCAGCTCTGTCTGCTGGGGATCTGGGCCGAGTGTCCCGGATCGTCAGTAGCGGCGACGGGCCCTTAACCTGGCCGGGCCCTCGGACAATGTCCGATCGGACCGGCCGTTCAGTCCTCCCCTCCAGTGATTCAACTGCAAAAGAGGCATGTTCCAAAATATTGGTTTAAAACTAAGCCAGCTATGAGTTGTTTTAAACCTAGACTAGACAGCTTAAAGGTTTACTCTGCCCATAGACATCTTATCCCCTATCAAAAGGATAGGGGATAAGATGTCTGAACGCAGGGGGTCCAGCCACTGGGACCCCCACGATCTCCTGCGTGGCACTCCAGTTATCCAGTGCACTGAGTGAACCCCGCTACGTGCCGGATGATGGGCTACCACAGCCCTTACGCCCACTCCATTCATGTCTATGGGAGGAGACGTGACGGCTATGTGCTAACTCCCATAGACACGAATGGTGTGGCGTGACATCACGAACATGGAAGCGCCAAGCTTCCGTGTTCAGAACGCTGCAGTGTCGGAGGGTCCCAGCAACCGGAACACCAATGATCAAACATCTTATCCCCTATTGTTTGGATAGAGAATAAGATGTCAGGGGGCGGAGTACCCCTTTAACCTGTTGGGGACGAAGGGCGTATGCATACGCCCTTGCGTCCTGGTACTTAAGGACGAAGGGCGTATCCATATCAATCAGCAGGCACCCCGCGCAAATGCCTAGGGGGGTCATCAGACCCCCCCCCCCCCCCCATGTCGGCGATCGGCGCAAATCGCAAGTGAATTCACACTTGCGATTTGCACCAATTCCGGGTCATTACAGGTCTATGGTGACCCGGTGACCGGGAATATAAGGGGGATCGCGGTTGTCTAAGACACCCACAATCCCCCTGAAGAGATAGGAGTGAGGTTGCAGAGGTGCCACCCCTCCTATCCCTGCTATTGGTGGTCTAGACGCGACCACCAATAGCAGATCGGGGGCGGGGGGGTTTACTTTAGTTTTCCCCGTCCTGCCCACCCACAATAGGCGGTGCAGAACGGGGAAAACGAAGAGGACCGGGCGCCGAAGATCACTTACCCGTCCGGAGGCAGCGGAGCGACGGTGATCGGCGGGCAGCGGGCGGCAGAAGAGGACGGCTCCCTGGATCCGACGGAAGCCGGTAAGTTGCCTAGCAACATCTGGGGGGCTACAGTCTGAGACCATTATACGGTGGTCTCTTACCTGTAGCCCTCCAGATGTTGCAAAACTACAACTCCCAGCATGCCCAGACAGCTGTTTGCTGTTTGGGCATGCTGGAATATGTAGTTTGGCAACAGCTGGAGGACTGCAGTTTGAGACCACTTTACAGTGGTCTCTAAACTGTATCCCTCTAGATCTTGCAAAACTACAACTCCTAGCATGCTGGGATTTGTAGTTTTGCAACATCTGGAGGGTCACAGTTGGGAGATCAATGGGCAGTGGTCTATAAACTGTAGCCCTCCAGATATTGCAAAACTGCAAATCCTAGCATGCCCAAACAGCAAACAGCTGTCTCGGCATGCTGGGAGTTGTAGTTATGCAATAGCTGGTGGTACGCAACTACAACTCCCAGCATGCCCTTCGGCGATCAGTACATGCTGGGAGTTGTAGTTTTGCAACAGCTGGAGGCACACTGTTTGGAAAATATTGAGTTAGGTAACAGAACCTAACTGAAGGTTTTCCAACCAGTGTGCCTCCAGCTGTTGCAAAAGTACAACTCCTCAGTCAGGACATGCTGGGAGTTGTAGTTTTGAAACAGCTGGAGGTTTGCCCCCGCATGTGAACGTACAGGGTACATTCACACGGGCAGGTTTACAGTAGGTTTCCTGCTTCAAGTTTGGTAAATTTGGTAAATTTTTTGCTGCAGCGCAAACTCCTAGCGGGAAACTCAACGTAACACGCCAGTGCGAATGTACCCTAAAAACACTACACTACACTAACACATATACACTACATATACACCCCCTTACACTGTCCCCCCCCCCTCCCCCAAAAAAAGAAAAACGTATCGTGCGGCAGTGTTTCCAAAATGGAGCCTCCAGCTGTTGCAAGACAGACAACTCCCAGCATTTCTGGACAGCCACTGACTGTCCAGGTATGCTGGTAATTTAGCAACAGCTGGAGGCACCCTGTTTGGGAATCACTGGCGTAGAATACCCCTATGTCTACCCCTATGCAATCCCTAATTTAGTCCTCAAATGCGCATGGCGCTCTCTCACTTCGGAGCCCTGTCGTATCTCAAGGAAACAGTTTAGGGCCACATTGGGGTATCTCTGTACTCGGGAGAAATTGCACTACAAATTTTGGGGGGCTTTTTCTCCTTTTCCCCGTTATGAAAAGGAAAAGTTGGGGGCTACACCAGCCTGTTAGTGTAAAAAAATTATTTTACACTAACATGCTGGTGGTGCCCCATACTTTTTATTTTCACAAGCAGTAAAAGGAAAAAAAGACCCCCAAAATTTGTAACGCACTTTCTCCTGAGTACAGAAATACCCCATATGTGGGCGTAAAATGCTCTGCGGGTGCACAACAAGGCTCAGGAGTGAGAGAGCACCAGGTACATTTGAGGCCTAAATTGGTGATTTGCACAGGGGTGGCTGATTTTACAGCGGTTCTGACATAAACGCAAAAACATAAATACCCACATGTGACCCCATTTTGGAAACTACACCCCTCATGTAACGTATTAAGGGGTGCAGTGAGCATTTACACCCCACAGGTGTCTGACAGATTTTTGGAACAGTGGTCCGTGAAAATGAAAAATAAAAGTTTTCATTTGCACAGCCCACTGTTCCAAAGATCTGTCAAACGCCAGTGGGGTGTAAATACTCACTGCACCCCTTATTAAATTCTGTGAGGGGTGTAGTTTCCAAAATGGGGTCACATGTGGGGGCGGGGTCCACTGTTCTGGCACCACGGAGGGCTTTGTAAACGCTCATGGCCCCTGACTACCATTCCAAATTAATTTGCTTTCCAAAAGCTCAATGCGCTCCTTCTCTTCTGAGCATTGTAGTGCGCCAGCAGAGCATTTTACGTCCTAACATGGGGTATTTCCATACTGAGAAGAGATGGGGTTACAAATTTTGGGGGGCACTTTCTACCATTACCTTTTGTGAAAATGGTAAATTTGGGGAAAAAACTGCACTTTAGTGAATTTTTTTTTTCATTTACACATCTGATTTTAATGAAAAGTCGTCAAACACCTGTGAGGTGTTAAGGCTTACTGGACCCCTTGTTGCGTGCCTTGAGGGGTGTAATTTCCAAAATGGTATGCCATGTGGGGGGTTTTCTGCTGTTCTGGCACCATAGGGGCTTCCTAAATGTGACATGCCCCCCAAAAACCATTTCTGCAAAATTCACTCTCCAAAATCCCATTGTCGCTCCTTCCCTTCTGAAACCTCTACTGCGCCCGCCGAACACTTTACATACACATATGAGATATTTCCTTAATCGAGAGAAATTGGGTTACAAATTTTGGGGGGCTTTTTCTCCTATTACCACTTGCAAACATAAAGTAGACATATTTTATTTGTTAATCAATATCTAATTTATTTGGAATGTCTATTTTCCTTACAATCAGAGAGCTTTAAAGTTAGAAAAATGCAAAATTTTCAAATTTTTCATCAAATTTTTTAATTTTTCACCAAGAAATGATGCAAGCATCGATGAAAATTTACCACTACCATAAAGTAGAATATGTCACGAAAAAACATTATCGGAATCAAATTTATAAGTAAAAGCATCCCAGAGTTATTAATGCTTAAAGTGACAGTGGTCAGATTTGCAAAAAATGCTCCCGTCTGTAGGGTCATAATGGGCTCCGTCCCCAAGGGGTTAAAGATGTGAGAAATTTATCAAACAGCCTGAGCCACAGACAAACCATTCAAATCCCAAAGTGAGAAATGTCATACAATGAACAATTTTAGGTTCTACTAGAAATGTCAATGAATAAGTCTAGAGAAGAAAAATATAGTTACTCTCTGTCCTGCTGTGCTGTAGAACAGGAGCTGAAGCTAACCTATATTTGGTTACAAAGAGATAAAAGGATTTCATACAAACACCTGGGGAGCAGAATGTCCCAAAGATCCCTGCTGACTGTGAGACCCATGTTCTGCAAGTTCTAATTGAGCTTATCCTGAATGGATTCACAGGCAATTTGTGTGATGCCCATTCATGTGGAAATTCATGCCCATGCCGCAGGAACAACCCATTCAGATTAGTATAACTGAATTTTTGTTGCAGAAATTTCTGTAAAAAAGTCCGCTGAATGTGAATTCACCCTAATATTCCTATTAGCCCATTTTTATTTAATTGGAAAAAAAAAAAGTTATAGTGTTTCCCCTTAAAGGAGTATTGCAGTCTTAGAAATCCCCTATTCGCAGGCAGGATAGGGGATAAGTGTCTAATCACGGGGGGGGGGGGTCCGACCGCTGGGACCCCATGTGATCTCCCATACGGGACCCCGAATTGCTGCTGCTCTGCATGACTAATACGCGTGTTGTCGACCTCACTTAAGTCGATGACATGCCCCCTCCACACAGCTCTATGGAAGAGGCTGGGATGCACGAACGCTGCATCTCCGCCTCTTCCATAGAGATACATGGAGGGGGCGTGTTGGCCGCGGTGTCATGCTGCAACTGACATGCCTCCTGCACGGGAGAGCCGCAGCTTAGCCTGGGCCCTGTACAGGAGATCGCGGGGGGGTCCTAACCCTTGGACCCCCCGTGATCTCCTGCGGATAGGGGATACGTGTCAATGGCTGCAGTACTCCTCTAAGTAAAGAATTCCAGCAAAGTTCTCTTTGAATTCAGAAGAGAGTGATTCTACTGTACTGTACAAAAGGAAGGAGTAAGGGGGGCTCAATCCAATAGATACAAATAGATGCTACTCAGTGAGGAAAAACTAAATTCCAAAACAAAAAACAGACAACACTGAAGCATAGTAACACACCCAAATATTATTTTAACAAATTTTATTGAAAGAAAATGTTTACACAAAAAAGACCAATTACACACATAATGATTGACAAAAAGCCACATTAAAAACATTAAAATGCTGGCTCACAAGAGCGTATTGTACAACCCAGGTGAGGGGCCATGAACCCCCTGAAACTGACACCCGTCCT
The DNA here is from genome assembly GCF_029499605.1 of Hyla sarda. Lineage (NCBI taxonomy): Eukaryota > Metazoa > Chordata > Amphibia > Anura > Hylidae > Hyla > Hyla sarda. Next base: position 78,741,856 of record NC_079194.1, on the reverse strand, counting down.
CAGACACTATAAATATAGTCAATAGTAAACACACAATAATAAATACTCCAATCTGAATATAAGTATGCAATACAGCACTTGAATATATAATATAAAATATAAGGTGCTAGATGGTTAGTATAAAGTGCTGCATGAATGACAAATGCCTTAAGGGTACAATCCAAATAAACCTGGTAGGATAGGAAAATAAGTCACAATACTGGCCACATACAATTATTATTCATGTCATTATACTTGCATATCAAAGTTCCTATGATCAAAAGCAAGCGTCACAGACTGGAGACGAAGATAGTGCACCAAATGAAAGAGGAAGGGTTCACCGAGAACCCCACGAGTTCCGTTGCCTTACTGGCAACTAGTGTTGGGCACGAATATTCGCATTTCAAGTTTTTATCGTGAATATCGCAAATTTGCGAATTCACGAATATTGCGCATATATATTCGCTATATATTCTAAATTACGAATATTCACTTTTTTCCACATATGTGCATATTCGCATATTACTTCTTTTCACTTGTGGGCCAATTAGAATGATGCAAATACACTTATCAGAGATTATCAACAACATCCCTAGCAACCAATAGTAAAGTTTCCCACCACTCACTGTTTTCTCCCTCGAATACGTGAATATGCGAATAGTTGTATATGCGAATATAACGAATATGCGAAATTTGCGCATATAAGACAAATATTCGTCTATATATTCGCGAAATATCGCAAATTCGAATATGGGCAATGCCGCTCATCACTACTGCCAACTTCCTCAGGGGTGTTGTGCTATTGTTACATTGAACACACACACATATATATATATTATTTATTTATATTTGTGGTCATTGCTCGAAGAGCTGTTTCACCTGTAACCTAACAATATACAAACATCACAATTATTCATACTTACATCTCTGGATACCTGGGGCTGTCAATAAGCACCTAAAATAAATAACGATGATAACAAACAAAATACGGTTGATGTGTGCCCAAAACCGCGTACGGAGGGAAAGCCTATAGAGGGCAAAAAAGACAATACATATGATATAAAGTGCAACTCAATTTTATTTAATTTAAGGCCAACACCTTGAACACACTGGCCATTTCACAAGAGGGATCAGGTATGTACCTATCAAAACAACTCGAATTCCACCGGCCCAACTTTTTAATGATGCGGGCAGGAACTTCGTGTTTGAAGGCTGCCGACGCAGCTCCAATTCGAAATGAGTGGCCCGTGATGCGAAGCGGATCCTGGCCTAGAGTTTTGACTAACGTACGGACATGACTTAGGAATTGCACGGTGGAGAGTGTGGATGAACCGAGAGGCAGAAGCGGACTGTCTGCAGGTTTGCCTTCCAACATAGAAATGAGTTGGGAAAACACTGCCACAGGACACCACTGATGGGCCGTCTGGAAGTACTTGACGACCGCACCGTGCCTGTTGGTTTTAGTGGATAACAACGTGAGTGTGAAGCCATAACTACAAGGTAAGAGCTGACCCAGAGGCAGACCCGGTGACCTTTTGTGAAAGAGGGTGAACTCCCCTGGCCTAAGAAACCCATAGAATGCCAGATAGATGGCTGCTTTAATCACGGTGCTGACCTGATAACCGTGCGTGCGATGAGTGTAGAGAGAGTGCTTCAGGGTGAGAAAGAGAATGGTAGTGTTGCAATCCGTAGAGTGTTATATGATAAGTGTAGTGAGGAAAGGCAAAAACCAACAAAAGCCAGGAGCATTGTGAACAGAGATGACTGGGGGCAACCCTACGTTGTGCATGAAAGAAGTGAACAAGGTGATGGCTGAATCGTAAGCTTGAATGGTGCTAGGGGCTAATGATAGCCTGATCAAAGAGTTGGCGACTTCTGTATAGCTGCTTAGTCCATGACTAGGTCTTTGAAGGAGGAGGCCGGGACGCCCGCTGCGTCTGCGTCTGGACACACCTGAAAGAACACGTTAAATTTAGCTCTGGAAAGCGCATCTGCTGCCAAGCTCTTTGACCCCTCTATGTGTTGGAATGAAAAGTGAAATTTGTGATGTAGCGAGAGCCACGTGAAACGTCTGACAAACCTCATGATGTGTGCCGAGCTAGAACGGCCCTTATTTAGGATGTCAATTGTAGAGGCATTGTCACACAGGAACCTGACAGTGGTGTGAGCCCAGGCGTCACCCCAGACGAAGGCTGCAGCCACTACTGGGTAGATCTCGAACAGGGCTGAGGTCCTGCTGAACCATGGGATACCCAATACGTCCGACGGCCACGTGCTGGCCAACCAATGGTGACCATGCAACGCTGCAAAGCCCACAGCTGAGGAGTCAGTTACTACAAATGGAGACTGATCTGACACCGATGGCACGAAAAACAAGATTCCGTTCCATTCAGACAGAAACAAGTCCCACATTGCTAGGTCTGCCATGGCCTCCTCATCCATGTGAATTGAGTTTCGTTGCCCTGATACCGCCGGTAGCAAGACTAAGAGCCTGGAGATAAAGGAACATCCCTGGGGAATAATTCGCATCGCGAAGGCCAACATGCCTAACAGGCTCTGTAGTTCGACTCTTATGACAGTACGGCATTTAGCAAATTTGTGAATCGTTTGTCGTATCCTAGCCAATTTCTCTGAAGGTAAGCCCAGTGAGTCCAGTGTGATGCCCAAAAACGGGAGCCGCTTGATGGGGTCCTCTGTTTTATGAGGGGAAACCGGGACCCCTATCTCCTGGAATAGATTCCGTAACAACTCGAGGTTGGTTGGGCTGGAAGCCGGATGTTCCAACAGGAGAAAGTCATCTAAGTAGTGAATCGTGAATTCGCAATTTTCCACATTTTGTAAGGCCCAGTGTAGTGCTGTGGCGAGCTGGTTAAATAACCACGGGCTACATTTGGCAGCAAACGTTAACCTTACCGCAAAGTAATACTGCTCTAGCCATTTTACCCCGTACCACTTCCAGAGGTCTTCCCGGATCGGTAATAATTTAAAGGCGCCTGTGATGTCTGCCTTAGAGAGCCAGGTGCCCCTTCCCAACTGCAGGATTACTTGAATGGCCTGGTCTATAGAGGCATACCTCATGGAGAACTCATCTGACGGGGTTAGTGAGTTGATACTGGGAACTGCTGTGGAATAAGGCGCAGAGAGGTCGTAAATCAATCTTCTTTTATTACTGAACTTGCCCGTGGCTAAGCCCAGTGGGCTCACTCTCCAAATCTCAAAGGGAGAGCTGGCGAAAGGGCCTATAACAAAGCTCTTCCCCACTTCCACCTGTAACAGGGAAGACACAATCTCTGGCTCCCTGAGTGTGGACATAAGGTTCCTGCACTCAAAAGTGAACTGGGGTACTGCTACCATGCCAGTGTGGAAACCGCTACAGAAACCCGTCACCAGCCAATTGACCCATGTGGGGTCAGGATGACCAGCCAGAACCCGAGCCAGAGCCTGTACCTGCACCCCGGCTAGTCATGCCTGATTGCCCAACAGAGTACAAATCGTGCTGGGATGAGCCCTATAACACTTAAGGCACACGTGGAGCAAGATGCTAGGTTGAAATGATCACAAATCTGTGTCTTACCCAGGTATCTCACTGGACAGCCCAATCTGTCTACCGCAGAAGAGAATTTCTCCGTTGGTGCACTGGCAATGGTAGGGGCTTTACTTGTGCTAGCCTCGCTCTGCTCGTTTATCTGAGAGCACCACGCAGCCGTGTTTGTATTCGCATTGCAAAGGCTGCAGGACTGGCTTTTTAGCCCTGCAAAATGGTCACAAAACAACCCCGTGTCCACTGCCCCCAATTCATGACATAATTGAACTGGGCGTACGCTGCTGCTGCCTTAGCAGCGAAAGACTTGTGATACTCATAAAAAGCTGTACCCCCATATTTATACGCCAATTGTGAAATCTTGTGCAGGTATAAATCGAGCTCCTCCCTGCGCTCAGGTTTTGCCGAACACACCACATCCCTGCCCAATCCGAAAGCTATGACAAACTCTACGATGCTCAACTTCCTGTTGAGTCGTGCATCTTTACTTTTAAATACCACCAAGAGCTCCCCACAAGCCACGGTCTTAGTCTCATTGAGATTGTTAGTCGCGATCAACAATGAGGCCAAGTTCACATCTTTCCCCTCCAAGATGTCCTTTTTGATGGCAGCAGGGAGGAAGTGTGCCGGTGTGACTCTGGGGGGAAGTAGCGGCGTACCTGAGTTGACAGCCTGTACAGTAGGCGGCATGGGAGGAGCGGGGGTGGCAGGGGGCATTGTGACCCTGTCACGTTCCCCCTCCTCCAATCTGGAGCTGAATGCTGTCATAGAGGTCATCATAGTGTTCATCATAGAATGAAGTTGGGTCAGGGAAGTGTTCATGGTCTGCAAGGAAGGCGCCTCCTGACTGCCACCTGGGAAAGCATCGGAATTCAGGAGAGTATACAGCTCCCCTTTTCTGGCGGACGCCGGAAAGGGAATTCCTTTCCTCCTCAGCTCCTCCATTAACTTGGGGATGGTCCAAGACCGATATGATGGTAGGCTTCCCCCGGTCGGAAGCCCTTGCTGCGGTATCCGGGACCGAAAGCGCCTCCTCGATATCAGAAGGATTGGACATGTTAGTTGGACCTGTCCGGGCCAAAAAGGGTGCCGGTGGGAAGATGAAATAAACATAAATACAAGGAAAGCCTACGGGTCCTAGCCTAGGATGAAGCTACTGACCTGTGACAGACATAAACCTAGACTCGGAGTGGAACAACTTAACGTCTGCTGTAACAAACTAAGCCTGTAACCTGTAAAACAATGGGGGAAACTGAAGGCACCTGAATACACCAAACAGCCACACTCCTTTAACAGTGAACTACTAGAATTGATTAACCCGTGTCTAGACACAAATTATGGGTTATTAACACAAGCTGAGACAAGGGTCAGCCAAAGTGTGTTGTTGCACTGAAGACGAGAACAACACACGCAAACAGGCACCATTTGAAGATGAGTCAGACACGGTGGTGGCCTTATGCAACTCACGAATCGTAGTATTGTTCTGAAGATGAGTCAGTAACAATAAGTGCAGTAGGCCCTATATGAAGAAGAGTCAGATAACTGGTTAACCTCACTGGAACATGTTCGTGTCTACCAGCACTGTGACGGAAGGACGCCTGCGGACGCACGTGAGAGCCACTGCCCGACCATGGTGCGCACACGCAAGCCTGCAGACGGCCGCACTTACCCGTTCATGAATTCTCCACATCTATTGTTTTAAGGCCTGCATATTTGTGAGATGTAACCTGTGTCTTCTGCTTGTGAGCTTAGATTTGCTTTAGACTTGATAAAGGGAGGAATCCCGAAAGCTTGTACAAAATTCTTTTAGTCCAATAAAAAAGGTATTACAAGATACTGCAACATTTTTTGATTTGCATCTATATATATTGTGGCAGTGTGGCAAGGAAAGGGTGTATTTCCCTTGCTAACTCTGGAGAATCCACCTGTGGCCTGATTAATGAGGTATCAGGAAGGGAAAGTGTGTTCAAAAGGAAAGGAAACAGAATAGTTGGGGCTCTCCCTTGGAAACAGTATGCTGGCTGTTAGAGGGGGAGACACACGGACCCTGTTTAGGTAACACTAGGCGCTGCGAGTGGTCCAAGAAGTGGTGTGAACTGTGAGTAACAGGTTGCAGGAGTCATATGTTTAACTGGCTGAGGGTAGCTCACCAGATAGTAGTCAGGGCATGCTGATATGTGTAGTCAGTGACCAGACGGTCTAGGACTTTATTTTGTTCCTGTTTATGTTTTGTTTTACCGGCAACCTGTGGAAATAAAGCTGGCGAGGAGCCAGACTTGTATGCGGAACTGTGGTCTGTGGTGTTATTGTGAGGAACGTGTCCCGTGGCAAGTCACCAGGACGATCCCAGAGCTAATCCCAAAGGAGGAATCCTTACATTTTGGTGGAGGATGCGGGCACGCCGTTGCTAAGGGCAATCCATTGCCAAGGGCAACCAACAGGCGCGTTGGAGAGGAGCCGTTGCTAGGAGCAACCCCCTGCAAGATTGAAGTCGGAGGAGCCCAGCAGAGGAGTTCAAGCACAGGATGGTGTCTGTGGAGGAGCGTTGCTAGGGGCAACGGATCGAGATTTTTTTTTCGGGAAAAAGGACATCGGCAAGCCGTTGCTGGGAGCAACCGCCGACGTGGGCCACAACCGGTGGTCGCCAGGATGAAGCAAAGGTCCCGTGAGTTGTTGGTGGGTGGAATCCCACTGTGGGTGGACTTGGATTGTTGCCAGACTGTATCTCGGATTATGCCAGAAATAATTCCATTTGTGAAGTCCTGCCCGGAGCCCGGTAAGACTGTTCAAATTACCTTTGATACATGTTTTGGGACAGTAAGCCATATGATGGAGGTATGTGCGGAACTTACAGTGGAAATTGTACTGGGCAGGGACTTTCCGTATTTCTGGCAGCTGTGGGATAACGAGAGTGCACCTGAGAGTTTGCAACCAAAGGTTCTGGAAGTAGTGAGGACTGGGGTGTCTCTACTGGACTGTGTGAATGGTGCTGTATATTGTGAACCCATGCAGGCTGATAATGTTTTTCTTGAAACACTTATGTTAATGTGTTCTGATGTAAAGAGTACTGTTGCCACCTCTCGCAGGACAAAAGAAAACCTCAGGGTGGGTTCACACTACATTTTCTCCCATACGGGAGCGCATACGGCAGGGGGGAGCTAAAACCTCGCGCTCCCGTATGCGCTCCCGTATGTCATTCATTTCAATGAGCCGGCCGGAGTGAAACGTTCGGTCCGGTCGGCTCATTTTTGCGCCGTATGCGCTTTTACAACCGGACCTAAAACCGTGGTTGACCACAGTTTTAGGTCCGGTTGTAAAAGCGCATACGGCGCAAAAATGAGCTGACCGGACCGAACGTTTCACTCCGGCCGGCTCATTGAAATGAATGACATACGGGAGCGCGAGGTTTTAGCTCCCCCCTGCCGTATGCGTTCCCGTATGGGAGAAAACGTAGTGTGAACCCAGCCTGAGCTGGAAATAGAAGGTAAAAAGATGGTGGTTTTGTTAGATCCAAAATGTGTAATCAGTCTGGTAAAGACCAGCTGCAGAAAGCCAGACCCTGCTGTAATGTCTATACAAGCTGGTATTTGGGGTTATAAAACAGTTAATGTGTGTATTTCTACTCCCTATGGTACCATAAGTCATAAGGTTGCAATTGAACCTACCTTAGAGTATGAAGTAGTGCTGGGGAAGGATTTTCAGTTCTTTCAGCAGTTGTGGGAAGATAGTCAGGTGACTAGAGCAGGAACACCTGATAGGCTCACAACACTTGATTTACACCACATAGCAGGGGACAGTAACTCAGCAGAGGATGAGGACGGGGAGTGTCAGCAAACCCTAGGTATAGCTCTGGTTGGAGTGTGCCAGACCACTAGAGGAGCTGAAGAACAGTCCGCGAGTCAAGTTAAAGAGGTGACTGGAAAATAAGCTACAGAGATGGCTGTGGAAAAACCAAAACTCAGGAAAAGAGTACCAGTGGAGCTGGGGGCTGCACTTACGGTCACAGACAGAGTCCTAAGTGAAGAAGATGTGGTGTCTGAACTAGAAAGAGGTCGTAACCAGGAAGCTCCAACTGCTGGACCACATATTATTGCAGACCCAGGAGCCCTAGTAGTTTTTTCCAGGCCATGGAGAGACTGTGACAAGACAAAAGAAAAGTCTGCCAAGGAGCCAAGGGACAGTTCAGAGGAACTGTTTGGGAATCACCCGGATTCGCTGGTGCCCAGAGCCATTGAAGTTATCGCTAGGGGCAACAAACTTACCGCCAAGGGATTGCCGGTCCGACGGGAGTGTTTAGCAAGAATCTCCAGAGTTGCCAACGTGGTGGGAGAGGAAGAGTGCCAGGTGTCAGTGGCACCCGTTGTTGATGATAATAATGAGGCACAAGTGGCCACAACCCTGAAAAAGGGGGAGACTTCATCTAGAGATGGAGAAGAGCTGGGTCGAGTGTCTGACAGAGGACCAGAGGATGTCTCAAGGTCTAACAGCGAGAGTGAGGAGACCGCTGTCAGTAAAAGGTCTCGGAAAAGACGAGCAGGCCTTGGAAAAAAACAGAGCAGATCCAGAATCTGGAAGAATCCCTGCAGATGGTTTCTGTGAAGTTGACGGAGAAAGAAAAAGAGGTACATCGCTTGACAGAGGAGAGGGACAAATCGCTTGCTGACTTTAAGAAAGAGCAAGAAGCGAGGCTTCAGCTGGAAAAAGTCATGGAGCATAACAAAAGGGAGTTTGTGGCTCTGCAGGATGAACTGTCCCGTTCCCAGGGTCTTGTGACCAGCAAGGAGAGTGAAGTGGAGAGTCTGCCCTAGCGGATGTCATTCCAAGAAGAAGAAGTGAGTCTTCTACATGGTGCATATCAGGCTTTGCTGAGTGATCACATGGCTAGGCTGGTAGCCATTGAAAAAATAGAAAAAGAGAAGAATGAAATGAAGATGGAAGTTGAGGCTCTTGCCAGCAATCTGGAGAGTGTCTCTAAAGCTAAGAGACAACTTGAGGAGGAAGTCAAGGCAAAGAGTGTCCTTGCACATGCTCTTCAATCTGCTCGTCATGACAATGACTTGCTCCGTGAGCAGTATGAGGAGGCCCTGGAACAAGTTGAGACTCTAAAACATGAAAACAAGAACTTGCAACAGGAGATCTCAGATGTATCTGAACAGATTGGTGAGAGTGGAAAATCTATCAATGAATTAAAGAAGACCAAGAAACAGTTGCTGGATAGTGAGAAGATGATCTCTGCAAAGCTCAAGAGTGAGCAGCTGAAATATATAAAGCTGGAAGATGACATGAAGATCTTAAAAGAGAGCCTGGAAGCGCAGAATGAAACGCGCAGAAGGTCCCACGTAGCTGCCTTGGTTTTGCTGGGAGCACAACTCTACGAGCAGGTGGCTGTGCTGGCGGACAATGAACAGTTGAGGAAACAATTGCTGTCTTCGGAAGATACTGACAGGGACTTGACACAGTTACTTGACAGTGAGAGGATGAAGTCCGCTAAGCTCCAGTGTAAGCAGCGAAAATGTGAGAAAAAGGAAGAGGACCAGGAAATCCTAAAAGAGAGCAGAGACCAAGCTATGGTGGAATTGGCTCAAGAAAGGCTTCTGGGGCGGAAGTTACTGGATACAGGAATGCTTTCTCTGAAGCCCGGTAAAAAGTCCTCTAATGCTAAGATTGAGGTGAAGTCCTCTGAAGCTAGGACTGATCTGAAACCTGGTTGGAAATCCTCTGAAGTGGAGACTAAGGAGGAGCAGGCGGGGAATCCTCTGAACCTGAGCAGACCAAAAATTCTGAAGGTAATGCTGAGGCAGAGAAATCCTCTGAAGCAGAAGCTAAACCAGAGTCAACCTCAAAAGCTATGAGTAAAGAGAATGGCAATACTGAAGCTACAGGTGAAGAGAAGAGTAAGCCTGAAGAAGCTGCAGAGAAGAGCCAAACAGTAGTAGAAGCTGATTCTACACAAGAATCTGAAGTAGCCAAAGACACTGAAGCCAAACCTGAGGAAGCTGGTGCCCCTGAAGAGAAAGCTGGAAGGGATGAGGTGAAACCATGTGAGAAATCCACTGAAGTCAAAACTGTGGTGAAACCAGGAAGTCCTCTAAAGTTGAAACTGAGATGGACCCGTGTCAGAGGTCCTCTGAAGCTACAGAGAACAAGACAGTGGTTGGTGAAGCCACTGAGGCCGAAAGATTCTCTGAAGCAGAGGCAGAGGTCCGGCAAGCCAGAAGAAGACAAAGGTTAGAAGCATCGGTCCTCTCTGTCCTTAATTTCAAGAACCCTGCCCACACCAGGGTGAAGAACCTGGTACTGGAGAGGTGTGACCGAGAGACTTGCAATTGGTGGCTGGTAAAAGTCCGGAAGAAAAAAGTCAAGGACTTCAGAGACTGTGGGACAAAAGCTGTCCAAGGAAAAGGAAAGGCAGCTGGGCTCTGCCTTTTGAATAAAAGTGCTCCTTCCTGGTGGTCTGAGCAGAGGGGGGGGGGGGGGGGGGGGGGGGGGGGCGGGGACATGTGGCAGTATGGCAAGGAAAGGGTGTATTTCCCTTGCTAACTCTGGAGAATCCACCTGTGGCCTGATTAATGAGGTATCAGGAAGGGGAAGTGTGTTTAAAAGGAAAGGAAACAGAATAGTTGGGGCTCTCCCTTGGAAACAGTATGCTGGCTGTTAGAGGGGGAGACACACGGACCCTGTTTAGGTAACACTAGGCGCTGCGAGTGGTCCAAGAAGTGGTGTGAACTGTGAGTAACAGGTTGCAGGAGTCATATGTTTAACTGGCTGAGGGTAGCTCACCAGTTCATAGTCAGGGCATGCTGATATGTGTAGTCAGTGACCAGACAGTCTAGGACTTTATTTTGTTTTTGTTTTACCGTCAACCTGTGGAAATAAAGCTGGCGAGGAGCCAGACTTGTATGCGGAACTGTGGTCTGTGGTGTTATTGTGAGGAACGTGTCCCGTGGCAAGTGACCAGGACGATCCCAGAGCTAATCCCCAAGGAGGAATCCTGTCAATATATATATTGTAACACATATGCAGAATATCCATAAAGAATTTAGAAAAAGTCTTCACACTGTGGCAAACAATCTGCAAACTAAACCCTAAGGCAGTGTCCCAACCAGGGTGCCTCCAGCTGTTGCCAAACTACAACTTCCAGCAAACCCGGAAAGCCACATTAGGGCAATGTCCCAACCGGGGTGCCTCCAGCTGTTGCAAAACTACAACTTCCAGCAAGCCCGACAGCCTTTGGCTGTCTGGGCTTGCTGGAACTTGTAGTTCTGCAATAGCTGGAGGCACCCCGGTTGGGACATTGCCCTAATGTGGCTTTCCGGGTTTGCTGGAAGTTGTAGTTTGGCAACAGCTGTAAGCAGCCTGGTGGGGACACTGCACTAAGGTGTAGTTACTTATTATAAGGGACATGAAAGAATCAACACTATTAATATTTTGCCAAAATTGTGGTAATATCTTTTTTCCACAATGCATCACCTAGATGAGTGACTGAGTGACTGAACAACTAACACAAGAGCAAGACAACCAATGCCCATTAGTTATCCGCAACAATTTTTGGGTCTAAATGCCCATGTGAACGTACCGAAACATTGTAGTATGTAACTTTTATGTTCTTTTCTGAGTAGCCTTCTACTATGGTTGGGGACCATTGAGGTCCATTGAGATTAAAGTTGTGCCAGCTTTACCACAGTGCTATTGTGGATCTTTGGGAGGTTACCCCTGCCATAGCATAGCCATTTCTCATTAGGTCGTACAAGACGCTGCATATAGATCTGACCTGCCCCTCCACAGGTCTTCATGAACATTAGGCCACTATCTTGTTGCAAGCATGGAACAGGCTCCGGCCTACCACTCTCCCAGTCCAATGACAGGTTTAGGTAAAACAATCTACACTAGCGCTTTAATGTGGATGTGCAGGGATGTGCCTCCTGCTGCCGCCTTACTATACGTACGGGCCCCTGATTCCCGTACTCTGTAAGCTCTCTAGTATTATAAACAATATAGTTGGCACTATAGGACTTCTAATGTACTCTTATTATACAGCATATCTTACTATAATGTTGTTTCTGTACCTGTACAATCTGATCTGTTTCTGAATGTAGCTTTCTAATTGATGTACAGTCAGTTATTGCTGAAGAGGTGCTCTGAGAAGTTCCGGGGGTAACGGGACACTGTCCTGGCTGGTGGCATCCTGCATCGGAAGGAATTTCGGGGCTTACCGGCATGATGTCACTGCAGGCCGCCATATACCATCAGGCAGCACCACAAGCGGGAATGCATACGGTTGAGACACCACTGGCCGGGGCAGTCTCCCGGGGACTTCTCAGAGCACCTCTTCAGAAAGAACTGACTGCACATCAATAAGAAAGCTACATTCAGAAACAGATCAGATTGTACAGGTACAGAAACAACATTATAGTAAGATATGCTGTATGATAAGAGTACATTAAAAGTCCTATAGCGCCAACTATATTGTTTATAATACCAATGTCAGGTTTCTTTGGAGCCTCATTTGGTCCCATCTCACACTCTCCTGTTTAGTGTCAAACATTGCCTCTGTATACAGTGCACACAACTCTACTCACCGTATAGTACTTCCTCCTTCCTGCATTGTGCTACTGAAGTATTCCGACAAAATGCTGGTAGTTGGAGCACTTTAGTGCCACACTGCACGCGCCTAGGTCAGTGTTAGACTTTTCCTGTACTGTGCTAACATTGGCACCTTCTCGTGCATACTGTTCCTGGCGCCCAAGTGATCTTACATGGCATGGCAGCACAGAAGAATATCAGAACAGCTCACGATACCATGAATATGCATAAACAGTGTAAGGCTCATTTACAGTACAATACAATACATACATCACACATACAGTATACAGTGTAAACAAAGTAACAACAAAATAAAACCAACAAACAACATTTTCTTAAAGTTGTACACCTGCAACGTTTCGTAAGATGATATGAGGTATACCTACTCCCCCCTTAAATGCATCTGACAGTAGAAACTATTTTTACAAGGTAAGGTAAAAAACACTGTTCTAAAAGAAACTCGACTTTTAGATGCACTATTGTCTAATAAACCAATATTCTGCAAAAAAAAAAAAAAAAAAAATGTAATTAAAGATGGTGGGGAAACCTTGGTTTAGTTACTTTATTTTGCCACTGTACCACTCCTTTTTATGTTAGCTGGTTACTGATCACTCAGTTGCTGTTTCCTTCGGCACTCTATCCACCCGACACATCTTGGCATGAGTAGTCAAAGTTAAGTTGCCAAGGTCAGTGACCAAAGAGTGAACTACTTGCTGGACTATAGGTGGACTCCAGTAGACGGACCTATTCTTTGACTAGCCAAGTGGCTGGGGGTATTGCTCTTGCACCAACTGGCACCCTGTTTGGCCCTGAAAATGAGGAAAAAAAAGTGGAGACAGCCAAGATAGACGGACCTGCCAGCATAAGTTTATTACACCTGTACACAGTTTTGCTCTGCTGTAGGCCTTTATTAAGCCAAGAGCCAAGAATATTTGAAGTATTTTGAAGTAAGTTATGGATTCTAGTTGGACAAATAGATTGACTCTACAAATAGATTGACTCTACAGTATTGAGGGTTAGGGTATCCATTGTTACTTTTAATATGGCCTTCTGGTGCGCAGTTTCTCTGTAATACCCGTTATATTTGTATGCAAATTAGGCCATTCGATGCACTAGGAGGTATTCCTTTACTTTTGGTGTACCTATACAGCTATGCAGCCAGCCAGACACTCTTCTAACAATGCCTCCTAATGTATACTGACCCCCCTCTGCAGTGATGTAACTCTTAATATGTGGCTTAATATCCATAAGGAAGATTTCTAGAGGTACATGCCGTGGATTAGTGTACCTAGTGGTAAAGCAACGCCCCTAGTGTACCGGTTTAAGAGATTTTTATGTGCCCCGGACAATTTTGCATCCGCTCCTTCCCTCAGCTCTCTGGAACATTTCTTGGCTCCACCTACTCCCAAAATAGTCCGGGGCACATTGCCTACGCCTCCCCGCTCTGTACTGTATCTTGGACTATAGATTTTGCAAAACGTACAGCTCCCAGCATGCCCAGATAGACAAAGCCAAAAAGAGTCGGAATCATGTTAGTAAATGAGGGCCATAATTTTCATACAGAAAATCCACAAATTTGCATTATGAAATGGGCAATGTGTGTGGATCTGCTCTGCTACCAAACTAGTTTGCCTTAGAGCCATGCCAAGAAGTGGTATCTAAGTATCCTTGAGGTCTTCACCATTTGTCTTGTTCCTGGATGTAGAAGCCGGACATCTGCTGCCAAAGGGTACCTCCACAAGCATGGTCCCAGTGTGGGTAGCAACTGGACCAGTAGACTAGAAGGTACAGGTACGTAGCACCAGTGGGTCAAGTAAGAAGTGTAATCAGCAGTCCAAGTTGTACACAGGAGAGTAAGAGCCAGGTACCCGGGGATGTGGAAAAAACGTAATCAAATACAGGGAGGAGGTTGAGGAAGGCAGAACAGGAGTTAAGAAACAGTTGGTCAGATCAGTGACATAGAACTTCCCAAACAAAACTGTAGAGTCTTAGTGTACTCCTATTTCATGTAGCTTTTGTCAGGCTACATCTCATAGGACACACTAGAGAATTTGCACACATCAGATAGAAACAGGCAGAATGAGTCAGGGGAGTTTTATACCTTTGCAGCTAATCATTATATGGACACCTATTTACCATATCACCAATGTATACAAGTTAGACATAGAGATAAATCCAAGGAGGAGAGAAATCAAGTTGGCACTACCACTTTAAGTCCTACTGTAGATGCACATACAACCTCCTTACGTGCACTGCTACCGCAGCTGAAGAATAGTCCGTGTGAGTGGTGCTCAGTTCCGGAAATGGAGTAGCCATGTAAATCCAAACGGGGAAGAAGGAACGAACGGCTACTCACTCAGTTCCACGGTAGCTTTATTCAATAAAACAGGTGCAATAGACAAACAGGCACGGTCACAATAGGAGCAACATTTTGCCGGAAGAAGCATGTAACGCGAAACGTCGCTCCTATTGTGACTGTGCCTGTTTGTCTATTGCACCTGTTTTATTGAATAAAGCTACCGTGGAACTGAGTGAGTAGCCGTTCGTTCCTTTTTCACCGTTTGGATAGACATCGAGATAAAGCAGGAGGGAGCTGAGTGGGGAGTGGAGGTGTCTATACAATGCCCTAAGGTTTTAATAGGGAATGATATAATCCTGTACATGTAAGTCTTCCACATAGTCCTTAAGTTTTGTATTAAGAAACTGGCTCACTTGCCTTGCACCATGTATATAGGACAATAACTTAGACACTTCTGAACCTCATTCCACAAAGGTACATGGCTTGTAGGAGGCTTTTTTTGATTGGGACATTGGGCCACATTTACAAAGGGTATAAGGTTTTGTGCGACAGTGCACTGAATGCCATCTAAATGCAATGAATGCAAAATTTATCACCTTCTAGTAAAAAAGTTAGTCCAGCACGTCGTAAGGATAAAACTTAAAATTTTATGAGAAAAAAATCACAGTAAAACATCCATCAGTAAAATGAAAAGAAGGATAATGGAAAAACTTCTGCCATGTTTCAAGCTACATTAGCCCTTAATTATGATCTATATACAAAGGTGTACAGTGCGTTTATGACTCTACCCCTAATCATGTGTAGCACAACAACATTGGATTTATTCGCTATCCTAGTAATATAAAAATAATGATGCAGAAATAGTACAAAGAACTCAAGAAACATAACATACATACAGTATAAACAAATAGATCAAGAGATCGGCTATACATAATGCAAGGCACCTATTACTTTTTAGTAGTGCAGATATAAATCTGATCTAAGATTTAAGCCATATGGCTATAGGGAGTCTAATTATATCCAATAGCATTCAGGGTCGGGGAGGGCTTTACACTATACTCCTCCCCTCACTGTTTTTTATTTTTAAAATTTTCTAACCCCAAAAAATCTAAAACTTGGTTAATCTCCACAGTGTGCATTTTGGCAATGCAGTGAAGCAGCAGAAACATTAACCGCTGCTAAATTCTTGACATCTCTAATGTGTTCCTGAATGCATTTCTTACATTTCCTTGGTGTGCAGCCTAGGTGCAAGAACTGACATTCTATACATCTAAAGGGGTACTCCGCTGCTCAGTGTTTGGAAAAAACTGTTCCGAACGCTGGAGCCGGTGTCGGGAGCTTGTGACATCATAGCCCCATCCCCTCATGACGTCACGCCCCACCCCCTCAATGCAAGTCTATGGCAGGGGGCATGACGTCACAACCCCTTTAATGGCATAGGGAGAGTTATCAAAATCTGTCCAGAGGAAAAGCTGAGTTACCCATAGCAACCAATCAGATCGCTTCTTTCATTTTTGAAAAGGCCTCTAAAAAATTTAAGAAGCAATATGATTGGTTGCTATGTGCAACTCAGCAACTTTTCCTCTGGACAGGTTTTGATTAATCTCTCCCATAGACCGCATATCTACTATCACAGTTTCTAAATGAAAAACTTGGCAATGGGATTTCACTGCACAGTGCACACTGCAGAGTTTCCGAGGCTTTCCGGCCTGGAAAATCCACTCAAAAAATTCTGCCAGAACAGTGAACCAGAACTTGTTCACTGTTCTGGAGGATTTTCACTCCGCGGACATTGCTATCTATGGGGACGGCAATGTCTTGGGGTCCTGACCACACTCTGAAGTTCTGGACTGAGCTTTCCAAGTGTGAACCTGGCCTAAAAACCTCTTGTTTAATGCTTAGACTTTCTACATGCCATTTATATAATCAGTTGCTCCTTAGTTTGTACCTTCCCACTAGGGAGCAACTGATACAATATAAATAGAGCAAGCAGCAAACCCTGGTGCGCCTAAGTTGATGTTGTAAATCTGGTGTGCTAGAAAGATGTTTTCTCCTTATCCTTATCTCCTATCCGCAGGATAGTTCAAGAAAGCACAAGGAGGTCTTGTTCAACTGTCCATAGATAAGTACGAGTTAGATAGAGAGGGTGAAGAAAGGAGAACCAGAAAAAGAAAAACCAAGTTCAATACCACAGTGACAGGGTGTCCATTGCTCTATACATTCAAAAGGGAGCTTTCAGGAGAAGTTTCAAAGGACCTGAGGAAACAAGTCAGGCTGTACTCCCATCAGGGACAAATTCATGTCCCGACTGAATGGGCGACCGGAGTCCAGAACTCCAGATGCAACAAACATTAGGGTGAAAGCTAGTACAGCTCACTCTCCCCGCCAATTACTGGATCTCCTGCGCAGGGACGCGCCGGTCCCGCCCTCGGCTTGTCATGCAAGCTTGTGAAGAAGAAAGTTCGTCCAGCGCAGAGAATAGTGTCTGACGCGTTTTGCACCTAGGTGCTTAATCGTAGACTGACACAGATTACAGACCACACAAGTTAAAATACATGAGACAGGGTCACATGACCCGTTACATCATTAATTGTAAAATACATAAGGAAGATGTAAAAAAAAAAAAAAAAAAAACGTAATGGAAGTGTTCATTACGTCCATCAGGAAACTATTGCAATTTACCGTATTCTATAGAAAAAATACTTTATTAAATTTTATTTTGTTCTTTATAGTTTGTTCTAGACATTTAGGGCTACAGACCAGAAAACCCCCGATGCTCCTGTCGAAAACTTCATTGGAATTTAACTGGTCACCAAAACACTTCAGACAAATTCACATTTCTTATTTTCATTGCTGTAGTTTACCACCTGTTTACATCTTGACAATCTTTTTGCCTACACTTTTCCGGATCTAAGATCATGTCACGCCCCCTCCCATAGACATGAATGGAGGGGGCAGGGCGTGACGTCACGTCCCCAGTCCCGGAAACCCGGAGGTTTCCCAAACTGGAGATTCACATCTTCACAATCTTTTTGGATACACTTTTCCGGATCTAAGGGAACAAGAACAACAATTTTGTAAATAATAAGTCAGGGTGAAGAAAACTATACATGAATAATATCAAGCCCCAACTATTTATTATAACAGAAAACAAAATATACCAAAATTCATAATTAAATCCAATCTTTTATCTAAGCCTCGCGGGTATCTTGTTTCAAAAAGAAATATCCAAAATGTTTCTCGGTTATGTAATTTCTTCTTGTGATCGCCTCCTCTGGGCCCAGTTAAACCATTTCTACGCTGGACACCCTGAGTGATTTGGTATCTCCAGCATGAGTGTCTCTAAAGTGTCTGGATAACATTGAGATATTTACCCCATTGACATCAGCTACATGTTTTCTTAAGCGTGTCTTCAGCGAATTGCTCGTGCACCCTACGTATTGCAATTTACAACGTACGCAGGTGGCCACATAGACTATATGTTTAGAATTGTAATTAATATAATCACGTATGGTGTGTTCACCACCCGTGTGGCATGAAGTCACACTTTTAGAAACATCCATGTAGCTGCATGTCAAGCATCGTGTCCACATCTCCAATTACCTGTGCTGTTTAGCCACGTTTGTTGTTGGTTCTTGTTCACACTTGGATTACGTGTAAAGAGACTAGGGGATAAGGTGGAGCCTAAGGAAAGGCCCCGTTTGGATACTATAGCTATTCCTTCTGCTACTATTTCTTTTAAGATGGGGTCCATTTCTAATACTGGAGTGTACTTTTTTTTATGATTTGTTTGATCTGATTAAATTGTACACTATAAGGGGTTACAGAAAAAGGTCTCTTTCTTTTACTTGTGTTAGTTATTGTTGCATTCTCTGCCTGAGAATGAGTGTTAACCCTATGTCTTCTAGAGGATGACACCAACTCCGTTCTATCAATCCTCTCTACTCTATTACATGCCTTCTCCAAGGTTGCTTCTGAGTAGCCCCAATTTATAAATCTATTAAAGGGGTATTCCGGGCAAAAACATTTTATCCCCTGTCCAAAGGATAGGGGATAAAATGACTGATTGCAGGGGGCCCGCTGCGGAGACCCCCCCCCCCCCCCCCGCTATCTCCCTGAAGCACCCACATTCTATGAGGGTGCTGAATCTCCAGTTTCGGAAACCTCTGGGGAGGTGACGTTACGCCACGCCCCCTCCATTCATGTGTATGGGAGGGGGCGTGACGGGGGGGGGCATGGCGTGATGTCCCCTCCCCAGTCCTCAGCTTGTTATGCAAGCTTGTAAAGAAGAAAGTTTGTCCAGCGCAAGGTGTGCAGGTAAAATCTTGCTTTATTGAAATAATCCAACAGAAATCAGGTGTGTCTGACGCGTTTTGCACCTAGGTGCTTAATCGTAGATTGACACAGATTACAGACCACACAAGTTAAAATACATGACAGAGGGTCACATGACCCGTTATGTAATTAATTGTAAAATACACAAGGCAGATGTAAAAAAAAAAAAAAAAAATCGGAATGGAAGTGTTCATTACGTCCATCAGGATAATATTGCAATCTACTGAATTCTATAGAAAAAATCCTTTATTAAATTTTATTTTGTTCTTTATAGTTTGTTCTAGACACTTAGGGCTACAGACCAGAAAACCCCGATGCTCCTGTCGAAAACTTCATTGGAATTTAACTGGTCACCAAAACACTTTAGACAAACTCACATTTCTTATTTTCATTGCTGTAGTTTTCCACCTGTTGGACGCAATGTTTACATCTTCACAATCTTTTTGCATACACTTTTCCCGATCTAAGATCATGCCACACCCCCTCCATTCATGTCTATGGGAGGAGGCGTGACGTAGTCACGCCCCCTCCCATAGACATGAATGTAGGGGGCATGGCGTGACGTCACGTCCCCAGTCCCGGAAACCCGAAGGTTTCCGAAAATGGAGATGCAGGTGCTGCAGAGAGATCGCGGGGGGTCCTTTGGATAGGGGATAAAATGTTTTTGCCCGGAATACCCCTTTAACAAGATCTTTAGTAACTATTTTGAATTTATCGTCATTGCAACAAACATTGGTTAACTGCACACACCACAACACCAAGGGCATCCCGACCAACACCAGCAGTACACAGGGACGTGCACCAAGATTCCGGCCATAGTACCACCACATACAGCCTCTCCATTGACAACAGATTGTCCGCAACACGGGCTGGATTACATGAGACTGCCACACAACTCGGCGCACCATTGACATACTAAGTAAACCATACTTGCACCAACACATTTTCTTTAAAGCCAGTGTATGAAACACTATTCTAAGTAAATTGTACCCTCCCTGCTTCAATTCCTCACCCTTTTCATTATATCTGTTTACTGTCAGGGGAGAAGCGAATGCGATTGTATCCTGTAAGCGTCGCTCTGTGAATTAAACTGCAGAATGATAAATTGTAGCAAATTACCAGTGAGATTTGTGCAGCTGCTGCTTATGTATTTAGCTCACAGAGCAGGGCCTAAAATGAATGCAATTGTATCCACTTCTGAGCTGAGAGCAGGTCTAGCTAAATATAGGATGGCAATCTGGATCTGTGAATGCAAGGCTGGGTTTTTACGCTGCAGATGAATTGTGGTTTTTGTTGTGTTTCTTGATTGCTAAAATAACATTCAGGCTGTAACATTTAATCAATGATTAGAATAGAATTTATTTACGACATCATCTTGGTGTAAATTTAACCAAAACATTTGTGAATTACATTTTAGACTAATTTGTCAAAATGTTATACCTGGAAGAATAACTTCCTGTGACACTGCAGACAGTTTTTAATTTAAAGGGGTTCTCCACCATAAGGGGATTTTAGTACGTACCTGGTAGACAGTAATGGACATGCTTAGGAAGGATCTACACTTGTCTTTGGGCTAAATGGTTATGTTGTGAGATTACCATAATACTGGGGCTAGCTTTTTGTGAACTTGTGTTCCCTGTTTGACTTATGTTTTTTTGACTACAAATCCCATAATGCCATTTTCCTCCCTCCCACGCATCAGCCACCCCACCCATTAAAACAAAAGACCTGTGGTTTTCAATCAGGGTGCCTACAGCTGTTGCATTACTTGCAGATTGATCCCTCCACCCATTGAAGCAGACAGGGTCCCTGTCATCAGCTGACTAGTGAGTCAGGTCTCAGCCGCATTGCAAGTTGGGAAAAATCTGAGACAACAGTAATTTTGTATGCTGGTAAAAATAAATATTGGGGTGAAAATCACAGAAGAATTGTGAGGAAACCGTCACACACAGGTACAGACACTATATTATGAATATGAAAAGAAGGTGAGAAGTTCAGCTCGCTGACCAGAAAAATAAAACGTAACCTTTACTGTGGACGGTTAAAATCCATGAGGACAAAAATAACTAAATGATGAATAAGAACATCGTGCCGATGCGTTTTGGGCTGCAGATGAGCCCTTAATCATGGCCATGGCCATGTAGGGGGGGGGGTGAGGGTTAATACTTATGCAAGCCATTGTATAAGCAAAAACAGGGTGACCCACAGTTGTACCCAGGAAGAAACATTGATATTATCCTATTAGGAAACTTGGACAATTATGCAGAAGCCCATGATAACCAATGACAGTCCCAGCAGTAACAGGACTGTCAAGTTTTATGCAGGTTGGCACCTTGTTAGAATAGTAAATATTTAGTGTGATGTAATTTAATGTAGTTTATGACTGCAGCTATTATAATTCATCTACATTATTGCTGAACGTTTCCCGAGGCATCGGAATCTTGTCTCTACCGTTAAATTTATGTGCTCAAACCTCCTCAGTCACTTTCTGCAATGTCAGAATAATGTCCTGAATGGGAGACGTCTGTAGCTGTTTATGTAGTGAAGAAAGATTAGAGTTATTCATTGGTTAATAAGGTTGTTTTCTGCAATTTACTATACATTGTTTATTGTATCTTCCAAACATATTAATAGTTGCAGAAAAAAAAAATCCCAGAAACATAAGATGCAGAAGGAACATTGTGGGTTGTAGAATTCCCTAAACAAAACCATTGGATTATTATGTTGGCTTTTTTGTCATTGTTTTTAATGATCCGTTTTGGACATGCCACAGGGAGGAAGAATTCTTTAGAATTAAGCTATAATAAGAATAATTGTAATATTGCCGACCCCAATATGGAATAAACAGAAATGCTGTGCCCGTGGAGTATTAATTAAGAAAACAACATCATAGAAGAAAAAGCAGAATCAACATAAGCCATTTGGATAGAAGAACTTTGTTTCTCCCTGGTAGCAGGTTTGGGTATTGCAGGGTAATACATTAAATGTTAATTATGTATTTGACTGATTTTGCGACCTATTTCTATTGCCCTTGTGAATCTGAAATGAGCAATAAAGCAATTTTGTACATAGTCTTGATTAAGAAATCCTTATTATGCAAATGTGTAGACTATACCTCCATGTTACAGACTACAGACAAACCTTATGATGTCTTATCCTACCTGACCTAGAAGAATGGTAAGAAAAGAAGGGACAGAAGAAGTGGAGAAACACATTCAGCATCAGACTACACAGGGTTTATTTGTAGTCTGTAACCATGGAAACATAGAGGTTTACATGGGAGCTGTAAAGACAAAAAGGGTACAAATTAAAGGGGTTATCCAGGATTAGAAAAATATAGCGGCTTTCTTGCAAAAACAGCACCATACTTGTCCTCAGGTTTTGTGTGGCATGAAATCTCAGCTCCATTCTCTTCATTTGGACTAAGGTGTAATACAACACACAACCTGAGGACAGGTGTGGCACTGTTTTTGGAATAAAGCACATTGTTAATGTCGTGAGAGTGAAGAATTATAAATATTCACAAGATAGGCGGGCATAGCTGAGCAGAGAGGATGGAGGCAGGGAAGTAATCTCTTTATGGACCTACAGTTGAAGTTAATGCTGTGTGGCTTAACATATCACAAACGTTTCTTCAGCATATGCCTTGCCCATAGAGTATCATGCCACAGAACTGTGAGTAGAGTTCAAGTATTCACACCACAGTAAACTCACATGTGCAGACCCTTAAAGAGTACCTGTCATCAACAAAAACTTTTAATATGTTGTTCATAATCATTAATGAAGAGATATTGTAATATATCTTCATTAAAAAATATTAATATTTATACCAGTTTTTTCATTTTATAATTTTGGCCACTAGGGGTCACTCTTCTATGCCTGGTCTGCAGGCACCTTCCTATGCTTTTCATAGTAAGTATACAGCTTTTAGGACTAATGCTGAAAGAGTTCTGGTCCTTCCACCGGAAGTTCAGTACTCTCAGCTCAGGACTCGCTCCCAGCCTGTGAGCTGAGAGCATTGAACTTCCGGTGGAAGGACTAGAACTCTTTCAGCATTAGTCCTAAAAGCTGTATACTTACTATGAAAAGCATAGGAAGCTGCCTGCAGACCAGGCATAGAAGAGTGACCCCTAGTGGCCAAAAGTATAAAATGAAAAAACTGGTGTAAATATTAATATTTTTTAATGAAGATATATTACAATATCTCTTCATTAATGATTATGAACAACATATTAAAAGTTTTTGTTGATGACAGGTACTCTTTAACAGTTGAGTATCTAATTGAATTGTAATTTTTACAAGTAGTAAAAGGAAAAAAAGACCCCCAAAATTTGTAACGCAATTTCTCCTGAGTACTGAAATACCCCATATGTGGACGTAAAATGCTCTATGGCGCACAACATGGCTCAGATGTGAGAGCGCCATGAACATTTGAGGTTTAATTTGGTGATTTGCACAGGGGTGGCTAATTTTACAACGGTTCTGACATAAATGCAAAACAATAAATACCCACATGTGACCCCATTTTGGAAACTACACCCCTCACGGAATGTAACAAGGGGTACTGTGAGACTTAACACCCCACAGGTGTTTGACGAATTTTCATTGAAGTTGGATGTGAAAATAATAATTAAAAAAATGTTTTCACTAAAATGCTGGTGTTACCCTACATTTTTCATTTTCACAAGGGAAAATAGGAAAAAATCCCCCCAAAATTTGTAGCCCCATTTCTTCTCAGTATGTAAGTTCCCCATATGTGAATGTAAATTGCTCAGAAGGGAAGGAGCACCAGTGGGCTTTTGGAGAGAGCATGTGTGCGAAATTGAAGGCCATGCGTGTTTACAAAGCCCCCATAGTGCCAGAACAGTGGACCCCCCCACATGTGACCCCATTTTGGAAACTACACCCCTTACAGAATGTAATAAGGGGTGCAGTGAGCATTTACACCAAACAGGTGTCTGATAGATTTTTGGAACAGTGGTCCGTGAAAATGAAAAATTAAATTTTTCATTTGCACAGCCCACTGTTTCAAAGATCTGCCAAAGCCAGTGGGGTGTAAATGCTCACTGCACCTCTTATTAAATTCTGTGAGGGGTGTAGTTTCTAAAATGGGGTCACATGTGGGGGATCCACTGTTCTGTTCTGGCACCACGGGGGGCTTTGTAAACGCACATGGCCCCTGACTTCTATTCCAACCAAATTCTCTCTCCAAAAGCTCAATGGCACTCCTTCTCCTCTGAGCATTGTAGTCGCCCGCAGAGCACTTTACATCCACATATGGGGTATTTCCATACTCGGAAGAAATGGGGTTACAAATTTTGGGAGGTTTTTTCTCCTATTACCCATTGTGAAAATGAAAAATTTGGAGTAACACCAGCATTTTTGTGAAAAAAATCTAATTTTTCATTTTCATGTCCAAATTTTGCGGAAATTTGTCAAACACCTGTGGGGTGTAAAGGCTCATTGTACCCCTTGTTACATTCCTTGAGGGGTGTAGTTTCCAAAATAGTATGCCATGTGTTTTTTTGTTGTTGTTTTTGTTGTTGTTTCTTTTGCATTTCTGGCACCATAGGGACTTCCTAAATGTGTCATGCCCCCCAAAAAACATTTCAGCAAAATTTGCTTTCCAAAAGCCAAATGTTACTCCTTCTCTTCTGAGCATTGTAGTCCACACATGGGGTATTTCCATACTCAGAAGAAATGGGGTTACAAATTTTGGGGGCATTTTCTCCTATTACCCCTTGTAAAAATGTCAAATATGGGGGAAAACCAGCATTTTAGTGAAAAAAAATTATAATTCATTTACACATCCGATTGTAAAGAAAAGTCATCAAACACCTGTGGCGTGTTTAAGCTCACTGTACCCCTTGTTACGTTCCTTGAGGGGTGTAGTTTCTAAAATAGTATGCTATGTGTTTGTTTTTTTTGCTGTTCTGGCACCATATGGGCTTCCTAAATGTGACATGTCCCCCAAAAACCATTTCTGAAAAACTCATTCTCCAAAATCCCATTGTCGCTCCTTCCCTTCTGAGCCCTCTAGTGCACCCACAGAACACTTTATATACACATATGAGGTATTTCCTTACTCGAGAGAAATTGGGTCACACATTTTGGGGGGCTTTTTCTCCTTTTACCCCTTGTAAAAATTCAAAAACTGGATCTAAAAGAACATGTTAGTGTAAAAAATTTAGATTTAGAATTTTCTCTGCTATTCCTGTGAAACACCTAAAGGGTTAAACTTTCTGAATGTCATTTTGAATACTTTGAGGGGTGTAGTTTTTATAATGGGGTCATTTATGGGGTATTTCTAATATAAAGGCCCCTCAAATCCCCTTCAAAGCTTAACTGGTCCCTGAAAAATTAAGATTTTGAAAATTTTGTGAAAAATTTGGAAAATTGCTTCTGAACTTTGAAGCCCTCTGATGTCGTCCAAAAGTAAAAATATGTCAACTTTATGATGCCGACATAAAGTAGACATATTGTATATGTGAATGAATTTATTTGGTATGTCTATTTTCCTTACAAGCAGAGAGCTTCAAAGTTGGGAAAAATGCAAGATTTTCAAATGTTTCATGAAATTTTGGAATTTTTTTAACCAAGAAATGATGCAAGTATCAACGAAAATGTACCATTATGTTAAAGTAGAATATGTCATGAAAAAACTTTCTCGGAATCAAATTGATAAGTAAAAGTATCTAAGAGTTATAAATGCTTAAAGTTACAGTGGTCAGATGTGCAAAAAATGCTCTGGTCCTTAATTTGAAAATGGGCTCGGTCCTTAAGGGGTTAAAGGGACAGTGACCAACTCTTAACTTACCTGCTTAAAACCTGTTCCCTACAACTCTGTGCACAAGATACTGTATTTTGCTTGGATTTACGCAGAGCTTCAAATAAAGTTCTACATTGCTTACAAGTTACACAAGTGTCCAGATTTCTTATTTAAGCAGCTGACACTATTGATACAACTCATTTGACAAAAGGATTTCTGGGCTCACAGGGGACCCTCAGGTTAACTATACCCCCCTGCCACATGACATCACTATATACTACATCTCCAACTTGCAGCTAGCAGGACTATTACTCCTTTTCTTCCCTTAAGTACTACAAACACATGCATGATATAAATAATTCATTTTTAGGGTAAGGTCCCATGTGCTGTATTTTGCTGTGTATTTGTTGCTGTGTATTCTCCTATCCACTGAAGTCAATGGGTAGCAAAATACGTATCTGCAAATACTCAGCAAAATATGACACATGTCATCCTACCATTAACCCCTTAAGGACTCAGGGTTTTTCCGTTTTTGCACTTTCGTTTTTTCCTCCTTACCTTTTAAAAATCATAACCCTTTCAATTTTCCACCTAAAAATCCATATTATGGCTTATTTTTTGCGTCGCCAATTCTACTTTGCAGTGACATTAGTCATTTTACCCAAAAATGCACGGCGAAACGGAAAAAAAAATCATTGTGCGTCAAAATCGAAAAAAACGCCATTTTGTAACTTTTGGGGGCTTCCGTTTCTACGCAGTGCATATTTCGGTAAAAATTACACCTTATCATTATTCTATAGGTCCATATGGTTAAAATGATACCCTACTTATATAGGTTTGATTTTGTCGCACTTCTGGAAAAAATCATAACTACATGCAGGAAAATTTATACGTTTAAAAATGTCATCTTCTGACCCCTATAACTTTTTTATTTTTCCACGTACGGGGCGGTATGAGGACTCATTTTTTGCGCCGTGATCTGAAGTTTTTATTGGTATGATTTTTGTTTTGATCTGACTTTTTGATCACTTTTTATTCATTTTTTAATGTTATAAAAAGTTACCAAAATACGCTTTTTTGGACTTTGGAATTTTTTTGCGCGTACGCCATTGACCGTACGGCTTAATTAATGATATATTTTTATAGTTCGGACATTTACGCACGCGGCAATACCACATATGTTTATTTTTTTTTTTTTTTACACTGTTTTATTTTTTTTTATGGGAAAAGGGGGGTGATTCAAACTTTTATTAGGGAAGGGGTTAAATGACCTTTATTAACACTTTTTTTTTACTTTTTTTTTGCAGTGTTATAGGTCCCATAGGGACCTATAACACTGCCCACACTGATCTCTCATCCTGATCACAGGCGTGTATTAACACGCCTGTGATCAGCATTATCGGCGCTTCACTGCTCCTGCCTGGATCTCAGGCACGGAGCAGTCATTCGTCGATCGGACACCGAGGAGGCAGGTAAGAGCCCTCCCGGTGTCCGATCAGCTGTTCGGGACGCCGCGATTTCACCGCGGCGGTCCCGAACAGCCCGACTGAGCAGCCGGGATACTTTCAGTTTCACTTTAGAAGCGGCGGTCAGCTTTGACAGCCGCTTCTAAAGGGTTAATACTGCACATCGCCGCGATCGGCGATGTGTGGTATTAGCCGCGGGTCCCGGCCGTTGATTAGCGCCGGGACCAACGCGATATGATGCGGGATCGCGGCGCGATCCCGCTTCATATCGCGGGAGCCGGCGCAGGACGTAAATATACGTCCTGCGTCGTTAAGGGGTTAAAGGGGTAATCCGCCAAAGGATAGGGGAAAAGATATCTGATCACAGGAGTCCCGCTGCTGGGGACCCCCGTGATCTCGGCTGCAGCACCCCAGACATCTGGTGCACGGAACGAACTTCGCTCCATGCCAGATGACTGGTGATGCGGGGCGGAGGCTTGGGGCGTCACGCCATGCCTCGCTCTTGATGTCACGCCCATGCCCCCGAAATGCAAGTCTATGGGAGGGAGCATGAGGGAGCATGCCCCCTCCCATAGACTTTCATTGAGGAGGTGTGGCCGTGACATCACAAGCGGCGGGACAACCACGATCGACATCTTATTCCCTATCCTTTGGATAGGGGATAAGATGTCTAGGGGTGGAGTATCCCTTTAAATTGTCTAACTTGTTTCCACCAGAAATATCTTCTCTGTGACAAAGAAGTAAAATAATCTAAAAGCTGCGGGTAAATGTAACTATTGTCCTACATTAAGGAGCAATAAAGAAAGGCTGTGGTGATGAATTCATACACTGAGGATAACCAGAGACTCTTATATAAGCACTTCAATCAGACGCCCCAATCAATAACACGATAGAAGCCAGTACCTTATTATCTCAAGCAAATCAATAGTATAAGTAATTCTGCAATGACACTTATGTATGAAATATTACAAAGTGCGTGTGGATTCTAGTCACTGTGGCATGATCACAAATCCTGGTGTTACCAGGGTCTTAGACCATAAAAGATAGACATGTCTCTTCCATAAACAAATAGTGACAAGTTAAGCATACAAATACATGACAGCAAAACAACTGTATTCAGACCATGCATTTTGTGGTCGATCTATGTACATATATGTGTATGTATATATATATATATATATATATATATATATATTACACACCGTATTTATCGGGGTATACCGCCCACCCTCATTTTACCAAGGATATTTGAGTAAAAAAAGTTTTTTACCCACATATCCTTGGTAAAATGAGGGTGCGTGTGTGTGCGTGTGTATACCCCGATACACTGTTTCTTACCCCGCAGAAGCCCCCAGGAAAGGCAGGGGGAGAGAGGCCGTCGCTGCCCGCTTCTCTACCCCTGCCTTTCCTGGGGTCTAGAGCCCTGCGGCCGCCGCTTCTCTCCCCCTGGCTATCGGCGCCGCTGCCCCTTCTCTCCCCCTGTCTATCGTTGTCTCTGCCCCGTTGCCTCCCCCATCCCCGGTTGTATAATTACCTGTTGCCGGGGTCGGGTCCGCGCTGCTTCAGGCCTCCAGTGTGGCGTCCCCTGAATCGTTGCTATGCGCTGCGAGACGCAATGACGAGTGACACCAATCGTCATTGCGCCGCGCCGTGCAGCGCATAGCAACGATTCAGGGGACGCCACACCGGAGGCCTGAAGCAGCGCGGACCCGACCCCGGCAACAGGTAATAATACAACCGTGGATGGGAGAGGCAACAGGGCAGCGGCGCCGGCAATGGGTGCCGCTGCCCCTTCTCTCCCCTTGTCTGTCGGCGCCACTGCCCCATTGCCGGCGCTGCTTCTCTCCCCGTGGCTGACGGCGCCGGCAATGAGGCAGTGGCACCGATAGCCAGGGGGAGAGAAGGGGCAGCAGCACCGATAGACAGGGCGAGAGAAGGGGCAGTAGCACCGATAGACAGGGGGAGAGAAGGGGCAGCGGCGCCGATAGCAGGGGGAGAGAAGCGGCGGCAGCAGGGACCCCAGGACAGGCAGGGGCAGAGAAGCCAGCAGCGGCAGCGGTCTCTGCACCTGAAAAAGCTGCTGCAGTTAATTGATTTAAAGCGCCCGCTTTAAATAATTGAACTGCAGCGGCTTATCGGCGTATAACACGCAGGTAGACTTTAGGCTAAACATTTTAGCCTAAAAAATACGTGTTATACGCCGATAAATACGGTATATATACATATATAGTGATCAACCCTTGAAAAACCCCTGAAACATATGTCAGAGATGGTGGTGGCATTGTGTAATGGGTAAGCTACCATGTGGGCAGACCCAAGACTGTTATTGAGCATTGGGAATGTTTCTCTTGGGCATCTTAGAACCAGCGTTTATTTTAGTAGGCACTACGTAGTGATCATATACACATTTCATATGCAATTCCCCACAACTTTTTTGGATTCTTGTGCACGTAATCGCATGTAGTTGTTCTTATACTTTTTTCTTAAGGTTTTATGCAATAGTTAGTCTCTTGTGTCTCTTTGGTATAATATATATAGGGGGAGCTTCATTTCTTTACACTTACTCTGGGTAAACTGAACTTTTGGTTATAATTAGTATTTTGACCATGCCTTTTATGGTTAATCTCTGTCTATATAAGTATCTAAATATATTTTGAACATTAACCTCTTAAGGACCCATGACGTATGCGTACATCATGAGTCCCGATCCTGCGATATAACGCGGGGTCACACGGTGACCCCGCATCATATCGCGGCGGGCCCGGTGTCATAGTGAAGCCGGGACCCGCCTCTAATAGCGCGCGGCACTGACTGCGCGCTATGAACCCTTTAGCCGCGCGCTCAAAGCTGAGCCGCGCGGCTAAAAACAAAAGTAAAAGTGCCCGGCTAGCTCAGGGAGCTGTTCGGGATCGCCGCGGTATAATCGCGGCATCCCGAACAGCTGTAGCACAGGAGGAGGTCTTCTTACCTTCTCCTGTGCTGTCCGATCGCCGAATGAATGCTTCAAGCCTGAGATCCAGGCTTGAGTATTCAATCGCCGAAAACACTGATTGATCCATTCCTATGGAGATGGATCAATCAGTGTAAAAGATCAGTACATGCAATGTTATAGCCCCCTATAGGAGCTATAATATTGCATAAGAAAAGTGTAAAAAAATCATTAACCCTTTCAATTATCCCTTTCCCTAATAAAAGTTTGAATCACCCGGAATTTCCAAAAATAAAAAAAACATTATGTAAATAATAAAAATAAACATATGTGGTATCGCCGCGTGCGCAAATGTCCGAATTATAAAAATATACCGCTTTTTAAAGCGCTCATTCAATGACGTACGTGCAAAAAAATTCCAAAGTCCAAAATAGCGCATTTTTGATCACTTTTTATACCACAAAAAAGTGAATAAAAAGTGATCAAAAAGTCTAATCAGAACAAAAATGGTACCGCTAAAAACTTCAGATGACGGCGCAAAAAATGAGTCCCCAAAGCGCCCTGAACACAGAAAAATAAAAAAGTTATAGGGGTCAAAAGATTACCATTTTAAACGTATAAATTTTCCTGCATGTATTCATGATTTTTTTCGGAAGTGATACAAATTCAAACCTATACAAGTAGGGTATGATTTTAACCGTATGGACCTACAGAATAATGATAAGGTATCATTTTTGACAAAAAATGTACTGCGTAAAAACAGAAGCCCCCAAAACTTACAAAATAGTGTTTTTTCATCAATTTTGTCGCACATTGATTTTTTTCCCCGTTTCACCGTAGATTTTTGGGAAAAATGACTAATGTCACTACAAAGTAGAATTAGTGACGCAAAAATTAAGCCAATATGTATAATTTTAGGTGAAAATTTTTAAGAGTTATGATTTTTTAAAGTTAAGGAGGAAAAATTGAAAATGAAAAAACGGAAAAAGCCCGGGTCCTTAAGGGGTTAAAATGCCCAATAGACATCTTACTAGGGATTAGGTAACACGCATTACTAACAAAGATGTTTTACTTTAAAGGGGTTCTCCACCATAAGGTGATTTTAGTACTTATCTGCCAGACAGTAATGGACATGCTTAGGCTGGGTTCACACCACGTTTTTAAAATACGGTAACCGTATACGGTTTTCCGCAAAAAAACGTATACGACCGTATACGAAACCGTATGCATAGAGAATGCATTGTAAACTGTATTCCAAATGTTGTGTACGGTTGTATCCGTTTTGCCTCAGATACGGTTTTGCCGATTTTTCAACCGTAGGCAAAAACGCTGTCAACCACGTTTTTGCCTCCGGTTGGAAAACCGGATGTGAACCGTATGCGGTTCTGTTAACATTATTGTCTATGAGAACCGTACACAGAATTTCAGAATACGGTTGCACACGGTTTTTCTAATCCGTTTTTGGAGTTGACACATGCGCAGATTGGAATTTCAATAGAACAATAGTAACTTTATTAAATTGCTGGAAAACTAATTCCAACAAAATAGCAAAACCGTTGGCAGAAACTGATGCAAACGAATAGAACCGTACGGGGAAAAAACGTATACGTTTTAATTTGGAGGCATATGGTTTTTGCCATACGTTTTTTAGTGGAAAACCGTATACGGTAACCGTATTTGAAAAACATGGTGTGAACCCAGCCTTAGGAAGGATCTGCACTTGTCTTGGAGCTAAATGGCTATGTTGTGAGATTACCATTACTCTGCAGCTTTTTTTGTGAAATGGCTATTTCCTTATTAGGCTAGGTCTC
The DNA here is from genome assembly GCF_029499605.1 of Hyla sarda. Lineage (NCBI taxonomy): Eukaryota > Metazoa > Chordata > Amphibia > Anura > Hylidae > Hyla > Hyla sarda. The sequence goes on along the minus strand of NC_079194.1, from coordinate 78,710,144 downwards.
CACTAAGCGTTTTTTTTTTTTTTGCAAAAACGCCAATAAAAACGCCTATTCTGCCGCATGGCGTTTTTTTTTTTTGTGAAAAAACGCTGCGGCCAGATGTTAGCTGCGAATCAATAGGGAACTGCAAAGTGCCATACCCACTTGGCGTTTTTCAGTTTGGCGTTTTTTAAATCTTCTAAATCTTTTTGGTGTTTTTCAGCTATTTTTGGCTCCTTGGCAGTTTTTCAAAAACAACCTCTTCTTGAGACTTTGGCAGCGATGTTCCTGCCTCGGCCGGTGATAGGCTGATGGCTTTCCGACGTTCCTGTCCCCAAGAAGCAAGTGAGCCGGTACCGAACCAACGGGAGGTGAGATAAAGTTTATTTTGTTTATTTTTTGCAGCCCGGGCATAGGGATACCACACAGTATAGAGCAGTGTCTTCAACCTGCGGACCTCCAGATGTTGCAAAACTACAACTCCCAGTATGCCCGGACAGCCAACGGCTGTGCTCGCGGGTCATATATGATTAGAACAGTGCTCGCGGGTCATATATGATTAGTTCCCCGATGTGGGGACAGCGCAGCGCTGGACTGATTCATTAATTCCCAAGGGGGAGGGGCCAAACCGGTATTGTGGTATGAGTTAAAATTCATATTGTGCAGCACAAAAATTTTGGTATGAACCAGTATACCGCCCAGCACTAAAGGAAGATAATAAAAAAAAAATGTAAAGATGTAAACATGTTTATAAATATTTATATATGTATCAAGAATAGCTATTCCAACAAATGTTTTAGATCTATAGCAATATTAAGAGCTTTATTAAATATGTTACCGATAAATAATGAGAAAAAAAAGAAATAAAGAAAACCAACAAAGCAAATATAGCCCAGAACAATGAATACAATAAGCATACAACCACTGCATGAGAGATTATTAAACCGAAGTGTCTAAAGTAGGTAACATTAAATAAAATTATTTGAATATGATGTTAGAAAAAACTAGAAGTCCAAAGGACAGGGGATAAGATGTCAGATCGCCACGGTGCCGCTGCTGGGGATCCCCGTTGATCCCCGCTGCGGCACTGCGCTATCATTACAGCACAGAGCGAGTTAGCTCTGTGCGTAATGACGGGCGATACAGGGGACGGAGCAGCGTGATGTCATGGCTCCGCCCCTCGTGACATCACGGCCCGTCCCCTTAATGCAAGTCTATGGCAGGGGGCATGACGACTGCTGCGCCCCGTTCCATAGACTTGTATTGAAAGGGGCAGGCGTGACATCACGAGGGGGCGGAGCATGACGTAACGATGCTCCGGCCCCTGTATTGCGCGTCATTACATGCAGAGCGAACTCGCTCTGTGCTGTAATGATAGCGGGGTGCGAGTGGGGATCCCGGGGCTCCCCAGCAGCGGGACCCCGGCGATCTGACATCTTATCCCCTATCTTTGGATAGGGGATAAGATGTCTAGGGGCGGAGTACCCCTTTAATGTGCCTAGGGAACCAGACAGTTCCGGTAAAGTATACTCATAAAAGGGCGTATTATTGAAGCTATCTCAGTGGGATCATAAAAAGGGTGAGGAATATTTGCCACTTTTGAAGAAAATAAATATCCCCCCCCCATCTCGATTCTTTGTTAGAATCTCTTTACCATCAAGGACAAAGAGATTTTTCAATGCTTCAATGAAATGTACTTTAGAAGGAGGAGAGGGGGACAACCATTCACATAATATACATTGTTTAGCTAAAGCAATTACTGAATAAGCAAATGCTGGGAGATGGTTATATGATAGTAATATCTAGATAGTTACATGAAGTAATATCTCATATTGAGATATGAAACCAGTATCTGAACTAATAGAATTGAGAAGGGACAACACCATATTCCAATAAACCTGAACATGATGGCATTGCCATAGGCAATGATACAAATCAGCTTTTATCAAGTTGAATTTAGGACAAGAATCGGATCTAGATATATTGTATTAGACTGAGAAGGAGGTAAGGTAAAAGCATATATATCTGAATGAATAAGTTTGAGTTGGGATTACCTCCATTTCTCATTATGATTCTCATTATAATTTTTGCATTTTTGCATTCGGTTTTTATTCTTTTTTTGGACTTTAGCGATCCAAAAAAGCGATGGAGATACCTTTAAAAAAAAAAGGGTATCATAAAAAAAAAAATACAGTAGTGATGAAAAAATAGTATTTAACCAAATTTATATTTTTTATAATGAAATGTTTATACATTTTTAAACAGGGATCAATTTATGTGGGCGGGCAGGGAACTTAAAATGTAGCCGACAATAATAAAAATGTAGAAAGCGGCCATTTAAATGTGAAAATAATATATCTTTTTAAAATAAATTTTGTTAAACTTTTTATAAGTAATGTCTTTTAATAAAGTGTTTAATAGAGTGTGTGTGTGTGTGTGTTTTTTTTTGCTTTTTTCATTATTTTTTTTTAGATAGTACTACTACTCCCAGCATGAAGAAGACTGTTCCATGATGTATTAGTAGTACCTCTACTAATTGACAGATCACCCCGGGTGTCACTTCTGACACCAGTAGCAATCCTCTTATATAATGCATAGAAGCCGGCGGCACGGCCAATTCTCCGCTATCCTGCACTGTGTTCTGCGATGTGAAGTTCTTCACATCACAGATTCGTATTTCTCGCAGAGAGCTGTGTTTGACCAGATGGTTCCATTCAATCACAACTCTCTGTGGGAAATATGATAATAGGTGTATATACGGCATATACTGCAGACCATACTACAGTGGGAGCAGAGAAGAGCGGCTGGCCGCACATATCTATACATTATACAGGACAATTGCAGCGGGTGTAACTCCTGACACCCACTGGGATCTTTATTTAACTGCAGGTACTACTGCTCCCAAAATGGAGCACACTCTGCTCCATGCTGGGAGCTGTAGTACCTGCATTAATAGACAGATCACAACAGGTGTCAGAAGGGACACCCGCTGTAATCTGTCTATTAATGCAGGTACTACAGCTCTCAGCATGGAGCAGAGTGTGCTCCATGTTGGGAGCAGTAGTAGATTCAGTTAAGGACAGATCACATCGCGTATCACTTCTGACACCTGTTGCGATCGTCCTATCTATTGCATAGATGTGGAGAGGCTTTCTCCTGCGCTCGCATCTCTGCACTATACTCTGGCGGACCAGTGATGTAACTAGAATTCACATCTCTCATTCATATTTCCCGCTGAGATCGGTGATGGCTGCCACCTGGGCAAAAATATGAATGAGTAATGTGAATTCTATTCACATCACTGGCCGGCCGACGTATAGAGCAGAGATGCGAGCGCTGTATAGAGCCGCTCCATATCTCTGCAATAGATAGGCTGATCGCATCGAGTTCCAACCCACCAACTTCAAGTCCCAGAATCCCTTGTTTGTAAATGTGAGGTCACTTTTCTTCCTTCCACACATCAGCCACCCACTCATTGCAGCTTCCTTGCATGCTGTGCTGTGCTGTAATTTACAATTCCCTGCAGGTCTGTGGAGAATGATTCCCTCCCCCCCCCCCCCCCCCCCCCCCACCCAGCAGTCGCTTCACCCATTGAAGCACAGACACGCTCCCTTTAAACACCTGACTAGTGATGTAATGTCTCGGCCGCACTGCAACCTGGGAAAAGCTGAGACCACACTCATTTTGTATGCTGTTAAAAATGAACATTGGGGGCAAAGATCACATAAGAATTGTGCAAGACCAGCCATCAAACACAGGTACAGACACTATATTATGAACTACACTAACTCTACAGCCCCAGTAGCTCAGTCAAATAAAAAAAATTCCAGACTACCCTTTAATGTTGATTTAAGGAATTTCCAGGAATAGGAAAACATGGCTGCCTTTTGGAATGGCTGTTTGTGAAGTACTGCAGCTCAGCTCCATTCATTTTAAGGAGGTGAGCTTTAGATTTAAAGGGGTTCTCCGGTGCTTAGACATCTTATCCCCTATCCAAAGGATAGGGGATAAGATGCCTGATCGCGGGAGTCCCGCCGCTGGGGACCCCCGTGATCTTGCATGCGGCACCCAGTCTGTAATCAGTCCCCGGAGCGTGTTCGCTCCGGGTCTGATTACCGGCGATCACAGGGCCGACTGCGTGTGATGTCACGCCTCCGCCCCGTGTGACGTCACGCTCCGCCCCTCATTGCAAGCCTATGGGAGGGGGCATGATAGCTGTCACGCCCCCTCCCATAGGCTTGCATTGAGGGGTGGAGCGTGATGTCACACGGGGCGGAGGCGTGTCGTCACACGCCGTCGGCCCTGTGATCGCGGTAATCAGACCTGGAGCGAACACGCTCCGGGGACTGATGACAAACGGGGTGCTGCGTGCAAGATCATGGGGGTCCCCAGCGGCGGGACTCCCGCGATCAGGCATCTTATTCCCTATCCTTTGGATAGGGGATAAGACGTCTAAGCACCGGAGTACCCCTTTAATACCAAACACAAGCCATGGACAACCCATGTGGTGCTGTTCCTGGAAGACAGCAACCATGTTCCTCTAAGAATGAACATCTCTTAAACCAACAATTCCGAACCAGTGTGCCTCCAGCTGTTGCAAGACTACAACTCCCAGCATGCCCAGACCGCCTTTGGCTGTCCGGGCACGCTGGGAGTTTACGTCTTGCAACAGCTGGAAGCACCCTTGTTAAGAAACACTGTTGTAAACTATAACATTATTAGGGCATGTTCACACTGAGAAAATAGTGGAATTTACGACGTGTGAACTGAGCAGAATCCTCTCTTTGAGATCAATGGGAGGCGGAATACATTCCAAATTTCCTTTTTAAAGACAACGTATTAGGATAGATTTACATAAGGTGTAATTTTCACAGCCAAAAAAATCTGCTGTATTCCGATGTGTGGACAAAAAAACTTCAACATGTACAAGGCTTTAATTCTGCATTCAGTTTTTCCACCATGGAAATACTTTACGCAGCATTTTCTATATGTATTACAGATTTGGGGTGTGGGATTTCAGCAAAGAAATCAATTCACACCGAATACACAAATCTGCAGGAAATACACCACAACATCTGCAATGGTAATTCTGGGGGTGCATTGTTTCCATTTTTGTTGATTTTTACTCCACATTTAAATAACGCCTTATGGGGGTAGTTTATTAATCATTTTATCCCGTTTTTATTTGCTGTTCTTTTCTTTGGCGCAGTGGGTTTTTTTTTTGCTCCAAAGTTTTGCAACTTTTCATTTAGAAGGTTCTCTTATAGAACATACTAAGGCTGGGTTTACACCACGTTTTTGCAATACAGTCCCTCTATCAGGTTTTTGATAAAAAAAACAAAAAATGGATTTCTCAAAACCTCACTAAACTGTATCAAAACGTGTGTTCAAATTTCTATCTGTATACGGTTTGAAAAATGATGTCTGGTTGCATCCGTTTTTTTTCTTAAGTTTTTTATAAGTTTTTAACTTTTCACTCCATTATGAATAAAGTTTGACTTGTTTGATTGAAATTCCAAGAAAAAAAAACTGCAAAGTCAAAAACTGTATGGTGCAAACCGGATGGAACCGTATGCACATATGGTTCTTTTTTTCATAATAAAATGTTTTATTGAATTTTCCAACATACAATAAAAGAAGAACCAAGAAGCACAGTAACAATTGCATAAGCCATCAATAATCAGGTAAGACTGACAAGTACACTCTAAGAAAATACAGTTCTGTCCATAAACGGGCTCAGCGTGTTACAGCAACTAAATGAAGTTGTGAACAACTAATGTGTAGTAAAGGACAACAGATCAAGTGATATGGAGTGTGGTGCGAAGTAGCCAAGAGTACTAATATGAGCTGTAGAGGTATGATGACTCCTCAGGCTATATATAACTGAGTATATAAGTAGAGGGAAGGTGGGGATGAGAAGGAGCCGGGGAAGAGTGAGAGAGAAGAGTAAGAGAAGGAACCAGGAGAAGAAAAATGTACCAACCTTTTAGTACAAGACAACCAGGGTCCCCAATGCCTCCGGGTCACAAGAGTCAGGTAGTCTGTGAATCGGACTGTCAGGACATCAGTAATGTCACTTGAGGGGGTCACGAAGAGGGGGCAGAGTCGGAGAGAAGGGAACTAGTTATCTAAGTGTAGCGTCCCATAGTCAGAGGAGGACGTAGATGTTACCCAGGGGGACCAGATCAGTTGGTATTTATACAATTGTCTGTGCGAGTCCGCCAATAATTCCTCCATCCTGTGCAGCCTAGCGGTCTCTTGGAGCCAGGCTGAAATAGACGGAGGATTCGGTGATTTCCAGATCCTCGGTATCACAGTCCTGGCCGCCAAGAGCAGGAATAGGATCAAGCGTGTCGTATTTTTAGGGATCGATGTTGGTATACTAGAAAGTAAGAGTATTTCTGGAGAACGCTGGAGACACATAGAGGTAATACGTTTAATTATATCTAGGACCTTAGACCAATAGGTCATCCGAGAGGGACACGTGAGCCAAATGTGCGCCATCATTCCCCTATCAGAATGGCACCTCCAGCAAGCATCGGAGACATTTGGGTACATTGTCGCCAGCAGAGCTGGCACCCTGTACCACCTCGTGAGCAGCTTGTAGTTAACCTCCTGTGCTTTGCCGGAGATAGAGGTGCCATGGCATCTGGTAAGGGCGGTCGACCAATCCGCATCCAAAATCGGGTGACCTATGTCTCTCTCCCAACCCACTTTGAAGGGCAGGGGTTCAGACCGATGTATCTCTAAAAGCAGGGGGTAGAGCACATTTACAGCGTGGGGTATCGGCGACGTTGACACACAGAGCTTTTCGAAAGTAGAGAGTGGCCTATATAGGCGCAAAGATTGGCTGGAGGTATTGTGAAAGTGTGTCAGCTGAGAATATTGGAACTGTAGGGACGGGGAGAGAGGAAGTCCACCCATGATTTCAGATAACGGTCTCAAGCCTGAGTGTGTGAGGGGCAGGAATGTAGTATATGTGTGTTTACTAAAAGCGAGGAAGGGGCTTTGGTGCATCGCAGGAGGGAAGGCTCGATTATGGAATAAAGGGGTAAGTGGGCCATCTTGATCAAACAATGCCATTCGGGACATATAAGAGATTTTATTGCGGTGGATGGAGGAGAGGATCGGGGCCAGGTCCTGAATTCTTGAAATTTTAGAAGAGGCCGAGGAGCTACAAAGGAAGGTCCGTATATCGCAGCCTAACCAATGGCTCTCAAGATTAACCCATTGTTTGTCTTGTGAATGATGGAAACCGTCCAGGATGCGAGTCAGGACCGATGCCAGATAATAGGATTGGTAGTCAGGCAATGTCAGACCTCCATCTCTTTTCCGTCATATCAGGACATGTCTCGCCAACCTGGAGTGTTTGTGAGCCCATATGAAGTCCGATTGCAGGGACGTAAGTTCCTTAAAGAAGGTGCGGGGGAGTAGGATGGGGAGACAGGAGAAAAGGTAGAGAAGACGCGGAAGGATATTCATTTTAAGAATATTTATTCTACCTAGCCAAGAAAAATCTTTCCTATCCCATCTTGACAGGTCATGTCTTATTAGTTGTAGGATCGGGGGAAAGTTAAGTCGATATAAATCTAGCGGGTTGGAGGGAACCATAATCCATAGGTATTTGATAGAGGTGGGTTGCCACTTGAATGGGTAGGAGGATTGAAGTGTGCGTGTTATATGTGGGGGAAGGGTAATATTCAGGGCTTCACATTTTGACGCGTTAAGTTTATAGTTACTGAGGGCAGGGAAACGTTTGACGGTCAAGAGCAAGGAAGGAAGTGTGGTGAGGGGGGAGGAGAGGTATAGCAGGAGGTCGTCTGTGAACGCCGCGCATTTACAGTGGCCTGAGGCAGTAATCAGCCCCCTAATGTCAGGGTTGTTTTGGATGTCTACCAACAAGTGTTCCATGCAGAGTACATATATCAAGGGAGATAGGGGGCAACCCTGCCTCGTGCCATTGCGAACACTAAATGACTCTGACAGAGCACATATGGTTCTGTACAGTTCCTATTGACTCCCATGTTAAAAAAAAAAACATATAAGGTTGAATACGGTTTTTCAACTGGACCAAAAACCGTGGTAGGCCATGGTTTTCTGTCCGAAAAAAAAAAAGGAAAAAAACGTATGGTTTGAGAAATGGAGACAACCGTATACAATATGGTGCATACAGTTTTGAATGGGAAGTCTATGGGCATGGTTTTCTGTACAGTTGCATACTATTGTATGAAACCGTATGCCGAAGCCGTATAGCAAAATCGTGGCGTGAACCCACCCTAAGATGTAATTTAACTTTATGTCATGCAACGTTCAGGAACTTATGATGTGTGACTTTTCAGTTTGTCGCATCTTTTGGCGCAAATGTGCTATCTGAGGTGCAAATCTACACCCGCCCAGACTTGGCTTACAAAACTGGCTTTGGACGGCATTAAAAAGTCGTACATTTTGTTGCACGGGTTAAAAAGTCACACAAAAAGTCACGGGGGAACCAGTATACAAAGTGGAGTACTGAAGTATGTGGTCAGCACCATACCATCTCACATCCCCCGCAACATGTAAAAAATTTGGTGCAGGTACACAGTTTTAACCACACAAATTAATGAGGTAAATAGACGTTCACCTACACCACTCTTGATGAATTCCCCCTATGTCTTTTTAAGCTGGAATGGAAAGATTCTCTATAAAAGTGGTTTGGCAGACCTTTCTGTCCTTACGATGCATGGTCAAAACTATCAGTATGCACACTCTCTTACCACTCTCTTACATTCTGCTCACGCTTTAACATACTGTTAAATTGTGGGGGTGGGGTGGGCACAGCAATGGATTATACTGCTGACATCCAACTGCAGTGACTGGAATCAGAGACAACTCAGATCCCAGCCATTTACCCCTTTGATGCCGTAGTCAATAGTGATTCTCCTGAAACAAAGAATTTATACTGTACCTATGTATTCCATAGAATTATCCATGTGCTTTTTGCTCCCACATTGTCCTTTTATTTTTAAGGGGATTCTGCATACGGAAAAAAAAAAGAATCTATGATGTTTACATGTCTTAAAGGGAACCTGACTCGAGTTTTATGCTGCCCAAACCACAGGCAGCATAAAACTGGTGATGGCAGCATGATGCTGGGACATTATGAATTAATCTGATAGATTTAGGTATTTCCGAGTAATTATAGTTTAAAAATGCCACTGGGACCGGGTTAGTAGTCACAGAGGACGGTCCTAGCAGATGCTATCCGCCCTGCAAGAACTGAGTGACGCCTCTCTCCCTCTCTGTGTATAGTACATCTGTGTACAGGGAGAGATGTGTCACTCATTGCTTGCAGGGCGACAAGCAGCGCCAGGACCCAACCCCATGACTAGGAACCGGCAGCATATTTAAACTAGCAGTGATATAAGAACAAAGTAGGAGACCTGGCACTGGCGCCACTACTGGGACGTGTATACTGAAGACAACAATACTATTTTCAACTCAGGATTCATGTGAACCGACTGAGCGGTGCTCATGTGCAGAAACACAGTGGCCCTCATGTACTAAGAGTGGAGTGTAGGTTTCTTTGTGGGTTTTAATTCCGGTATTTACTAAGGTTTCCCTACATTTTCCAATTTCCCTACACTTAGCTTTTTTTACACATGCTCTGATCGGTCTGGTTTTCCTCAACTCAAATCCACCACATTTTATGTGGAAACCTTAGTAAATATGTCGGGTTTTTGTGAAAATGTCGGGAACACACCGCTTTTTGGAGACCACGCCCCCTATTACCGGCAGCCACGCCCCCCTTTTTCGTTTTTTTTTTTACTCTGGCGCAAAATCTGGTGCAGACAGAATTTCTGGCGCATTGCGACAGAATCTGGCGCACAACCCGACAAAACATGTCAGGTTTGCAATAGTAAATGAGGGCCAATGTGTAATCACTACTAGCAACAAGAAAAGTACAAACAGACTCACATGGATGAAGTAACTTAGTTGCTTGCTTAGTTTATTGGGTTTGTGGCAGCATACAGACGAACAAGACAGATGGCACAGCGGGGGGAACAGAGGAGAAGGTGACGGACCGTTTAGCGCGTCTGCGCTTCAGCGCAGACGCGCTAAACGGTCCGTCGCCTTCTCCTCTGTTCTGCCCGCTGTGCCAACTGTCTTGCTCGCCAGTATGCCATATAAGATTACATATAAAATAAAGGTTATATGCCAACCTATTAGAACTAATTCCCAGCAATTAGAAAGAAGGAAAAAGGGGGAGGTGCCTAAAATTTGTATTTATTGATATGCATTAAAATTTATTGATATGCATTCAAAAATAATGCATATCAATCAATATGCAATATGCATATCAATACAAATTTTAGGCACTTCCCCCTTTTTCCTTCTTTCGCCTGTATGCCACCACAAACCCAATAAACTAAGAAAGAAGTGATTTCATCCGGGTGAATGTGTTATGGTAATATTCCCGGCGTCCTCATATTTGTCATACACTCACCAAAGGCATTCATATAAAAACAAAAAGACACAGCTACATTATGGTAGGGAGGCTCATTCTCTCTCTCTCAGAGCCAAAACCTTTATTTTCATAGTCACCTAGCATCAGGACAACGCCTCATACATTCCAAAGTTTGATCTTAAAGGGGTACTCCGGTGAAAACTTTTTTTTTCTTTTAAATCAACTGGTGCCAGAAAGTTAAACATATTTGTAAATTACTTCTATAAAAAAAATCTTAATCCTTCCAGTACTTATTAGCTGCTGAATGCTACAGAGGAAATTCCTTTTTTGGAACACTGATGACATCACGAGCACAGTGCTCTCTGCTGACATCTCTGTCCATTTTAGCAACCGTGCATAGCAGATGTATGCTAAGGGCAGCATGGTGGCTAAGGGTTAGCACTGCTGCCTTGCAGTCCTGGGGCCTTGGGTTCAAATCCCACTAAGGACAACAATAAATAAAGAGTTATTATTATAATGACGTCAGCAAAAAGCACTGTGCTCGTGATGTCATCAAAGAGCATTCCAAAAAGAAAAGAATTTTCTCTGTAGTATTCAGCAGCTAATAAGCACAGGAAGGATTAAGATTTTTTAATAGAAGTAATTAACAAATGTGTTTAACTTTCTGGCACCAGTTGATTTAAAAGAAAAAAAGTTTTTAGCGGAGTACCCCTTTAACCAATGGGAGGATATCTTTAAGTGTACATTAAACGTCACTTGACACCAAAAGCTGCCATAGTATGCCACACGTTCTAAAGACCTCCGGACTTCATTAGTATTAAGGCGCGTAATCCAAAGAGTAGAATGCATTTGAAAGAAACCCTACAAATAGGGAATTGGGGAAGGAGAGAAGACACAATATGGAATACACAAAAGTGAATTATGATTACACGCTATATAAACATACTGTATATAAAAATTACAATATCAAGTGCTCCGTTTGTACTTTTCTTGTTGCTACTAATATTTAAAATAGTATTTCTCTGAAACATTTGGGCATTTCCGAGTAATTCATAGGATACCAATCACGCTGCCCGCAGTTTGGGCGGCATTAAACAGTTCCCTTTAAATCTCTGAAACATGCAAATACATAATAGGGACTGTACTGGTGATAGATTTTCCTAAGATGATGGATCCTTGTGCAGCTGGACATTCTGCATAAGCAATGTGTTTGCTCCTTATAGAAATATTAAAGGGGTACTCCGATGGAAACCTTTTTTTTTTTTTTTTTTTTTTTAAATCAACTGTTGCCAGAAAGTTAAACAGATTTGTAAATTACTTCTATTAAAAAATCTTAATCCTTCCAGTACTTATTAGCTGCTGAATACTACAGAGGAAATTCTTTTCTTTTTGGAACACAGAGCTCTCTGCCGACATCACGAGCACAGTGCTCTCTGCTGGCAGCTCTGTCAATTTTAAGAACTGTCCAGAGTAGGAGAAAATCCCCATAGCAAACATATGCTGCTCTGGACAGTTCCTAAAATGGACAGAGGTGTCAGCAGAGAGCACTTTGCTCGTGATGTCAGCAGAGAGCACTGTGTTTCGAAAAGAAAATAATTTCCTCTGTAGTATTCAGCAGCTAATAAGTACTGGAAGGATTGAGATTTTTCAATAAAAGTAATTTACAAATCTGTTTAACTTTCTGGCAACAGTTGATAAAAAAAAAAAAATAATAATAATAAGTTTTCCATTGGAATACCAAACAAAGACTATGAGAAAGAATTCTAGACTATAAGAAAGAGCATCTGGTCTTGAATGTTAGACAGTTTCTCCTTAGACTTTGCATTGTTTGTTATTATTGGATTTTGCTTTAAAGGGGTATTCCTGGCAAAACCTTTTTTTCTATTTATTAATAGTGTTGCTCGCGAATATTCGCAATGCGAATTTTATTCGCGAATATCGCATATTCGCGAATATAGCGCTATATATTCGTAATTACGAATATTCATTTAATTTTTTTCTTCACAGTACACATCACAGTGATCACCCTTCTCTGCTTCCAGCTTGTGTGGTGTAAAGAAGGCTCTAATACTACTGTGTGAGACTGGGGCGCGAATTTTCGCATATGCGAACATTTGCATATGCTAATTTTCGCACATGCGAATTTTCGCTTGTGTTAATTTTTATATATGTTTATTTTCACATATGGTAATTTTCGCATACGCGAAAATAAAACGGGAATATTACAAATATGCGAATATTCGCGAATATATGACGAATATTCGTCCATATATTCGCGAATTCGAATATGGCCTATGCCGCTCAACACTATATATTAACTGGCTCCGGAAAGTTAAACAGATTTGTAAATTACTTCTATTAAAAATAATCCTTCCAATAGTTATTAGCTTCTGAAGTTGAGTTGCTGTTTTCTGTCTAACTGCTCTCTGATGACTCACGTCCCGGGAGCTGTCCAGCTCCTATGGGGATATTTTCCCATCGTGCACAGCTCCCGGGACGTGACATCATCATTGAGCAGTTAGACAGAAAACATCAGAAGCTAATAACTATTGGAAGGATTAAGATTTTTTAATAGAAGTAATTTACAAATCTGTTTAACTTTCCGGAGCCAGTTGATATATATATAAAAAAGTTTTTGCCTGGAATACCCCTTTTACCTAAAGACTTTCTAGCAAGGTAATAAAGATGTTGTGTGCTGTGGATCTTAACAGATATTACAGGGGGATACCTTCCCTACCATAAAGCTCCACTGCATGGAGACGATCGGAGCGACAATTTTATTGTAGGCTTCAGAAACAATGTCTGACCGCGCAGTTGAGTCGTAGTTAAGAAACAGATTTTAGCTCTGGAGGAAAAAGTCTCTTAATGATGCAGATTTGGCCAGTTATATAATCGGCGCTCGCTGCGCCAGGCTCTGTAAGTGCAGATAAGAGTGTGGTTGACTGAGTTGCTATGGAAATGTCCAAATCTCTGACGGATAACTTCCCTGGTGGATAAATAATTGATGCAGATAGTAAAATCTCAGAACCACTTACTTAAACACTTTCATCTGTAAACTGGGAGAAGCTGCTCTTTTGTGGTTCCATGTACACACGTCAGTACTGAAGAGGGGGGTAAAGGAACAGGTATTGGGGATGGAACAGATGCCCAAAAGGCTCTTGCTGGAATGGAGACATATGTCGATTTTGTTTACATAATTGAGGAACCATTGTACAGATCTAAATACAAAACAACCATTTAACAAAAACATAAATAAGTCTGTGCAGCTCACCTAGTGAAAAAATATGGGGGGGGGGGACTAGGAAAACCGAATTGACACAAGAAAATTTAGAGTAAAAATGCTTTTCATGCACTTTATCATATTTCTCACCTCAATAATAAAAATCACCCAATCATTTTTCAGCTCAGTTATATCTGAAAGAAAAGCTGATTGATAATCAATATGGCCAGTTCTTCAATAAGTAAGAGCGTGATAGGCAGCTGTCTAGAGTGCAGCATCATCCCTTTTTAACCCCTTAAGGACCAAGCGTTTTTCTGTTTTTCCACTTTCGTTTTTTTCTCCTTACCTTTTAAAATCATAACCCTTTCAATTTTGCACCTAAAAATCCATATGATAGCTTATTTTTTTGCACCACCAATTCTACTTTGTAATGAAATCAGTCATTTTACCCAAAAAACTACGGCGAAATGGAAAAAATAATTATTGTGCGAAAAAATTGAAGAAAAAACACAGCCCAGCCCTGCCAGGATCTATCATTCTGAGCACCGGAGCCGCCGCAGCAGGAGAGGTAAGCCCTCAGGCTACCTCAGCAGTGGATCATGGCCCCAAAGCGCGCACGCGCAATCGTGCTGCTTAGGCGCATGTGCGACTTTTTGTGTGAGTTTTGTAGTCAAAAGGCTTTATATTCCTTGATAAATGTCCCCCTATGTGTTTTGAGGCACTTTAGTTTTATCCTTTTTGTGTTCCACTTGACAAGGGGCATGGCTTACTAAGAAAGAGGTGAATCTGTCAGCTCTATAGCATGCTCAGGGCTGCAGACATAGCTGATAGGGAGATAAAACAAAAAATATCTGTCTCTTAACTGATATAAATTACCCCTAAAATACCATCAAACTGCTTAAAGGAGTTTAAAAAACAAGCAAAAAAAAAAAACAATTGATTGCTACCCACAGGGATATACTTCAGTCCGATGCTTGTGGACAAAAAGGGCCAGTACGTGATCATAGGCTGTACCGTCAACAATGTTTGTTACATCATTGTTACACTATATGCACCGACAGATCAGCTTCCCCAAACAACTGTTTTAACAAATCTCCTTTCTAAAAAATGGAAATTGAGGCTCAGGGTCAATGAATATTGGATGATGATATGTTTATTAGAATAAAATATATATGATAGTTAAAGTGTGTGCCGAACCTGACAGGGCCCTTGTGGGAAGGCTAATACACAATAAAAATTCACAATAGATATACAAATATAATACGGCAATTGTAACTAATATCAACAGGTAATTAGTAAAATTCATAAAATTGTAAAAAATTTATAAAGAATATAAGAGTGTCCACAGTCAGGCTCGATGCTTCCATAAGGCAGACCAAGCGGTTGCTTAAGGGCGCACGGACCACAGGGCTGTGTTGCGCCCCGCCGCCCGCTGGGCTGTGTTGTTCGTGCCATGTGTGTCGCTCGCTCATAGAGTGGCGCCCACAGCAGCAGAACAGCTCAGGGCCGTCTTTAACATGAGGCAAAAGGGGCAGCTTCACTGGGCCCTGTCATTCCTGGGGGCAAAAAGCAGCTGCACCTTTTGCCTTGCGTTAAACATGGCCACCGCGGCTGGTCCTGCAGGAGGTGCGGGGTCCGGCTGACATGCAGGGAGAAGTGCGGGCTTTGAGGGGTCCAATTGGAGGAGGCCGTGATGGGGAGAGCCGTGTGCATGCTAAGCTGCGAGCACCTGCAGCTGGGGGAGCCCTCCCTGTACCGCCGCCCCTGTATGCGACCAGCCCCTGCAGCCTCTTTAGCATTTTCAGTTGCTGCTCGGGCTGGTCATGTGCCGCGCACGGCACGTCTGTAATGTCCCTGCCCGGCCCCCGGCTGCTCACCACCACCAGAGAGGAGCGCCGGGGCCTCCAAGTGCAAGAAGAGGAGATTCGCCGGGGCCGCCTCAGAGCGTTACTTCTTGTGACCCTCAGCAGCTGGAGTCCGTGTTCCCCGTGGCTCAAGCCAGGGGCGGACACAGACAGCATAGGGCCCCTGTGCAAAGAACGTGCCTGCCCCCCCCCCCCCCCCCCCCCCCCATACATCAATTGTTCAGGTAAGAGAGAAATATGAGATAGATAGATAGATATGAGATAGATAGATATGAGATAGATAGATATGAGATATATAGATATGAGATAGATAGATATGAGATAGATATGGGATAGATGGATAGATATGAGATAGATGGATAGATATGAGATAGATAGATAGATATGAGATAGATAGATATGAGATAGAGAGATAGATATGAGATAGATAGATAGATATGAGATAGATAGATAGATATGCGATAGATAGATATGCGATAGATAGATAGATAGATATGAGATAGATAGATAGATAGATATTAGATTGTAATATCTAGTTGTAGTTTTGCAACAGCTGGAGGCTCCCTGGTTGGGGAACACTGCCTTAATGGATTAATGATAAATAAACAAGCAGTGTGTCCACATGTTGAGGCCCCAGTGGGGTCACTTTCCCTCCTCTGGGGTCCACAGGTCACCTACAGGTCACATTACAAGAACAATTTTTTGAAAAATCGCTGTAAAAATGGCGCAGTTTTACCGCAATTTTTCGAAATCGCGGTAAAAACCGTGCCATTTTTGCCGCAATTTTCCCCAGAAATTGTTCTTGTAATGTGACCTGTAGGTGACCTGTCATCACCGGAGCAGGGAAAGTGACCCCACTGGGCTGTTACCCCCCAGCCCCAGGTATACTGCTAGTGAGAAGAGAGGCAGGACAGGGGACATAACTTCCCCTCACAGCCGCTGTGCTCCTGGGAGGCCTGTCAGCTCTCGGCCTCCGTCCTCTTCCTGTGCTGGGGGCGGAGCCATGAATCAGATACCTTCATCCCTGCTGCCTGTCTCCCTAATGATACCGGAGCAGGAGCAGCGCAGGGATTGTAAAAAAAAAAAATAGCGCTTGTCTGAGTGGGGATCGGGACAACTGTCCTGGATCCTCACCAGCTGCACCTCTCTCTCAAGGGGCCCTTGGCCAGTGCCTGAGGGCCCGTGTGTAGTGGCGGGCCCCTGTGCAGCTGAACATGCTACACATGTGATTTGTCCGCCCCTGGCTCAAGCCCCTTACTTCAGGTCGGATGCAGTCATGCAGTCCATGACCATGTTCAGCACAGCATGTGGCCCAGTGCCTGGCTGCCTGTGCCTCCTCCATTACTCTGCTGGCAACACCTGCTCTGCACCCCCTACCCCTTATATAAAAATGTACAGACACCAGGGTGCAATGCTCTGCACCCTTATTTATAAGTGTGCAGGGCATTGCACCCTATTGTCTGTACATGCTTATGTTAGAGGTAAGGGGTGTATTACATTACACCCTAGTGTCTGAACATTCATATATGAGGGGTAGTGCACTCCCTTACCCCCAAATATAGGAACTGTTTATGAGGTTGCAGAGCATTGCACCCTAGTGTCTAGACATTATGGGTAAGGGAGAGCAATGCTCAGTACATTCCTATATTAGGGGTAAGGGGGTGCAGACACCAGGGTGCAATGCTCTGCACCCTTATGTGATGGTGCGGAGCATTGCACCCTAGTGTCTGTATATTTTTATGTGAGGGGTAGGGGGTAGAGCAATGCACCTCCTTACCTCTAATATAGGAATGTGTCACGATTCGGCTTACAGGTAGTGGATCTTCTGTGTCAGCGAGGGATTGGCGTGGACCGTGCTGGTGGACCGGTTCTAAGAGGCTACTGGTGTTCACCAGAGCCCGCCGCAAAGCGGGATGGTCTTGCTGCGGCAGTAGCAACCAGGTCGTATCCACTAGCAACGGCTCAACCTCGCTGACTGCTGAGAAGGCGTGGGACAGAAGGACTAGGCAGAGGCAAGGTCAGACGTAGCAGAAGGTCGGGGCAGGCGGCAAGGTTCGTAGTCAAGATGGATAGCAGGAGTTCAGGTAACACAGGCTTTGGACAACACTAAACGCTTTCACTGGCACAAGGCAACAAGATCCGGCAAGGGAGTGCAGGGGAAGAGATGTGATATAGCCAGGGAGCAGGTGGAAGCCAATTAAGCTAATTGGACCAGGCACCAATCATTGGTGCACTGGCCCTTTAAGTCTCAGAGAGCTGGCGCGCGCGCGCCTTAGAGAGCGGAGCCGCGCGCGCCAGCACATGACAGCAGGGGACCGGGACGGGTAAGTGACTTAGAATGCGATTCGCGAGCGGGCGCGTCCCGCTGTGCGAATCGCATCCCCGACGGCCATATCAGTGCAGCGCTCCCGGTCAGCGGGACCGACCGGGGCGCTGCAGGGAGAGAGACGCCGTGAGCGCTCCGGGGAGGAGCAGGGACCCGGAGCGCTCGGCGTAACAGTACCCCCCCCCCCCTTAGGTCTCCCCCTTTTTTTGTCCGACAACTGCTTTACCTGGGACGAGGACACCGGGAAAGAATGGAGGGTTTCCTCAACGGCAGGCAGTACAGCAGGAGTGGGAATGGGGAGGGAGGGCAGAGGGTGAAGCTTGGCACGGGGCAGGGTGACACCAGGACGGGGGCCATGAGGAGGCACTGAGGCTTGCCTGACGGGACTGGGAGGGGGGGAGAGGCATTTCTTGTGGCAAGCAGAGTCCCAGTTCTTGATCTCCCCGGTGGTCCAGTCAAGGGTGGGAGAATGAAGCTGGAGCCATGGCAGACCGAGGAGGACCTCAGAGGTGCAGTTGGGGAGGACGAAAAATTCAATCTTTTCGTGGTGGGGTCCAATGCACATTAAGAGGGGTTTTGTGCGGTAACGCACAGTGCAATCCAATCTAACTCCGTTGACCGCGGAAATGTAGAGCGGCTTGACGAGACGAGTCACCGGGATGCAGAACTTATTCACCAAAGACTCCAAAATGAAATTCCCAGAGGCACCAGAGTCCAAGCAGGCCACGGCTGAGAGGGAGGAATTGGCTGAAGGAGAAATCCGCACGGGCACCGTGAGACGTGGAGAAGCAGACTTTGAACCAAGAGACGCCACACCCACGTGAGCTGGGTGCGTGCGTGCGTTTCCCAGACGTGGAGGACGAATAGGGCAATCCACCAAGAAATGCTCGGTACTGGCACAGTACAGACAAAGATTTTCTTCCCTACGGCGAATCCTCTCTTCCTGGGTCAGGCGAGACCGATCCACTTGCATGGCCTCCTCGGCGGGAGGCCCAGGCGTAGATTGCAAAGGATGCTGTGGGAGAGGTGCCCAGAGATCTAAGTCTTTTTCCTGGCGGAGCTCCTGATGTCTCTCAGAAAAACGCATGTCAATGCGGGTGGCCAAATGGATAAGTTCTTGCAGGTTGGCAGGAATCTCTCGTGCGGCCAGCACATCCTTGATGCTACTGGATAGGCCTTTTTTAAAGGTCGCGCAGAGAGCCTCGTTATTCCATGATAATTCGGAAGCAAGAGTACGAAATTGGATGGCGTACTCGCCAACGGAAGAATTACCCTGGACCAGGTTCAACAGGGCAGTCTCGGCAGAAGAAGCTCGGGCTGGTTCCTCGAAGACACTACGGACTTCAGCGAAGAAGGACTGGACTGTGGCTGTGGCAGGATCATTGCGGTCCCAGAGCGATGTGGCCCAAGACAAGGCCTTTCCTGAAAGAAGGCTCACTACGAACGCCACCTTAGACCGTTCTGTAGGAAACAAGTCCGACAACATCTCCATATGCAGGGAACATTGAGACAGAAATCCACGGCAGAGTCTAGAGTCCCCATCAAATTTGTCCGGCAGGGACAAGCGGAGGCTAGGAGCGGCCACTCGCTGCGGAGGAGGTGCAGGAGCTGGCGGAAGAGATGGTTGCTGCTGTAGCAGAGGCAGAAGTTGCTGTAACGTGGCGGTCAACTGCGACAGCTGCTGTCCTTGTTGGGCAATTTGCTGCGTGGTAAGGTCAGCGAGACTTGGCAGCGGCACCTCAGCGGGATCCAGGGCCGGATCTACTGTCACGATTCGGCTTACAGGTAGTGGATCCTCTGTGTCAGCGAGGGATTGGCGTGGACCGTGCTGGTGGACCGGTTCTAAGAGGCTACTGGTGTTCACCAGAGCCCGCCGAAAAGCGGGATGGTCTTGCTGCGGCAGTAGCAACCAGGTCGTATCCACTAGCAACGGCTCAACCTCGCTGACTGCTGAGAAGGCGTGGGACAGAAGGACTAGGCAGAGGCAAGGTCAGACGTAGCAGAAGGTCGGGGGCAGGCGGCAAGGTTCGTAGTCAAGATGGATAGCAGGAGTTCAGGTAACACAGGCTTTGGACAACACTAAACGCTTTCACTGGCACAAGGCAACAAGATCCGGCAAGGGAGTGCAGGGGAAGAGATGTGATATAGCCAGGGAGCAGGTGGAAGCCAATTAAGCTAATTGGACCAGGCACCAATCATTGGTGCACTGGCCCTTTAAGTCTCAGAGAGCTGGCGCGCGTGCGCCCTAGAGAGCGGAGCCGCGCGCGCCAGCACATGACAGCAGGGGACCGGGACGGGTAAGTGACTTGGGATGCGATTCGCGAGCGGGCGCGTCCCGCTGTGCGAATCGCATCCCCGACGGCCATATCAGTGCAGCGCTCCCGGTCAGCGGGACCGACCGGGGCGCTGCAGGGAGAGAGACGCCGTGAGCGCTCCGGGGAGGAGCAGGGACCCGGAGCGCTCGGCGTAACAGAATGTACTTACACTACGGTTCAATGCTCTGCACGCTCATATAACATTGCACTTTGGTGTCAGTACATTCCTATATTAGGGGTAAGGGGGTGCAATGCGTCACTCCCCCTGCATCTCCACAAGGTGAAACTGGGTCCCTAGCAATGCTGCTGAGCACGGGCCGGCCGGGCCTCAGGAGCAACGGAGAAGACTAAGGATGAGGTGCGGAGGGGAGGCTGGGGAAAACATAAATGCAAAGATGGGGTGCAGGGGGGGAAGCTATCGGAAGGTTGGGAGCCGAGGGTGAGGAGTCTGAGGAGGGGTTGTATATTTATGATTGATAAGGGGGGGGGGGGATGCTGGGGTTGTTACCGAGTTATCACTGTGTTATCTGTGGTGTTACATAGGACTGCAGGTCACATCTACTACATTATCTGTACTCAGAGAGTTATTGCTGTGTTATGTGTGGTGTTACATAGGACTGCAGGTCACATCTATACATTATCTGTACTCAGTTATCACTGTTATCTGTGGTATTACATAGGACTGTAGGTCACATCTACTACATTATCTGTACTCAGAGAGTTATCACTGTGTTATCTGTGGTGTTACATAGGACTGCAGGTCACATCTGTACATTATCTGTACTCAGAGAGTTATCACTGTGTTATCTGTGGTGTTACATAGGACTGCAGGTCACATCTACTACATTATATTCGGAGGGTTATCACTGTTATCTGTGGTGTTACATAGGACTGCAGGTCACATCTACTACATTATATGTACTGGTGGGCGGTGGTGGAGTTTGGGGGTCGACTTGGGGGGGGGGGGCACCAAAATGGAGCTTCGCTTGTGTTGGCAGCAATCCTTGCACCGGCCCTGTCTACAGTATCCAATAAAACAGCCAAAATTATCCACAGTGTCCGATAAATCAGTCAAAATGATCCACAGTGATAAGCCAGCCAAAAAAATAGAGATATTCATGAGAAATTGGTCTAATAGTTCAGATGGTGGGTACCATGAAAATAATGTGCATATTAATCTCTTAGGAGTTTTGTTCAAATCAATCCCCTTGTATGTGAATCGTTTGTAATCCGATGTATAAGTTCTAACTCTTTGTGCAAAGAGCCCGCTGCTAGAGACTGGGCAGTCTCAACCATATGCAGTGATGTCTGAAGTGAGCTTATAGGGAGGATACAGTGTTGTTAGACAAGTGATACTATGTATGCATACAAGGGTGTAAAGGGTTTAGTTCTCTTGAATGAAACACCTGCTGCTAGAGATTTTGCGGTCTCAAATTATGCAGTGGGTTTTGGTGGGCAAATAAACAGGGGACTGCAGCGCTTCAAAAGTACAGCATAGCTGTATACATAGTACCTGATGTGGCGCTGGTGGTCCCGGCTTGGTACAGATGATGGTCGGATGTTAGAGACACGGCTTGTCTCAAAAGATACAGCAAATTGTAGAGGATCCGAACCTTGTAACGGCTCTGATAATTAGCCCGATGTGGCGTATCCTCGTGGCTGGGGCGTTGCGCATAGGTTTGATGCACCGAAAATTTAAGGGTTCTGCCTCTGGGATATTGGCTGTAAGGAGTGGCACTTAGAAGGGAAATCTCCATTCTAGACCATTGTTATTTCTAAGGGACTTTATTATTACTCTGTGGCCTACAGTGAATTCCACATCATATATTTTTGGTCCTAACCCACACCACGTTTTGCATTTATGCAATGATATCAGATATACGACATATGAAGACTCCCCCAGCGACGGGACCCCCGCGATCAGACATCTTATCCCCTATCCTTTGGATAGGGGATAAGATGTCTAGGGGCGGAGTACCCCTTTAAAGAAACCACTGTTGACTGTGTTAAAAGCTGCAGAGGCAGTTTAAAAAAAAAATGGAAAAAAAAACATGTGAAAACCTAGTTCTAATCTTGAAGGCAAGTCTCTGGATGTTCCTCTTAAATATGAATTCATAGAGTTATGTCTTAGGGGTCTTATCTCAATTTTGCAAAGCTAACAGAAACTCCCGGGCACTGACAATATGATATAGTATTGTATAATGAGTGGTGAAATGAATTATACTGTTATAGAGGGGGGAGATTTATCAAAACCTGTCCAAAGGAAAAGTTGCCCAGTTGCCCATAGCAACCAATCAGAACGCTTCATTCCTTTTTAACAAGGCCTCTGCAAAATGAAAGAAATGAGCTGATTGGTTACTATGGGCAACTGGGCAACTTTTCCTCTGGATCGGTTTTGATAAATCTCCTGTACAGAAAGAAGCTGAACTGGTCCAGATTGTTATCTGGTGGGAAATGTGTGATGTTCAATAAAGATATCCATTTAAAAGTCAAAACCCATATGACATTGTGGTGAGCCACTGTGGTGAAAGGCAAGACCACGGGTGTTACGGGGTGAGATTTTTTAATAGAAGTAATTTACAAATCTGTTTAACTTTCCGGAGCCAGTTGATATTTATAAAAAAAAGGTTTTGCCTGGAATACCCCTTTAACTGAATAGAAGACAGGTGTAATTATCTTCATAGCTAAGGCCAGATTTCCCAGAGAGGTGGCCAGGACCCAGAGGGCCTCGCAGCTTGCTGGACCAATACTTGTAATAAACTTGACTTTGACTTGTAATTAGACTTGACTTGATTATGTGCAGGACTTGACTAGTTTCAGTGACAGCAGACATAGACTTGTGGACTTACTGGATAGACTGGAGCTGTGTGGGCTTCCAGACGCTGAACACTTGTCCTGAGATCTCTGGTAGCTGAGCTCAGTAAGGTAGCTGGTGGTAAGTGCTAAGAGAGCTAATTGTAATGGTCGCCCCTTTATATAGTGGGGGCTGGACTAAAGCCCATTGGTCAAGCTGTGGGTCATAGGTTAAGCTGGTGCTCTCTGGGAGTACATGTGACAACAAACCAGGTGACTACATAACAGAACATGTGACAGGCTTACTCACCGGTCCTTGAGACCTCCCACAGGTCCTCTATACTATCTAGACATAGGGATCCTGTCTAAGCATTAAAGTGATACACACACCATATAAAACAACAGGGGGGAAACAAAGGGAGACCCTGCAGGGGAGCCCCCAGGTCACTGAGGGACTCAACCTGACAGGGCCTACAGGTAGTATAGGACCATGTCCTGTACTGGGACATTACAACAACACAATGATAGACATATCTGCCATAACAATGAGACTTGTGGGGCTGTGAAGCCTCTAGTAATGTTTACCCTTGTTACAATACATTAAATAAAACCTGTCACATTGAAAATGCAGTTCAGTCTGCAAACATGCTGTTATATTGCAGGAGGAGCTGAGCAGATTGATATATAGTTTTGCAGTATAAGCCCCAGGATAACATCATTTATTCATGGAAATCTTAGCTTATTCTGAGCCAAGTGGGCGGTGTAACTCAGTGACTGAAAGCTATTCGTGTATAAATGTGCAGGAACTGTAAACCATTGTGAAGGACCACCCACTTGACTACTTAGTCCAGAATAAAACATTATCCTGGGACTCTACTCAGCTCCTTCTGTTCTATAACATGAAGCCTGTAGATTGAACTACATTTTCAACTTTAAGGGGGCCTTCCAACTTAAAATTAAAATAATTTACATAATGAAAAAGCTCTTTAAGCACTTTGAGGGAGATTTATCAAAACCTGTCAAGAGGAAAAGTTGCTGAGTTGCCCATAGCAACCAATCAGATCACTTCTTTCATTTTTTAAAAGGCCTCTGTCAACTCCGTAAACTGAAAGAAGCGATCTGATTGGGCAACTCAGCAACTTTTTCTCTGGACAGGTTTTGATAAATCTCCCCCTTTGTGTGGTCATAACTTCACATCTCTGCTGTGCTTAGTTGATGACACTGTATACTCATGTATTATACAACCATGGTCATCGAAGGGTGAATTCATAAGTTCATGAAGTAAATTTATACTGTAAGGCTAGGTTCACACTTAGGAAGCTCCGAACAGAAAAATTCTGTCAAAAGTTTCTGTCCAGAGCTCCCCATAGACAACAATGCCTGCGGAGCGGATTATGCCTGAAGAATGAGCAAGCTTATTCTTTTGGAGGCAAAATTTCCTCAGCGGAATGTCCACCTCTGAAATTCCTTAGTGTGCACGATGCAGTGGAATCCTTCTGACAGCAATGGGATTCTGCTGCACCAGAATTTCCAACCAAAATCTAACCTATGCCGAATTCTGATTTGAAATTCCGAAGTGTGAACCTTCCCTAAGAGTCAACATTTTAGTTATGATGCAAGGGGTTTGAATCACAGGACCTTTCCTCAGACAGGCCTCTTCTAGAAGCTACTAGTTCGGAGTGAGGAGTCTCCCAAACCTAACCATTTCTCCCTAGGGGCTGGAATTATTTTGAACTAGTCAGAGTCTAGCAAGACCATGTGAGAAGAGGATGTCTAGGCCTAGTTCAGTGCTTTTGCCTGCCAGCAGACCCTGTTGTGAAGTAAGCAGGTTTAGCCCCGGCTTTGCCAGAGAAACTCTGAATCCAATTCCAAGATGATAAAGTCTTGCCTAAGTAAGCTCCTTTCTCTGTGGAGCATATTTTATTTGGACTGTGTATTTTCCCCTAAAAATCGCAAAAAATGCTATTAGCAGAAGTGAAGACTTTCCCACAGTATTTCTGCTATTAAAGCAGCTAATGTGAAAAGACCCAATCATCTTCATTACCCTGTGCTATAGGAAGTCATGGCTGTATGGTTGTGCACAGTGGATCTCCAGTAAAGCTTATTCCAGTTTGCAAGTTACCTACATGCCTGTACTGTGTTAGTATGCAAGAAAATGAGGAAAAGAGGGAACAGAAAAAATAGGTGCTATCTAAGTGCCGTTAAATCCAATAAAAATGTGGATGACAGTAGTGACATTTACACTGTATTGGAAACTGCTACATAGGAATAGACAGAGACCAGTAGAGTAAATGCAGAGTGTGGCAAGTGATTAATGGAATCCCACTCACCTATTAGTGTTGCGCTTCAGTCACAACACTGTGGAGCGCTTGTGTGGAATTAAAGGGGTACTCCGGTGAAAACCTTTTTTCTTTTAAATCAACTGGTGGCAGAAAGTTAAACATATTTGTAAATTACTTCTATTAAAAAATCTTAATCCTTCCTGTACTTATTAGCTGCTGAATATTACAGAGGAAATTCTTTTCTTTTTGGAATGCTCTCTGATGACATCACGACCACAGTTCTCTCTGCTGACGTTATTATAATAATAATGCTTTATTTATTGTTGTTCTTAGTGGGATTTGAACCCATGTCCCCAGCACTGCAAGGCAGCAGTGCTAACCACTGAGCCACCATGCTGCCCTTAGCATACATCTGCTATGCATCTGCTATGCATCTGCTATGCATGGTTGCTAAAATGGACAGAGATATCAGCAGAGAGCACTGTGCTCGTGATGTCATCAGTGTTCCAAAAAGAAAGGAATTTCCTCTGTAGCATTCAGCAGCTAATAAGTACTGGAAGGATTAAGATTTTTTAATAGAAGTAATTTACAAATATGTTTAACTTTCTGCCACCAGTTGATTTAAAAGAAAAAAGGTTTTCCCCGGAGTACCCCTTTAATGTCCATTCATATTCCTCCGGCAGCCCAGCTTCCGAGTCCGATCATCTGTGATGTCAGGATAGCAAATGAAGATAGAGGTCCTGGGATAGGCGGCTTGCGCGTCCTCCAGATGTGAAGAAAACAGTAGCTTCCAGCAGCGCCTGTGAGTAGGATTTGCTGGGAACGTATTTTGTGATATGGCAGGTAAAACAACGCGTTTTGCTAGGGAGCCCTCGCTTCGTCAGGTTTATACATTAAAGAACAGACAGCTTGTATTTATACACAGAGAAGGCACGTTTACAATTTCAAATGAGTACTACTGTCATCCACATTTATTATATCTTGACATAAGAGGAAACCTGAACTGATCACATGTAATGGGACCTGTAGAATAACGCAGACTGTGTTCACACCTGACCATCTCGGGGTCACCTGCCATATCGAAAAATAAAGAAGTGTTTTACCACAATTGGAACACTTGCATCCTTGCTATTACGCTCGCAGCAAATCCTACTTCCAGGCGCCGCTGAAAGCATACCATTTATTTTTTTATTTAGAAATAAATGTATGACTCCATATCAGCATGGCTTTATGAGGGATCGGTCCTGTCAAACTAACCTGATCAGCTTTTATTAGGAGGTGAGCTCCAGACTGGACCAGGGGCAATCGCTGGATGTCGTGTATCTGTTTCTTTCCAAAGCATTTAATACAGTTCCACATAAAAGATTGCTGCATAAAATTATAGGGATTGGACTGGGGGAGAATGTGTGTAAGTGAGTAAGTAACTGGCTCAGTGATAGGAAACAGAGGGTGGTTATTAATGGTACTTATTCTGATTGGGTGACTGTTACTAGTGGGGTACCACAGGAGTCAGTCTTGGGTCCTGTTCTATTTAATATATTAATTAATGACCTTGTAGAGGGGTTGAATAGTAAAGTAGCAATCTTTGCAGATGATCCTAAACTCTGTAAAGCAGTAAACACAATAGAGGACAGTGAACTGTTACAAATGGATAAAGATAGGTTGGAGGTTTGGGCTGGGAAGTGGCAGATGAGGTTCAACACTGATAAATGTAAGGTAATGCACATGGGGAGGAAAAATCC
Organism: Hyla sarda; assembly: GCF_029499605.1. Taxonomy (NCBI): domain Eukaryota; kingdom Metazoa; phylum Chordata; class Amphibia; order Anura; family Hylidae; genus Hyla; species Hyla sarda. The sequence goes on along the minus strand of NC_079194.1, from coordinate 78,683,181 downwards.
GGGCTGGGATTATGTATTAAATTGGAGAACACTTAAGACGACTGATGTGGAAAAGGACTTGAGAGTCTTAGTTAACAGTAAATTTAGCTGTAGTGATCATTATCGAGCAGCTGCTGCCAAGGCAAATAAAATCATGGGGTGCATCAATAGGGGCATAGATGCCCACGACAAGGAAATAATTCTACCGCTGTACAAATCACTAGTCAGACCACACATAGAATACTGTGTACAGTACTGGGCACCAATGTATAAGAAAGATATAGTAGAGCTGGAGATGGTTCAAAGACGGGCAACCAAAGTAATATGGGGAATGGGAGGACTACAGTACCCAGTAAGATTATCAGAATTAGGGTTATTTAGTTTAGAAAAAAGAAGGCTTAGAGGCAACTTAATAACTATGTATAAATATATCAGGGGGCCGTACAGAGATCTCTCCAATTATCTATCTATACCCAGGACTGTATCTATAACAAGGGGGCATCCTCTACGTCTAGAGGAAAGAAGGTTTCTACACCAGCACAGATGGGGGTTCTTTACTGTAAGAGCAGTGAGACTGTGAAACTCTCTGCCTGAGGAGGTGGTCATGGTGAACTCTGTAAAAGAGTTCAATAAGGGGCCTGGATGCATTTTTGGAGAGTAATAACATTGCTGGTTATGTATACTAGATTTAGAGGGACAGAAGGTGGATCCTGTGATTTATTCTGACTGACATATTTGGAGTCGGGAAGGCATTTTTACCTCGAGTATGAGTTTTTTTTTTGCCTTCCTCTGGATCAACTGAGTAGGGACTCATTAGGGTTATAGGTTGAACTTGATGGACTCTGGTCTTTTTTTTCAACCTTATGAACTATATCCCGGGACCTCTATCTTCATGTACTGAGTTAATTGCACATAACAACACCATCACCACCATACACCTCACCACAGTGTACCATGGGGTTAGACTCTCCTATTTTGTGCAATCCTCCAATTACAAAATTTGCAAGAGTCAAGTTGCAGCCACAAAGTCCAGGATTTGGAATTTCCAAGTGTGCATGACGCAGCAGAACCCCATTGGAATTTCCGAGTGGAATTTTTCCACTAGATTCTGCTGGGAAATTCTAACGTGCAATAGGGCCCTCAGTATAGCGTGTAGCATGTGCATGTGGACTTAGATAATCTGCATTCAAACATGTCACTAATGAAATACATCACTAAAGATTACCTGATTTAAATGCCATAAATCATAAAGACTGTAGGTATATTGTCTATCGCTTTCAACTTGCACTAAGTGTGAAAATCAACCTGAGGTACAGAAACATTATTGTAATAAGCCATGAGGTTAGCACAGAACAGATGGTGCTGTAGTCAGAGCCGTAGGATATTTGCCATCCCAAGCAATAAGCCATTTCTTGCCGCCCACTCTGCTGGGAGGTGGGAGAAAAACACTGAGTATTACTCAAGTACAGAACATGTATGACTATGTATTTTCTGTTGTATATGAAGAATAAGCCCACGTGAGCTGAACAACTTTCTAGCATCAACAGAAGAGGGTGAATTAAAGGGGCCTTTAATTAGGTTATTGTCTTGTATAAATGACCCAGCGATAAGCTGACAAACAAGAAATCATTAGTTCCTCGGCTTATTGTTGAGAATGTGCTGCCCTAAAAATCATCATTGGATGGCCACATCTGGCCAAAAAATTATGCAAATGAAGGATCCAGCATTGTACAATCATTGAACCTGCTAGAACAGATATTGGGAATGGGTTAGCCTGTGTAAAATGATTGTTTAGACAATAGGTCAGAATTCGATTTGAGCCTTTACATTGGATCGAGGCCTAGCATGGTGACAAGCCTAAATTCTTGGTACAACCAAATCTGAGTTACCCAGATTATGTAGAAATCGAACTATAGAAAGGGCATAGTTTATCGATATAGTCAACTTGTCACATATCAATGTAGAGATTGTCACTTAAAGAGAATCTGACAGCTAGTCCATCCGCACTAATCCCAGTATACTGAGTTATAGTGCGGGTGAAGAGCTGTCAAATGCAGGGCTGTGGAGTCGGTAGATAAATGTTCCGACTCCGACTCCGCAGTTTTTTGTACTTCTGACTCCGACTCCTCTGTATTAATATGCGAATGTATTTATAAACACTTACAGTTGAATCCAAGAAGCTGTTCCACCAAGATCTTCTAAGCTCTTCTAGCAGAGAGAGGTAGTTGGGCAGAAGCTGCTGCCTTCTCCTTATTGTGTGCTGTTCTGCTGCTGAAGATAGGGCAGAGGGAGGATCCAGGAAGGGGCATTTATTATAAAACATGATTTCCCTAGTAGAATCCCATAGTCATGTTTAAAGCGCAACTGTCATGAACCTTTACTGCAATAACCTGCACACAGCATGTGTACTGTGTGCAGGTTGTTTGTATAACAACCTTTGTACCTAATAGTTCCCAGCTTTTATTACCCTAAAAAAGGCTTTTTATGAAAGCCACGGACAGTTGGGTTGGCGTGGTGCGAGGTCCGCGATGCCCCACCGCCTGCCATGCCCACCGACTATAATTCAGAGCTGGGACTCTGCAGGGGGAGCGAGCGCTCGCTGGGGGAGCGAGCACTAGCAAGCATTATACGCAGCGGCGCGCACGTTAGGAGAAGTGAACGGCGCATGTGCTGAGACCTGTGTGTCAATCACACAGAGTCCCATCGCTGAATTACAGTCTGTGGGCGTGGCTGGTGGCGGGGCATCGTGGACCTCAGGCCATGCCTACCCGACTGTCCGTGGCTTTCATAAAAAGCCTTTTTTAGGGTAATAAAAGCCAGGAACTATTAGGTAGGAAGGTTGTTATACAAACCACCTGCACACAGTACACATGCTGTGTGCAGGTTATTGCAGTAAAAGTTCATGACAGTTGCGCTTTAAAGTTTAAGCTAACAATCGGAGTTTACAAGTTTTTATAGCCTTAGCTGAATGGCAGCAGTTTTTCCAATGGTTTAAAACTTCAGTCTTGAACTATTGACCCTCCATTCCCTTCACTTATACAAGTGTCTCTAGTCCTGCAAAAAACATATCTTCTTAATCCCTTATCAGTGAAAGGCTAGGTTACCCATGGGTTACCTGTAACAGCAGAACACAACACTATGGAAAGTATAAGCATTGCCGCTCCGAATTTGCACGTTGCGTGCCATATAGTGAAGCACATGAAAAGCATGCTTCTTCACGGGCACTTAACGTGTTCATTTTGCGGTTATGTGAGGCACTGCATGCATTGGTCTTTATTCTTACAGTCTAGAAGTAATTAATTATAACTTTTTGTGAATTGGGACATTTAAACTTGCTTTTTTTTAAATTCCAATCTAAATTTAGTAGGAGCCGGAGTTAGAGTCTGAGTCCGTGCATTGTTTGCCGACTCCGACTCCAGGTACCCAAAATTTCGTCTAACTCTGACTCCTCGACTCCACAGTCCTGGTAAAATGAGGGGTTAAATACTAAAATCCATTTATTAGATCCTTTGTTCTTCTTGTACTGAAGGTGGAGAGTGGGCTGGCTGAGCTCCCGTGTCTCCTCCATATTCCCCCATCGGCCCGCCCCTTCATTATTATGGTAATGATGGCCGAGGGTGAGTGCACAGAGAGCAGAGCACTCACCCACAGCCTTCATTAGCATATGAATGAAGGGGAGGGACCGATGGGGAAATATGAAGGAGACAGGGGAGCACAGACAGCCCACTCCCCGCCATCAATGCACCTTGGAGCGTATGAGGAATACAACTATTTACAAGAAGAATACCACACTTAACCAACAGATTTTAGTGAGTAAACCCTAATTCTATCTGGAAAGGAAACAAATTCAACCAACATGTTATATCCTTGTTTTCCTAACTAGCAAAACTTGATGGACTCTGACAGCCCTTATAGACTTTGCTAATAAAATTTATATCATGGTGCAAAAAAAAAAAGCTCAGAGAACAACATAGAGAGGCTTTCCAAAGCCACTTCCGCACTTACAGCATAGTGTTTCCAAAGCCAAAGCCACTCCCACATTCACAGTTTGGTGTTTCCAAAGCCCCTTCCACATGCACAGTATAGTGTTTCCAAAGCCCCTTCCACATGCACAGTATAGTGTTTCCAAAGCCCCTTCCACATGCACAGTATAGTGTTTCCAAAGCCCCTTCCACATGCACAGTATAGTGTTTCCAAAGCCCCTTCCACACTCACCGCATAGTGTTTCCAAAGCCACTCCCTCACTCAGTTTGGTGTTTCCAAAGCCACTCCCACACGCACAGTATAGTGTTTCCAAAGCCCTTTCAACACTCACTGCATAGTGTTTCCAAAGCCACTCCCACACGCACAGTATACTGTTTCAAAAGCCACTCCCACACACAGTATACTGTTTCCAAAGCCACTCCCACACTCACCGCATAGTGTTTCCAAAGCCACTCCCACACACACAGTATAGTGTTTCCAAAGCCACTCCCACACTCACGGTATTGTGTTTCCAAAGCCACTCCCACACACAGTATAGTGTTTCCAAAGCCACTCCCACACGCACAGTATAGTGTTTCCAAAGCCACTCCCACACGCACAGTATAGTGTTTCCAAAGCCACTCCCACACTCACGGTATAGTGTTTCCAAAGCCACTCCCACACTCACGGTACAGTGTTTCCAAAGCCACTCCCACACACACAGTATAGTGTTTCCAAAGCCACTCCCACACACAGTATAGTGTTTCCAAAGCCACTCCCACACTCACGGTATAGTGTTTCCAAAGCCACTCCCACACACACAGTATAGTGTTTCCAAAGCCACTCCCACACTCACGGTATTGTGTTTCCAAAGCCACTCCCACACACACAGTATAGTGTTTCCAAAGCCACTCCCACACACAGTATAGTGTTTCCAAAGCCACTCCCACACTCACGATATAGTGTTTCCAAAGCCACTCCCACACTCACGGTATAGTGTTTCCAAAGCCACTCCCACACACACAGTATAGAGTTTCCAAAGCCACTCCCACACTCACGATATAGTGTTTCCAAAGCCACTGTTACCTTTACAGTTAGAATGTGATGGTTCACAGACAATTACCATATCTGCAGCTATGGCAATTGGCAATAACACAAGACTGCGTTCTAGCACACAATATAAAGCCCGCCATAAAGGCAATGTGACAAACCAAAGAGACTACCACAACAGTGACATGTGGACATCTGAACTGGGTTACTTCAGACTGGACAATTCTAGTATCTGTATCGTTCATGTAAGAGTATCATTTGATATAGCAGGCTATGATGCCTGGCTGGGTTATCGGTGCAGCCACAGAGACTGCCAGAGGAATCGTACCAAGCCAGTAATAAAATACCTGGTTATTAGAAATGTATGTATTGCAGCACAGTGAGACTTAATGTGAAACACTGACTGGTAAATTACAACTTTTCGAGCTCATTGCATGTGGCAATGAACAGTGCATTATGGGACAATTACGTACCTCACTCCACAACATGGTCTTATTATTTTCACACCTCCCTTGTGTCTATTTCCATTAGTCATTGAATTTAGTACCAGTGTGGGCCTTTGTAGGCAGCTACAGACCTCCTGTCACACATTAATTTTAAGCAATTACAATAAATTAACACTGAAACTGGAAGAAATGACAAATCATAGGAGTACGAGGGAGAATAAAAGTCACAACACAATAGGCCATGTACACTATTAGGCTACGTTCACACGGCAGAATTTAAAAATGGAATTCCGCTGGAATATTCTGCTCAGAAATTCTGCTGCAGCATAGTCCTATTGATTTCATTGGGATTCTGCTGCACTGTGCACAAGGTGGAATTTCCGGTGGAAGCAACTTCTGTGAAGGAAATTCAGATTCCGGCATCTGCAGAAAGAATAGACTGCGGATTCCGCTCAGAAAAGCATTGCCGTCAATGAGACAGAACATTGTGGAATGTCTGTGTGAACATGGCCTTACTAGCACAATGATGAGCTAAATACTATTAGGCAATCACAGGGTAGTGTGCGCTCTATTCCAAAAAATGCTGAACACTTTTGATGGATATGGTTGTACCTGACATGGTTCAACACTGTGAACAAGTGGAGTAGGGATCGATTGTATAACGTCTGAAGGAGTGGGAAGAAAGTGATCCATTTTTTTTAATGCAATCCCTTTAGAGCAGTGTTTTCCAAACAGTGTGTCTGGGGCTGTTGCAAAACTACAACTCTCAGCATGCCTGGATAGCCAAAGGCTGTTTAACCCCTTAACGACGAAGGACGTATGTTTACGTCCTCCACCGGCTCCCGCGATATGCTGCGGGAGCACGCGGTGACCCCGCATCATATCGGATCGGTCCCGGCCCGCGGCTAATACAGGACATTACCAATCGCGGTGATGCCCTGTATTAACCCTTCAGATGCGGCAATCAAAGCTGACCGCCGCGTCTGAAGCCAAAGTGAAAGTATCCCGGCTGCTCAGTCCCGAACAGCTTACAGGACACCGGGAGGGCCCTTACCTGCCTCCCAATTGGCGAATGACTGCTCCGTGCCTGAGATCCAGGCAGGAGCAGTCAAGCGCCGATAACAGTGATCACAGGCGTGTTAATACACACCAGTGATCTGTGTTAAGGATCAGTGTGTGCAGTGTTATAGGTCCTTATGGGAGCTATAACATTGCAAAAAAAAAAGTAAAAAAAAAGTGTTAATAAAGATCATTTAACCCCTTCCCTAATAAAAGTTAGAATCACCCCCCTTTTCCCATTAAAAAAATAAAACAGTGTAAATAAAAATAAAAATAAACATATGTGGTATCACCGCGTGCGGAAATGTCCGAACTATAAAAATTAAAAATATATCATTAATTAAACCACACGGTCAATGGCGTACACGTAAAAAAAAATTCCAAAGTCCAAAAAAGCGTATTTTTTGTCACTTTTTATACCATTAAAAAAAACAAAAATGGTACCGATAACAACTTCAGATCATGGCGCAAAAAAATGAGCCCTCAGACCGCCCTCTATGTGGAAAAATAAAAAAGTTATAGAGGTCAGAAGAGGACATTTTTAAACATATACATTTTCCTGCATGTAGTTATGATTTTTTCCAGAAGTACAACAAAATCAAACCTATATAAGTAGGGGATCATTTTAACCATATGGACCTACAGAATAATGATAAGGTGTCATTTTTACAGAAATATGCACTGCATAGAGATGGAAGCCCCCAAAAGTTAAAAAATTGTGTTTTTTCTTCGATTTTGTCGGACAATGATTTTTTTTCTGTTTCGCCGTGGATTTTTGGGTAAAATGACTAATGTCACTGCAAAGTAGAATTGGTGACGCAAAAAATAAGCCATAATATGGATTTTTAGGTGGAAAATTGAAAGGGTTATGATTTTTAAAAGGTAAGGAGGAAAAAACGAAAATGCAAAAACTGAAAATACCTTGTTAACCTCTTAAAGGGGTACTCCACTGACCCAGTGTTTGGAACATTTTGTTCCGAATGCTGGGTGCGGCTGCGAGGGTTGTGATCTCGCGGCCATGCCCCAAGTAATGTCACACCACGCCCTCTCAATGCAAGTCTATGGGAAGGGGCATCGTCTTGACATCACGACCCCTGCAGCCCGCACCCAGCGTTCGGAGTAAAATGTTCGGGACGCTGGGGCAGTGAAGTACCCCTTTAAGGACACAGCCCATTCCCCGTCCCATCCCTGCATCAATTTACATATTAACGAAGGGGGCAGCCGGACGGAGAAACTTATTGGGCCTCATTTACTAAGCTGAAACCGACCAGTTTTTGTCTGGTTATTTTGGCGCAGAGTGTCTGAGACATGTCTGCGTCAGTCTGCGCCAGTGTGCGACAGTGTGCGCCTGGAAAATCCGACAAACCCGACATTGCACTGTGTAAAGACAAAAAGGGGTGTGGTCTGTCACAAAAGGGGCGTGGTTTCACAACCCGACCGATTTACTATTGAATTCACAGAAAATCCTGTGGATAAATGGCTGGAAATATCCACCTAGAAAAAGCTAGTAAGAAAATGTTCCAGACATTTCCCAATAGTAAATAAAGAGAACTCCTGCAAGTCTGAAACAACTTTTCCCACTAGTAAAAACCTGACACTCTTAGTAAATGAGGCCCATTATGTTCCCACAGGGGACTATTTATTGCAATCTTTTGATTGCAAATATTGAATAGGCATGGCACTAAACAGTCTTATCTGCGATCTTCTACACTGGTCTGCTAGAAATCAGACCAGAGAAGAAGAGCGCAGCAAACGAAGCAGGTGAGCCGAGCCCCGGTGGCCATCTTAACACATTGGACCCCCTCAATTGCACTGACCCCGTAATACTTCAGATGCCGTGATCAGTATTGATCATGGCATCTGAAGGGTTAATCAGTGGGATTGCTGATGTCTGCCATTATCTATGAACAGCCGGCCGGTTCCAATCACCGTGTCAGGCGGAACAGTGTGGCGTACATGTACAACGCTATGCGCTAAGTACCAGGGCACAGCGACTTACATGTCCTCTAAGGTTTAAAACGGGTTAGTAGTTTGGAGTAGGATGCAAAATTCTAGAATATTGTAGAATCTTGTAATACTTTCTTTATTGGACGAACAGTATTTTGTAAAGACAGTCTTTCTGGAGATCTCCTTTTTTTCAAGTCAAAAGCATTTCTGAGTACACAGGTTACATCTCACACATACAGTCATGGCTGGAAATGTTGGCACCCCTGAAATTTTTCAAGCGAAATGAAGTATTTCTCACAGAAAAGGATTGCAGTAACACATGTTTTGCTATACACATGTTTATTCCCTTTGGGTGTATTGGAACTAAACCAAAAAAGTTAGGGGAAAAAACTAATTGGACATAATGTCACACCAAACTCCAAAAATGGGCTGGGCAACCATCAATAAGCTTCTTACACCTCTCAGCCGGAATGTTGGACCACTCTTCCTTTACAAACTGCTCCAGGTCTCTCTTATTGGAAGGCGCCTTTTCCCAACAGCAATTTTAAGATCTCTCCCCAGGTGTTCAATGGGATTTAGATCTGGACTCATTGCTGCCACTTCAGAACTCTCCAGCGCTTTGTTGCCATCCATTTCTGGGTGGTTTTTGACATATGTTTGGGGTCATTGTCCTGCTGGAAGACCCAAGATCTCGGACGCAAACCCAGCTTTCTGACACTAGGCTGTACAGTGCGACCCAAAATCTGTTGGTAATCCTCAGATTTCATGATGTCTTGCACACATTCAAGGCACCCTGTGCCAGAGGGAGCAAAACAACCCCAAAACATCATTGACCTCCACCATATTTCACTGTAGGTACTGTGTTCTTTTCTTTGTAGGCCTCATTCCATTTGCGGTAAACAGTAGAATGATGTGCTTTACCAAAAAGCTCTATCTTGGTCTCATCTGTCCTCAAGACGTTTTCCCAGAAGGATTTTGGCTTTAGTGCTATTCTTTGTATATATTTAGTGTATGTTGTTATAATTGTATTCTGTTATCTGTCTAGTTTTTCCTGTTTAGTTCTTGGAGTCTGTTCAGACTAATCAGGTTCTCAGTCCAGTGTTCAGTATTTAGTATTCCTGTTTAGAATCTTGATCTGTATTCCTCCATGTTATGGAGTTTAGCTTTTGAAGTTTTTCCTGTATCTGTCTAGTATGAATTGTGTTCTAGTATCCTCACCTGTATGGTGTCTGACATCAGTAAACCCATTCTTCCCCTTCATATACTGGTCCTGTTTAGTTTGTGTTATATTTATCCTGTTATTCAGCCTAGTTCATAGTATCGTATCTGCCATTTATCTTGTGTCTGGTTCCTGAATTGATTGTCAGTATGCTATATCTTGTCTTGATATTTCTGTGTGTTGCTATTTAGCATTCCTGTTGTGTATTAGGTCCTTAGTCCTGAATGTTTGTTATTGGGTTTACCCGTTCGTGTTCTTGACATGTACCCTGACTTTGTACAGTTTTTACGTATTATTTTGACTCTGATGCCCCAGCACATTATCGCAGTGTGGTTGTAGATCCGTTACATAGGGCAGATAAGCAATAGGGACAGCGGCTTTATGGAAAGTTGGGTGCACTTCTTCCTTGCCTTCTGTGACATTTTCATGAGACATAGTAAGAAAAAGAAGCATTTTGGTCTAATAAGATATATTACAAAGTTTCTTATATTCGATTGTACTATTGAACTATGCAAATTTTGTAAAAATGACAGTGCCTATGTAACTTTTTAAGGTAATACCTGGGACCTATTGCAGCCATAAATACAGCACAGAGGGCACCCCATCTTATGTGTTCTGATTGGAATAGAAGACAGCAGCGCTTCTTGTGCTTATTTCTGGTGGGATCCTCTTTGGCAATCAACTGTATTCCTAGCATGAAGGACTCACTCTTACTGCCACCCCCCCCCCCCCCCATACACATATGCCTGGCTTACATTTCCTCCCAGTATTCACTTGCATGGCTCACATTTCATCGTCCCCCCCCACCCAGTAATCTCGTCCATGCCTCACATTTAAAGGGGTATTCCAGCTGCATAGGTTTGCTATGGGAATTTGCTCCAGTTCCTGAGACAAACAGAGGTGTCAGCAGAGAGCACTGTTGTCAGACAGAAAAGAACAACTCAATTTTAGCAGCTGATAAGTACTGGTAGGATTAAGATTTTTTAATAGAAGTAATTTGCAAATCTGTTTAAGTTTCTGAAGCCAGTTGATAGGAAAAAAAAAGTTTTTCACTGGAATACCCCTTTAACCCCTTAAGGATGCAGGACGTAAATGTATGTCTTGGTGCGGTGGTACTTAACGCACCAGGACGTACATTTACGTCCTGTGCATAACCGCGGGCATCGGAGCGATGCCCGTGTCATGCGCGGCTGATCCCGGCTGCTGATCGCAGCCAGGGACCCGCCGGCAATGGCCGACGCCCGCGATCTCGCGGGCGTCCGCCATTAACCCCTCAGGTGCCGGGATCAATACAGATCCCGGCATCTGCGGCAGTGCCCGATTTGAATGAATGATCGGATCGCCCGCAGCGCTGCTGCGGGGATCCGATCATTCGGAACGCCGCACGGAGGTCCCCTCACCTTCCTCCGTCCGACTCCCGGCGTCTCCTGCTCTGGTCTGTGATCGAGCAGACCAGAACAGAAGATCGCCGATAACACTGATCTGTTCTATGTCCTATACATAGAACAGATCAGTATTAGCAATCATGGTATTGCTATGAATAGTCCCCTATGGGGACTGTTCAAGTGTAAAAAAAAATGTAAAAAAATTTAAAAGTAAAAAAAAAGTGAAAAATCCCCTCCCCCAATAAAAAAGTAAAACGTCAGTTTTTTCCTATATTACCCCCAAAAAGCGTAAAAACATTTTTATAGACATATTTGGTATCGCCGCGTGCGTAAATGTCCGAACTATTAAAATAAAATGTTAATGATCCCGTACAGTGAACGGCGTGAACAAAAAAAAAAAAAGTCCAAAATTCCTACTTTTTTAATACATTTTATTAAAAAAAAAATTATTAAAAATGTATTAAAAGTTTGTTATATGCAAATGTGGTATCAAAAAAGTACAGATCATGGCGCAAAAAATGAGCCCCCATACCGCCGCTTATACGGAAAAATAAAAAAGTTAGAGGTCATCAAAATAAAGGAATTATAAACATACTAATTTGGTTAAAAAGTTTATGATTTTTTTTAAGCGCAACAATAATAGAAAAGTATGTAATAATGGGTGTCATTTTAATCATATTGACCCTCAGAATAAAGAACACACGTAATTTTTACCATAAATTGTACGGCGGGAAAACGAAACCTTCCAAAATTAGCAAAATTGCGTTTTTCGTTTTAATTTCCCCACAAAAATAGTGTTTTTTGGTTGCGCCATACATTTTATGATATAATGAGTGATGTCATTACAAAGGACAACTGGTCGCGCAAAAAACAAGCCCTCATACTAGTCTGTGGATGAAAATATAAAAGAGTTATGATTTTTAGAAGGCGAGAAGGAAAAAATGAAAACGTAAAAATTAAATTGTCTGAGTCCTTAAGGCCAAAATGGGCTGAGTCCTTAAGGGGTTAAAGAGTACCCCTTTGGGTGCTCCACTGGAAAACGATTTTTTTTTTTTTAAATCAACTGGTGCCAGAAAGTTAAAGGGGTAGTCCAGTGGTGAAAAACTTATCCCCTATCCTAAGGATAGGGGATAAGTTTGAGATCGAGGTTAGTCCGACCACTGGGGCCCCCTGCAATCTCTCTGTACAGGGGCCAGGCTCTCCGGCCAGATAGCGGGTGCCGACCACCGCACGAAGCGGCGGCCGACACGCCCCCTCAATACATCTCTATGGCAGAGCCGGAGATTGCCGAGGTCGACACGCCCCCTTCCCGCGGGCTGTCGGGGCTCCGTACAGGAGATCGCAAGGGGCCCCAGCAGTTGGACCCCCCGCAATCTCAAACTTATCCCCTATCCTTAGGATAGGGGATAAGTTGTTCACCACTGGGTTCACCACTGGATATCTCCTTTAAACAGATTTGTAAATTACTTCTACTAAAAAATCTTAATCCTTCCAGTACTTATCAGCTGCTGTATGGTCCACAGGAAGTTCTTTTCTTTTTAAATTTCCTTTATGTCTGACCACAGTGCTCTCTGCTGACACCTCTGTCCATTTTAGGAACTGTTCAGAGTAGGAGCAAATCTCCATAGAAAATCCACCCTACTCTGGACAGTTCCTAAAATGGACAGAGGTGTTAGCAGAGAGCACTGTGGTCCGACAGAAAGGAAATTTAAAAAGAAAAGAACTTCCTGTGGATCATACAGCAACTGATAAGTACTGGAAGGATTAAGATTTTTTTTATAGAAATAATATACAAATCTGTTTAACTTTCTGACACCAGTTTATTAAAAAAGGAAAAAAGAAAAAAGTTTTCCAGCGGAGTACCCCTTTAACCCCTTAAGGACCCAGCCATTTTACACCTCAGGACCCGGCCATTTTTTGCAATTCTGACCACTGTCACTTTAAACATTAATAACTCTGGAATGCTTTGAGTTATCATTCTGATTCCGAGATTGTTTTTTCGTGACATATTCTACTTTAACATAGTGGTAAAATTTTGTGGTAACTTGCATCCTTTCTTGGTGAAAAATCCCAACATTTTATGAAAAATTTGAAAATTTTGCATTTTTTTAACTTTGAAGCTCTCTGCTTGTAAGGAAAATGGATATTCAAAATATTTTTTTTTTTATTCACATATACAATATGTCCACTTTATGTTTGCATCATAAAATTGACAAGTTTTTACTTTTGGAAGACACCAGAGGGCTTCAAAGTTCAGCAGCAATTTTCCAATTTTTCACAAAATTTCCAAACTCACAATTTTTCATGGACCAGTTCAGGTTTGAAGTGGATTTGAAGGGTCTTCATATTAGAAATACCCCACAAATTACCCCATTATAAAAACTGCACCCCCCAGAGTATTCAAAATGACATTCAGTCCGCATTTTAACCCTTTAGGTGTTTCACAGGAATAACAGCAAAGTGAAGGAGAAAATTCACAATCTCCATTTTTTACACTCGCATGTTCTTGTAGACCGAATTTTTGAATTTTTACAAGGGGAAAAAGGAGAAAATGTATACTTATATTTGTAGCCCAATTTCTCTCGAGTAAGCACATACCTCATATGTCTATGTAAAGTGTTCGGCGGGCACAGTAGAGGGCTCAGAAGCGAAGGAGCGACAAGGGGATTTTGGAGAGTACGTTTTTTTGAAATAGTTTTTGGGAGGCATGTTGCATTTAGGAAGCCCCTATGGTGCCAGAACAGCAAAAATCCCCCACATGGCATACCATTTTGGAAACTAGACCCCTTGAGGTACGTAACAAGGAATAAAGTGAGCCTTAATACCCCACAGGGGTTTCACGACTTTTGCATATGTAAAAAAATAAAAATAAAATTTCACTAAAATGTGTGTTTCCCCCCAAATTTCACATTTTTGCAAGGGTTAATAGCAGAAAATACCCCCCCAAACATTGTAACCCCATCTCTTCTGAGTATGAAGGTACCCCATAAGTTGACCTGAGGTGTACTATGGGTGAACTACAATGCTCAGAAGAGAAGGAGTCATATTTGGCTTTTTGAGAGCAAATTTTGCTCGGGGGCATGTCGCATTTAGGAAGCCCCTATGGTGCCAGGACAGCAAAAAAAAAACACATGGCATACCATTTTGGAAACTAGACCCCTTGTGGAACGTAAGAAGAAATAAAGTGAGCCTTAATACCCCACAGGGGTTTCACGACTTTTGCATACGCAAAAAAAAAAAAAAAAAAATCACTAAAATGTGTGTTTCCCCCCAAATTTCACATTTTTACAAGGGTTAATAGCAGAAAATACCCCCCAAAATTTGTAACCACATCTCTTCTGAGTATGGAGGTACCCCATAAGTTGACCTGAAGTGCACTATGGGCGAACTGCAATGCTCAGAAGAGAAGGAGTCATATTTGGCTTTTTGAGAGCAAATTTTGCTTGGGGGGCATGTCGCATTTAGGAAGCCCATATGGTGCCAGGACAGCAAAATAACCCCCACATGGCATACCATTTTGGAAACTAGACCCCTTGAGGAACGTAACAAGGCATAAAATGAGCATTTACCCCCCACTGGTGTCTGTCAAATCTTTGGAACAGTGGGCTGTACAACATTTTTATTTTGCACAGCCCACTGTTCCAAAGATCTGTCAGACACCTGTGGGGGGTAAATTCTCACTGCACCCCTCATTACATTCCGTGAGGGGTCTAGTTTCCGAAATGGGGTCACATGTGGGGTTTTGTTTTTTTTGCGTTTGTCAAAACCGCTGTAACAATCAGCCACCCCTGTGCAAATCACCTCAAATGTACATGGTGCACTCTCCCTTCTGGGCCTTGTTGTGCGCCCCCAGAGCACTTTGCGCCCACATATGGGGTATCTCCGTACTCGGGAGAAATTGCGTTACAAATTTTGTGGGGCTTTTTTCCCCTTTACCTCTTGTCAAAATGAAAAGTATAGGGCAACACCAGCATGTTAGTGTAAAAAGTTTATTTTTTTACACTAACATGCTGGTGTAGACCCCAACTTCACCTTTTCATAAGGGGTGAAAGGAGAAAAAGACCCCCAAGATTTGTTAGTCAATTTCTCCCGAGTACGGCGATACCCCATATGTGACCCTAAACTGTTGCCTTGAAATACGACAGGGCTCCAAAGTGAGAGAGCGCCATGCGCATTTGAGGCCTGAATTGGGGATTTGCATAGGGGTGGACATAGGGGTATTCTACGCCAGTGATTCCCAAACAGGGTGCCTCCAGCTGTTGCAAAACTCCCAGCATGCCTGGACAGTCAACGGCTGTCTGGCAATACTGGGAGTTGTTGTTTTGCAACAGCTGGAGGCTCCATTTTGGAAAGAGTGGCGTACCAGACGTTTTTCATTTTTATTGGGGAGGGGAGGGGGGCTGTGTAGGGGTATGTGTATATGTAGTGTTTTTTTACTTTTTATTTTTTTTTGTGTTAGTGTAGTGTAGTGTTTTTAGGGTACAGTCACACGGGCGGGGGATTACAGCGAGTTTGAGCTGCCGCGCAAAATTTGCTGCATCGCAAACTTGCAGCCCGATACTCACTGTAAGCCCCCTGCCCATGTGAATGTACCCTGTACATTCACAGGGGGGGGACCTCCAGCTGTTGCAAAACTACTACTCCCAGCATGCCTGAGAATGTTTGGGAGTTGTGGTTTTGCAACAGCTGGAGGCACACGGGTTGGGAAACACTGAGTTAGGAAACAATGTTTCCCAACCAGTGTGCCTCCAGCTGTTGCAAAACCACAACTCCCAAACATTCTCAGGCATGCTGGGAGTAGTAGTTCGGCAACATCTTTAGAGCCAGATGTTGCCGAACTACAACTCCCAGCATGCTTGGAGTTGTAGTTTTGCAACACCTGGAGGACTACAGTTTGCAGACCACTAATACAGTGGTTCCCAATCTGTGCCCTTCCAGATGTTGCAAAACTACAACTCCCAGTATGCCAAAACTGTCCAGGCATGCTGGGAGTTGTAGTTCTGCAACATTACAGAACTACAACTCCCAGCATGCCTGGACAGTAGGGGCATGCTGAGGATGTGTAGTTTTGCAACATCTGGAAGGGAACAGTGGTCTCCAAACTGTGTACCTCCAGATGTTGCAAAACTGCAACTCCCAGCATGCCCAGACGCCAAGGGCTGTCTGGGCATGCTGGGAGTTGTAGTTTACAGGGTCCTATTACAGCAATGCATGTCGCTTTACGGCGACGTGCATTGCTGTAAAGGGCCCGACCGCGGCTGAAGATCTACTCACCTGTCGCCGCCGCCGCCATCTTCCTCGCCGGGATCTGGGTCTTCAGGGACGAGGTAAGTACCGGGGCCGGTCCACAGCACTCCCCCGTCCCCCGCCGCGTCCTCCGGTCTTCCTCCCGTCCTCTCCGGACTTTCAGGGGCCGGGCAGGACGGGAGGAAGTAACCGCCCCCCTTCCTGCGATTGGTCGGTTAACTAACCGACAGATCGCAGGGGGATCGGAGAAGGTGGCAGGCTCGCCACCTCGCTCCTATACGTTAGCATGGTGGGATCATGCGAAATTACCGGGCGGTCGGGTCCCAGAGACCCGATCAGCCCGGTATCGCCGCAGATCGCAAGGGCGATTTCCCTTGCGATTTGCGGCGATCGCCGACATGGGGGGCCTACATGGCCCCCCTCGGCGTTTGCCCTGGATGCCTGCTGAAGGATTTCAGCAGGCATCCAGTTCCGATCTCTGCCCGGCGAGCGGCAGAGACCGGAAAACGCCATGACGTATGCATACGTCATGGGTCCTTAAGACCCAGGGTGTGAAGACGTATGCATACGTCATGGGTCCTGAAGAGGTTAATGCTCTTGCTCCAGTTAACATATGTATGGCTCATATGTCAACCGTTCTCCCACCACTGAGCACAGTGCACAATTCATTACCCCTTCCACCATCTAAAATGAGAAATCAGCATAATTGTTACGCCTAGCGCTCCGGGTCCCCGCTCCTCCCCGGAGCGCTCACGGCGTCTTTCTCCCTGCAGCTCCCCGGTCAGTCCCGCTGACCGGGAGCGCTGCACTGTCATGGCCGTCGGGGATGCGATTCGCACAGCGGGACGCGCCCGCTCGCGAATCGCATCCCAGGTCACTTACCCGTCCCGGTCCCCTGCTGTCATGTGCTGGCGCGCGCGGCTCCGCTCTCTAGGGCGCGCGCGCGCCAGCTCTCTGAGACTTAAAGGGCCAGTGCACCAATGATTGGTGCCTGGCCCAATTAGCTTAATTGGCTTCCACCTGCTCCCTAGCTATATCTGATCTCCTCCCATGCACTCCCTGGCCGGATCTTGTTGCCTTGTGCCAGTGAAAGCGTTTGGTGTGTCCAAAGCCTGTGTACCTGAACTTCTGCTATCCATCCTGACTACGAACCTTGCCGCCTGCCCCCGACCTTCTGCTACGTCTGACCTTGCCTCTGCCTAGTCCTTCTGTCCCACGCCTTCTCAGCAGTCAGCGAGGTTGAGCCGTTGCTAGTGGATACGACCTGGTTGCTACTGCCGCAGCAAGACCATCCCGCTTTGCGGCGGGCTCTGGTGAAAACCAGTAGCCTCTTAGAACCGGTCCACTAGCACGGTCCACGCCAATCCCTCGCTGACACAGCGGATCCACAACCCGTAAGCCGAATCGTGACAGTAGATCCGGCCATGGATCCCGCTGAGGTGCCGCTGCCAAGTCTCGCTGATCTTCCCACGGTGGTCGCTCAGCAATCGCAGCAGATTGCCCAACAAGGACAGCAGCTGTCGCAGTTGACCGCCATGTTACAGCAACTTCTGCCTCTGCTACAGCAGCAACCATCTCCTCCGCCAGCTCCTGCACCTCCTCCGCAGCGAGTGGCCGCTCCTAACCTCCGCTTGTCCCTGCCGGACAAATTTGATGGGGACTCTAAACTCTGCCGTGGATTTTTGTCTCAGTGTTCCCTGCATATGGAGATGTTATCGGACTTGTTTCCTACGGAACGGTCTAAGGTGGCGTTCGTAGTGAGCCTTCTTTCAGGAAAGGCCTTGTCTTGGGCCACACCGCTCTGGGACCGCAATGATCCTGCCACAGCCACAGTCCAGTCCTTCTTCGCTGAAGTCCGGAGTGTCTTCGAGGAGCCAGCCCGAGCTTCTTCTGCCGAGACTGCCCTGTTGAACCTGGTCCAGGGTAATTCTTCAGTGGGCGAGTACGCCATCCAATTTCGTACTCTTGCTTCCGAGTTATCATGGAATAACGAGGCTCTCTGCGCGACCTTTAAAAAAGGCCTATCCAGTCGCATCAAGGATGTGCTGGCCGCACGAGAGATTCCTGCCAACCTCCAAGAACTCATCCATTTGGCTACCCGCATTGACATGCGTTTATCTGAGCGACACCAAGAGCTCCGCCAGGAAAAAGACTTAGATCTCTGGGCACCTCTCCCACAGCATCCTTTGCAGTCTACGCCTGGGCCTCCCGCCGAGGAGGCCATGCAAGTGGATCGGTCTCGCCTGACCCAGGAAGAGAGGAATCGCCGTAGAGAAGAAAATCTCTGTCTGTACTGTGCCAGTACCGAGCATTTCTTGGTGGATTGCCCTATCCGTCCTCCACGCCTGGGAAACGCACGCACGCACCCAGCTCACGTGGGTGTGGCGTCTCTTGGCTCTAAGTCTGCTTCTCCACGTCTCACGGTGCCCGTGCGGATCTCTCCTTCAGCCAACTCCTCCCTCTCAGCCGTGGCCTGCTTGGACTCTGGTGCCTCTGGAAATTTTATATTGGAGTCCTTTGTGAATAAATTCAGCATCCCGGTGA
This sequence comes from Hyla sarda, assembly GCF_029499605.1. Classification (NCBI taxonomy): domain Eukaryota; kingdom Metazoa; phylum Chordata; class Amphibia; order Anura; family Hylidae; genus Hyla; species Hyla sarda. The sequence goes on along the minus strand of NC_079194.1, from coordinate 78,664,342 downwards.
CCCGTCTCGTCAAGCCGCTCTACATTTCCGCGGTCAACGGAGCCAGATTGGACTGCACCGTGCGTTACCGCACAGAACCCCTCCTCATGTCTATTGGACCCCACCTCGAGAGGATTGAGCTCTTCGTTCTCCCCGGCTGTACCTCTGAGGTCCTCCTCGGTCTGCCATGGCTCCGGCTTCATTCGCCCACCCTTGATTGGACCACCGGGGAGATCAAGTACTGGGACTCTGCCTGCCACAGGAAGTGCCTCTCCCCCCCTCCCAGTCCCGTCAGGCAAGCCTCTGTGCCTCCTCATGGCTCCCGTCCTTGTGTCTCCCTGCCCCGTGCCAAGCTTCACCCTCTGCCCTCCCTCCCCATTCCAACTCCTGCTGTACTGCCTGCCGTTGAGGAATCCATCCATTCTTTCCCGGTGTCCTCATCCCAGGGGAGGCAGTCACCGGACAAAAAAAAGGGGAGACCTAAGGGGGGGTACTGTTACGCCTAGCGCTCCGGGTCCCCGCTCCTCCCCGGAGCGCTCACGGCGTCTTTCTCCCTGCAGCTCCCCGGTCAGTCCCGCTGACCGGGAGCGCTGCACTGTCATGGCCGTCGGGGATGCGATTCGCACAGCGGGACGCGCCCGCTCGCGAATCGCATCCCAGGTCACTTACCCGTCCCGGTCCCCTGCTGTCATGTGCTGGCGCGCGCGGCTCCGCTCTCTAGGGCGCGCGCGCGCCAGCTCTCTGAGACTTAAAGGGCCAGTGCACCAATGATTGGTGCCTGGCCCAATTAGCTTAATTGGCTTCCACCTGCTCCCTGGCTATATCTGATCTCCTCCCATGCACTCCCTGGCCGGATCTTGTTGCCTTGTGCCAGTGAAAGCGTTTGGTGTGTCCAAAGCCTGTGTACCTGAACTTCTGCTATCCATCCTGACTACGAACCTTGCCGCCTGCCCCCGACCTTCTGCTACGTCTCACCTTGCCTCTGCCTAGTCCTTCTGTCCCACGCCTTCTCAGCAGTCAGCGAGGTTGAGCCGTTGCTAGTGGATACGACCTGGTTGCTACTGCCGCAGCAAGACCATCCCGCTTTGCGGCGGGCTCTGGTGAAAACCAGTAGCCTCTTAGAACCGGTCCACTAGCACGGTCCACGCCAATCCCTCGCTGACACAGCGGATCCACAACCCGTAAGCCGAATCGTGACAATAATATTGTGATACCCCTGCTGGTCTCATACACGTCTCTGGAAAGCAGCATTGTGGGTAGCAAATGCACCAAACGTGACACATCTACCAGAGTTTTTTTTTTCTTTTTTTGGTACAATTTTTTGGCAGGACTGAGTGGTGGAGTGTCACACACCTCTGGAGGGTTCAAATCAGCTGAAAGGGACCATTTGGCCCTAAAAAGTCTTTCTGACCAGCAAATTAATATGGGCCCCACAGAACATACCTGTTCTTACCTCTATTAGGGCTGGGCGGTATGACCAAATGTGTGTATCGCGGTATTTTTGTAACTTTTGGTGGTTCCACGGTATATAGCGGTATTCCCCCCCCCCCCCCCAAATTAATTATCAGCCCAGCGCTGTCCCCATTGGGGTAAATACTCACATGTCATCCGCAAGCGCTGCCCTCCTCGTCCTCCTGTTTGTTGCGGCCGCCGGCGCTGACACTCTATACTGTGCGGTATCCCTATGCCCGGGCTGCAAAAGGTAAACAAAATAAACTAACGCATGTTCCTACGTCGGCCATACGCTGGGGACGGAAACGTCAGCCTATCACCGGCCGCAGCGATGTCCCGCCTCGGCCGGTGATAGGCTGAGCCCACTGTCATGTAAGGAGCTCTGGCCGGCTTCTTACATTACAGTGGGCTCAGCCTATCATAGCCGAGACGGAACATCGGCCGGTGATAGGCTGACGGCTGTCCGACGTTCCCGTCCCCAAGAAGCAGGTGAGGCCGGTACCAGACCAACGGGAGATGAGTTAAAGTTTATTTTGTTAATTTTTTGCAGCCCGGGCATAGGGACACCACACAGTATAGAGCAGTGGTCTCCAACCTGCAGACCTCCAGATGTTGCAGCCGTTGTCTGTCTGGGCATGCTGAGAGTTGTAGTTTTGCAACATCTGGAGGTCGGCAGGTTGAAGACCACTGGTATAGAGTGTCAGCACCGGCGGCCGCAACAAACAGGAGGACGAGGAGGGCAGCGCATGCGGGTGACATGTGAGTATTTACCCCAATGGGGACAGCTCTGGGCTGATAATTAATTGGGGGGCAGCGCTCGTGGGTGACATGTGAGTAGTTCCCCGATGTGAGGACAACGCAGCACTGGGCTGATTAATTCATTCCAGAGGGGGAGGGGCCAAACCGGTATTGTGGTATGGGTTAAAATTCATATCGTGCAGCACAAAAATGTCGGTATTCGGTATGAACCAGTATACCGCCCAGCCCTACCTCTATTATACTCTCATTTTATAGCAGTGTATAGTGTATACTGGGCTCCTCTATTCATAGTCCTTCTCTTTGAATAAAGATGTAAAATTTTCTCTGTACCTGTAGAATAAATGAGAGTTTAGATATAATACAGAACGATGATCAATCTGAGATTTTTACACCATTTTTCAGAGACCTTTGGACAAGATCATTGAAATATATTTTTAGATTTTTCATTTCGCCAGTGTCTGTCAGAAGGTGGACATTAGTAGAACGGGGCTTTACCTGGAGAATTCTTTTATAATCTATTTCCTTTCTTCTGCTGTTCTTGACTGAACCTCTGGTAAGACTGTTGCTGTTTCTGTCTATAGAACCTTTTCAAACAGCCTTGAAATGTAATAGCTTTCACTGGTATTGTACACTGTTCAGCTGGTCATATGGGCGCTGCGGCGAGAGATCGGAAGATGAAACCGAAAATCCAATAATTACGTAGTCTTCATGTATCCATTGTTCTAGAACAGAAGGATATAGTAAGTTATAGTTGACAGATTTCGTGGAAATTATCAGCGCTGCAGAGGTAAAGAAAGAACAAAGTCATAGCACAGATTTATAATGTGTTTTTTAGATAGAACCAGGCTGCATTCATTGACTTGTTCCCTGTAATTTTCAGCTCTTTTAACCCCTACACCCAATTTTGAGCTTTTGGTGCATTTTGAAACACAGTATATGACACCTCAAAAATGCATGAATTTCACCATGTATTGCCGAAGTTTTGTAATGTTTATATCGGCAGCACATTTTTTCAGGTGCAGAGCATGCTGGGAATGTTTGCATCACAGCACTGCAGCAATATGTGGTAAAATTATTTTTCCTGCATTTCAAAACACAACAAAACTGCATTTTTTTTTATTCACCCTAAATTCTCAGCAGCATCAATAAGGAAGATTCCATCTTCCTGCAATGATAGGACAGATAACCATGTAATGCCACAGCCTGTACATATCACCTACTACTCCATAGCCTCACTGTGTCCTGCTGACTACAAAAAAAAACATCCTCAGGCTATGTTCAAACAGCACAATTTCTGAGTGGCTTTCGGCACTGGAATTCTGCATGGAGATTCCGCAGGAGCAGAGTCCCATTGATTTCAGTGGGATTCTGCTGAGCTGTGCACATAGCAGAATTTCCATGCCGGAAATATGTGGTGCGGAATCTCAAATTCTGGTGTGCGCAGAAAGAATAGACATGTTCTTTCTGCAGACAACACACAGAATGCATTATCGTCTATGAGTTGGCACATTCCCGAATGTTATGCCGGCGAGGTAATGTCTGCACAGAAATTTTCTGTGCAGAAATTGCGTGTGAACATAACCTTAAAAAGGGTAGTCCAGGAATTTTTTTTATATGACTATTAGAGATGAGTGAATTTTTGAAAAACTTGGTTGGGTCTGAATTTAGTTGCGGTGGAATGCTATTAAAAAAGGCTATTTCTGCACTACAGAGAGCCTCAATAGGGGTGTAGAACACTTTGCCTTGCAGTAACACGCATATGGAGTGTGCTGTGTTAGTGAAATAATACTGTTATTCAGTATGACATGCAGATTACAGGCATCGCTATTAGAATCACTACTGCAGAGTGTCAGGATGTGGCAGCAGGGTCGGGAGACCATATGGCATCACAATTGAAGTAATTAAAGAGATTTTTTTTATGTAATTTTAATTTACTTTGAATTTATTAAAATTTTTTAAAATCCTTTTTTGAGGACCCATTCTGGTGAGCATCGAGCTGGCGGTCCTCGGTGAGGCAAGCTACTACCTGTTCCAGCCCCTGCCTCTCAGCCCCCCCAACTGTCTTACTCTGTGTGGAACTGCGAATGTTTCATTTAATCAGTTATGGTTCACTGTTATCGCTCCAACCTGTTTCATTGGATTCTTGTGGTAATTCCCCATGTAATACATGACGACGACCATAGGGCATCACAATTGAAAAGATTGAAGAGATTTTTGTTTATTTAAATTGACGATTTTGATTACATTCACAAGTTTAATGTACCGGGTGCCTGAAGCGTTTACTTTGAACTACATTTACTGTATGACCACAAAACCCAATATAACAAGGAGTCACCTGGCAGCGCAGTGACAGAGACTAGAGGTGGCAACAGCCTGACGAGACCATAGGGCCTCACAATTGAAAAGATTAAAGATATTTAGTAAAATTTAAATTGAAGATTTTATATGGATGAAAATTTTTAAAGTTTAATTTAATGTGCCAACAGCATGAGGAGACCATGTGGTGGCAAAATGACACAGCCTGGAGGGGGCAGCAGCAAGAGGAGACCATAATGTGGCAGGATGACCCAACCTGGAGGTGGCAACAGCCTGATGAGACCATAGGGCCTCACAATTGAAAAGATTAAAGATATTTTGTAAAATTTAAATTGAAGATTTTATATAGATTGAAAATTTTAAAGTTTAATTTAACACCTTAAGGACCCAGGGTTTTTCCGTTTTTGCGCTTTCATTTTTTCCTCCTTAAATTTAAAAAATCATAATTCTTTCAATTTTGCACCTAAAAATCCATATTATTATTTTTTGCCCAACCAATTCTACTTTGTAATGACATCAGTCATTTTACCCAAAAATCTACGGCGAAACAGGAAAAAAAAAAGAAAAACGCAATTTTGTAAATTTTGGGGGCTTCCTTTTCTGCACAGTACATTTTTCGGTAAAAATTACATCTTCTCTTTATTCTGTAGGTCCATTCGATTAAAATTATACCCTACTTATATAGGTTTGATTTTGTCATACTTCTGAAAAAAATCATAACTACATGCAGGAAAATGTATACATTTAAAATTGTCATCTTCTGACCCCTATCACTTTTTTATTTTTCCGCATATGGGGTAGTATGAGGGCTCATTTTTTGCGCCGTGATCTGAAGATTTTAGCAGGACAATTTTTGTATTGATCCAACTTATTGATCGCTTTTTATTCATTTTTTCATGATATAAAAAGTGACCAAAAATACGCTATTGTTACGCCAAGCGCTCCGGGTCCCCGCTCCTCCCCGGAGCGCTCGCTACACTCTCCTCACTGCAGCGCTCCGGTCAGATCCACTGACCCGGGGCGCTGCGATACCGCCTCCAGCCGGGATGCGATTCGCGATGCGGGTAGCGCCCGCTCGCGATGCGCACCCCGGCTCCCGTACCTGACTCGCTCTCCGTCAGTCCTGTCCCGGCGCGCGCGGCCCCGCTCCCTAGGGCGCGCGCGCGCCGGGTCTTTGCGATTTAAAGGGCCACTGCGCCGCTGATTGGCGCAGTGGTTCCAATTAGTGTTATCACCTGTGCACTTCCCTATATCACCTCACTTCCCCTGCACTTCCTTGCCGGATCTTGTTGCCATCGTGCCAGTGAAAGCGTTTCCTTGTATGTTCCTAGCCTGTGTTCCAGACCTCCTGCCGTTGCCCCTGACTACGATCCTTGCTGCCTGCCCCGACCTTCTGCTACGTCCGACCTTGCTTCCGTCTACTCCCTTGTACCGCGCCTATCTTCAGCAGCCAGAGAGGTTGAGCCGTTGCTAGTGGATACGACCTGGTCACTACCGCCGCAGCAAGACCATCCCGCTTTGCGGCGGGCTCTGGTGAAAACCAGTAGTGACTTAGAACCGATCCACTAGCACGGTCCACGCCAATCCCTCTCTGGCACAGAGGATCCACTACCTGCCAGCCGGCATCGTGACAGCTATTTTGGACTTTGGAATTTTTTTTGCGCGTACGCCTTTGACCGTGCGGTTTAATTAATGATATCTTTTTATAATTCGGACATTTCCGCACGCAGCAATACCACATATGTTTATTTTTATTTACACTGTTTTTTTTTGTTTTTTTTTATGGGAAAATGGGGGTGATTCAAACTTTTATCAGGGAAGGGGTTAAATGATCTTTATTCACTTTTTTTTCCCTTTTTTTATACAATGTTATAGCTCCCATAGGGGGCTAAAGCCACTGCACACACTGATCTTTTACATTGATCAATGGTTTCTCATAGGAAACCATTGATCAATGATTCTGCTGCTTGACTGCTCATGCCTGGATCTGGGCACTGAGCAGTCATTCGGCGATCGGACATGTCCTACAGCTGTTCGGGACGCCGCGGTCCCGAACAGCCCCCTGAGCTAACCGGCATCAGTTTACTTTAATTTTAGACGCCGTGATCAACTTTGAACTCCTCGCCTAAAGGATTAATAGTGCGCTGCACCGCGATCAGTGCCACGCGCTATTAGTCATTGGTCCCGGTCGTTGCTAGAGGCCGGCCCGAGCCTGGAGGTGGCAGCATCAGCATGATTAGACCATATGGCGGCACAATGACAGAGCCTGGTGGTGGCAGCAGCAGCATGAGGGCCATGCCAACTGAGGGTTGAGTCTGAGGAACCTACCGACTGTTGACTGGGGGTGTCGAATGTCACTTGGGATGAAGTGGATGACCGATCAATCACTGCTGCTGGCTAGCTGACACCGGGAGCTCAGACCTCTCGCTGCGACTCCTCCTGCCCCACGCCCCTACTCTGCTGCAACCTGTGCCTGGGCCTGAAGAATTAAGGCCTCTGCCACTCCTCTGTGCACATCCCGGCACTTCTCTGCCTGACATACTTATACACCACCTGAGTGCGTATATGTTACACTTATGAGAGGAGGACTTGACTACGCTTAAAACTGTATTAGACTACAGAAACAAGTGTGTAGCTTTGTCTGGCCTTTCACAGTAACTAGGCCCAAATTATTATAACAGGAAAATATATAAAGGACACCATGTAGGTGTACGTACAGTTTACACTTATGAGAGGTGGACAATACCCTCCACTTAAAACTGTATTAGGCTACAAAAACAAGTGTGTAGCTTTGGCTGGCCTTTCACAGTAACTAGGCCCAAATTAGTTTTTCAGGAAAAACAAACATACACCACCTAGGTGTATGTACAGTTTAAACTTATGAGAGGAGGACTATGCTCCACTACAAACTGTATAAGGCTACAGAAAAAAGGGGGTAGCTTTGGCTGGCCTTTCACAGTAACTAGGCCAAAATTATTTTTTCAGGAACAAAAAAAGTACACCACGTAGGTGTACGTACAGTTTACACTTATGAGAGGTGGACAATATGCTCCGCTTAAAACTGTAGGTCCCCGCTGATAACTAGGCCCAAATTAGTTTTTTAGGGGAAAAAACGTACACCACGTAGGTGTACGTACAGTATAAACTTATGAGAGGAGGACTATGCGCTCCACTACAAACTGTATAAGGCTAAAGAAACAAGTGTGTAGCTTTGGCTGGCCTTTCACAGTAACTAGGCCCAAATTAGCTTTACAGGAAAATATATTAAGGACGCCACGTAGGTGTACGTACAGTTTAAACTTATGAGAGGAGGACTATGCTCCACTACAAACTGTATAAGGCTACAGAAACAAGTGGGTAGCTTTGGCTGGCCTTTCACAGTAACTAGGCCAAAATTTGTTTTCCAGGAAAATATATAAAGGACACAACGTAGGTGTACGTACAGTTTAAACTTATGAGAGGAGGACTATGTGCTCCACTACAAATTTGCGTGCCACTACAAACTGTATAAAGCTACAGAAAAAAGTGGGTAGCTTTGACTGGCCTTTCACAGTAACTAGGCCCAAATTAGTTTTACAGGGGAAAAAAACGTAGACCATCTATGTACGCACAGGTTACACTTATGAGAGGTGAACAATATGCTCCGCTTAAAACTGTATTAGGCTACAAAAACAAGTGTGTAGCCTTGGCTGGCCTTTCACAGTAACTAGGCCTAAATTAGTTTTTCAGGGGAAAAAAATGTACATCACCTATGTAGGTTACACTTATGAGAGGACAATAAGCTCCGCTACGCAACCTGTATTAGGCACTGTAATCAGGTGACTATGGCTTTTAGTGCTCAGCCTAACTGGCCCCTATAAGCTTTAGAATTGCTCTACACCCCACTGCAGCAGTACAGAATCACTGTGTAGTAGAGCCCAATACAGTATTATTAGGCACTAATAGCAGGCAACAATAGCTTTTAGTGCTCAGCCTAACTTGCTTCTATAAGCTTTAGAGTTGCTGTACACACTGCAGCGGTAGAGTCGCTGTGTATTACACCCAAAAGTGTACTTTCTCTCTCCCTTCCCTGTCAGTTCTTTTCTGCAGTGATTTTGGCTTGTGCTGAATCGCTACTTTCAAGCTTTTTTCTGTGCAACGCACACAGTGCTCTATCTCTCCGTGCAATGAAACACTCTCTGAAATAAAATGCTGGAAATCCTGACTGCAAGATTGCTGCCGATTTTATAGGGCTGTGACATCACAGGGGTGGCTGGCTGCTGATAGGCTGCATGCTGCATGTGATTTAGGGTCATCCCGCCTACCCAGAGTTCCTTGCCCCATGTCCTAACATGTAGATCCGCCATTTTAGATGCCCTAGAGTCTGGACCGCACTAAATGGAGTTTAATAAAGCAATTTGTGCGATCGAATTGTGGTGATATTCGGTTTCTTTGCTAAGCTAATTTTTCCCGAAATTCGTAAACTATTTCTGATTTGTCAGATTCAATTCGCTCATCCCTAATGACTATGCTACAGGGGCTGTAATGTTAGTGTAGTTCATAATATAGTGTCTGTACCTGTGTGTGACGGTGGTATCGCAAGTCTTCTGTGATTTTCGACCCAATATTTATTTTTACAGTATACAAAATTACTCAGATCTTGAGTTTTCCCAGGTTGCAGTGCGTCGAAGCATGACACCAATAGTCAGGTGGGCAAAGTGAGCCTGTCTGCTTCATGGGATGGAGCGACCTCTGGGTGGGAGAGAGATCATTTTGCAACAGCTGGAGGCATCCTGGTTAGAAAACAAAGGTCTTTTGATTGGAATGCAACTCATTTGTGTTTCAATGGGTAGGGTGGCTGATGTATGAGAGGGAGGAAAGTAACCTCACACTTACAAACAAGGAATCATGGGATGTGTAGTTTGAGAGATCAAACTCCAACAAGAAATACCCAGTTCACAAAAAGATAGCCTCAGCTTTGTGGTAATCTCACAACATAGCCATTTAGCTCCAAGACAAGCGCAGATCCTTTCTAAGCATGTCCATTACTGTCTGGAAGGTACGTACTAAAATCCCCTTAAAGTGGATAACCCCTTTGAGGTCTGCTGTATAAAAGTTTTATTGGGTGGGAAATATGTGCTTCTGCCTTGGACTTAAGGAAAAATTACACTTTCCTTTACGTCCTAAAGCAACAGCCGTGATAACGATTTTGTATTTAACCATTGGGGGGGCTTGCTTGCTCCACAGACTGCAGTACCACTGTATTAAAGGCTAGTTGTCTGGATTTTTCAGTATCCAGCCAGTAGTACATCACAAAATGTGTGAGCGATCGATAGGCGGTTCTATAAGTCTGGTCAGCAGGGATTCAATTTATTCCTGCTCGTGAGGCAGACACGTCTGTGGATGAGTTAGCCCTTATCAGTTGCAGTGCTTGTAACCTGGCTTACATGCAGCAAACAGAGAAATGGAGCTTAGATTGGGGCTGGGCTGGCCATAGGGCACAACGATCTGGAGCAACGGACCATGTCCATCAGTTGCCACTCTCAGAGCCACGGCTGCCACTTTAAGGGCTGTGTGGACATGCCCATGAAAGGCTGTTCATACATACAGCGTCTTTTGTGGAAAAACAACAAAATATTGAAAACATTTGAAGATTTCTGGTGTTTTTTATGATATTCACTGTGCTGTAAAAAATGATATTTTTATTCTGTAGGTCGATACGGTTATGTCGTACCTAATTTATCTAGCTTTTTAGATTTTTTTTTCTTTTTACAACAAAATCCTTTTTTGTGTTGCCACATTCTGACAGCCATAACTGTTTTATTTTTTATCCAACCCCATTCTGTGAGGGCCTATTTTTTGGGGGACAAGCTGTTCTTTTTATTGGCAATGATATGTGCTACCTTTTTCACCGTTCACCGTGCAGGATAAGAAACATTAACATCTGAACATATACATGCCGCTAGTTACAAGAAGGGGTTAACCCCTTAAAGGGTTACTCCGCCCCTAGACATCTTATCCCCTATCCAAAGGGGATAAGATGTCAGATCGCCGAGGGTTCCGCTGCTGGGGACCCCCTGGATCTACCATGCAGCACCCACCTGTAGCTGCTTCCGGAACCTCTGGAGGTCCTCAGGCTGAGTCCATCTCGACCACCGGGATGGAAGATTGTGACGTCACGTGTGACATCACATCCCGCCCCTCAATGCAAGTCCATGGGAGGGGGCGTGACAGCTGCATGGTAGATCCAGGGGGTCCCCAGCAGCGGGACCCCGGTGATCTGACATCTTATGTCTAGGGGCAAAGTACCCCTTTAAGGACCACAGGTTTTTTCAATTTTGAATGTTTGTATTTTTCACCTCACCTTCTAAAAATCAGAACGCTTAAAAATTTCCACCTACAGACTCATATGAGGGCTTGTTTTTTGCGCCACTTTTAAAAAATTATTTCTTCTTTTTAAAAATTATAACCATTTGTACGAAATATAGCATGTTTAAAAATGTCCTCTTCTGACCCCTATAACTTAATTTTTCCATATACGGGGTTGTATGATCTGAAGTTTTTATTGGTACCATTTTTGTTTTGATGGGACTTTTTGATAGCTTTTCTACATTTTTTCGGTTACACAAAGTGACCAAAAAGACACAATTTTGGACTTTGGAATTTTTTTTTACGTGTATGCGAATGACAGTGCGGTTTAATTAACATTATATTTTTATAGTTCTGACCTTTACGCACACGGAGATACGACATATATTTTTATGTTTATTTTTGTTTACATATATATTTTTTTTAAATGGGAAAAGGAGGGTGATTCAAACTTTTATTAGGGAAGGCGTTAAATCCCATTTATTAACTTTTTTTTACCCTATGGGGACCATAACATACAATCCTTAGATTGTATACACTGAACCATGCTATGCCATAACATAGCACTGATCAGTGTTATCTGTACTCGATTGCTCCAGCCTGCAGAGCCTAGCTTGAGCATCAAGGCACAGATCGGACGGCAAGGAGGCAGGTAAATGTCCTTTCGCTGTCCTCTCAGCTATTCGGGATGCTGCGGCCTTCCCATACAGCCTGCTGAGCTAACCGGCATGTGTTTTCTCCCATTTAAGATGCCGCAATGAACTTTGATCGCGGTGTCTAAAGGGTTAAAGGGGTATTCCAGGCCAAAACTTTTTTTTATATATCATTTGGCTCCGGAAAGTTAAACAGATTTTTAAATTAATTCTATTAAAAAATCTTAATCCTTCCAATAGTTATGAGCTTCTGAAGTTGAGTTGTTGTTTTCTGTCTAACTGCTCTCTAATGACTCACGTCCCGGGAGCTGTGCAGTTCCTATGGGGATATTCTCCCATCATGCACAGCTCCTGGGACGTGACATCATCATTGAGCAGTTAGACAGAAAACTTCAGAAGCTAATAACTATTGGAAGGATTAAGATTTTTTAATAGAAGTAATTTACAAATCTGTTTAACTTTCCGGAGCCAGTTGATATATATAAAAAAAAGGTTTTGCCTAGAATACCCCTTTAATACCGGACATCAGCCTGATCGGTGATGTCCGGTATTAGCCGCGGGCCCTGGTTGATGATTGCAACCGGAACCCACCGGGCATGAAGCGTGCTCAGCTCCTGAATGTGCTTCACATAACAGGAGCGGGCAATGGATGTAAATATACGTCCACTGTCCTTAAAGGGGTACTCCACTGGCCATATTTCGGAAGTTAATGTTCCGAACGCTGTTTTTGTGCTGCGGGGGTCGGCTACACCCCTCGTGACGTCACAACCACGCCCTTTAAATGCAAGTCTATGGAAGGGGGCGTGATGGCTGTGGCAAGAAGGTTTGCTGTGTCTGTCAGCGTAGTGTCCAGAGCATGGAGGCTATACCAGGTGACAGGCCAGTACATCAGGAGACGTGGAGGAGGCCGTAGGAGGGCAACAACCCAGCAGCAGGACCGCTACCTCCATCTTTGTGCAAGGAGGAGCAGGAGGAGCCCTGCAAAATGACCTCCAGCAGGCCACAAATGTGCATGTGTCCACTCAATCGGTCAGAAACAGACTCAATGAGGGTAGTATGAGGGCACGACGTCCACAGGTGGGGGTTGTGCTTACAGCCCAACACCGTGCAGAATGTTTGCCATTTGCCAGAGAACACCAAGATTGGCAAATTCGCCACTGGCTGGTTCACAGTGAGCAGATGTGACAGACTTGACAGAGTCTGGAGAGAGTCTGGAGACGCCGTGGAGAACGTTCTGCTGCCTGCAACATCCTCCAGCATGACTGGTTTGGTGGTGGGTCAGTAATGGTGTGGGGTGGATTTCTTTGGGGGGGCCGCACAGCCAGCGGTAGCCTGACTGCCATTAGATACCGAGATGAGATCCTCAGACCCCTTGTGAGACCATATGCTGGTGCGGTTGGCCCTGGGTTCCTCCTAATGCAAGACAATGCTAGACCTCATGTGGCTGGATTGTGTCAGCAGTTCCTGCAAGAGGAAGGCATTGATGCTATGGACTGGCCCGCCTCTTCCCCAGACCTGAATCTGATTGAGCACATGTGGGACATCATGTCTCGCTCCATCCACCAACGCCACGTTGTACCACAGACTGTCCAGCTACCTCATCAGGAGCATGCCCAGGCGTTGTAGGGAGGTCACATTACCTGTATTAATGGAACCTGTTTGAACTTGTCATCAGTATAAAAGATACCTGTCCACAACCTCAAACAGTCACACTCCAAACTCCACTATGACCAAGCCAAAGAGCTTTCGAAGGACACCAGAAACAAAATTGTAGACGTGCACCAGGCTTGGAAGACTGAATCTGCAATAGGCAAGCAGCTTGGTGTGAAGAAATCAACTGTGGAATCAATTATTAGAAAATGGAAGACATACAAGACCACTGATAATCTCCCTCGATCTGGGGCTCCACGCAAGATCTTACCCCGTGGTGTCAAAAGGATCACAAGAACGGTGAGAAAAAATCCCAGAACTACACGAGGGGATCTAGTGAATGACCTGCAGGGAGCTGGGACCAAAGTAACAAAGGCTACAATCAGTAACACACTACACCGCCAGGGACTCAAATCATGCAGTGCCCCCTGCTTAACCCATTAAGGACCAGGGCTTTTTCCGTTTTTGCACTTTTTTCATTTTTTCCTGCTTACCTTTAAAAAATCATAATTCTTTCAATTTTAGACCTAAAAATCCATATGATGGCTTATTTTTTGTGCCACCAATTCTACTTTGTAATGACATCAGTAATTTTACCCAAAAACCTATGGCGAAACGGAAAAAAAAAATAATTGTGTGAAAAAATTGAAGAAAAAACACAATTTTGTAACTTTTGGGGGCTTCCGTTTCTACACAGTACATTTTTTGGTAAATATTACACCTTATTTTTATTCTATAGGTCCATAAGATTAAACCATGTCATTTTGACATGTTATAGCCCCCATACGGGGCTATAGTTTCCTGCTATAGTTTGAACTGCTGCTAATTTTCCGCCGCAGCGCAAGCTCCTAGCGGGAAACTCACCATAAAACCCCACGTGTGAATGTACCCTAAAAAACACTACACTACACTAACACATAATAAAGGGCAAAACCCTACATATACACCCCCTTACACCGTCCTCCCCAATAAAAATGAAAACGTATCAGACCACAGTGTTTCCAAAACGGAGCCTCCAGCTGTTGAAAAACAACAACTCCCAGCATTTCCGGACAGCCACTGACTGTCCAGGCATGCTGGGAGTTTAGCAACAGCTGGAGGCACCCTGTTTGGGAGTCACTGGCATAGAATACCCCTATGTACACCCCTATGGAATCCCTAATTTAGTCCTCAAATGCGCATGGTGCTCTCACACTTCGGAGCCCTGTCCTATTACAAGGAAACAGTTAAGGGCCACATATGGGGTATTTCCGTACTTGGGAGAAATTGCACTACAAATTTTGGGGGGCTTTTTCTCCTTTTACCCCTTATGAAAAGGAAAAGTGGGGGTCTACACCAGCCTGTTAGCGTAAAAAAAATAAAAATTTTAATTTAACATGCTGGTGTTGCCCCATACTTTTTATTTTCACAAGAGGTAAAAGGAGAAAAAAAAATAGTTTGTAACACAATTTCTCTTGAGTACGGAAATACCCCATATGTGGGTGTAAAATGCTCTGCGGACGCACAACAAGGTTCAGGAGTGAGAGCTCACTATGTACATTTGAGGCCTAAATTGGTGATTTGCACAGGGGTGGCTGATTTTACAGCGGTTCTGACATAAACACAAAAAAATAAATACCCACATGTGACCCCATTTTGGAAACTACACCCCTCACTGAACGTGTCAAGGGGTATAGTGAGCCTTAACACCCCACAGGTGTTTGACAAATTTTCATTAAAGTTGGATGGGAAAACGAAAAAAAAATTTTTTTTAACTAAAATGCTGGTGTTACCCTACATTTTTAATTTTCACAAGGGAAAATAAGAAAAAAAACTGCAAAATTTGTAATCCTATTTCTTCTGAGTAAGAACATACCCCATACGTGTATGTAAAGTGCTCTGCGGGCGAACTACAATGCTCAGAAGAGAGGGAGTGCCATTGGGCTTTTGGCGAGAAAATTTGTCCAGAATTGAAGGCCATGTGCGTTTATAAAGCCCCCATAGTGCCAGAACAGTGGACCCCCCCCTCATGTGACCCCATTTTGGAGACTACACTCCTCACAGAATGTTATAAGGGGTGTAGTGAGCATTTACACCCCACAGGTCTTTTTGGAACAGTGATCTGTGAAAAAAAATAAAATTTTTCATTTGCTCAGCCCACTGTTCCAAAGACCTGTCAAACGCCAGTGGGGTGTAAATACTCACTGCACCCCTTATTAAATTCTGTGAGGGGTGTAGTTTCCAAAATGGGTTCAAATGATGGGAGGTCCACTGTTTTGGCACCACGGGGGGCTTTGTAAATGCACAAGGCCCCCCGACTTCTATTCCAACCAAATTCTCTCTCCAAAAGATCAATGGGGCTCCTTCCCTTCTAAGCATTGTAGTGCGCCAGCAGAGCACTTGATGTCTACACATGGGGTATTTCCATACTCAGAAGAAATGGGGTTACACATTTTTGGGGGGCATTTTCTCCTATTACCCCTTGTAAAAATGTAAAATTTGGGGAAAAATGAATTTTAGTGAAAAAAAAATGTTTTTCTCATTTACACATCCAACTTTAACGCAAAGTTGTCAATCACCTGTTGGACGATAAGGCTCACTGGACCCCTTGATATGTTCCTTGAGGGGTGTAGTTTCCAAAATAGTATGCCATGTGTTGTTTTTTTTTTCTTATTTTTTTTTTGCTGTTCTGGCACCATAGGGGCTTCCTAAATGTGACATGCCCCCCAAAAACCATTTCAGAAAAACTCACTCTCCAAAATCTTATTCTTGCTCCTTCCCTTCTGAGCCCTCTAGTGCACCCACAGAGCACTTGACATACACATATAAGAAATTCAAAAACTGGGTCTACAAGAACATGTGAGTGTAAAAAATTAAGATTTTGAATTTTCTCCTTCACTTTTCTGCTATTCCTATGAAACTCCTAAAGGGTTAACACACTTTTTGAATGTGATTTTGAATACATTGAGTGGTGCAGTTTTTATAATGGGGTCATTTATGGGGTATTTCTAAAAAGAAGGCCCCTCAAATCCACTTCAAGACTGAACTGGTCCCTGAAAAATTCTGATTTTTAAAATTTTGTAATTTTTCACGGAGAAATGATACAAGTATCGACAAAATTTTACCACTAACATAATGAAGAATATGTCACGAAAAAACAGTATCGGAATCAGAATGAAAGGTAAAAACATCCCAGAGTTATTAATGCTTAAAGTGACATTGGTCAGATGTGCAAGCATGAGCATTTGGATGATCCAGAAGAGCATTGGGAGAATGTCATATGATCAGATGAAACCAAAGTAGAACTTTTTGGTAAAAACTCAACTCGTCGCGTTTGGAAGAGAAAGAATGCTGAGTTGCATCCAAAGAACACCATACCTACTGTAAAGTATGGGGTTGGAAACATCATGCTTTGGGGCTGTTTTTTTTGCTAAGTGACCAGGATGACTGATCCGTGTAAAGGAAAGAATTAATGGGGCCATGTATCGTGAGATTTTGAGTGAAAACCTCCTACCATCAGCAAGGGCATTGAATATGAAACGTGGCGGGGGTTTTCAGCATGTCAATGATCCTAAACACACCGCCCCGGCAATGAAGGAGTGGCTTGTAAGAAGCATTTCAAGGTCCTGGAGTGGCCTAGCCAGTCTCCAGATCTCTACCCCATAGAAAACCTTTAGAGGGAGTTGAAAGTCTGTGTTGCCCAGCAACAGCCCCAAAACATCACTGCTCTAGAAAAGATATGCATGGAGGAATGGGCCAAAATACCAGCAACAGTTTGTGAAAACATTGTGAAGACTTACAGAAAAAGGCTTGACCTCTGTCATTGCCAACAAAGGGTATATAACAAAGTATTGAGATGAACTTTTGTTATTGACCAAATACTTATTTTCCACCATAATTTGCAAAAAAATTCTTTAAAAAATCAGACAATGTGACTTTATGGATTTTTTTTTCTCATTATGTCCTTCATAGTTGAGGTATACCTATGATGAAAATTACAAGCCTCATCTTTTTAATTGGGAGAACTTGCACAATTGGTGGATGACTTAATCCTTTTTTGCCCCACTGTACTTGAATTTGCAATAGTAAAAGCTTCATCATTACATCAGTGCAGAATAAAAAGAGTATCCAACACTTTTAGGCCCGTCACTTGGCCTTAGACATGGATGTAGATCACTAAGGCCAAGTGACGGGCTCAAACGTGTTGGATCGCCAACCACCTTTGTGCTACATTATTTTAAAGCAGCCACATCTGCTCCACTTTTGCCTGAGCAATAGGTTCCCTGGAGTCCTATAGTGAAGGTGTTACTGTTTGTGTACAATATCCTGTGTTTCCGACTCCATCTCTACCTGATCCTCTACAACTGTACAACCCCCAGAAAGTTTCCTGCATGAGTCCCATTCATCAAAAGAAAGCTTGTGCATGGAACTCGCTTGGTATTATACAGTTGCCTTGGCAACTGTACCACCCAGCATCGGCTGTGTCTCTGACCCAAATTGGGCAGATTGGGCGGGAGAGCTGCTTTGGAAACTTTAACAAATCTCATGACACATTTTGCTTACACTCTTTTTCACACAGAAATAACAAAATTACTCGAACAAGTCAAAGAAAGGGATAAAATGTGGAGTTTATTATATATTATTATTATATATGTTGTAAGGATTTCCCCCTGGGGATAGCTCTGGGATCGTCCTTGACACTGCCACAGGACACGTTTTCGCCTCAATCAGCAGGCAAACAACAGTTCTTTATGCAAGTCCGACCCCTCGCCAGCTTTATTTAACAGGATAAATAAAAACATAACACATGAACAAACAAATCCCTAGACCATCCAGTCACTGACCACACAATCCAGCATGCCCTGAATATCAACTGGTGGGCTTTTCCCAACCAGTTAAATTTATGTCTCCTGCAACCTTCACACACAGCGTTTGCAACCTCTTGCTGTGTGTCTCATCCACATCACTATTGTGGCCACTCACAGCTCGGGCTGCGTGTTCCTCACCAGGACCTCTGTCAGCCACCTTGCTGTCTTCTGGGGAGAGCACCAACTATTCTGTCTGAATTCCTTTTAAACACACTTCCCCTTTCTGCTACCTCATTAATTAGGCCACAGGTAGAGGTTTCTCCAGGGTTAGCTAGGAAAATATAACCTCCCATCACTTACAAAGAGTGTACAGTGACTCTCAGGAAAAGAAAAAACCCCAGTCGGGGAAACCTGTAGGGAAACCATGGTTGCTGTTTTGCCCTTCCTCTGGGCATACTAAAAGAGGTTAACGTATATGACGACTTTTAATCCCGGTAAAATGTTCTCAAAAGTCGGGGGTCGTCTTATACATGGGGTGCTGCAGTCCATACCCCGGGCGTCCCAGCCAAGATAAATGTCCCCTGTCACATTCAGGGCATCCCTGTAACCCGAAAGATCTTTTCGGGACACAAGGGTGTCCCGGTTAAATTTCTGCGGCCCCGCGTTAACTTTAAAAACGCAGGGGCTGCCGGAAGGTAGCGCACACATGGACGTCACTGATGTCCCGTGCGTGCGCCCATAGAAATGGCAGAGCAGAGAGGAGCAGCAAGTACACGCGTGCACGGTAAGTTACCAGCGGCACATCATCTTCAGTGCTCCAACCACGGCTCCTCCGGTCCCGGGACCTACTGCTATGGCCTATAGGCCATAGCAGTAGATTGGGACCCTGGAGGAGCGGTGATCGGAGCACAGAGGTGAGGCAGTACACAGGCATACAGCCTTCAGCCATACACAGTTTATGGGGGGCCACTGCCTACCTAATGTGGGGGAACTACAACCTAATGTGGGGGGAACTATACTGCCAACCTAATGTGGGGGAACTACAATCTAATGTGGGGGAACTATACTGCCAACCTAATGTGGGGGAACTACAACCTAATGTGGGGGAACTATGCTGACAACCTAATGTGGGGGAACTACAACCTAATGTGGGGGAACTATACTGACAACCTAATGTGGGGGAACTATGCTGACAACCTAAACTAATGTGGGGGAATTATGCTGACAACCTAATGTGGGGGAACTATGCTGACAACCTAACGTAGGGGGAAACTATACTGACAACCTAATGTGGGGGGAACAATACTGACAACCTAATGTGGGGAAACTATGCTGACAACCTAATGTGGGGGAACTGTGCTGACAACCTAATGTAGGGGGAACTATGCTGACAGCCTAATGTAGGGGGAACTATGCTGACAACCTAATGTGGGGGGAACTATACTGCTAACCTAATGTGGGGGAACTATGCTTACAACCTAATGTGGGGAAACTATGCTGACAACCTAATGTAGGGGGAACTATGTTGACAACCTAATGTAGAGGGAACTATGCTGACAACCTAATGTAGAGGGAACTATGCTGACAACCTAATGTAGAGGGAACTATGCTGACAACCTAATGAATGCACATGGAGTTATCAAGCACAGGGAACTGCAACAAAAACATATTTGAATGCTCCATTTACCAGTAATGTGTGTGAATCTGTTTCTCTGGGTTCCTACTTTGAGTCTGTATAGCAATGGTCTTTCCTCTATCTCACTCTTTATGTACTTAAAGGGTCGCTCTCATTAAAACTAATTTTTGCTATTGCACTCCTTATGGTAAATGAAAAATATTTCTAATATACTTAGTTTTTTAAAAAAAATGAATTTTTCTATGTTTTATTTGTGCTTAAAAAAGCTCAAGAGCACATTTTCCCCCAACTCATACACAGACTTTGGACCAAAGTCCAAACACAGGAAGTGCTGCCTGGAGTGCTGAGGGGGGGGGGGGGGTCCAGCCTCGACCAATCAAAGCTCCCCTCACACATAACTGCCATATGATGCTGGTTGGACCCCCCCCTCAGCACTCCAGGCGGCACTTCCTGTGTTTGGACTTTGGTCCAAAGTCTGTGTATGAGATGGGGGGAAATGTGCTCTTGAGCTTTTTTAAGCACAAATAAAACATAGAAAACTTCATTTTTTTTAAAACAAAGTATATTAGAAATACTTTTCATTTACCATAAGGAGTGCAATAGCAAAAATTAGTTTTAATGAGAGTGCCCATTTAACCTTTATAGCAGTGTTTCCCAACCAGTGTTCCTCCAGCTGTTGCAAATCTAAACTCTCAGCATGTCCAGATAGCCAAACGCTGTTGGGGCAAACTGAGAGGTGCACTGGTTGGTAAACACTATTTTAAAGGGAACTACAACAAAGATGCAGGTCCTCCCTGGATGCTGCTCCTGGCTGTGGCCCTTTCCTCACTCTATGATGAAGAATAAGCAGGAGAAGCCTTGCACAGCTATGTATACTCAGTGCTGCCCTCTGGTGGAGAATGATTATGACATCACAGATATATGATACTATTACCTCCTGGGAGTTCTAATTGGGCAGTGCTGCTCTCTGATTGGCTGAAATCCAAACAAGCTGTTACCTGAGGGATTTTTCTATGAGGTTTAGCAAAATGGTGCCACTCTATGATTGATGGAAATCAAAGTGAAATTCATCATTCAGCTCTACTATTACTGTGGGTGTATATTGTTATATTTTTTTCTCCCAACAGGTCCCTCAGGGGTTGTCCCACAAAGCAAAGTTGGTAAAATCTGGGGTGACTCTACACATATATGTAATGGAGGACACATGTGATGTTTATAAGTAAAGTAACTTCCATCTCTTTACTATACTTGATCTAATCATTTCCATGTTTCCACTCTGAACTGTGACCCTGCTGTTCCCAGGCAACAGAGCACATACTTTCCCACAATCCCTCTTGCTTACATGCACAGTGGAGACCAACTACCATTACCTTCAGGAGATTACAGTTGTACTGAGCATGTGTGACCACAAATTGTTTTGTGGTCTGGTGTTGGCCATGAAGCGATTCTAACACCTCCACAGTCCGCAGACCGCAGGTGAGAGAGAGAAGAGAGAGAAGATAGGGAGAGAGATAGAGATAGAGATGGTAATGACTGAAGCCTGTTCCTGTTTGATCCTCTTGTAAGGCCTTTGGGATCATTGGTATAGGCAGAAGACATTTGCACATTGTAAGTTTCTTGGGATGGAGATTACATCCGGAGCTCATGGCCGATCTTTCCTGAGCCGTAAGCAGAAACGTGCTACCTTGGCATTTTTGCACGTGGCCATTAGGTCAACTTGTGGGAGGCCCCAGAGGATAAAAAAATATCACCAGTCCTCCTAAGCCAGCGCCGCTGGTTCATTTTATGATACAGGTTATTTCAAATATAGTGATACTAAATATGTGTACTGGGGATGCGGAAGGGGGTCTTTTTGATAGCGTGCTAGTCACCTTAAGGATGTGTGAACTGTTGTAGTCCTGTGAGTAGGAATGAAATTAGTCTAATATGTATGTTATTGCTATTAGTGGGGGAGATTCTCAGGGCTCATTCCTCTCAAGAATAGATCTGTTTCATGAAATATGATCAAATAGAACCAAATCCCTTGGAATAGGGTGTGTGACCTGTCCTCCCAAGCTGATAGCTCTTTCATGGTAGAATACATGGTTGTCTTTTTTAAAACCATTGAAAGTCTGCAAAGGTCCTCTGCTTTCTGTCAAAATCTTATCTTCTAAAGTGAAGTGAGATCAGTTAGGGAGTAGGGATTTAAGTTAAAGGGGTACTCCACCCCTAGACATCTTATCCCCTATCCAAAGGATATGGGAAAATATGTCTGATCGCGGGGGTCCCACCACTGGGGACCCCGACCGTCTCCCTATGGCACCTGGTGTTAGTTTAGAGCATCACGTGCAGCGCCAGAGGCTCGTTACGTCACGGCCACATTCCCTCAATGCAAGTCTGTGGGAGGGGGCGTGACTGTGGGAGAGCAGGTCACAAGCCTCCTCCCTGCATCGCCAGTCATCCTGCACAGAGCAAAGTTCATTGTGGGGTCCTCAGTGGCAGGACCCCGGCAATCGGATATCTTATCCCCTATCCTTTGGATAGGGGATAAGATGTCTAAGGGCAGAGTACCCCTTTAAAGAGCTTTTTTTTTTAACTAGATCCAAAACATTACCAAAACCTACAGATACAATTCCTTAACCCCTTAAGGACGCAGGACGTAAATGTACGTCCTGGTGCGATGGTACTTAACGCACCAGGACGTACATTTACGTCCTGTGCATAACCGCGGGCATTGGAGCGATGCCCGTGTCATGCGCGACTGATCCCGGCTGCTGATCGCAGCCAGGGACCCACCGGCAATGGCCGACGCCCGCAATCTCGCGGGCGTCCGCCATTTACCCCTCAGATGCCGGGATCAATACAGATCCCGGCATCTGCGGCAGTACGCGATTTCAATGAATGATCGGATCGCCCGCAGCGCTGCTGCGGGGATCTGATCATTCAGAACACCGCACGGAGGTCCCCTCACCTGCCTCTGTCCGGCTCCCGGCGTCTCTTGCTCTGGTCTGAGATCGAGCAGACCAGAACAGAAGATGACCGATATAACAGATCAGTATTAGCAATCATGGTATTGCTATGAATAGTCCCCTATGGGGACTATTCAAGTGTAAAAAAAATGGAAAAAAATGTAAAAGTAAAAAAAAGTGAAAAATCCCCTCCCCAATAAAAAAGTTAAACGTCCGTTTTTTCCTATTTTACCCCAAAAAGCGTAAAAATTAAATTTAATAGACATATTTGGTATCGTCACATGCGTAATTGTCCGAACTATTAAAATAAAATGTTAATGATCCCGTACGGTGAACGGCGTGAACATAAAAAAAAAAGTACAAAATTGCTACTTTTTAAATACATTTTATTTAAAAAAAATTATAAAAAATGTATTAAAAGTTTTTTATAAGCAAATGTGGTATCAAAAAAAATTACAGATCATGGCGCAAAAAATTAGCCCTCATACCGCCGCTTATACGGAAAAATAAAAATGTTAGAGGTCATCAAAATAAAGGGATTATAAACGTACTAATTTGGTTAAAAAGTTTGTGATTTTTTTTAAGCACAACAATAATAGAAAAGTATGTAATAATGGCTATCATTTTAATCGTATTGACCCTCAGAATAAAGAACACACATCATTTTTACCGTAAATTGTATGGCGTGAAAACGAAACCTTCCAAAATTAGCAAAATTGCGTTTTTCTTATTACGAAGTACAACTGGT
Organism: Hyla sarda; assembly: GCF_029499605.1. NCBI lineage: Eukaryota > Metazoa > Chordata > Amphibia > Anura > Hylidae > Hyla > Hyla sarda. Next base: position 78,641,066 of record NC_079194.1, on the reverse strand, counting down.
CGCGCAAAAAACAAGCCCTCATACTAGTCTGTGGATGAAAATATAAAAGAGTTATGATTTTTAGAAGGCGAGGAGGAAAAAATGAAAACGTAAAAATTTAATTGTCTGAGTCCTTAAGGCCAAAATTTGCTGAGTCCTTAAGGGGTTAATTTGTGCATAAAGGTTCTGGGTCAAACATCTCCAGCATAGACAAGGCTAAAAAATCTCATTTGTTTCAGTCTAGCATGTGTGAGGTACCACCTGGAAATCATTTTGTATGTACATTCCTGAAGTCTGATACAAAGGCTAAGCCATGTGAAGGTTGTGTTATTTTAGATACAGAAAGAATAATAATTAGAGTGTCTTATACTCTTGTTATCCACTTTTCTAAAAATACACTGTTAAAAAAACATAAAGGGAACACTAAGATATCACATCCTAGATCTGAATGAATGAACTAATCATATGAAATACTTTCGTCTTTACATAGTTGAATGTGCTGACAACAAAATCACACAAAAATTATCAATGGAAATCAAATTTATCAACCCATGGAGGTCTGGATATGGAGTCAAACTCAAAATCAAAGTGGAAAACCACACTACAGGCTGATCTAACTTTGATGTAATATCCTTAAAACAAGTCAAAATGAGGCTCAGTAATGTGTGTGGCCTCCATGTGCCCGTATGACCTCCCTACAATGCCTGGGCATGCTCCTGATGAGGTGGCGGATGGTCTCCTGAGGGATGTCCTCCCAGACCTGGACTAAAGCATCCATCAACTCCTGGATTGTCTGTGGGGCAACGTGGCGTTGGTGGTTGGAGAAAGACATGATGTCATGACCGACTGGGGGACAGGGAGACTGAGCCCTAAACTGACCCTAAAACATCTCTCCCTGCCTACTTGCCCATCCATCCTAAACGATGGATCGACAACTGGGCGCCGATCCCTTCCTGCGCTAAAGTGCAGTCGTGTAAAAACACATAATATGCATAGTCGGTCACAGGCCGGAACAGAAACGGAAAACTACTAGACAACCAGAAATACCAAACAGAATACAAATACTAACAGGGCAGAATATAAACTCACAAACAGAGAAGAATATAGTGAATAAACAAACAGTTCATAAACCGGATATCAGATAAATGTCAGACATGATAAAATGAACAAGACTAGGCATGATATGAGTATACAGCAGAATCCAGGAGATGAAGGGGATAGCAGAAGAACTGAGAGCCAAAACACTAAACTGAACAGGTAAGTTACTAAGAACTATCACAAGCAGGTACAAGTACAAAGGACAAAGATCAGATCAACCAAACAGGATATAAATATAGGACACTGTTCACACTGGGACACAGAACATACCAACTGGACCCCCCCCCCCCCCCCCCACTCCACTATAGGAGTAGCCATTAATAATAAAGCCAAATAGACTAGTGGCCAGCCGACACACTCCACCGTGTGGACAAAATGCTGACACAGTAGGAAACAGAAATATAATACATGAAACACTAGACTAGAACCGGATGAGTCTGAATAGACTCCAGAATACCGAACAAGAATATAACATACAGAGCACAGGGTACAAGCAAGACTCAGACACAGTGTGAATACAGACAGAGCAGAATGAACAAACACAATCCTAAAACTGACTAATGTAACACAGACTAAAATACAAAAATACAAGGAGCATGCTATATAACCATGGCTAAAAACCCAGATATAAATACAAGGTAAATGCTCAAGCAGACATAGTGGGAATATAGCACAAACAGACATAGTAGTATTGCACTCACTAACCAGCTCCAGAATGCAGGAGAACTCTGGCTAAATAACTCCACCCGAGTTCTCATTCGCTCAGAGCATTAACTATTCCCTATCCAGGTGGAATAGGAAACTGCTCTGAACAAACTAGTGTGTGAATACACACCTAAACATAAAAATGCAAAAACAAATAAACAGACAAACAGACATTACACATGATGTCCCAGATGTGCTCAATTGGATTCAGGTCAGGGGAATGGGCGGGCCAGTCCATAGCATCAATGCCTTCCTCTTGCAGGAACTGCTGACACACTCCAGCCACATGAGGTATAGCATTGTCTTGCATTAGGAGGAACCCAGGGACAACCGCACCAGCATATGGTCTCACAAGGGGTCTGAGGATCTCTTCTCAGTACCTAATGGCAGTCGGCTACCTCTGGCAAGCACATGGAGGGCTGTGTGGCCCCCCAAAGAAATAAAACCCCACACCATTACTGACCCATCGCCAAACCGGTCTTGCTGGAGGATGTTGCAGGCAGCAGAACGTTCTCCACTGCGTCTCCAGACTCTGTCACATGTGCTCAGTGTGAACCTGATTTTATCTGTGAAGAGCACAGGGGCCAGTTGCGAATTTTCCAATCTTGGTGTTTTCTGGCAAATGCCAAACGTCCTGCACAGTGTTGGACTGTAAGCAAAACCCCCACCTGTGGACGTCGGGCCCTCATACCACCCTCATGGAGTTTTTTTCGGACCATTTGAGTGGACACATGCACATTTTTGGTCTGCTGGAGGTCATTTTGCAGGGCTAACGCCATGCTCCTCCTGGTCCTCCTTGCACAAAGATGGAGGTAGCGGTCCTGCTGCTGGGTTGTTGCCCTCCTACGGCCTCCTCCACGTCTCCTGATGAACTGGCCTGTCTCCTGGTAGCGCCTCCATGCTCTGGACACTAGACTGACAGACACAGCAAACATTGATGTGCCATCCTGGATGAGCTGCACTACCTGAGCCACTTGTGTGGGTTGTAGACTCCGTCTCATGCTACCACTAGCATGAAAGCACAGCCAGCATTCAAAAGTGACCAAAACATCAGCCAGGAAGCATAGGAACTGTCACGATTCGGCTAGCTGGAGGTGGATCCTCTGTGCCAGAGAGGGATTGGCGTGGACCGTGTCGGTGGACCGGTTCTAAGTTGCTATTGGTATTCACCAGAGCCCGCCGCAAAGCGGGATGGTCTTGCAGCGGCGGTAGCAACCAGGTCGTATCCACCGGCAATGGCTCAACCTCTCTGACTGCTGAGATAAGCGCGGTACAAGGGAGTAGACAAAAGCAAGGTCGGACGTAGAAGAAGGTCAGGGCAGGCAGCAAGGATCGTAGTCAGGGGCAACGGCAGGAGGTCTGGAACACAGGCTAGGAACACACAAGGAAACGCTTTCACTGGCACAATGGCAACAAGATCCGGCGAGGGAGTGCAGGGGAAGTGAGGTATAAGTAGGGAGTGCACAGGTGAGGATACTGATTAGGCCTGCTGCGCCAATCAGTGGCGCAGTGGCCCTTTAAATCGCAGAGACCCGGCACGCGCACGCCCTAAGGAGCGGGGCCGTGCGCGCCGGGACAACACAGACGAGGAACGGATCAGGTACGGGAGCCGAGATGCGCATCGTGAGCGGGCGCGTCCCGCATCGCGAATCGCATCCCGGCTGGGAGTAATATCGCAGCGCACCCGGTCAGCAGGTCTGACCGGGGCGCTGCGAATGAGAGAACGCTGCGAGCGCTCCGGGGAGGAGCGGGGACCCGGAGCGCTCGGCGTAACAGTACCCCCCCCTTGGGTCTCCCCCTCTTCTTGGAGCCTGAGGATAAGACTTTTGTCCAGGATGTTGTCCTCAGGTTCCCAAGATCTCTCCTCTGGGCCACAATTCTCCCAGTCAACCAAGAAGAATCTTTTACCTCTGACTGTCTTGGATGCTAGAATCTCCTTCACCGAAAAGACGTCAGATGAACCGGAAACTGGAGTGGGAGAAACAACTTTGGGAGAGAAGCGGTTAAGGATGAGTGGTTTAAGGAGAGAGACATGGAAGGCATTGGGAATACGGAGAGAAGGAGGAAGAAGGAGTTTGTAAGAGACAGGGTTGATCTGGCACTTGATTTTGAAAGGACCAAGATAGCGTGGTCCCAGTTTATAACTGGGGACACGAAAACAGACATACTTAGCGGAGAGCCATACCTTGTCTCCGGGAGCAAAAATGGGGTTCTTCTTTTCTTATCAGCAAATTTTTTCATCCGGGATGAAGCCTGTAAAAGAGAATTTTGGGTTTCTTTCCATATGGTGGAAAGGTCTAGAGTCACTTCATCAACAGCGGGCAAACCAGAGGGCATGGGAGTGGGGAGGGGAGGAATAGGGTGACGGCCGTACACCACGAAGAATGGGGATTTAGCAGAAGATTCGGAGACTCTGAAGTTGTATGAGAATTCGGCCCATGGTAGAAGATCTACCCAGTCATCCTGGCGGGAGGAAACAAAATGTCGCAAATAGTCACCCAGGACCTGATTAATTCTTTCTACTTGCCCATTGGATTGGGGATGATAAGAAGAAGAGAAGTTTAATTTGATCTTGAGCTGCTTACAGAGGGCCCTCCAGAATTTAGACACAAATTGAACGCCTCTATCCGAGACGATATGCGTGGGCAACCCGTGAAGGCGAAAAATGTGTATAAAAAATTGCTTTGCCAACTGAGGCGCCGAAGGAAGGCCTGGAAGAGGGATAAAATGTGCCATCTTGGAAAATCGATCAACGACCACCCAAACAACTGTGTTGCCACAGGATGAGGGCAAGTCAGTAATAAAGTCCATACCAATCTGTGACCAAGGTTGTTCGGGAACAGGCAGAGGATGAAGGAGACCAGCAGGTTTCTGGCGAGGAGTCTTATCCCGGGCACAGACAGTACAAGCCCGTACGAAATCAACAACAATCGTCTCCAGAGTAGGCCACCAATAAAATCAAGAGATGAGTTGAAGGGATTTTTTGATGCCAGCATGCCCTGCGAGGTGGGAGGAGTGTCCCCACTTGAGAATCCCGAAGCGCTGGCGTGGAGAAACGCTGCGAGCGCTCCGGGGAGGAGCGGGGACCCGGAGCGCTCGGCGTAACAGGAACTGAGAAATGGTCTGTGGTCACCACCTGCAGAACCACTCCTTTATTGGGGGTGTCCTGCTAATTGCCTATAATTTCCACCTGTTGTCTGTTCCATTTGCACAACAGCATGTGAAATTGATTGTAAATCAGTGTTGTTTGCTGAGTGGACAGTGTGATTTCACAGAAGTGTGATTGACTTGGAGTAATATTGTGTTGTTTAAGTGTTCCCTTTATTTTTTCGAGCAGTGTATATATAGGTCACCTCCAGACCTTTGTCCATGCTTTTTCCATGAAGAACAGACATCTATAGTACAATACATGTCACATACGGTACAAGGTTAACGTAAGGGAGTGAAAGTTCCATTAATGCCTTATTTTCAACTTTTACACACTGCAGGAGCTTCTAAAATGGAGATGGAGTATATTTTCCTGCTCTGATATTTTCTCTATAAACCAGTGCTAAGTTAGGCTAGACATGATCTGGACATTGTCCATCAGTCTCATAAATAATTCATCCTAATACATCCCTCACTTACCACAATCTACTCGTCCATTGAAAACGCAGTGGCAGAGTGTGTATCAATGTAAAACAACATCAAATACAATTTACTGGAAATTGGTTTAAGATTTAGTTGCAATATTTCAGCCTGTCTCAAAGAAAATATTTTAAACAGATACAAGCTGTAGACAAACAATATCCAGAAAGGTAGAATTCCTGACTATATTATACATTTTGTTTTGTTTTTTATTTTTTCTAATATAGAATTGTTGATCAGCTTACATTATTCTAGATAATGAAAATATAAAGATATCCAGATGTAAACCTATAAAACCAATACCAAATATTTACTCTGTTGGTTAAATGGGATGGAGCACTAGAATCTTCTTTTCTGGGTGGTTGAAAGTGTGGTGGTGTCAAGAAGAAGCTGATAGAGGCCTAATTTTTATGTACTCTATAGGGGACCCTTCATCTCTGTGTGACATTGCCCTATGGGTATTTATTTAAGGTACGTATTTTACTGTTGTTTCTTGAAAACATATACAGTACCAGTCAAAAGTCTGGACACATCTTTTCATTTCATGTTTTTGTTTGTTTGCTTTATTTCCTACATTGCAGGTTCATATGTTAAACAAATAATATAACAAAGGATATGTTATATATTTTAGATTCTTTAAAGTATCCCCTGGAGAACCTGACGAAGAGGGGGTCCCGCCCCTCGAAACGCGTTGTTCGCATGCCTTTGTAAAATAAATGGTTTGTTATTTTACCAAGTCCCTACCTTGCTGGGTATCATTTACTAAACCCACTCCACTGCGAGTAGAGCGCCGCTGACTGCACGATTTCAACGGGAGAACTTTTGACCTCCACCTGCATCTATACCACAGTCCTCCACCTACTGGAAACGGGACCAGTGCAGGCTGCACTCCTCCATCTACCACTCATTGTGAGAACAAGCGAGCTGTGGTGTTGTGCTCATAGCACAACACATATAGGTAAGCACATTCTACCTATTTCTATCTGCTTTTCCTTTAAATAAGGGTAATTGCGCTTAGTTGCGCATCGGTCTGTCTGTTTTTGTGTTTTACATATACCTTTTCTTTGATGGCAGTTTTGCATACCGTCAATCAAGCAGAGAGGGAGTCGCTGCCAGATGAAGATGCGGGACTAGGTGAGAGGAGCTTCCTGCCCAGGGGACTACTTACGGGGCTGGCGGGGAGCATCTTATAAGTTCATATCATCACCATCCCCGCAGGTAGGAGCGTACCCCGGGGATGATGAGGATAAAGATTTTGCCCTATATAACGCTTTGCCAAACGTTATATAGGGTAAAATCTGATGATTGGTTCCCTTTAAGGCACCCATACATCTTCAGTAGCAGTAGGTGAATGCTCATTCGGCTCGGCCAAACATTCATGAGTTGGATGAAAGGTAAGTGGCTGCCAGGCAGCTCTGACAGCTTGTCTCATGAAAAACAAAAGGGTTGGGAAGTTAAGATCCAACATGCATAATCCTTCTCTCACCCAAATCACTTCTCTGAGGAGAGTTGAGCGACCACCATACACATAAGAGCGTTTACTGATCCCACAAAATCTGCAGGATTAGCCTTGCCTTTACAATTTGAGTCTTCTAGTCATTACAATTTGGCTCTGGTTGCCCAGATCAATATTCCTGTCCAACACATCATCTGACCGTTCACTTATATATCCAAGCGCCGGAAAGGTGTCAATGTCATGAGATAATCAATATTTTTCACTTCACCTATTTTAATGTTATGGCTAAACATTGTAGTATGTATTACTTTACAGTATATCTCTACACCTGTGTAGTAAAAAGCATAGTTTACTACAGTGTTTGACTACTTAAAGCCTTTTCACTACTTAAAGGGGTACTCCGCCCCTAGACATCTCATCCCCTATCCAAAGGACAGGGGATAAGATGTCTAAGTGTGGGGGTCCCGCAGCTCGGACCCTCACGATCTCTGTTCAGCCCCCGGTGTTCGTTTAGAATGCTGGGTGCGGCCAGCAGGGTCGTGACGTCATGACCATGCCCCTTGATGTCACACCACGCCCCCTCAATGCAAGTCTATGGCAAGGCTCCCATTGACTTGCATTGAGGGGCAAAGTGTGACATCACGAGGGGCGTGTCCGTGATGTCACAACCCCCCCAAGCATTCGGAACAAAATGTTCCGAATGCTGGGGCAGCGGAGAACCCCTTTAAAGCCAACCTTTCACTAAAGTGAATGGGGGCCTAACTGTGATAGTTGATAAGAAAGTGTAGGCAGCCAAAGTCTCCATTTAGATGGGGTCATAATATGTTTCATACTGATATATATGTTTCATACTAGTATATTTTTCAATAACCAGTACAATCTGGGGGTGAAACCTTGTCTCTTCTAATAACCTTAATGTGCAATTTTAAATATAGGCTTGGTTTTTTTCCTAATTCGTCTGACTAACTAAAAAAAAAGATAAATATGGTAATAAAGCAGCTTAATAAATTAGAAGAGTCCATTTAAACCATTAGCTATTCCAGCGCCTTCTAAATCCTGTGAGCGAAGGTTAACAGTGACCGCCCCTGTCAATTTGTGGTGAGGCAACGCTCACTGCAGATGTTATTGCATTTTTAGAAGCTGCATTCCACATTGCCAGGAAGGCAGAACACTGTAATAAGATGTAGAGAGATAATCAGCTTCCCTAGGTATTTCACATTAGCCTCCCTTATAGTCCACAATTTCTGCACACATACTAATAAGGAGGTCATCTGACCAAAATCTTCCCCCACCTCTTAGAATTAAGTTAGAAAGTACATTGTTACCACATGTATTGACTAACGACACAATGGGATATATCAGCTTCCTATAATTAAACTTGCATTTGCGTCACTGGACCAGAATATTACATTAAATCTTATTACTGTCTCCGTTGCAAGGTACGGTCACTCTGCTTTATATCTTCATTGGAACAATGCAATTTAACCAGACTGGAAAACCAGGTAGAAGAACAAGACCCTCAGGAGATTCCTGCCAAGAAACGAACAGCAACATGACACACAAAGAAGTATCGTAAGAAAACATTGTAACTATCTGATGATAATGAAGCTAAGAAATGTTTATATAATACATATAAGGATCAGATTTCTGTGTGCACGATAGTTTAGTGCGGGTATTGTCAGGACTGTAAAAATCTGTAAAAAGCAAGGTTTCCATGGTAACCAAAGTATTATGTTCATCAAACAGGTACCAGGACTCTTTCTTCCCCAGTGTTTTCTGCAGAGGCTGAAAACTCATAAAATAGGATGACATAGTATTGGCACTGCACACACATTGGCTGAAGATATGTCACCAGTTTCTTCCCACATGCCTCCAAAGAACATTTATGAGCCTTTGACACGCACATCCCTGTTGCTGGTTCATCACTTGTCCTTTCTGGAACAACCTTTGGTGGTACTAACCTCTGCATACCAGGAACAGACCACCAGACCTGCAGTTTTGGAGATGCCACTACAATATGAGTCTTCTAGTCATTACAATTTGGCTCTTGTTGCCCAGATCAATATTCTTGTCCAACACATCATCTGACCGTTCACTTATATATCCAAGCCCTGGAAACGTGTCAATGTCATGAGATAATCAATATTTTTCACTTCACCCATTTTAATGTTCTGGCTAGAGATGAGCAAACTTTTGAAAAATTTGATTTGGCCTATTTGCCGAATTTTTCCAGAAAATTTGTTTCAATCCCAATTTATTTGCAGCAAATCTTGATTAAAAACGGCTATTTCTGGTCTACAGAGAGCCTCAATAGGGGTGTAGAACAGTTTTCTGTGTTCTAACATGCATATGGAGTGTGCTGGGGTAGTGACATAATACTGTTATTCAGAATGACATGCAGATTACCAACATCACTTTTAGAATCACTGCTGCAGAGTGGCACAATGACAGAGCCTGGTGGTGGCATCAGTATAAGGAGACCATATAGTGGCTGAATGACACAGCGTGGAGGTGTTGGCAGCATGAGGAGATCAAATAGTGGCTGAATGACACAGCATGGAGGTCTTGGTGACATTATGAGACCATATAGTGGCTGAATGACACAGCTTGGATGAGGCTAAAGCATGAGGAATAACATGAATTCTGAAATTTAAACCGAAGATTTTGGGTAGCTAGTGCTACCATAAGAACATTTTTATTCCCAGACCCAGTCCCAGCAGCATCAGTAAACCATATATTGCTTGAATGGCACAGCCTGGAGTTGGCTGAAGCATGAGGAGACCATATAGTGTCTGAATGGCACAGCCAGGCCTTCACAATCCCTAAAATGATAAGATGAATTCTGAAATTTAAACCGAAGATTTTGGGGAGCTAGTGCTACCATAACAACATTTTTATTCTCAGACCCAGGCCCAGCAGCATCAGTTAACCATATATTGCCTAAATGGCATAGCCTGGAGTTGGCTGAAGCATGAGGAGACCCCAGGTCTTCACAATCCCTAAGAAAAAAAGACGAAGTTTTAAATTTAAACTGAAGCTTTTCGATAGCTAGTGCTACTATAACACATTTTTTTATTCCCAGGCCCAGGCCCAGCAGCATCAGTAAACCATATATTGGCTGAATGACACAGCCTGAAGTTGGCTGATGCATGAGGAGACCATTGAAATTTCTGATTTTTAAATTTAAGATTTTGAAATTGATATTACGGATTTTGTAATTGAAATTTCACTACTCTGCCTGACATACTTATTGCGTATATGAGGGGAGTACAATACGCTTCACTTCGCTTAAAACAGTATTTGTCTAGAACAGCAGCAAGTGTCTACTATTGGCTGTCCTTTCACAGTATACAGACCCTTGACAGATTAACAGGTACAAAATAGTACACTACTTAGATGTAGGTATGTGGTATGCACTAATAAGGGCAGAAAAATGTGCTACAGTACGCTTAAAAATATTTTTTTATACCTGTGTTTGAGATTACAAAATTCCTTCATAATCAGAAATTGTCAGAATACCACCTGCCATTCAAAATAATAAAACAATACATACGTTCTCTGAAGAAAAGGATCCTTCATTAGATGACAATATGAGTATTGTGTGTTCCAGTGACATTAGCCCATCGGAGGAACAGGAAAACATGATACAACTTAATTCTGCAACTGAAGAACCACAACAAAGAATGAACGACTGAAAGCCTACTGGAACTGAGGAACTTCAAAATGGTAAATCTACCCCCTGGGATAGTCAGTCAATTCCAACAGCCGGTGGTCAGTGTTAGGAATCACGGCAGCTGGTGGATCCTCTGAGCCTGTGTGGATTGAGACTGAAGCCGTACCAGGGAGTGGAGTCTAAGGTGCCACTGGTTTTCACCAGGGCCCGCCACAAAGCAGGATGGTCTTGCTGTGGCAGGTGGCACCCAGGTCGCTACCCCTGGCACGACTCGTCCACACAGGTAGCTGGGGGGTGGTGTGGCACAGATGGTGACTGGCAGGATGGGGCAAGATGGCAGAAGGTCAGACAGGTAACGCAGGTATAGGGTAACTAGGAATGGATACACAGTAACAGGAGCACAGGAACACATGACTTCACAATGGCATAGACTACCAAAGATCCGGCAAAGGCAACAGAGAGGAGCAGATACTTATGGACAAGGGACAGGTGCACACACTTTAATTAATTGGTACTGGCCCTTTAAGAAACAGAGCTCCGGCGCGCGTGTGCCCTAGGGGGTGGAGGCATGCACACTGTAGCTGTGGGGACACCAGGAAGCAGAGACACAAGAAGGTGAATGATGGGCTGAGACTCGCATGCGGGCGCGTCCCACGATGCAAATCTCAGCCCTGCCAGCAGCGGGGACAGTCCGGCAGGAGCGCCACTGTAACAGTCAGTATCCACAGTTCCCTGTTTCTGTTAGTCCTTGGCAATATTCCTTTTATTACTGGTCTGGTATCAACATGGCAATAATGCTGGGAGAGTAACTCAAGGATAGCCACATGTTTCCTACAATACACAGTCAATATATGACCATATAGTGGTTGAATGACACAGCCTGGAGGTGGCTGAAGCATGAGGAGACCATATAGTGTCTAAATGGCACAGCCTGGAGTTGGCGGCAGATGAGGAGACAATAGGGCCTCACAATCTCTAAGAATAAAAGATGAATTTTGAAATTTCAATTGAAGATGTATGGTACCTAGTGCTACTATAAACATATAAAGGCAATGTCCTAGGCCCAGCAGCATCACTAAACCATGTAGTTGCTGAATGACACAGACAGGAGCAGGCAGCAACATGAGTACACAAGAGGGGTTTACAACCCCTAACATTAAAAGGTGAATGTTAAAATCTCAATTGACTTGGATGTTAGCTAGTGCTACCATCCAAAAATGTAAGGCCCAAGCCCAGCAGCATCACTAAACCATGTAGTTGCTGAATGACACAGACAGGAGCAGTCAGCAGCAGGAGTACACAAGAGGGTTTCAAAACCTCTAAGATTGAAAGATCAATATTGAAATCTCTATTAAGCATGTATATAAGCTAGTGTTAACATCCAAAAATGTAAGGCCCAAGCCCAGCAGCATCAGTGAGCCAAGTAGTTCCTGAAACACACAGTCAGGAGCAGGCATCAGCGGTACAGAAGAGGGTTTTATAACCCCTTACATTGAAAGATCAATGTTGAAATCTCAATTAAGCATGTATGTAAGCTAGTGCTAACATCCAAAAATTTAAGGACCAAGCCCGGCAGCATACGTGAGCCAAGTAGTTCCTGAAAGACACAGTCAGGAGCAGACAGCAGCAGTACTCAAGAGAGTTTCATAACCCCTAAGATTGAAAGATCAATGTTGAAATCTCTATTGAACAGGTATGTTACCTCGTGCTATCATCAAAGAATTTAGGCCCAAGCCCAGCAGCATCACTAAGCACAGTAGTTCCTGAAACACACAGCCTGGAGCAGGAATCAGCATTAGTTTACAAGAGGGCTTCACAACCCCTAACATTAAAATGTTAAAGTTGAAATCTGTATAGAAGATGTATGTTAGCTAGTGCTAACATCAAAGTTTTTTAGGCACAGGCCCAGCAGCATCACTAAACCATATAGTTGCTGAAACACACAGCCTGGATCAGGCAGCAGCAGAAGTACACACGAGGGCTAAATAACCCCTAACATTAAAAGGTGAATTTTGAAATTTGTATAGAAGATATATGTTAGCTAGTGCTGACATCAAAAACAATGTAGGCACAGGCCCAGCAGCATCAATAAGCCAAGTAGTTCCTGAAACACGCAGCCTGGATCAGGCATCAGGATGCGTACATAAGAGAGCTTCACAAACCCTAACATTAAAAGATCAATGTTGAAATCTCTATTGATCATGTATGTTTGCTAGTGCTACTATAAAAAAATTGTAGGTTATATCCAAGACAGTCCCAGCAGCATCAGAAAACAATATATTGGCTGAATGACACAGCCTGGAGGTGGGGAAAGCATAGGAGCCCATTTAGTGTCTGAATGGTACTTCCTGGAGGTGGAAGCATGAGGAGACAATATAGTGGCTGAATGGCACATCCTGGAGTTGGCAGAAGCATAAGGAGACAAAATAGTGGCTGAATGAAACAGCCTGGAAGTTGCAGCAGCAGCATCAGGAGTCCTAAAAGTGACCCAGTGACAGAGTAGTGCGGTGAAGAAGGTGGCTGGAATGTTTGTAAATGGGGAGCAGTGTCTTAAATCTGTTTGGCACTATCCATATTTGTGAAGTGTTGGTGTAGCACCATGGTCAATCTACTCTGATGCATCTGGCATTGGTGGGTGGAAATCCTGGCTGATCCATGCCTGATTCATCTTCACAAAGGTCATTCTCTCCACATTTTCCGTGGACAGACGAGTTCTCCTTGGGGTGACTATGGCCCCCGCCGCACTAAACACCCACTCTGATGGCACACTACTGGCTGGGCAGCTTTTCCAGGGCAAACTCTGCTAGTTGTGGCCATAAATCAAGTTTGGCTGCCCAGAAGTCCAGAGGATCTTCAAGGTTTGTTAGCATGGCCATGTCAAGGTATGCCACCACCTGCTGGTTCAGGTCCTGCTCCATGTCTACCTGCTGCTGATGAGCTGCTTCACTATGCGGGTGAAGAAAGGTACTCATCAGCGACTATAGACTCAGGCTGCTGCTGATGGAGCTGGTACTGCTCCTGCAACCCCAACACGCCCCAGCAGCCATGGCAGTGGAAGGCCCCCCCGAGTAAGACCTGTGAGAGGATGGACGATGGCGCCGACAGGCATCGGCCAACTGACTACGTAGGATCTCTCTGTAGTAGGTCATTTTGTCCTCCCTCTCAGTGGGTGTATAAAAGGCCCCCATTTTGTGCAGGTAGCGAGGGTACAATAAGGTGGAGAGCCAGAAGTCATCCTGCTGCAGAATGTTGACAATTTGACAGTCACCACGCAAGCAACTGAGCATGCATCGTGCCATTTTTGCAAGTGACTCGGAGGGACTACCTGCCTCCATCTCCACTGTATACTGCCACGGTGTGTCTGGGTCCTCTGTCTCGCCTTCCTCATAACCCTCTAACTCCTCTAGTTGATCATGCTCCTCTCCTGTCAGATGACTAGAAGCACCGCCCATCACATGAAACCTAAACTGTGCTCCACTGTGCCCCTCATCTTCCTCCTCCAGTTCAGCCCCCACAGGCGCAATGTCTCCATTGTCCTAACCAGCCATCGTTTCCAACACTTGTTGTAGGAAATGAAGCAGTGGAATGATGTCGTTCATCCCGTAATCCTGGCGACTAACTAATAATGTGGCTTCCTCAATGGGCCTGAACAAACGGCAGGTGACACGTATGAGCTGCCACTGGTTCACTTTGAAGTTACACAGGGGAGCACCCCTATCCGATTGGATCGTCAAGAAATCGTTGATGGCTTTTCTCTGTTCGTACAGTCGGTCCAACATATGGAGGGTGGAATTCCAACGTTTGGCAATGTCACAAATCAGACTATGTTGTGGGATACCGTTCTGACGCTGCAGCTCAAGGAGGGTGTGCTTTGCGGTGTACCAGTGGCTGAAGTGCATGCAAAATTTCCCTCCCATTGTTAGGATGTTTTGCAAATGGGGGGAACACTTCAGGAACTGCTTCACAACCAGATTGAACACGTGTGCTATGCAGGGCGCATGGCTCAGCCTTCCCAGTCGCAGCCCCTGCAAGATGTTCTTCCCGTTGTCAGTCACGATGGTTCCCATTTCCAGTTTTCGTGGAGTAAGCCATGCTCCAATTTCTTTACAAATGACTTTTAGCAGTTCCTCCCCTGTGTGACTCTTTTAGCCAAGGCAAACCATGTGAAGAACAGCGTGACACTGCCGTGCCCTGCACACATGAAATGCTGAAGGGCTACTTAGACTTGTCTGGGCAGTGGAGGATGAGGAGGCAGAGTCGCACACTGTCACAGGACCAATGGGCTGAGAGCGTGGAGGAGGAAGCGGTGTGACCTGTCCAAGTTGGGGTCGTGGCTGTGCAGGAACCACATTCACCTAGTGAGCCATAAAGGACATGTATCCTTTATGGCTCACTAGGTGAATGTGGCTCCTGCACAGCCACAACACCAATTTGGACAGGTCACGCCGCTTCCTTCTTGACGTAGTTACAGCTCCAGACGTCGGCGCTGCCGTGCACTTTGGTACACACCGACAGGCTCAATGACTGGACCACCTTCTCTTCCCCAAAATTGTGCATGGCTGGTACTGTCTTCTTCGCAAAGAAATAATGGCTTGGCACTCTCCACCTCGGCTCGGCAAAAGCCATCAGTTCTCTGAAAGGTGCAGAGTCAATCACCTGAAAAGGGAGGGACTGCAGCACCAGCAACTTAGACAGGAGCACATTCAGCTTCTGTGCCGTTGGATGAGTGGGCGCATACTGTTGTCTCTTGGATGTGGCTTCGTGTATGGATTGTTGGCGGAATGGCTGACTAAAAGTGGGAGGAGCAGGAGCATCTGGAGCGACAGAAGCTCCCTTCGGCTGAGGTGGTGGAGCCTTGGTTGGCTGAAAGAGGGAGTGGCGTGCCACTGGGTGATGCAGCAGGCTGGACCACTACATAGGAGCCATGGTTCTCCCAGGCCGCTTTATGATGGCAAAGCACATGTTGACGCAGGGCCGTGGTGCCAACATTGGGACCCTGGTCACGCTTCACCTTCTGCCGACATATCTGGCATGTGGCTATGTGAACTTCCTCCACATGCTTGATGAAAAACTGCCACACCGCCGAGTAGCTGATTTTCCCACCAACATTCCGCACTAATTGACTGCTACTGCCGCCATCCCCAGGAACCCCTGTTCCACTACCTCCTGGGAAGGTAGGCTGCCGCAAAGCAGGTGGTCTCCCCCGAGCCTGTTTGGCTCCAGAATTTCCACTTCTGCCACCATGCTAGCTGCCAACCATGCTACCGCCTTGCCAACCTTCAACTCTCTTCTCCTGATGACGATGAAGCCCCTATGCACCCGGCTCCCAATTGCAATCGGCTTCATCATCATCAACAAATGTCTGCATGCCACTGATGTCCTCCTCAGGTTCCTCAACAGTGTCTGCTTCAGGACCCTGAACCCTGGCAACACCGCCTCCCATATCACTCTCCTCATCACTACTTGCCCGCCTAGCGGAGGAAGCAGCGGATGTCTCCTCCACTTCTTGGCTGGGCAGTAGCTACTGACTGTCCTCTATTAGATCGTCCTCAGTGAATAGTGGAGCTGAACCCACAGCATAAGATACTTCTGTAGGGGAGGGAACAGCATAGGACAGAGGAAATGGGAGGATAGGGACTGCTCCCGGACCATGCCAACTGAGGGTTGTGTCTGAGGAACCAACCAACTGTTGACTGGGGGTGTCAGATGTCACTTGTGATGAAGTGGATGACAGTGTTACCCAATCGACGAGGGCAGATGGGTTGCTGGTCGAGACACGACCGCTAGCTGATAATGGGAGCTCAGGCCTCTCGCTGCAACTCCTGCTGCCAGACGCCCCTAGTCTGCTACGACCTCTGCCTGAAGGATTTAGTCCTCTGCCACTCCTCTGTGCAAGTCCTGGCACTTCTCTACCTGACATACTTAGTGTGTATAGGAGGGGAGTACAATACGCTTCACTACACTTAAAAAAGTATCTGAGTACAACACCAGCTGATGAGTACTTTTGCCTGGACTTTCACAGTATGTAGGCCCTTGACAGATTAACAGGTACAAAATAGTACACTACTTAGATGTACATATGTGGTATCCACTTATGAGGGCAGAAAAATGCGCTACAATGCGCCTAAAAACACTGTAATTTTTTTTAAAACACCAGCCAGTGATTACTTTTGGCTGTCCTTTCACAGTATGTAGGCTCTTGTCAGATTAACAGGTACAAAATAGTACACTACTTAGATGTACATATGCGGTATGCACTGATGAGGGCAGAAAAATGCGCTAGAGTACCCTTTAAAAAAAACATATTTTTGTAAAACACCAGCAGAACACAACAGTTCTGCAGCCAAAAAAAAGCTGTGTACTGAACACAAAATTGCATTCTGTCACAGACTATTAGGAATGGACTACTGTGGTATTAAACCGTCTACAGACTAGTATAACCAAAGACACAGAATTGCACTGAAAAATTATTCCTGCCTCCTCTGCTAAGGTTTATGAAGTATATGCCGCTTGTTGAAATGTATGATGCAACACACAGCTATGCGACCCTCTCTGTAATACTATGCCGAAGAAAGAGAAAGTGACTGGGAGGTTAATGGCTGCAGCAAAAATCCTTTTCAGTGAATAAAACAATGTTCTCCATCCATGAGAACGCTAATGTGACTAGGAGTATGTTAGACGCTGCTGGAATGTGCTTTTCTTTGCTGTAACACACACACACACACACACACAAGGTGTCTGTCTTATCTCCTTGCAGTGTTATGAATGAAGTGGCTGGCTGCAATATGGCTGCCAATTATATAGGGCTGTGACATCACAGGGGTGACTGGCTGCGGCATCCTGCATGTGATTCAGGGTCATACCGCCTACTTCCCTCCCCGCCTTGCCTTCCCAGCGTTCCTTGCCCCATGTACTGACATGTGTATCCCCCATTTTAGATGCGCTGGAGCCTGGAACGCTTTAAAATGGAGATTAATGAAGCAATTTGCGCGATAGAATTGCGGCGATATTCGCATTCGTTTCCTGAAATTTGTAACAAATTCGGGTTCATCAGCTTCGATGCGCTCATCTCTAGTTATGGCTCAACATTGTAGTATGTATTACTTTACAGTATATCTATGCACCCGTACATTACATGTAGTAAAAAGCATAGTTGACTACAGTGTTTGACTACTAAAAGCCTATGGGTGCTTTGAAGAACAGTGAGGTCCATGAGTAACCTCCTCATTGGTGTAATGGCACAACAGTAATTTGACAGACCCAGTTCTTTGGCTTAAAAACAGTAGAACATTTAATTCAGCAGAGGCACTTCAGTCTTGGTGGTTTTCATGAACATATTTACAAGTTCTCAAGGCTTCGTGGTTTTCAATTAAGTCCTTACTAACATTTAAAAGATGGTCATTGATGGCGGGTGAGTGAGGCCACTTCATGCTTACTTTTCCTAACATCATGACATGCCTATGTATGTCCTGATGTTCGGAAGTGAGTATGAAATAGGCTTAATCACCCGCTTTATAGACCAATTTATATTTCCTTAGATGCTGTGGACAATAGTGACTGCAGTATCTAGAGAGTTACATGGGAGGTGCCAGTCAAGTCATGTTCCGTTTAGTACCCCCAACCCCCACAAAATCGCAGGATGGTGATCAGTTGTCATGGCAGCCAGAGGCTTTCTAAAGGCCTCGGTGGCTACCATGTCACCTATTACAACTAGCCATAGACAGGCAGTAATAGTAGATTGCAGAAATGACAATACAATAGTATTGCAGGGGACTGTAAAAGTCCCCCAGGGTATATATCACCCTTGTTCATTCCTCTTACATATGTACAAGTTGATTGGTAGTTCATACACTGTACACTGAAATACCTGTGAAACAAACCCACTCAAAGTAAGGAAATATACATATCACTGGACTTAGAAGAGTAGAGAATGGTTCAAAATAGAATTATGGGCTATATAACAAAGTATTTTCTATTTATACATAAAATGGTTAAAAACTTTATATTTCAGATAAATAATAGTTTTAACCCCTTTTTCCTCCTCTCCTTCTAAGAGTGATAACGCTTTTATTTTTTTACAGGACCATATGATAGCTTTTATTGCGGGACCAATTGAACTTTGTAATGACATCCTTCATGTCACCATGAAATATACTGCAAAACATAAAATAAATTTGTGAGGTAAGATTGAAAAAGAATACAGTTTTATACATTTGGAGGGGAGGTATTTTCTACTTTTGGCTTTGATCAGATTTTTTGATCACTTTATATTTTATTTGTTGCGAGATGTGATGTAACAAAAAAAAACACCATTCTGGTATATGCGTTATCTGTGATCTGCTAGTACAACCTGTCTATGGCAGGCTGTAAAAGCAGATCTGTCACAGCAGCCACCAAGGCTTTTAGAAGGCCTCAGGCTGTCATGGCAATAAATATAGGGGGAGATTTATCAAAACCTATCCAGAAGAAAAGTTGCAAAGGTTAACAAGGCCTCTGCGAAATGAAAGAAGCGAGCTGATTGGTTGCTATGGGTAACTGGGCAACTTTTCCTTTGCACAGGTTTTGATAAATCTCCCCCATAATCCTTGTGATTTTGCCGCGGGGAGCCAATATGACCCCTAAACACCAATGGCACACGGCTGTACTGTTTAAATGTCGCTGTCAGTTTTGACAGCGACACCAAAACAGTTAAAATAGCTTGCAGCAAAGTTCACTCAGTGCCAGCTACTTGTGGGGGCTATCAGCTGCTGAATGGAGCTAGCTCGGGTACTGAGCCAGCTCCAACAACTGTTAACGGCCCCAACTTAAGCATACCTGTATTGAGTCATTAACAGGTTAAAACTGGCCAGGAATGGGGGCTTCAAGTTATTGGGGTGGTCTTTTGTGGCTTTTCCCTATCCTGCTGTGCTTGAAAGATCTCTTTCTATACAAATATTGGGGGAGTAGTGTTAAAGGGGTATTCCAGGCAAAAACATTTTTTATATGTCAACTGGCTCCGGAAAGTTAAACAGATTTGTAAATTACTTCTATTAAAAAATCTTAATCCTTCCAATAGTTATTAGCTTCTGAAGTTTTCTGTCTAACTGTTCAATGATGATGTCACGTCCCGGGAGCTGTGCATGATGGGAGAATATCCCCATAGGAACTGCACAGCTCTCGGGATGTGAGTCATCAGAAAGCAGTTAGACAGAAAAAACAACAACTCAACTTCAAAAGCTAATAACTATTGCAAGGATTAAGATTTTTTTAATCAAAGTAATTTACAAATCTGATTAACTTTCCGGAGCCAGTTGATATATAAAAAAAAGTTTTGGCCTGGAATACCCCTTTAACCAAGCCTGAGGGCACAGGGAGGAGCCACTGAGGACAACCCAGATGACTCAAAGTCCTATTCTTGCACTGTTTTAAAACTATGATTTTTCTAACACACCGCTGCATTTCAGAGAAAATCATGGCTATAAGCTTGTTACATTGTATACTTGAAGTACAGTTATTATTATTATTACTAATAGTATTATTATTATTTCTTTTGAAGTGTTGTTAGTTCCAAGGTGATGTACATATCATAGGTTATGAAGCTGCCTATTAACATAATATACACAGATATATCTCTTAACAACGCACTTTTCTATTGAATTCATTGATACACACACTCTTAAGCTCAAGTGCCAGTTTTGACCTTGAGTGTTTTCTGTCTAGACTGAATATGACATAATGGGCCCTAAATATATTCAATTTGTTTATTGCTGTAGGACAAGCTGATCCTGCATATAATGACAATGACATTTTCACCAAGTACAAACTAGATAGAAAACAAATGGAAATTGTTAAAGTTTATTCCATGCATTTATATATCTAATAACAAAAATACAGAAAAGTTATTTCCTGCAAAGCTAGGAAGTTTATTCTAAGGGGATGTGACTTGAAATATCGAATATATTGAATTCTAGACTGTGATATTGATGGACTTATTGACATTTACTGAAAGCAAATCGTCTTTTCCCGCAGACTGTGACCCTCTGGTCCACCATTACCTAAGCAAAGCCACAACTACAATAGCTGCATGAACTAATAACAAATTTACGGATCGAGTAACCTGAAACGTTGCAAAAGGTAGTGGTATGCCAGCACCATGTAGACCATAAGTATTGAATATACAGTATAGGTTTAGAAACTTTGTGAGGCATGGGTTGGCAACCACTAGGACCTAAGAGGCACTTGACAAGCCACAACGTCTGATGATAGGCTATCCTGAGCTTGTTCAGTCAGCTGGTACTTGTAGTCCCAGACAATCAGAAGATAAGATGTCACATTGGCTGGATTGGACAGTCTGGCCCTGAGTGCCTTCCTGTGAGTCACTACAAATGCAAAACAAGAGGGTCTGCTTTATGAATATCCAAGCCCCCTGTGGCGCTTCCTAGCTAACAATATTTTGCCTGGTGGTAAAGGAAAGGCCATGGTTAGAGATATGCAGCTTATAACCAAGACACCGGGCCTTGACGGGTTGCAGCAAAATAGGTAACTTTACTTAACTTCCCCCACAGAGTTAAGCAACAAACCATTTTTCAGTACCTGTAATGGCAGATGGCAGCCAATGAGTTAACCTGTGTGGAGTCAGTGTGGTCAGATTAGTGAGTTCTTGAGACTGTAGATTCCCTTGAGAGTACTTGAAGAAATACTGCAGGTTGGCTCCAAGCAGCAAACAGATGATCTGGCCTTGTCAAAGGTCCACCAATACACAGAGAGCTAGGAGGACCTCCAAACTGCTATCCCCTGTTTCTCAGGGCAAGGAAATGGAACATGACTTTTTGGTACAGTTTTGGTACACCTGACGCTAGTTGACTTTGGCAACGTGTCAGTGGTTGAGTCCTCAATGTGACAGCTACAACTATATAATATTTATAAAAATATATATATTTCAGCTTTCTGAAACCCTGTGTGTCATGGGGAAAGATGGATATTGTGCTCTTCAATCACACCTGGATTTTCGGGTACTGAGTGGGTGTAGGCATTAAATCTAGTTTTATGCAATATACCGATTCACTGCCTGACCTTATTATCAGTCCGGTTTTGCTGATAAAATCTTTTATACCTTGTAGTTTGCACTTATAACAGTTGACATTTAGGATGGAATGTGAATATTATTTCATTTATATTGATATGTTTGAACAAAGAACCTCGGAGAAAGTTACATCCTTCACACACTGACCCATCAGCTCCGAGCTCATTACAGACCTTTTCAGATGTATAAGGCTATAATGGGGGGAGAGGCTATGCTGACATCTTATAGAATAGTCAAAGATGTTTTATATTGTTATAGCTTTAATAAAAAAAATAAAAATAAAAAAAAAGGTTAGTACTTGTGACAGGTCTATTTACAGAGAAAATTATTAGGTATTTAATAATTGATGAATTCAATGTCTTCCAAGATGAATAAAGTGCTTTACACAGAAAGATGCATTTCTGTGCAAGCAGAAGCATTAAAGGGGTACTCCAGTGGAAAAAAAATGTTTAAGTCAATAGGTGCTAGAAAGTTATCAAAAACTATAGAATAACACGTGTCCCGGGTATGCCTAAAACATAACTTTTAATAGATTCATTAAAAATCCTAAATTAAATGTGCCTGTGTAACCAATCATCAAATAATGGTATTCCATCTAAAATAATATATGAATATTTGTGGCTCGCATACACAAGATGGCACAAGTGGGTTCTGCTGGGCCCTGCCAGCCCAATTGCGCCACCAAAGAACAAAATATACCACCAATTAATATACCGCCAACGCATTTCTACCATTCATCAGGGAGGTATAAGCATTGGTTCAGTATCATAGAATATAAGGCATATCAGGTAACCACAGATATTTAAGGTATCAGTCAATGGCAATTTTGCGGCATTAGGGGAGGACTTCCAACATTATAAATATAAAGCAGGCCCGCTGTGAAAAGTATAACTATCCCTAAGGTTCCTGTAGGGAAACAAAAACACAGCATCCGGATCACCTGGAAAGGAAGCTCTGTCCCTAGATGAGTAGTTCAGTGCCAATTGTATCTGGCATAATTTCTCAATCCACCTAA
Organism: Hyla sarda; assembly: GCF_029499605.1. Classification (NCBI taxonomy): domain Eukaryota; kingdom Metazoa; phylum Chordata; class Amphibia; order Anura; family Hylidae; genus Hyla; species Hyla sarda. The sequence goes on along the minus strand of NC_079194.1, from coordinate 78,618,451 downwards.
AATGTAAAAAAGGCACAAAAAGACCCATTCAGTGTACATCCTGAAAGAGAAAGGGGGACTGAATAGTAACAAGTCCCTACATTACTCACAGTTTCCCTATGTCCAGGACGGGTGCAATGCACAACCTGCTGTAGCTGGCTCGACAGGAGTCATCGGTCACCAACAATATTTTTCAGGGTCGGTAGCTCTGTAATAGGAGGTTCCTGTATGGGACTGCCCTTTTTAGGGCGGCCCCCCACCTAGGTTTTAGGGATTCATGCCTAGGGATTTATAGGGCTAGCACAGTGATCCTTAGAGCCCCAATGTCTACCCTGTCACATCACCTCTTAGGATAACCGCTTTTGGATAGTCCCATGATCAGGGGTCAAGTCCTGGGGAAAAAAGTGTGGGAACTCACCCATGATTTCCACTCAAGGGCTAGTCCTGCAGGACTCCTGCTAATGGGAACAGTGTTCCTGCTCTGGAAAAAGTGCAGGGACTCCATTCCTGTGCGTTCCTGCAGGATTTGAGCTCTGCCCGTGATGCCCACTCATGGGATACTTGTGGTCTTTTGACTATCATAATAACTGCTATTCACATCCTGTTAGATCTCCATTGTGCCCCGGGACCTAACTCTATATGTGTAATATGTGTACCAGGTATCGAAATATCTCCAGCCGTTTGGAAGTTATGCAGTAACATATATTTCCCTTTGACTTGTATGGGACATTAAACATAAACCCTGCCCCTGGCAAATGGGGGTGAGTAAGGGTTAAATCATCCATCCTATGTTTGTTGATGACATATAAGTAACATGTGTGCCAAGTTTCATGTTAATATCTTTAGCCGTTTGGACGTGATGCTGGAACATACACACACATATATACATACACACATACATACATACATACACACACACACACATATATACATACATACATACACACACATATATACATACACACATACATACATACATACATACACATACATACATACATACACATACATACATACATACACATACATACATACATACACACATACATACATACACACATACATACATACATACACACACACATACATACATACATACATACACATACATACATACATACACACACACACGTTGAGTTTTATATATATATATATATATATATATATATATATAGACATCTGTACACTCATATGCCAGTTATTTCACAATTCTAACATTCATATATGCATACCATACAAGTTTGCTATAAACCAGAATTTAGATATAAACACTGCCATGAATAACCAGTTGCTTCTATCTGACATGCACACAGCTGGAAAGCCGGATCGGCACTTGTCCGCCCAGATATGCGCGTCACAGAGGTCTGCGCCGTTTGTGGTGCTAGAAAGTTAAACAGATTTGTAAATGACTTCTATTTTGAAATCGTAATCCTTCCAGTACTTATCAGCTGCTGTATGCTACAGAGGAAGTTGAGTTTTTCTTTTCTGTCTGACCACAGTGCTCTCTGCTGACACCTCTGTCTGTGTCTGAAACTGTTCAGAGCAGAAGAGGTTTGCTATGGGGATTTGCTTCTACTCTGGACAGTGACTGACATGGACACAGAAGACAGCACTGTGGTCAGACTGGAAAGAGTGAGGTTTTTTTTTTATTTTATTTTGCTGTTCATTTGTATCCACTGGAACATATAGGACAGGCCTCTTTAAAAATGAAAGAAACGATCTGATTGGTTGCTATGGTCAACTGCGCCAATCTCTGCACAGGTCTTGATAAATCTCCCCCTAACCTCCCCCCATACTCTTTACAAAGACATGCTAGCATCGTCTTACCGTATTTAAAACTACTACATGTACTGTATATTCAGATTTATTTTGTATATTGCTCGCTAACATGTGTTTAATTGCTGCCTTGTGTTCAGAAAAGATGCGTTTGAATGTTACAGGATATTTGGCCAACACAACCGAAACCTCATGGACATTTAGGTAGATAAACTACATTGCTACTGTGACAGGTGTAAAATGCCTCAGGCTGGGTTCACGCGTCTGAATTTTCGTGCGGAATTCCGCTTGGAACATCCGCATGGAAATTCTGCTGCAGCAGGGTCCAGTTGAATTCAGCTTCTCTGTGCACACAGTGGAATTTTTCCGGCAAGGAAATTCCATTTTCTGTGTCCGCACAAAGAATGAACACGTTCATTCTTTGTGCAGAGTCAACATGAAACGCATAGCTGTCTATGAGATGGAGCATTCCTGTGCGGTCCTAGCACCGGGATATTATGCTGCCACCCCACAGTTTGCAGAATGTCCGCACTGAGATTCTCCCTGCAGACATTCCGTCATGTGAACATAGCCTTAATCTGAATCTTATATCCTTTTAATGGATGATGAATGACATGCCCTTTGATAATACAGTGATCCCTCAACTTACAATGGCCTCAACATACAATAGTTTCAACATACGATGGTCTTTTCTGGACCATTGTAACTTGAAACCAGACTCAACATACAATGCTATGGAATCTGCGAAACGTGTCAATGGCTGGAAGAACTGACCAATCAGAATGAACATTCACTGGTAAAACCCCTGTATTCCTAAAGTACATGTACTGACTGGTGTCTGGTAGCGCCCCCTACAGTACAGGGAGGTATTACATGTTCTGTACTACTTTTAACCTATGCCATGGTTAGCTGCTCCTTTGGACACCAGGTGAGGGCGGCTCCATTTTCCTTTTTTTTAGGACATTGTGTGTACTGTACCGGACCCCAAAGAAGCTCCTGTCCTCTACATAGACCAGTGTTTCCCAACTAGGGTGCCTTCAGCTGTTGCAGAACTACAACTTCCAGCATGCCCGGACAGCCGAAGGCTGTCCGGGCATGCTGGGAGTTGAAGTTTTGCAACAGCTGGAGGCACCCTGGTTTGGGAAACACTGAAATAGACAGTGATTTACAGCTCCCAGCAGATCTTTCTTACTTTTATATGTAAGGATTTGCTTTATTTATATTAGTTATCTACTTATTTTTGTTTTAAAGGGGTTATCCAGGAAAAAACTTATTTTTATATATCAACTGGCTCCAGAAAGTTAAACAGATTTGTAAATTACTTCTATTAAAAAATCTTAATCCTTTCAGTACTTATGAGCTTCTGAAGTTAAGGTTGTTCTTTTCTGTCTAAGTAATCTCTGATGACACCTGTCTCGGGAAACGCCCAGTTTAGAAGAGGTTTGCTATGGGAATTTGCTTCTAAACTGGGCATTTCCCGAGACACGTGTCATCAGAGAGCACTTAGACAGAAAAGAACAACCTTAACTTCAGAAGCTCATAAGTACTGAAAGGATTAAGATTTTTTAAAAGAAGTAATTTACAAATCTGTTTAACTTTCTGGAACCAGTTGATATATAAAAAAAAGTTTTTTCCTGGAATACCCCTTTAATCCTCACTGTTTCCTATTTTTGGATGACATTTTGGGGTTTCAGAACCAATTGCCAGGTTTCCATAGAGTTATGGTCTCAACATACGATGGTTTCAACATACAATGGTCGTCCTGGAACCAATTAATATTGTAACTTGAGGGACTACTGTACTACTTCAATTATGGCAGGACAAGCAGGCAAATGTTCCATTGCGGAGAGAAGATAAAAAGGTTTGTCGTTCTTTTTTCTTTTCTAATATATCACTCCATATTAGTTTATTACCAGAAGTTTACCTCTTTTATAAGTAGACATAGGAGGTTCAAAAAATAAGGACCCATATTTAATATCAGATTTTTAATAAGCCCCAATAGTTTTTCATGGTGTGTTAAACTAAATAAGATCTGTGATATATATATATATACATATATATATATATATATATATATATATATATATATATATATGCATAAATCTCAGATTTGTATTTCTTAGTGGGATCACTAGAGAGCATTTTGTATATTTTTGCATCAGGAACATGTCTATTCACCTCAGTTAAGTAACTTGGACCTCTTTGGACCTCCCTTTGTCACCACGTTTTATGAGGGGTCATTCTGTAATGTTCTAAGTGCCTCAAATTCCTGTTTATTCAGATTAGACTTAACCCCTTAAGGACCAGGGGGTTTTCCGTTTTTGCACTTTCGTTTTTTCCTCCTCACCTTTAAAAAATCATAACCCTTTCAATTTCGCACCTAAAAATCCATATTATGTCTTATTTTTTGCACCACCAATTCTAATTTGCAGTGACATCAGTCATTTTACCCAAAAATCTACGGCGAAACGGAAAAAAAAATCATTGTGAGACAAAATTGAAAAAAAAAAAAACGCCATTTTGTAACTTTTGGGGGCTTCTGTTTCTACGCAGTAAATTTTTCGGTAAAAAATGACACATTCTCTTTATTCTGTAGGTCCATCCGATTAAAATGATACCCTACTTATATAGGTTTGATTTTGTCGTACTTCTGAAAAAAATCATAACTACATGCAGGAAAATGCGTATGGGTCAGTATGAGGGCTCATTTTTGGTGCCGTGATCTGAAGTTTTTAGCGGTACCCTTTTTGTATTGATCGGACTTGTTGATCACTTTTTATTCATTTTTTCATGATATAAAAAGTGACCAAAAATGCACTACTTTTTTTTGCGCATACGCCATTGACCGTGCGGTTTAATTAACTATATATTTTTATAATTCGGACATTTACGCACGCGGCAATACCACATATGTTTATTTTTATTTACACTGTTTTTTTTTTTTTTTTTTAAATGGGAAAAGCCGGGTGATTCAAACTTTTAATAGGGGAGGTGTTAAATGATGTTTATTCAATCTTTTTTGCAGTGTTATAGCTCCCATAAGGACCTATAACACTGCACACACTGATCTTTTACATTGATCACTGGTTTCTCATAGGAAACCAGTGATCGATGCTTCTGCCACTTGACTGCTCATGCCTGGATCTCAGGCACTGAGCAGTCATTCGGCGATCTGACACCAGGAGGCAAGGTAGGAGACCCTCCTCGTGCCTAACAGCTGTTCGGGACGCCGCGATTTCGCTGTGGCGATCCCGAACAGCTCCCTGAGCTAACCGGCATGGTTTCACTTCAACTTTGAGCGCCGCGTTTAAAGGGTTAATAGCGCGCGGCACCGCAGCACGAACAGGATTCGGGTGTGTGCCTACTGCTGTTGCCACGAGTGAAAGTGTACTCCCCCCCCCAGAAAGTAACGGACTTTATTTATGTGTCGCAGACCACATTATCGTGTACAAGAGCGGTGCGTGTGGTGCAACTTGCAAGGGGGCCACGCGAAAAGTAAGGGGGGAGGCAAAAATTCAAGCGCAGCAAGAATGTGTAAACTGCGAAACGAATTCATGCTACGATCCTCTGGTCCAGTCAGCATGGGAGGAGTCAACCTGCTACCAGAGAAGCGTGTGATAAAGGCCCGCGCTGTGCCACGACCTGCCCCTGGGCGTGGCTACCAAGTTGCTGTGTCACTGCCAAAAGGGAACTTGGAGACACAGGAGTTGTTTCTGGGAGGACCGGAAGTCGGGGTTGCACCGATGACGTCCTTCCTGCCGGCCACCATTTTGGGGAAGCCCACTATAAAAGACGCCATGCACAGCAACCTCTTCAGTCTGCACAGGGAGCCGGAGAGTACAGACATGGCGGAGAGCAGCGTTCCACGTGGTGAAGATGACAAAAAAGCGCCGAGACAGCCGAAAATTGTGGCAGTCGCAGCCCGACTATTCCTAGAACTTGCTGACAGTCTGAAGCGGTTGTCATTAGACGAAGAGGGGGCCTGCAATCTTCCCCCACTGCCTGATGATGACGATTGGCCAGAGACACCTCCAGCGGAGAGCGCAGGGACACCTGGAGGTGCATCGCTGGAGAGACTGTCCCCTCACCACAGAACTTGGGGCTCGTGGGCTGAGATTCCATCGGAGTCGTCTGCAGTGAGTACCCCGCCAGAGGCGGAATTTTCTTCCTCCTCCAGCCCTGAAGCTATACCCGATCAAGTTTGCCAAGTGCACGACCGTGCTCACCAGATTTGCCCCAGTGGATCTTTGGAGACGAGCCGGGACTCATCGAGTATATGCACACGGTTCTACAACCTATACCTGGGAAGCCACTCCCACCAATTCCAACTGCACAAAGGGAAAGGGCCGAGCTGGCTGAACTGATGGACAGATTAAAGGCCGGACACAGAGACCTGTATGCCCCTAAGCATCTGCATTTGCCTCCTGAAGAAAGAATTTGCTACCAGGAGAATACAAAAGAAATGGAAGCTTTATTCATCTGCAAATGGGACCATCCCCGAGAAGGGGAGGAGCCTCTAGAACGACGAAGAGCAACTGTGGCCAAGTTCGACAAGGTCAGAGGTTATGAGATGCTCCTAGATTGCCACACAGGGCAAACCATCCTCGTAAACCGGCGAGGAGTACAGAGGCCATATCTTCATAAAAAGTTCTACTCCTTGGAGGTAGGTGAAATTGTGGAGTACACCCCCATCCAGAGCCTGCGTGGAGAATGGGCTGCAGCGGTCACAAGACCAACAGCCCCAACACAGCTTCCCTTCAAATACTTTCCGTCTACAGATTGGGAATCGGATCCCTTCAACCTGAGGCCGAAATGGTCTGTTCCTGATGCCTGCACCAATGTACTCAAGGAGGAGGAGCTGCTACAGCATCAATCATCTTCTGTGTACAGTAAAGTGCCAAGTCCTGCTCAATTCAAGAAAGTAAGCCTAAATGCGGGCACCAAAGACCGTACCTAGACCCTCTCGGAGCAATGAGAGTTTGTCTGTTCCAGAGGTACCAACGTACGTACCTAGGCCCTCTCGGAGCAATGAGAGTTTGCCTCCTGCACAGGTACCAACGTATGTTCCAAGGCCCTCTTCTGGCATGGAGAGTTTGCCTGCTTCCAGGGTACCGACAAAAGTGTTTTGCCCCACTCCTGATATGGCGATGGTGCTAAAACCCTATGCACCAACTGTGATACTGGCCAGTAAGCCGCTGGTCACCCTAAATCCTACTGTTGCCCATTCTACTCTCACGAATGTGGTGTGGGAGAGTTACATTAACTCCTCGCCTGCTCCAGATGTTGGCAGATATAGAGGATCTACTAGAGGCACAAGAAGATTCAGGAGAAATGTCTTTTGAAGGACTGTAAAATAATGTTTATTGCTGTTCTATGTTAACCACTTTTGTTTTTCAGTAACCAAGTTCAAGACATGTGCCTAGCAGGACTGTGCTAAGATTGTTCCAGTTTTAAGTTCAGCGACGTAACCGTCAAGCTTTGTGCCTGACCATCAGGTCAAGAGACTCCTAGCCAGTAGGAGATTCGTAAGTTTTGTGCCCGGCTGATTGTGGTAAAGCCGTGTTTCCCATAGACTCCTAGTGTAGGTGGACTGCAGATCCTTACACGTCCGTTCTATGTACATAACCCTATATTCATAGGACTCTCTTGCTAAAATGTGCACTTATCAGGTGTACGCGCCTGAACATTGTTGGCGTGTTAATAAATGTATCATAGAGATGTATATGGTTCTTGTACACAAGAAAAAAATAAATATATAGCTTCATGTCTGTGTACATAAAAAGTAAGTAAAGGTTGTACACAGAAAATTGTCCGCTATATGCACGTGTACACCAAAAACAGAAATGTAAATAACTCTTGTACACATGTACATAAAAAGCTATAAACATGCTAAAAGGTGTTTTAGTAGTTGCTCAATGGGTGACACTCCCAGCTCCTCCGAGAGTAGTATTACTGCTATCACAAATTGCTAGCACCTGTCTCTACAAAAATAACAGGGTAACTTCCCCTTAAGATAATACTTGCACACATAGTACTCTAGACTACTCACTTAAATGTACTACTTCAGTCTACTTCAGTACATACACAAAAACAGAATGTATCTCACATTTCAAGAAACACTTAGGAATTGTAGCCTACTGATACCCAATTCCTGCCACTGTTAGGTACACTCATATTTCTCTTCTCTGTATTGCATGTGTAAGATGCTCTACCTGGCCAGTAGGTGCTCTTGCGAGTATAGAATGAAACACGTAATTCTAAAGGTAACCTAGGTAGGTTATTTAGAAGTGCTCTAGGGGTAAGTAGCATGTAGCCGATAGACCCTAGCAGCCAAACTTACTGTGACCTAGCTTCTGGCTAGCCAGTATACCTTTCGTGTACTAACAGGTAACTCATTGTTGGCGAAGAAAAATGTGTGAGATTCCAAAATGTTTAGTCAGCTTGAAACTAAAGGTATAAAGAGCTGTGTTACTGTCTAGTTAGCCTCATAAAATGTGTAAGAGAGCTAAAACAAAATGTCTTAGGGGCTAGCAACTAAATGTTAGATAGCTGCCTAATTGTTTAGTAAGCTTAAAATGTATAGTAAGCTTAATTCAAATGTCTTAGAAGCTAGAAACTAAAGGTCTAGATAGCTTCATAATTGTCCAGATAGCTTCATAATTGTCCAGGAAACCTTTATAAGTGTCTAGTAGGATTACTAGTCTACAAATGTCTAGTAGGTTTAAAAGTACATACTATGTATAAAAGTTTTGTCAGGATATAGATTCTGTCTAGTTAGCAATCCTGTTCTGACGTGCCCTAGTCCCTCTGCCTTAGGGGACAGGCGTCGGGGTCGACTTGTTTTAGGTAAGGGGTTTGTGGTGTCCCGGTACCGGATTACATCCGTTACCTTGTGGTGAGGTCCCCAAAGTCAGAGTCCCTAGGTACCGGTGGGGTCCTCATCTATAGTTAGCCCCTAGTCACCCCTTTAGTAGTTAAAATTATTCAAATTCTAAATGTAAATAGTGTATACTTACCTTGTTGTAGTGTCGCAGGACCTGCGGGTCACGTGATGCGTTACAGAACTCTATGTTTTTCTAGTTAAGGACCTTTGGAGGTAGTCAGGTGATCACCCACCATGCATTATAACGGTGAGTGACAGCTGACATTGGACCAATCCAAAACGGCCCTGCCCATATAAAGGAGCGGCGGCCATTAATCTCTCTCTTGTTCCTGCGCTGCTGATGAGGACGGATCTGTGCAACTGTCATCAGCAGTGACTCGGCCTAAGCCTTGCGGCAATGGCCATCTCTCAAAAACTGTGAGTTACTTCAATCCCTGTTAACTCCGCAAGATCACCGGACCTAAATACTCATCTAAATCCAGACAGATCTCTGCATCAATCCTAATTCTAATAATTTCTGGATAACTCAATGGTCCTCAGCATCTGTCAATCACTGCCGTGCTGAATAGAGACTTTGTTAATAAGACTGTTGCTGTTATTGTATGTACCGCAAATACCTCAGTAAAAATTCATGCAAGTTCAAGTTCATCTTTGCTGTGGACATTCAGTCATTAAAGCACGCACCTATCGTTTCTGGGAAGGGTGGCGATAGGCCCAGTGGCGGTGCGACCGGGGTGCGGGGGGTGCGGCCCGCACCGGGAGACACCATCCCGATGGGGTGACACCAGCTATGCCCCCGGTCCTCAGTTGCGCTGTCTCTGTACTAGCACACCCCCCCCCGTCATCACTTGCGCTGTCTCTGTAATAGCACCCCCCCCCCGCGTCCTCACTAGAGCACCCATCAGCAAACACCCCCCCCCCATCACCTGCACAGTGAACTGGCCTGCACCCCCACGTCTTCTGTTGCTCCGGCCCGACATCCCTCGGCAGGGCCGCGCAGGAGGGCGTGACGTCACTCGCAGAGCGCCCGGAGAGAAGGAGCACTGCGCTGGATGGGTGAGTGTGTGTCTGTCTCACTCTATCCCTGTTTGTGTGTCTCTGTCTGTGTGTGTGTGACTCTGTGTGTGTGTGTGTGTGTGAGCCTGTGTGTGTGACTGTGTGTGACTGTGTGTGACTGTGTGTGTGACTCTTTGTGTGTGTGACTCTGTGTGTGACTGTGTGTGACTCTGTGTGTGTGTGACTGTGTGTGACTCTCTGTGTGTGTGTGACTGTGTGTGTGTGACTGTGTGCGACTGTGTGTGTGTGACCGTGTGTGACTCTGTGTGTGTGTGATTGTGTGTGTGACTGTGTGTGTGTCTTTCTGTCTGTGAGTGTGTGTCTCTCTGACTGTGTGTGTGTGTCTCTCTATCTATCTGTGTGTGTGTGTCTCTGTGTTGTGTGTGTGTGTGTGTGTGTGTTTTTTTGTGTGGGGGGAGGGGGAGTTTGTTTGAACCAGCGATCTAATGTGGCGAGACTTTGACCTATTGTGGGGAACATGCAAGGGAACCTGAAGCCTAATTGGGGGAAACTACTACCAAATGTGGGGAATCTATGCTACCTAATGTGGGGAAACTGCTATCTAATGTTGGAAAACTGCTATCTAATGTGCGAAAGCTGCTACATGTGGGAAAACTGCTACCTAATGTGGGGAATCTGTGCTACTTAATGTGGGAAAACTGCTACCTAATGTGGGGAATCTGTGCTACTTAATGTGGGGAAACTGCTACCTAATGTGGGGAATCTGTGCTACCTAATGTGGGGAAACTGCTACCTAATGTGTGGAATCTGTGCTACCTAATGTGTGGAATCTGTGCTACCTAATGTGGGGAAATTACTACCTAATGTGGGGTAACTGGTAGCAAATGTGGGGAATCTATGCTACCTAATGTGGGGAAACTGCTACCTACCTAATGTGGGGGAACTTCTACCTACCTTAAGTGGGGGAACTTCTACCTACCTTAAGTGGGGGAACTGCTGCCTACCTAATGCTCCCCCCCCCCCCCTGGCAGTAGCACCCTCATCATCCACCAGCAAACCCCCCCAGCAGCAGCACCTCCATCAGCAGATCCTGATGGTGGATGATGGGGGTGCTCCTGCCAGGAGGATGATCCTGCCGATGGATGATGGGGGTGATACTGCCAGGGGGGGATGGCCAGTAGCACCCTCATCATCCTCCAGCAACACCCCCCCAGTACTAGCACCCCCATCATCCACTAGCAACACCACCAGATTTATATTCAGAGGCTACAGTATGTGGTAGATTTATATTCAGAGGGTACAGTATGTGGTAGATTTATATTCAGAGGGTACAGTATGTGTTGGTATTATATTCAGAATGTACAGTGTGTGGTAGCATTATATTCAGTGGGTATGGTGTATGGAAAGTTTATAATCAAAGAGTATAGTGTATAGTAGAATTATATTTAGAGGATACAGTGTCTGGCAGGTTTATAATAATACTTGTTTTCATATAGAAGATGAGAATACGCTGACATAGTGAGGAGTCATCTGGGCGTCACATTCTGCAGAGAGAAGTTTTAGCTGGACCAGGCGGTAGGTACCATCTGAATTAGATATGGAAAAACTATAGAGAAGACGTCACCTGTAGTCCCCGATATCATTGTGTATTCCCCTCACTACAGAGAAGACGTCACCTGTAGTCACTGATATCATTGTGTATTCTCCTCACTATAGAGAAGACGTCACCTGTAATCACTGATATCATTGTGTATTCTCCTCACTATAGAGAAGACGTCACCTGTAGTCACTATCATTGTGTATTCTCCTCACTATAGAGAAGACGTCACCTGTAGTCACTGATATCATTGTGTATTCTCCTCACTATAGAGAAGACGTCACCTGTAATCACTGATATCATTGTGTATTCTCCTCACTATAGAGAAGACGTCACCTGTAGTCACTGATATCATTGTGTATTCTCCTCACTATAGAGACGCCGTCACCTGTAGTCACTGATATCATTGTACATTCTCCTCACTATGTCCTATCAGAGCTGTAGTCACTTGTCAGTTCTACAGTTATGATGAGTGAAACTACATCTCCCAGCATAACCTTACCACTGCATAAAGGGGTACTCTACTGGATATCATTTTTTTTTATCAACTGGTGCTACAAAGTTAAACGGATTTATAAATTACTTCTACTTAAAAATCTTAATCCTTCCAGTACTTATTAGCTACTGTATAAGTGATTCACAGGAAGTTCTTTTCTTTTTTAATTTATTTCTGTCTGACCACAGTGCTCTGTGCTGACACCTTTGTCCATGTCAAGAACTGTCCATAGTAGGAGCAAATCCCCATTGATGATGAGTGAAACTACATCTCCCAGCATAACCTTACCACTGCATAAAGGGGTACTCTACTGGAAAACATTTTTTTTATCAACTGGTGCTACAAAGTTAAACAGATTTATAAATTACTTCTACTTAAAAATCTTAATCCTTCCAGTACGTATTAGCTACTGTATAAGTGATTCACAGGAAGTTCTTTTCTTTTTTAATTTATTTCTGTCTGACCACAGTGCTCTGTGCTGACACCTCTGTCCATGTCAAGAACTGTCCATAGTAGGAGCAAATCCCCATTGCAAACCTCTCCTGCTCTGGACAGTTCCTAATATGGTTAGACAGAGCACTGTGGACAGACTGGAAAGAACTACACAACTTCCTGTGGAGAATACAACAGCTTATAAGTACTGTAAGGGGCACCTTAAATGGCTATCCGGCTGAAGCAGTCTGAGCTGCCGCATAGCCGTTTATGCGATGACCCCGACATACAAAAGCATTGTATGTTGAATCTGCCTTCAACATGCGATGGCCTCTGAGAGGCCATCGTATGATGAAATTATCGTATGTCGGGGCCATCGTAGGTCGGGAGGTCACTGTATATGACACGTACATTAAAGTGAAGGGGTGGGGGAATGTCTCTCACTATTTGGGGGGTTGTAGAATAGCAGCGAGTCGTGTGCTTGTGTGTTGGGAGGGATGTGTCAGCTCATCTTGTCTGTTCTCTGGATGCTCATGCATCTGCAGCAACAGGAAAATTAACCCTGACACTGCAGAGATTAGTTACATTAACTCCAAAGAAGCAGTGAGAGGGTTAATTTTACTGGACTGCAATGAACAAGGCATCAGCACGAAAGAAGAGAGATAAGAAAAACTAACAAGCCCCACACATGTCCCTGCCAGGCCTCACTGTCTGAAGGTTAAATGTAAACAGCAGCTCCTTACTTCCCTGGATCTTCAGTGCTGCTCAGCGGAGGCGGTGCTTTCTTCAGTGAAGCTGGCTCGGTCTCCTCTCTTACTCATGCAGGAAGGCTGGTAGCAGCTCCTCCTCCTGCTGCATCTCCTACTACTGCCTGCAGAGACCAAACCCCTCCCCCACCCCTCCAGCTCTGCTAGGCTGCAGCAGTACAGAGGAGAGGGAGAAACAATGTCTGTCTCCCTCCCTCTCTATCAGTGTCTCTTCCTAGTGGCCCTGTGAGAAATGCTAGGCTGGAGAGTTTTCTCTCTTGCAGAAGGCAAGTCACATGGTCTCCCTCTCTGAAGGTTAGTCACATGATCTCCATCTTGGCAGTTAAGTCATGTGGTCTCCGTCTCGGAAGGTGGTGGAGGGACAGTATCAGAGACGGAGATGCCACAACAGTGAGGCAGAACAAGGTTTTCATGAAATTTCACCATAGTACGAATGGTAAAAGGAGTAATAATAATTTTTCCTTTTAAATAATTTTTATTATTATAACAAATAATAAATTAGTTACAATTTCACAAAAAGAATATTGCAATACATTACATTAACTCCACCTCCCCCCCCCCATCCCAGCCACCAGAAGAGGGAAAAGAAAAAAAAACAAGAGAAATGAATTCTTAATCTAACCAATCCCCCAAAATCAATGTAAAGTTTTTTAATCTTCTCTTAGATCCACCGGCCCTCCATTCTTCATACTTTCGTATTTTCAAAACTAACTTCTTCCACTTGGTGCCAATTGGACCCATATTACCTAAGAGCCCTCTGAGGATCACAACCTTAGTCAGCATAAATATCCGTATTAATAACTCTCGGCCCATCCTGACCTTACTCAAATCACCTAAAATAACTTCTGTCGCTGACCATTCTTTCTCCAAATTGAGTTTATTTCCAATAGACTGAAATACCTTACCCCAAAATTCTTTAACCTTTGGGCATAGCCATAGCAAATGAATCAAATCAGCATCCGCTCCACCACACTTAGGACAGTCTGCCTCCCTCCAGCTCCATCTTTTTTAACTGTAACGGTGAATAATATAAATGGTAAACTATTCTTAATTGCATAATCTGGTATCTCTTATTTGATCCCTTTTTGGCATTGATCAGTATACTTTCCCATTCTTCCTCAGAAATAGCACTAAGAACTTCCTCCCACCTCCTTTTCTTATTTACCTGAAAGTTGACAGATACAGTTTTAAGGAGTAGCCTATATATATATACTTTAACTTCCCAGCTCCTTCCAAATTAATATAATTTATCACCATATGTGTGTAGATCTTAAATTTCTCCTTATCAGTGCATCTATATGCTTCACACAATTGAATATACCAAAATTTATGTTCATTCCACAATCCAAACTCATTCTTTAGTGTTTCAAATTTTTTAATCTCTCCATCCTGAAAAATCTGTGCAACGTATTTAACCCCTTTCCCTTTCCAAAAGTCACTCCCTAATCGTTGAAAATCTATATTATCCCATAAGACCGTATTCCTTATACTTCCCTCTATTTTACATCTCTTTTTGACCTCTTGCCAAATTTTCCTAAATAACCCTAACAGTGAGACATGTCCCAAATCCTTCACAGGAAGACCAGCTTCAATAAATTCAAGAAAACTCTCATAGTGCCCTCTATAATCTTTAAATAATTCTCGCCAAAGTGCTTCACTCCACCCCCGTCTAATATTCTGGAGGTTCTTTGCCAAAAAATATAACCTAAATTCCAGTAGGCCCCCTCCCCCTTCTCCTTCCAAATGTACCCACCTTATATATTTCATACGTACTCTACCCATCCCCCAAATCAATCTACCCATAAGAGCTTCCAATCCCCCAAACCATTTTACAGGAATCCAGCAAGGAGCTGCCTCCAAGACATATAATACATGAGGGAGCACTGCCATTTTGATTAACCCTATCCTATCTGCAATTGAAAGAGGCAATTTGACCCATGCATCTATCTTTTTCCTAAACTTACTCAATAACGGATAGAGATTAAGCTGCATAAAATAATCTTTTGCCGGTGCTAATTTAATACCTAAATAATCCAAATTCTCATCTTCTTTCAGGACTCTTACACCCATCGGTCCATTAATATTACCTGTTACCAAAGGCATTAAAGATGATTTTTCCCAATTAATGTTGAGGCCAGAAACCCTCCCAAAATCCTCAAAGACCCTAATTGCTGCTCGGACCCCTGTATATGCGTTTTCTAGCAATAGGAGAACATCATGTGCATACATTAAAAATTTCTCTTCTACTCACTTAATCCCAAATCCCCTCAAATCTTCAGCTTTTTTGAGCTTCCTCGCCAATGGCTCCAAAAAAAGAACAAATAACATAGGTGAGAGAGGGCATCCCTGCCTAGTGCCCCGTCCTATACTCAAGTGTGATGACAGAGACCCATTTACTGCAACCCTGGCCCTAGTGTTCTTATATAACAACTTGAACCATTCTAACATCTCCCCCTCTCTGCCGAATTTCTTAAGGACCCTCCATAAAAATCTCCACTCCACCCTGTCAAATGCCTTCAACGCATCAAGTGACAGGGTGGAGCGGAAGGGGTCTGATCCCAACTGTATATTGACCAGTGATCGAACAAGATTACTATGAATTGAGCGCCCCGAAATAAAACCAGTTTGTTCAACTCCTACAATACTAGAGAGGAGAGGGGACAATCTTATGGCCAAAACTTTGGCCAAATCTTAGCGTCTGAATTTATCAAGGATATAGGCTGGTAGGATTCTATTTTCATGCTGTCTTTCTCTAATTTAAGAATTAGGTCTATTTTAGTTTCTAACATCGCGAGAGGCAGTCCCCCCCCCCCCCCCCCCCCCCTTCCGAGCTTCCTCCAGAACTTTGCAGAGGATAGGTAATAAAACCTCCTTATATTCCCTATATATTGAGTAGGGTAAGCCATCCAACCCCGGGGCTGATGTAATCGAACAACCCTCTAAGGCTTTCTCCAATTCTTCTACTGTAATTTGTTTATTAAGACTCTCCAGGCTTATCTTGTCCACAGCTGGAAGTTCAATATCCTCCAGATATGCCTCTATCTCACTATCCCCTATAGCCTCCTCTGAACTATATAGTTGTTGGTAATACTGTTGGGCAATCTTCTGTACCTCCTCCTGTAAAGTTTGAATAGTCCCGTTTCCATCATATAGGGGCAAAATATCACTCCTCTCCCTTTGGGCTCTAACTAAATTAGCTAGAAGTTTCCCTGGTCGAGCCCCTTCTACAAAATCTTATGTTGTGCTTGTTACACTATGCGCTCCGGACTCACACACTGGCCGTGAGCGCATGGTCCCCTTACCTTCTGCTGCCAACGGGGCTGGGACTCGCATCACGGGACGCGCCCGCATGTGAGCCCCAGTCCGTCACTCTCCAGTTGTTTCTCCTGCCTCTGCCTCCACCTCTCTGCTCCGGCGCGCGTGTCCCCGTCCCTTAGGGCGTGCACGCACAGGAGCTTTAAGATTTAAAGGGCCAGTACGCTCATAAGTGTAACCACCTGTGGCTTGTTTATAAATTCCTCCACCCTCCTCAGTTCTCTGCCGGATCTTTGTTAACTTGTGCCCTAGAGAAAGCGTTCCTTTGTATTGCCTTGCCGTTTACCAGATCTCCTACTCTTGTGACTTGACCTTGCTCCTCTGCCGCCTGCCTACTGAACTCCTGCTACGTCCTGACTACGCTACTGTGCTGCCTGCCCTGACCTACTGCTATCCAGACTACGAGTTGCCTCATCCCTCCTGTGCCTCGCATCTCCTCAGCCGCCTGTGTGGTCGAGCCGTGCCAGGGGTAGCGACCTGGGTGTCGCCTGCAGCTGCAAGCCCATCCTGCGTTGCGGCGGGCTCTGGTGAAGACCAGCGGCACCTTAGACTCCGCTCCCTGGTACGGTCTGAGTCATCTGCCAGACAGGTCCAGCGGATCCACATACACCGGAGTCCTGTCTTCAGAAACGTGAACGTTTTCAAAATAATTCTCTGAGAGCTTCCCTTGTCGCAGTTCTAACTCCCTAAAGTTCTTTTCAGATCTCTCTGCCTCATATTTATCCTCAGCCTCTCTAACCTTCTCTCTCTCAAATTCTGTTCTACCTTACCAAATGCCTTCTTTTTTCTTTGGATTGCCCTATATAGAATCCCCCTCAATACTGCTTTTATAGTGTCCCATACTACCGGGTAAGGGGCCGAGTTCTTATTCAACTCCCAACATTCCCATAATTCTTTCACAATATCCTCCTTACCCCCTATCAAGTTCAGCCAATGTGGGTTCAGACTAAAACCACTCTGATTTTCCTGGTACCCAATTCTGAGCTCCATTACCACTGGGGAGTGGTCTGATATGGTCCTACTTTCGTACTTGACTCCTTCAATAAACCGCAACCCCTTATCATTAGAAAAAACAACATCGATATGCGATGCCACTTTATAGGAGACCGAGAAGCATGAGGACACCCTCCTGTCAGGATTCATTAATTGCCACAGGTCCCTCCAACCCATCTCTACACATAATTTATGTGCCCTAATTGAGGACCTATCCTGAATGGGGTTCAGCACACAATTATAATCCCCTAGCAAATACAGAGGGAGATGTTCCTTCCCTTTGGAAAAGACAATTAGAGCCAATAATGGCTGGACAGAGAATGGCGGGGGGACGTAAAAAAAAAGGCCATCAATACTTCCCAGTCAAAAAAACACACTGACCCCTTTGGTCTATCCTTTTACAAAAAAAATTAACTGGGATAGCTTTATGTATATACACAGAGACCCCTGCTGAATAGCTAGATGCCGAGGAGTGAAACTCCAATTGGGCCTATCTTCTGGAAATTTTCTCCTCAGATTCACTAATAACATGGGATTCAGCCAAACAAACAAATGCTGGCAGATAATTTTGGACCCTGTCTAAAATTGCCACTCTTACGTCGCTCCGCCATTCCCCTAAAATTCCAGAAAAATATCTTTAAATCTATCTCTCATAAATATAGAGGTTTAAGGAGGAGAAGAAGAAAATTAAAAATAAAAGGCCCATTTCCCCCTTCTGGCAGTCCCAATACCCCTGCCCTCTCCTCCTCCCCATCATGACCCGCTAACCTAGCTGGTCTCTTTCCTACGTCACCTACCTCCTCCTCCTCTCTCCCCTCACCCCCTCCACTCAGAATATAACTCCAGAGTTATCATCCTTAATGACATCCGGATACAAGTATCCTCTTATAACATAATTCATCAACCTCGGATGCCATAGAAAAAAAACAATTCCTACTACACAATAATCATTTTGTCCCCTCCTGGTCCAGCCAATTTCCCGCTTCACTACTTTCTGTAAAAAAATAAACCTTTTCATTATACACCACAAGCAGCTTGGCAGGAAATATTAATGAAAATTGCACTTTTACTGTGGCCAGCCGCCTCTTAATATCCTTAAAGGAAGCCCTTTTCACTTGAGTCGCCCTAGCGTAATCTGGATATATTGCAACTTTTACTCCCTTGCAAAGGAGCTGGCCCTTTTCCCGTGCTTTACGGATAATAACGTCCCAGTCATTAGAACTAAACAGTTTAGCTATAATAGTCCTTTGGGGGGAAGCTGGGCGGCGGTCTCCTAGTCGGGACATGGTGGACCCGCTCTAAACCAAACAAAGGAGACAGGTCCTGCTGTCCAACCAATTCTTGTAACCAGGTGGAACAAAAGGATCTAATATCCCCATTTTCCACCTCCTCTGGAAATCCCACCATCCTAATATTAGATCTTCTAGATCTGTCCTCCAGATCAATAACTTTCGTCTTCAACTCCCCCACTTCCTTCCTCAACAATTTAGTCTCCTCTGTGAGGGCAAAGACATCTTTTTCCACCACTGGGAGTGCCTTCTCCATAGCTTTAGTGCGGTCTCGGATTTTATTTGTCTCTTCCCTTATAATGGAGAGGTCAGATACAAGAGAACCAACTTGTGTATGAAGGTCTGCCAATGATTGATTACATCTCTGAACCTCCTCAAAGATTCTCTCTATTTTTGTTTTTTTGGCGCCTGCTGCCTCCTCCTCCCCCTCATCAGATACGTCTTGTAGAACTGCATAGCGAGAGCCCGTATTCTCCATTCCACTCTTAGGGGGTGAAAATGTTTTACTTCTTGTTTACTTCTTGGGGAGGCTTTCATAAACTTGTCAATCTTGCCGACTCCAGTACCCCCTTTAGGGGAGACAGATCTTCTTACATTAGGCTTAGGTGGCATATTCTTTCTAACGTCTCCTTCTCCCTTGCAAAGAGTATTAAAGGGGTATTCCTTTAATAATGTCCAAATCCCCTAGGAGGGGAGGGGGGGGGGGGGGGGTGTGCAGGAAAACTAACCAGCCAGCCTATGAAAGTCCAAGACCTGTACCCCATTATAACAGTCCTCAGCATTCCCCCATGTCCCGTTTACAATCCGGAAAAACAGATCAATGCCAGCGTTGGTCACTCACATATCCAGCACCACTAAGCTCTGTCTGTCCCAGGCTGCATACAGAGAGTGGATGCTGCAACTCTCCTCCAGCGCACGTCTCCCCGCTTCCGCCCACATGACCTGATCAGCTGACCGGCCCATCCGCCAGTCATAGGGGGCAGGCCGAGTCCACACACAGAGGCAGGGAGGGGGGAAGATAGAAAGAAAAATCGTCAGGGGAGCCGGGGAAGCCAGGCAACGGCCCTAATCGCAACTCCCCCACCTACCTCCAGAGAGATGGGCTCCACCGATCGGAGGGCGGGTCCACTGCCCAACTGCTCCACCGGATCCACTTCAAGACCCCACTGGGTCACCGGAAGCATCCACGCCGGACCCGCAGCACTTCAGGGGGGGTGTCCCCCAGAGACTCTTTGGCGGCCAGGTACAGGGAATTCGGGGAGGAGGAGGGTGGAAGGAGGATTTCACGCAGCTGCACTATGTCATGACGTCACCACCCAGTGATAATTTTTAATGGATGTTAATTGAATTTAAAAAAAAATAAAGGAGGAAAGAGTGGACTAATAGAGTAAAATGATTAACTGGAATAGCCCTTTAATATACAGGACTTGTGACCATTTTTCATCTACTTCCTTCAAGACGACCTGTGTGAATACGTTTAAGTTAGCATTATGTATATCTGGATCAAAAGTAGATGTTTTCTGTAGAGATTCAGGCACTTCATAGAAAGAAGATCTTATGAAGCCCAATCTATTTAAGTCATATGAAAACATGTTGTCAGGGACCGACCGGTGGGACAGGGAGAGTGAGCCCTAAACTGACCCTAAAACCGATCTCCCTGCCTACCTGCCCATCCAGCCTAAACGGTGGATCGACAACTGGGTGCCGGTCCCTCCCTGAGCTAAAGTGCAGGTGCCTAAAAACACATACTAATAAAATGTCGGTCACAAACCAGAAACAGAACAGGAACATAGAACTCTATAGAATAAAGTTCAGAGGATACAGATCAGAGAGTTAGTACAGAGGACACTATATCAGCGGACATAAATAGAGGACTCAGTGGTCGTGAACAGAGGACACTATAGATAAGCGGTCATGAACAGAACTCCAAAGATCTGAATAAAGAACTAATAAACATATAGAGTTAAAAACACCAGACAGGAAAACAGATAAAAGTCTGAACATGCTCCAGAACAAAAACAGGAATAAGCTAAATCCTAAAAACCTTCGATAGACACAAGAATAACAGTCCCCACCCGACAGGTAAACGGGATCTATCGCTAAACAGGAATATTCGCAATCCCACATAAAGCCTCCAGTAGACACGGAGTCCCCATGGAGAGGTAACAGGGATGCCTAGCTACACAGGATATATTTATAGAACACGGTTCAAACTGAACCCAAGACAGGAATAATCGCAATCCCTTCAGAACATCTCCAGTAGATGCAGGAATAACAATACCCTCTGAGTCCCCATGGACAGGTAACAGGGATGCCTAAAAATACATAGGATATAATATAGAACACTGTTCACAATGAACACACAAACTGGACACTCCACTCCACTTAAGGAGTAACCATTAATAATAAATCCAAATAGACTACTGGCCAGTGGCACACTCCACCGTTTGGTCAGGATGCTGGCCCAGTAGGAAAACAGAAATATAAAACACAGAACTTCATATAAACGGATCCAAGAGAAAACACAGTGTGAACAGACACATAGCAGAAAGAATATACAAATCCTAAAATCGACTAAACAAACACAGCTTAAAATCTACTAAGAGCATGTCACATAACATTGGCTAAAACCAGAAAATACAAAGTGCATGCTAAAACAGAGATAGTAGATTAAAAGCTCAAACAAAGAGTGTTTCACCAAGAGCTCCATGCAGCATGTTCAGTATCTTAGCAAGTCAGGATATAATGAAGTATCACCAGCCCAGAGGCTAGACTGGGCTGACTTTAAATAGACACACCCAAGGAGCTATTGGCTAGCAAGTCAAAGACTTTAACTATTCCCTGGCCAGGGAACATAAAACTATTCACACACAAGCAAATCCAATGACTGTGTGTGAACACAGACATGACACATGTTCATCCTTTTGTTCCTATAGAATTTACATAATTCTATTTTGAAATCAAACTATGTTTTTTTCACACAATGGGACAAACTCCGTTTATCAAGTGGTGAAACTTCCACAGAAGTCAAAATTTGATCTGATATATTCACAACATGACTCTACACTTTGTTTTTCTTTGGGGCTTTTTCGTTGCGTTTTCTTCCCACTCATTTTCTATTTGGAACTGTGCCATTGAATTCATTGTTCATTGTGTCCTGGTTTTCCTTCCTTCTGTTTTTCCTAAAAAAAAAAAAAAACGGAGAGGTTCTTGTCCTGATCCAGTTGTCATTCGCTCAGTTTTTTATATTGGTTTTATATTTAAATTGGTTTGTGCTCCTGAACTAGAACTAATATTTTTCAACAGTCTTGTATCTGTTTTGTCTGTGTCTTCCTGCCTAAGTGTATACCTGTTTGTGTATATAATTGCACATATTGCTTTCATATTTCTGAAGCTTACCTTGTAGAGTAATAGTTTTAATATTTCCATCTCATGATATAAAGGGGTACTCTGCTGGAAAACATTTTTTTTTATCAACTGGTGCCAGAAAGTTAAACAGATTTGTAAATTAATTCTATTTAAAAATCTCAATCCTTCCAGTACTTATCAGCTGCTGTATACTACAGAGGAAGTTCTTTTCTTTTTGATATTCCTTTCTGCCTAACCACTAGTGCTCTCTGCTGACATCTCTGTCCATTATAGGAACTGTCCATAGTAGGAGCAAATCCTCATAGCAAACCTATCCTGCTCTGGACAGTTCCTAAAATGGACACAGATGTCAGCAGAGAGCACTAGTCAGGGGAAGCGACCGCTGGGTGGGAGGGAAAATTCTGCAACTAATTGTATTTTTTCAACAACTGTAGGCACCCTGGTCAGAAAACTCTGGTCTATTGCTTGGTTTTTTTGCGCCACCAATTTTACTCTCTAATGACATCAATCATTTCACCACAAAATCTATGGCGAAACAAAACAAAAAAAAAAAACATTTGTGGGACAATATAAAAAAATAGCACAACTTTGTAACTTGTGGGGGCTTCCAATTGTATACAGAGCACTTTTCAGAAAAAATTACACATTATATTTATTCTGTAGGTCCATATGATTAAAATGATATCCTACTTATATAGATTTTATTTAGTTTTACTTTTAAATTTTTTTTTACTTTTTGCACGAAAATTAGCATGTTTAAAAATGTCCTCTTCCGACCCCTATAACTTTTTTTTAATTTTCCTTATATGAGGATGTTTGAGCATTTTTTGCGTCGTGATCTCTAGTTTTTGTTGGTACCATATTTGTTTTGATGGGACTATTTGATCGCTTTTTGTAAATTTTTGTACACAAAGTGGCACAATTCTGAACTGTGGTATTTTTCTATGTATACGCCATTGACCGTGTCATTTAATTTACGGTATATTATTATAAATGTTTGGATGTTTATGCACGTGGCGATACCACATATATTTATTCTTTTTTACATATTACATTTTTTCTTATGGGAAAAGGGGGGTGATTCTAACTTTTATTGGGAAGGGGTTAAATCACATTTATTCATTTTTTTTAACTTTTTTTACACTATTTTTAATTTTTGAGCATAGCATTGATCAGTGTTATCATTGCTCGATTGCTCCAGTCTGCTGAGGCTTCCTGGAGCATTGGAGCACCATTCGGACGGCGAGGAGGCAGGTAAGGTCCCTCCCGCCACCCCCCTCAGCTGATCGGGACACAGCATTTTCACTCAACATTATAGACGCCATGATCAAAGTTTATGGGTTAATGGCGGAAATCACCGCGTTCGGTGATGTCCGGCATTAGCCACAAGTAATGACGGCTAATAGCCTTCAGGACCACTGCGCTATGACATGGGCTCAGCTCCAGAGTCCTGTCATAGAAGAAGGGGAGCGGGACAAGGGCGTACAGGTACGCCCTTTGTGCCTAAGTAGTTAAAACACAAGGCAGTGATTAAACATATGTTAGCAAGCAATATGCAAAACAAATTTAAATCTAGTAGTATGACATACGGTGAGATGACGGTAGCGTGACATTTTAAAGAGTATGGACATAATGTTACAGATCTTAAATGGCAAATTGTCAAAAAAGTTCCAGCGCATGCAAATGAGCAACAAAACAGAAAACCCTTACTCCAGAGGGTGACATACTAGATAGTAGAAATATACCTCCCGAGAGGTATGAGTGACAATTGTAATTTCAAAGTGTTTTTGTAAACATACACTAGCATGTTAAAATTAGAGATGAGTGAACTTACAGTAAATTCGATTCGTCACGAACTTCTCGGCTCGGCAGTTGATGAC
Organism: Hyla sarda; assembly: GCF_029499605.1. Taxonomy (NCBI): domain Eukaryota; kingdom Metazoa; phylum Chordata; class Amphibia; order Anura; family Hylidae; genus Hyla; species Hyla sarda. The sequence continues at coordinate 78,594,658 of NC_079194.1, read as the reverse complement.
TTTTCCTGCATAAATGAGTTCAGCTTACAGGTGCTCCCGTGGGCTGGAAAAGATGGATACAGTCCTAGGATACTCTTTCCTAGTAATGTATCCACCTTTTCCAGCCCACCGGAGCACCTGAAAGCTGAACTAATTTACGCAGGAAAAGACATCAACTGCCAAGCCGAGAAGTTTGTGACGAATCGAATTTACTGTAAGTTCGCTCATCTCTAATGCCCATCCCTGGTGTATGGATCATCACAAAATCCCATTTGCTAATCATGGCATCTTTTATGAAGTCTTGGGCAGCCCCTCATGCACATTCCCAAACTACAGTCGTAATTTGGGGGATGCTAAATTCCTCATATTAGAATTAGTTTGTATTCACTGCATTTACAACAGTTCATTTTTGTTGTTGTTGAATAAATAATATAGTTACACTATAGGCTGTAACAATAGGTCAGTGTTTCTAGACAATAGATTGGACAGGCGATGCACTAAATTCTTCAAGAAGACCGTGTGAAAAACCATTATTATTTATTGGAGAATGTAAGTGGTTTTAATGCTGCGGCAATCATAGTTTAATACATGGGCTGCGCTGCCTGCTGAAGCCAAATTCATTGTTATCATTACTTGGTCTATTTGAGGTGGAGGTTTTATTTGAAAATATCCACATCTAAATCTTTAATAAGGCAGATCCAGCTATGTGAATATTTATGAAGATTTTCCATTAAGTTTATTTACATTTTTAAACTTCTATTTTCCATGATCAAGCAAAGAAGATTATGACGTATATGACTAAAATGTTTCTTAATAGGCAAGGCCTGATGATAACACTTTGTACCTTGATGTTCCCTCATATTCACAAGGTTACTTGCTACTTTTCACTTTTCTTTCCATTATTATCACATTTAATTAACACATTTCTCAAATTTAAAGGTATTGTGTCATCTATATATCTCTTTTCCCTCATGTATTATATAGTATATATCAGGGGTGACCACACTTGCTTAACATAAGAGCCACATTTGAATGAATTCAGATGTTTAAAGGGGTTATCCAGGAAGACAGACAGGGAGTGGTCTTGGAAATTTTTTTTTTCTATTTCTGGATAACCCCTTTAAGAGCTGCAAGACATGCACATGCATAAAAATTAAGAAATACATGAAGCAGCCCCCGTTTATAGTAGCAGCCCACTGTAGGTGGTAGTGCCCCACTATAGGTAGAAGCAGCATCCCCCCAGTATGTTACAGCTGCCCCATATAGTAGCAGTCACCTCCCCTGTAGTTGTAGCAGCAGTCCCCCAGTAGTAACAGTAGCAGTTCCCCTGTAATAGCAGCAGCAGCCCACCTGTAAAAGTAGAAGCAAGCCCCTTGTAGTAGCAGCAGCTACCCCCACCCCCTGTAGTAGCAGCAGCCTCCTTGTAATAGGAGCAGCGGTGCCCCTTTGTAGTACTAACAGCAGCCCCCCTGTAATTGAAACAGTAGACAACCTGGAATAGTAGCAGAATCCCCCTTTAATCGTAGAAGCAGCCCCCGTACTAATAGCAGTAGCAGCCCCCCTGTAGTAGCAGTTTCCCTGAAATAGCAGCACCAGCCCCCCTGTAATAGTAAAAGCAAGCCCCTTGTAGTAGTAACCCCCCCCCCCCCCCCCCCCCCCGTAGTAGTAGTAGCACTAGCTCCCTCTATAGCCCTATGGAAGTTTTCTAGCTTCTGATCCTCTTTGGCGGGCAGGGAGAGGCGATGTTCCTATCGGCTGACGTCACTACCCGGTGTCGTTCATACCACGTCTGCTACCATCAGCACCTTTCCTTTCAAAGTGGCAGAACAGAGGTGCATTTAAGTGGCAGCAGTCCCTCAAAATGATGGCTGGAGCCAAGTCACGAGCCACACAGCACCTAGCAAAGGGCTGTGTGTGCCTTGCGAGCCGCGGTCTGGCCACCCCTGGGATATACAATATTCTGATTATATGTTTTGTATTCTATTTTCTCTAATGATTACATAAGCAGTAAATCCCACTTCAGAGATTGCAGGAACACGGATATAAGAAACCTTATTTCCAAAGTGACCTATTGACTTGCATGGGAGAACGTTGAAGGAACGCTTAGTAAGATGTGCAGAGGTCACTGTAAAGTGAGGGGGAGAAAGCAAAGGGTCCTATCACTTATTGTAAATGGCGTTCATGTCAGTCGCTGTCTGTATACAGATTTGTTAACCACTGGAAAACCCCTTTAAACAATAGATCATTTTTATATGTTCCTTTTACAGAGAGATTAGGGATATTACCCAAACCATTTATGGCAACCAGAATTAGAAAGAACATGAGAGAGTGCTTTAAAGGGGTACTCCGCTGCTCAGCGTTTGGAACAAACTGTTCCGAACGCTGGAGCCGGCGCCGGGAGCTCGTGACGTCATAGCCCCGCCCCCTCATGACGTCGCGGAGTACCTCTTTAAGGGGGATGCTGACCTATGTAAGGAAAACAAATATGATGGTGATGGTAAGAGACTAAGAACAATTTGGTGCCAAAAGAAAGTTGAACTTTTAGACGTGAAAGCATTAAATGAACATGTTTGGCTTCTTCTTATACAAGGAATTTAATCTCAATGTAAGTCTATCAGATATGCTAATGCAGGAGGCCTCCGAAGAGATTTTCGTCTGCCGAACTTATAGATATCATAATGGAAAGCAGAATCTGTACACTCTCAGTTATAGGCATTTTTCTATTCTGGATAAATTCCAGGATATATATAAAGTACAATTATGAATACAGATAGCCCAGGGTTCTGATTGGTGCTCAGGACTGTTTGTTCTGGAATAAGTCTCTGTACTTTGTCACAGTGTCAGGAGTGTAAGGTGTGAGAAAAAGGCTGGGAAAATCATAAACCTATCTATCTTCTTAGAGGACAAAGACACAGAATCCAAACAATAACTCCATATATATACCGTATTTTTTGCCCTATAGGACGCACCAGCGTATAAGACGCACCCAATTTATAGGTGCAAAATCTAAAAAAATAAAGATTTTGAACCCAATAGTGGTCTTCAATCTGCGGACCTCCAGATGTTGCAAAACTACAACTCCCAGCATGCTGGGAGTTGTAGTTTTGCAACATTTGGAGGTCCGCAGATTGAAGACCACTGCATAGGAGGTAATACTCACGTGTCCCCGCCGCTCCCGAACCGTCACTGCTGCCCTGGATGTCGCTCCATCGCTGTCGCCGTGTCCCCGTCGCTCCGGAACGTCTCTGCTGCCGGCTGGGTATCCTAGCTCTCCGTCGCCGTCATCATGTCGTTACGCACGCCGACGCACATACGCGACGACTTGATGACGAGGAAGGAGAGCGCCGGCCATACAGGGGATCCCTGAACGGAGAAGACACCGAGGAGGCAGGTAAGGTCCCTCCCGGTGTCCTGTAAGCACTAACCCGGCTATTCAGTCAGGCTGTTCGGGACCGCCGCGGTGAAATTGCGGCGGTCCCGGACAGTCCGACTGAACAGCCGGGTTAGTGTCACTTTCCCTCCAGATGCGGCGGTCAGCTTTGATCGCCGCGTCTGAAGGGTTAATACAGGGCATCACCGTGATCGGTGATGTCCTGTATTAACCGAGGGTCCCGGCCGTTGATGGCTGCAGGGACCGCCGCGATAGGGGTGTATTTGCTGTATAAGACGCATCGACTTTTTCCCCCCAGTTTTGGGGAACAAAAAGTGCGTCTTATACGGCGAAAAATACGGTACTTACAGTATTAGCAGGAGCTTCAAAGTAAAAGGTACCACTAAACCTTTGTCACGTCTTAGGGACATGTCAAAAACTTTGATTGGTCGGGCCTGGATATTCAGTTTCTGACAGGCTGCTAGAACTAGTGAGAAAAACATGTGGCTAAGCCCTGTTTCTCCCCACACTTTCCCATAAAGTTACATTATGAGGCCATCTTGGTCATGTGACACAGAGGTGGGAGAGAATGTGCTTCCCCCGGCTTGTTCTTGCGATTACTCACTGAACCTTTAAGGACTCCTAGGGGGTCTCTGGATTTGTTGTATATTAACTATACCATTCTAAGGATATCTAAAATAATTGAATCTTCACTTCCTGATTTTCAGCACCAACCTGGCACTGTGCACACAATAATTCTTCTGCCCTTCAAAATCCTATGCACTCTTGGCCTAGCGTGCATGTGTATAGGGGTATTGGGAAGGATTAGATAGCTATCAGCCAAACAGTCTTTAGGCCAACAGCTATCTAAAGGGCAATTTTAGCCTGGCTGATTAAAGGGGTACTCCTGTGGAAAACATTTTTTTTTTTTTTAAATCAACTGGTGCCAGAAAGTTAAACAGATTTGTAAATTACTTCTATTAAAAAATCTTAATCCTCTCAGTACTTTATAGGGGCTGTATACTTCAGAGGAAATGCTTATCTTTTTAGATTTCTCTGATGTCATGACCACAGTGCTCTCTGCTGACCTCTGCTATCTATTTTAGGAACTGTCCAGAGTAGGAGAAAATCCCCATAGCAAACATATGCTGCTCTGGACAGTTCCTAAAATGGACAGCAGAGGTCAGTAGTGTCACGATTCGGCTTACAGGTTGTGGATCCACTGTGTCAGCGAGGGATTGGCGTGGACCGTGCTGGTGGGCCGGTTCTAAGTGGCTACTGGTGTTAACCAGAGCCAGCCGCAAAGCGGGATGGTCTTGCTGCGGCGGTAGCAACCAGGTCGTATCCACCGGCAACAGCTCAACCTCGCTGACTGCTGAGAAGGCGTGGGACAGAAGGACTAGGCAGAGGCAAGGTCAGACGTAGCAGAAGGTCGGGGCAGGCGGTAAGGTTCGTAGTCAATGTGAATAGCAGAAGATCTGGAAACACAGGCTTTGGACAACACTAAACGCTTTCACTGGCACAAGGCAACAAGATCCGGCAAGGGAGTGCAGGGGAAGTGAGTAGATATAGCCAGGGAGCAGGTGGAAGCTAATTAAGCTAATTGGGCCAGGCACCAATCATTGGTGCACTGGCCCTTTAAATCTCAGAGAGCTGGCGCGCGCGCGCCCTAGAGAGCGGAGCCGCGCGCGCCAGCACATGACAGCCGGGGACCGGGACGGGTAAGTGACTTGGGATGCGATTCGCGAGTGGGCGCGTCCCGCTATGCGAATCGCATCCCCGGCGGCAATGTCAGTGCAGCGCTCCTGGTCAGCGGGTCTGACCGGGGCGCTGCAGGGAGAGAGACGCCGTGAGCGCTCCGGGGAGGAGCAGGGACCCGGAGCGCTCGGCGTAACAGTACCCCCCCCCCCCTTAGGTCTCCCCCTTTTTTTGTCCGGCAACTGCTTTACCTGGGACGAGGACACCGGGAGTGAATGTAGGGTTTCCTCAAAGGCAGGCAGTACAGCAGGAGTGGGAATGGGGAGGGAGGGCAGAGGGTGAAGCTTGGCACGGGGCAGGGTGTCACCAGGACGGGGGCCATGAGGAGGCAAGGCACAGTCCAGATAAGCCTTGGGGGGACCAGGTGTAGGAGGAGGCACTGAGGCTTGCCTGACGGGACTGGGAGGGGGGGAGAGGCATTTCTTGTGGCAAGCAGAGTCCCAGTTCTTGATCTCCCCGGTGGTCCAGTCAAGGGTGGGAGAATGAAGCTGGAGCCATGGCAGATCGAGCAGGACCTCAGAGGTGCAGTTGGGAAGGACGAAAAATTAAATCATTTCGTGATGGGGTCCAATGCACATTAAGAGGGGTTTTGTGCGGTAACGCACGGTGCAATCCAATCTAACTCCGTTGACCGCGGAAATGTAGAGCGGCTTGACGAGACGGGTCACCGGGATGCAGAATTTATTCACCAAAGAATCCAGAATAAAATTCCCAGAGGCACCAGAGTCCAAGCAGGCCACGGCTGAGAGGGAGGAGTTGGCAGAAGGAGAAATCCGCACGGGCACCATGAGACGTGGAGAAGCAGACTTAGAACCAAGAGACGCCACACCCACGTGAGCTGGGTGCGTGCGTGCGTTTCCTAGACGTGGAGGACGAATAGGGCAATCCACCAAGAAATGCTCGGTACTGGCACAGTACAGACAAAGATTTTCTTCCCTACGGCGATTCCTCTCTTCCTGGGTCAGGCGAGACCGATCCACTTGCATGGCCTCCTCGGCGGGAGGCCCAGGCGTAGATTGCAAAGGATACTGTGGGAGAGGTGCCCAGAGATCTAAGTCTTTTTCCTGGCGGAGCTCCTGATGTCTCTCAGAAAAACGCATGTCAATGCGGGTGGCCAAATGGATAAGTTCTTGCAGGTTGGCAGGATCATTGCGGTCCCAGAGCGGTGTGGCCCAAGACAAGGCCTTTCCTGAAAGAAGGCTCACTACGAACGCCACCTTAGACCGTTCTGTAGGAAACAAGTCCGACAACATCTCCATATGCAGGGAACATTAAGACAAAAATCCACGGCAGAGTCTAGAGTCCCCATCAAATTTGTCCGGCAGGGACAAGCGGAGGCTAGGAGCGGCCACTCGCTGCGGAGGAGGTGCAGGAGCTGGCGGAGGAGATGGTTGCTGCTGTAGCAGAGGCAGAAGTTGCTGTAACGTGGCGGTCAACTGCGACAGCTGCTGTCCTTGTTGGGCAATTTGCTGCGATTGCTGAGCGACCACCGTGGTAAGGTCAGCGAGATTTGGCAGCGGCACCTCAGCGGGATCCATGGCCGGATCTACTGTCGCGATTCGGCTTACAGGTTGTGGATCCACTGTGTCAGTGAGGGATTGGCGTGGACCGTGCTGGTGGACCGGTTCTAAGTGGCTACTGGTGTTCACCAGAGCCCGCCGCAAAGCGGGATGGTCTTGCTGCGGCGGTAGCAACCAGGTCGTATCCACTAGCAATGGCTCAACCTCGCTGACTGCTGAGAAGGCGTGGGACAGAAGGACTAGGCAGAGGCAAGGTCAGACGTAGCAGAAGGTCGGGGCAGGAGGCAAGGTTCGTAGTCAATATGGATAGCAGGAGATCAGGTAACACAGGCTTGGACAACACTAAACGCTTTCACTGGCACAAGGCAACAAGATCCGGCAAGGGAGTGCAGGGGAAGTGAGTAGATATAGCCAGGGAGCAGGTGGAAGCTAATTAAGCTAATTGGGCCAGGCACCAATCATTGGTGCACTGGCCCTTTAAATCTCAGAGAGCTGGCGCGCGCGCGCCCTAGAGAGCGGAGCCGCGCGCGCCAGCACATGACAGCCGGGGACCGGGACGGGTAAGTGACTTGGGATGCGATTCGCGAGCGGGCGCGTCCCGCTATGCGAATCGCATCCCCGCCGGCAATGTCAGTGCAGCGCTCCCGGTCAGCGGGTCTGACCGGGGCGCTGCAGGGAGAGAGACGCCGTGAGTGCTCCGGGGAGGAGCAGGGACCCGGAGCGCTCGGCGTAACAAGTAGAGAGCACTGTGGTCATGACATCAGAGAAATCTAAAAAGATAAGCATTTCCTCTGTAGTATATAGCCTTTAAAAAGTACTGGAAGGATTAAGATTTTTTAATTGAAGTAATTTACAAATCTGTTTAACTTTCTGGCACCAGTTGATTTAAAAAAAAAAAAAAGTTTTCCACGGGAGTACCCCTTTAATAGGACGTGAGCACTAAAGTGTCTAGGGCAGCATGAATGCCAAATACAGCCCTGTAGATAGTGTATTCCCATAAGGTTACTTGAAACATAAACTACAAGCATGTTAATTCACTGTGATATTTAACACCACATATGCAGTAAAAAGAGCATCATGTATATCACCTCTACATGTATATCACCTGTACAGACTGAAATATTCTAAGGGCTCTCAGTAACCACTTAAAGTATTCTGGCATTTTGGCAAATTAAAATAGTTTACATGTCAGCAGGCATGTTGTAAAACTGTTTTAAAAAGTAATTCTTACCTAAGTAGGTCCCCTGTAGTTCCCATTCGGATCCTTCTGCTCCCCCTCTGCTCATCTCTTCTCCCTGCTCCGAGATGAGGACCTGTCTGCTCAGCCAATCAGTGGTTACAGCAGTGTAGATATAAGTGATTGGCAAAGCTGGCAGGTCCTGCTTCTCAGAGCAGGGAGAAGAGATCAGCGGGGGGGGGGGGACTGGAAGGTGGAAGGAGCCGGAAAAGCTGCAGAGGACCTGAGTAGGTAAGTACTGTATCAATATTTTATATCCACTGATATATACCGTATTTTTCGCCGTATAAGACGCACTTTTTCTTCCCCAAAACTGGGGGGAGAAGTCTGTGCGTCTTATACGGCGAATACACCCCTATTGCGGCGGTCCCTGTGGCCATCAACGGCCGGGACCCACGGCTAATACAGGACATCACCTGTATTAACCCTTCAGATGCGGCGATCAAAGCTGACCGCCGCGTCTGAAGGGAAAGTGACACTAACCCGGCTGTTCAGTCGGACTGTTCGGGACCGCCGCGATATCACCGCGGCCATCCCGAACACCCCGACTGAATAGCCGGGTTAGTGCTTACAGGACACCGGGAGGGACCTTACCTGCCTCCTCGGTGTCTTCTCCGTCAGGGATCCCCTGTATGGCCGGCGCTCTCCTTCCTCGTCATCACATCGTCGCGTATGTGCGTCAGCGTGCGTAACGACGTGATGACGGCGACGGAGAGCGAGGATACCCGGCCGGCAGCAGAGACGTTCCAGAGCGACGGGGACACGGCGACAGCGATGGAGCGACATCCAGGGCAGCGGTGACGGGTCCGGAGCGGCGGGGACACGTGAGTATTACCTCCTATGCAGTGGTCTTCAATCTGCAGACCTCCAGATGTTGCAAAACTACAACTCCCAGCATGCCCGGACAGCCAACGGGCATGCTGGGAGTTGTAGTTTTGCAACATCTGGAGGTCCGCAGATTAAAGACCACTATTGGGTTCAAAATCTTTATTTTTTTAGATTTTGTACCCATAAATTGGGTGTGTCTTATACGCCGATGCGTCCAATCTGGTGAAAAATACGGTAAATTATATTTTATATAAAATTTTTCTGTAATACCCCTTTAAGGACCATGCTATTTCTGGCCTTCAAGAATACACAGAATCTGTTGATTTTATATCTTGCAATTCTTATTTTGAATAATAACTTTTTCTCAGGGGGTTAACTGCATGGATCAGATATATCATTATTCCTGGCCAGCTGGAGTGTTGTGATGCATAACCCTGGTGCATTCATACATTACATAGACGATCCATTCATTTCAATCAAGCTTTGTGGGCTCATCTGCTGAAACCACCAACAGTGAAGGCAAAACTGTATTCCCTTAAAGGGGTACTCCGCGGCTCAGCGTTTGTAACAAACTGTTCCGAACGCTGGAGTCGGCGCCGGGAGCTTGTGACGTCATAGCCCCACCCCCTCGATGCAAGTCTCCCATAGACTTGCATTGAGGGGGCGGGGAATGACATTATGAGGGGTGGGGCTATTGTGATAGCCTGGGGGGTGTAGGGTATGGGGAATGTAGCTGTGCGGTAATCAAAGGGTGCTTGTTAACCCTTGCTATTCGTGACGCCAGGGTGAGGGCTCCTCTATAAAGCTTTTCCTACCGCCGCCCTTCCCAGGAACGGTAGGGAGGTAGATGATAATAGGTTTGAGGTAGATAATAATAAGGGATTGTACACAACTGGTGAGCTTCTGTAAACAGCGTTAACCTTTACTGAAGATTTTCTGTACACTTCATTAACATAACAGTCTCTTAGCATAACAACCGCTTTTTTTGGAGATTGACAATGGTTGGGACTTTAGCATTTAGAGTCTTTTAGTCTATTGCGCTGTTCCACCGGATTTAGGGGAATTAGTTGCGGTCCAGTAGTCACGCTAGCATTAGCAGGAATTAGAGTAAAACTCAAGATTTTTGGTTCTGCTGAGGCCGTAGGTTTTGAGGCCTAACGTGTCTTTGAAAGTTGCGTAGCACACCGTCCTGTTAGTCCTGCATCCACGAGAGCAGCAACCCAAGAGAGCGATAATTGGACGCCGCTCCCTAATATGTGCAGGGGCGGGACTAACACTAATTGGTCCATACTGATGTCAATCACCATTACAGAGAATTGTGGGCAACACGTGACCCAAGGACCTTTTAAGGTCCTACAACATACCATAGAGGTTACTAGCATGGTCACATGACCGAAGGTCCTGCGACACTGAACAAGGTAAGTACTATACATTTCTATAAAATATAGATATAATTATTAATATATACATTTATTAACATTACAGTTAGACTTAAGGAGAGGCGACTAGGGGCTGTCCCACCTGAGGAACCCTACCTGAACGTAGTTACTCTGACTTTGGGGACCTCTACACTAGGTACTGGATGCAATACGGTACCAGGACACCACAAAATGATGTCAGGAGCTCCGGCGCCGTCTCCAGCGTTCGGAACAGTTTGTTCCAAACACTGAACAGTGGAGTACCCCTTTAACTTATTTATGCGGTTATAAAAAAAATACTTCCCTTTTTTATTTGCATATTGTGTGCAAAGACAACCACTTTCCAATGACTTACATAGGGCACATTAATGTTTAAAATACGGACACAAAATTTCAGCGATTTTAAAATAAAATACACCTGAAAATACATGTGAACCTTATAATCATCATTGCTCTGTACAGAAATTAAAATTCCTCCCAAATGCTGTTTTTTTTCCCCCAATGGCCCTACCGTAGAGAAGCTGTGGTACATTCTTATATACATCAATATAAATGTAAAGGCTTGATGATATTTGAGCTTTCCCAGTCTAATGGCTTATAAGGGAACAGGTCCACAGCTTCATGATCCTCTACAGGGCTCAAATAAAATGAAAATCTGACTGGGAGAGTATGGTAAGTGAGCTGTAGCACCCTGTTCACATTGGTGTGGTGCGGGGCGGCGTCCGTTGCTGCCGTGGCGCCGTGTCTGTGGGAGGTGCGGCCCATAGACTGGTTTGAGTGGCATTGGTGCCGCTCTGCCAGTGGGTCGTTCCCCCCCTGTGGGCACTGGTGTCGCGGCGGTGGTGGTCGCCGCCCGGTGCTACGCCATTTTATGCTAGGGACGTTAGGGACCCACTCTGGATAGGTGGCCTTGACGTGGCGAGTGGGCTTGTACTTTTTGATCAAAAATGTATACTAACAACCTGTTAGTTTTTGATATTATGCTGAGAAGCAATCAGATCATTATACAAGATTGTAGATGTGCGACCATGCCTGTTTCTTCTACCTGTACTCAAATAAAATGAGCTTACGTTGGTATAGTTGATCTTACAACACAAAAGCTTTTCATTTCTGTATATATCTGTGTCGCTAGAAGGAACCTCTGATTTAAAAGGGGGAATCTGACACTAAATTTACAGAATGGAAATGTCACACTGCATGCAGGAAATCTAAAAACCAACGTGTTTATCATAAATGAGAAAAATGTCTGGATTGCAAGGTTAAAGGGGTACTCCAGTGGAAAATTATTTATTTATTTATTTTAATCAACTGGTGCCAAAAAGTTAAACAGATTTGTAAATTACTTCTATTTAAAAATCTTAATCTTTCCAGTACTTATCAGCTGCTGTATGCTACAGAGGAAGTTGAGTAGTTATTTTTTGTTTGACCACAGTGCTCTCTGCTGACACCTCTGTCCATGTCAGGAACTGTCCAGAGCAGGAACAAATCCCCATAGCAAATCTCTCCTGCTCTGGACAGTTCCTGACCATGGACAGAGGTGTCAGTAGAGGGCACTGTGGTCAGACAGAAAATAACTACTCAACTTCCTCTGTAGCATACAGCAGCTGATAAGTACTGGAAGGATTAAGATTTTTAAATAGAAGTAATTTACAAATCTAGAAATTGGGGTATGAGCAGCTCATGTAAATAAAGCAACTAATTAGTGCCTGGGATGTGCATATAAAACTTAGCTTTTAATTTGTCAAGAAATTAATAAAATGATATATATATAACAGTGTTTAGTGATGTATATATGATAATTGTAGATCACTAATATCATTGGACTACACTGGCCTCTGCAGGGCCCAGCCAGTCCAGTGTGACCAATCACCCTAGGTGGCACAAGCACACCATAGGGTGACAACAGTATCAAACCACAACGCGTTTCTACCTGCTGGTACTGAGCAGGTGTCCTCAGGAGGTATAGAAAGACTCACCTAGTACCACAGACGCCACATCTCACCGTACTAGGTGAGAGTGTCCGGACACTTCCGGCACCCAGCGGAGAGCGGGGACGCGTCTAAGCACTCTGCTTACAACTAACCGTGGAGATCACGGAGGCAGATTGCCACAGACCGCAACTGTATACCACGTGTGACTGTTAGGGAAAGCCTATGCTATTTCTCCCTACAGGTTATCAAGTTGCACAAGCTCTGAATGAGCAAATACCGTAGGGATAGAACATATTTTTTCTTACAGGCACCCAAGTCAATTTATGCGGTATCATTATCTATTATGATAGCGGTCTGAATATTAAGCTATAATTTCATTTTAGCTGATTTTGTGGAGCTAGAATGGATGTTACAGTCCTCTAGCTAATTGTTAATTTGATCACTTTCTATACCTCCTGAGGACACCTGCTCAGTACCAGCAGGTGGAAACGCGTTGTGGTTTGATACTGTTGTCACCCTATGGTATGCTTGTGCCACCTAGGGTGATTGGTCACACTGGACTGGCTGGGCCCTGCAGAGGCCAGTGTAGTCCAATGATATTAGTGATCTACAATTATCATATATACATCACTAAACACTGTTATATATATATATATATATATATCATTTTATTAATTTCTTGACAAATTAAAAGCTAAGTTTTATATGCACATCCCAGGCACTAATTAGTTGCTTTATGTACATGTGATTACGCTGGATGATTAAATTGTACATTGGGGAAGGCGTGGACCCCGTTGATCAATAACTACGCCTCTTTATAGTATGTGCAGCTCACAAAATAAATTAGTCGAGGCTATATGGAAAGTATTTACACCAAAAAATACAAATATAAAATAATTTATAAAGAAAAAAAGGGGGTACCAAATGCCTCTAGACTAATACCATAAATGGTACATGATGATATAAATTACAGAAGAATAAAGTCGGACTGTGCTTCACTTTAAATGATGTACAAAATTTTATATAAAATAATTACAAATGAGACATAAAAGTATAAATAATATAAATCAAATACATAAATATCTCCTTCCACAGGGCCCTTGTGGGGAGGTGATAGTGTTGTAATAAGATGGATTAATATTTTAAAATCCGCATTTCTGGTATAATCTTCCGCTAATCCAATTTTGTGTAAACTGGCATAATTCACTTTTTATAAAGTGCACTCCGTGATCGTTAAGTTTGAAACAGTTCATAAAATAGTATAATTACCAACTCCCATAGATGAAGTGATTTTGTGGCTGGACGTCCGAGAGGTAGATGGCAAGTGCTGTGGAGGCTGTGTCCAGCGCTGGCATGCGCTTGCAGTGACGGGCCCGGTTGCCACAGGTCGAAGAGAAGTCACCGGTCACAGAGTATTATTGATTTACTCCACATGTCTTTGTATTTCTTTCTTTATTATTTATTATTTTTTATATTAGTATTTTTTCTATATATATTTATTTATTTTTTCTATTAATCTTTCTATATATATATTTTTTACTTTCATTTCTATTTTATTTTATTTTTACATTTCCATCTATTTTTATTTTCTGTCTTTATATTATATTATTTTCTATCTATGTTTATTTACATTCCTATTCTATTTTTATATTTATCTTCTTTTTTATTCTATTATTTTTATTTCATTATCATTTTCTTTTTTCAGTTTATTTTATCTGCATATCCTAAATATCTTGTTGTTTGCTACATTTATCAATTTCAATATTTATAATATATATGACACTGTATTCAATTGCGAACGCATGTATATTGATACTAAATGTGAACATTGTTCTATCAAGATGAAATAACCCTTTGGTTTCTGTTCCACTCCGCTATTTGTGGAAGATCTAAACAGAAACACACCTGTTACAATTAGACAGGTAACATGTATAAAAGGACTTTGAGCTTCACTGTTAAAGATATCTCTACTGAGGAAATGTCATCTACAAAGTACCCTGAAACGCGTCTAGGAAAGGAGACTATTACCGCATGACCACCGCAATCCACAAACCGCTATTCCTTACCTCCGATACCACTCCTGCCAAACTCCGTTATTCGCTGCTTCTACACCTGGCTGTATTTCATCTGCTTTACCACCAGACGCCGAGAGATACTCCACGAGGCTTTCCTTTGTTCCCGGAGTAGATCCATCTGTCTCCGAGTGTGCTTCCATCTCCGGAGTTACTCCGTGACCGGTGACTTCTCTTCGACCTGTGGCAACCGGGCCCGTCACCGCAAGCGCATGCCAGCGCTGGACACAGCCTCCACAGCACTTGCCATCTACCTCTCGGACGTCCAGCCACAAAATCACTTCATCTATGGGAGTTGGTAATTATACTATTTTATGAACTGTTTCAAACTTAACGATCACGGAGTGCACTTTATAAAAAGTGAATTATGCCGGTTTGCACAAAATTGGATTAGTGGAAGAATATACCATAAATGCGGATTTTAAAATATTAATCCATCTTATTACAACACTATCACCTCCCCACAAGGGCCCTGTGGAAGGAGATATTTATGTATTTGATTTATATTATGTATACTTTTATGTCTCATTTGTAATTATTTTATATAAAATTTTGTACATCATTTAAAGTGAAGCACAGTCCGACTTTATTCTTCTGTAATTTATATCATCATGTACCATTTATGGTATTAGTCTAGAGGCATTTGGTACCCCCTTTTTTTCTTTATAATTTACAAATCTGTTTAACTTTTTGGCACCAGTTGATAATTGAAAAAAAATTGTGTTTTCTACCGGAGTACCCCTTTAATGTGAGCCAGTGTGTTATGCTTTAGGACTGGTACATTCAAATGCTTGGGATAAAAGGGCATCGGTAGAGATTGTGAAGGAGTGCGGCAGTGATGATAAAAGGCAAATCGGTGGACACATTATTCCTGGGATTACAGCCACATCCATCTTCTGCTTCAACAAATCTCTGCCTGTAAATCAAAGTACAGTGGTCCCTCAATATACCATGGTAATCCGTTCCAAACGGACCATCGTTTGTTGAAACCATTGCATGTTGAGGGATCCGTGCAATGTAAAATATAGCACAGTGGTCTACAACCTGCGGACCTCCAGATGTTGCAAAACTACAACTCTCAGCATGCCCGGAAAGCTGTTGGCTGTCCGGGCATGCTGGGTGTTGTAGTTTTGCAACATCTGGAGGTCCGCAGGTTGTAGACCACTGTTAGAGGAAGTTGTACTCACCTGTCCCTGCCGCTCCGGACCGTCACCGCTCGTCACCCGGGATGTCGCCGTCCATCGCTGTTGCCGTTCCCCCGTGGTGTCCTCGACACTCCGGTAAGGCCTCTTCTTCCCTGGCATCCTCGCTCTCCGTAGCCGCCATCACGTCGCTACAAACGCCGCTCCTATTGGATGACGGGACGGCGTGCGCAGCGACGTGATGACGTCAATGGAGAGCGCCGACGATGCAGAGGATCCCGAAGAGGAACCGCCGGAGCCCCGAGGACAGATAAGTGATCATCAGCAAAGGGCACGGGGTACCGTAAACGGCTATCCGGTGGCACCTGAAGCAGTCAGCGCTGCCGGATAGCCGTTTATGCGATGGCCCCGACATACAAAAGCATCGTATGTTGATGCTGCCTTCAACATGTGATGGCCTCTGAGAGGCCATCGTATGTTGAAATGATCGTATGTCGGGGCCATCGTAGGTCGAGGGGTCACTGTATTTACCGAAAACTTGGAACACACAACTACAAATATGCAGTATTTTCTGCTTCTCTGTTTACTGTCAGTGAATGGGAACATTAGTTGCTATATACAAAGAGTGAAATCCTGTACAATGGAGGCTGTGGCAGGGCTTGTCACAGGCCGTTCCGTGTCATAATTAGGACAGTTTCACATATTTCTGTATCCATATTATGGCCGCAAGTCTGAAGCCAAATCCTGGGTCTGACTGACAGTGCCATAGGCATCTACAGGGGATTAACAAAATAACTGCAGCTCTTACAGAACCTTACATAGTCAGGTTTAACTCTTCCTGACACACTTGCCATCACCGGTAACGCTGCCTCTTTTTCTCAGTCATGCAGCTTATATTGCTAATAACATTATTACTTCTTCTATTCTAATAATGTGTTTATTTCTTTTAGGGACATGATAGGTCAGACCCAACAGAATTCCATTGCCGAGTGATTGTTGGTGTCTGGTAGGGGTGCCTATGCCTCGAGTTGCTGAGTTGATCTCAGGATGCAAAAACCAGCAAAAACATCTGCACACAGAAGTAGCTGTGATTGAAAGTCAAACTTTGGTGTGAGGAGCAAAACAAGAATTTGTCGAATTGTAGCCAAAACATAAAATAACAGCCGAGGTGAATGCAAGTATAGGGTAACCAGTATCAGTGAAAACCATCAGGTGTTCACTACATAAAGATAATATCCATGGCAGAACTCATAACCAAATCTTTGTTGACACCAGGAAATGTCAAACAGCTTGTTCAATGGTGGAAAGACCCTAAAACTTGAACATGAAAAACGTGATATGGTCTGATGAATCCAGTTTCACTGTTTCCCCCACCTTCCGGCCATGTGTATGTCTGGAGGTTACCGTATGAACCTTACAATATTGGCTGCCTTGAGCCACTGTCAAGCATGGCAGTGGTTCATGATTTGGGGTACAAAATCACGCCATTCTTTTGGTCCAATAATCTTCCTATCTTGATAATTTAGTGAACATTACCCATATCCACAATGCTCAATGCACTGAATTCGGGCTCTTGGAGCGCGTCATACATTTTAGCTGTATGAAGTGCATAAGGGGGTCCTACCCCTTATTAATAAACCTGTGTGATCTGTAGTTTGTGTTCTAGATATTTTATTCCACTCCTGTATTATGCTATCAGTTTTAATCATTAGACCTACAGATAGATGAGACTTGCAGTCGAAATACAGACACGGATATTACTGGCTTTGGGAAAACTTTGGGAAGTTTACAACTTTTGAAGCCATAACCATAGAAGAATATACATTTTGCCACTATGTATTTATCATCAACTTTCTACCTGTAATTTAAAAAAAAAATAGCATGTAGCAGTTAAAGGGGTACTCCGCCCCTAGAAATCTTATCCCCTATCCAAAGGATAGGGGATAAGATGTCACTTCGCCGGGGTCCCGCTGCTGGGGACCCCGGGGATCGCCACTGCAGCACCCCGCTATCATTACTGCACAGAGCGAGATCGCTCTGCATGTAATGACGGGCAATACAGGGGCCGGAGCATCGTTACGTCACGGCTCCGCCCCTCGTGACATCACGGCCCGCCCCGTCAATACAAGTCTATGGGAGAGGGCGTGGCGGTCATCACACCCCCTGCCATAGACTTGCATTAAGGGGACGGGCCGTGATGCCATGAGGGGCAGAGCCATGACGTCACGCTGCTCCGGCCCCTGTATCGCCCGTCATTACGCACAGAGCGAACTCGCTCTGTGCAGTAATGATGGCGGGGTGCCGCAGTGGCGATCCAGCAACAGGACCCCGGCGAACTGACATCTTATCCCCTATCCAAAGGATAGATAAGATGCCAGGAACAGAGTACCCCTTTAAAGGGTCATTAAGGCTTTATACATCTTATGCCCTACCCTTTGGATAGATAAGATGTATGATCGCAGGGGTCCAGCCCGCATTCTGTGCCGGGCGCAACCCCAGAGACGGGCACAGAATGCGGGCGGGACCCCTGCGATCATGCATTTTATCCCCTATCCTTTGGATAGGGGATAAGATGTATAAAGCCTGAATAACCCTTTAAGGAAGTATCTATAGTACTAAGCCAGGACCTTTCGAAAACCATTTACCCATCGGGCTCTTTTTAGGTAGCTCTGGACTACTACTAATGGTACAAAAACAGCAATGATGGCCAGTTGTGTGTGTAACATTTCAGGCCCTAGTGGAAAAAAGCTATTTGGTAAGCAGTGGCTATAGTGCCCTGGGTGCTAATGCCTGGGGAGGGGTGGCAGAAAAAGCCAATTTTCCTGGTATACAGGAGCAGGGCAGGTGGAAAAAAAGATACATCTCTCCTGTTGAGGCAGCTCCTTAGGATCCAATGGATAAGAGCCACCTAAGGATTAAGTAGATCTGCACAATGCTCTCCATGTACAACAGTACAGTGACCCCTCGACCCACGATGGCCCCGACATACAATAATTTCAACATGCGATGGCCTCTCAGAGGCCATCGCATGTTGAAGGCAGCATCAACATACAATGCTTTTTTTATGTCGGGGCCATCGCATAAACGGCTATCCAGCAGCGCAGACTGCTCCAGCTGCCACCGGCTAGCTGTTTACGGTGCCCCGTGTGGTCCGCTGATGATCACTTATCACAGCTCCGGCGCGTCCTCTTGGGGATCCCCTGCATCGTTGACGCTCTCCATCGTCGTCATCACGTCGCTGCGCACGCCATCCCGTCATCCAATAGGAGCGGCGTGTGTAGCGACGTGTAGCGGCGTGTGTAGCGACGGGAGAGCGCATTTGCCGGGGAAGCAGAGGCCTTTCCGGAGCGTCGGGGACACAACGGGGACGCGGCGACAGCGATGGACGGCGACATCCCGGGCAGCGGTGACGAGCAGTGACGGTCTGGAGCGGCGGGGACAGGTGAGTACAACTTTCTCTTACAGTGGTCTACCACCTGCAGACCTCCAGATGTTGCAAAACTACAACACCCAGCCTGCCCGGACAGCCAACGGCCGTTGGCTGTCCGGGCATGCTGGGTGTTGTAGTTTTGTAACATCTGGAGGTCCGCAGGTTGTAGACCACTGTCCTATACTTTACATTGCACGGATCCCTCAACATACGATGGTTTCAACAAATGATGGTCCGTTTGGAACGGATTACCATCGTATGTTGAGGGACCACTGTATTCACCAATAAAGAAGGTGGCCCATACTAAAAGATCAGACCCTCCTGTCCCAGAAATTGTGGGTATAGTGGAACAACCCAGCACCAGGAGGGAGCACCATTCGGATTTTCATTATAAGGCTGTTATTTCCTTTTTCAGAAATAATGAAGCTGAAATGAGTTTCTGACAATTTATTAAAGGACTCTTATTCAATAAAGAGATGTTAAAGAATGGAGTTTAATTTGAGTTATTTTTACATATAGTTATCAATTTCCTTTTCGTTGTTCAAATATGAAACACTTATTAACTTGTACATTTTAATCTAATCTAAGTGTTTTATCTTCTTCATGCCGAAAATTACATTACAGAGTTAGAAGAATTACAATGTATCAGTAGTTTACAGGGATCACGAATTCAGGCAAGGTGATTCCCAATCTATAAGCGTGCAGACATCCAGCTCACCTCTATATGAACCCCTGTGCACCGATCCGCATAGGCTCAATACGCGGAACTGTGTAAGAAGGAGGGAGAGTTAATGCAGCACTCAGGCAAAACCTCAGCTTTTATTCGTACAGATTACAAATGAAACAACACACCAATGTGCAGAGTTAGACGTGTTTCGAGTGTATTCATACTCTTCATCACAGATATTGCCTTCCAAAATACTCTTACCAAGAGGTGGAGTGTTACCAAATCATGCACAAACATGTGCAAGGTAAGAACCCAAGAACACCAATATCAATTATACAAGTAACAATACTAACAATATTAATGGTGCTTCAACATAATTACGATTTGCTAAACGTAATACAAAAGGAGACAAATGTTAATTATGGAAGGTATATTTAAAAAAATATAAGACATTACCATCTTTAATAATAGAAAGAACGTTCCCGGCGCATGTTTAAGCCCGCTAGGGCACTAAGATAAATTGCCAAAATGCCTATGTGTCTAATAGACATAGATGTAAATCATCTTCTCCAATGCTGGAAACCACATTTTCTTTGGCATAGATTTTAACTGGTAGAGCCCCCATGCACTTAAAGGGGTTATCCACCATAAGGGGATTTTAGTTCTTACCTGCCAGGCAGTAATGGACATGCTTATGAAGACTATGTGCTTGTCTTGGCTATGGCTATGCCAAGTCCACTATAAAGCTGCTGCTTTCATTTTGTGAAATGGTGGAGTTATCTCCCTCCAACTACAAGTCCCAGGATCCCTTGTTTGTAAGTGTGAAGTCACTTTTCTTCCTCCCACACATCAGCCACCCCACCCATTGCAGAACACCTGAGCTGCATTCCATGCTGTGATGTGCTGTAAACTACAATTCCCTGCAGTCCTTTGGAGAATGATCGACCTGCCCCCCACACAGTGGTCGCTCCATCCATTGAAGCAGACAGGCTCCCTTTCAACACCTGACTAGTGATGACATGTCTAAAGTTGCACTGCAACCTGGGAAAAGATGAGATAACACTAATTTTGTATGCTGCTAAAAACGAACATCGGGGCAAAGATCACATAATAATTGTAAGACCAGTCATCAAACACAGGTACAGACACTAGATTATGAACTACACTAACTTTACAGCCCCTGTAGCATAGTCAAATAAAAAAAATCCTGGAATACCCCTTTAAGGGGAAGTGATGCACCCAATTTGGGTAATGTTTCCTATGTCATTGAGGTGCACTAGTGTCCTCATTTTCTGTGCCTCTGTAGTGCAACCAACATATTTTATGTTGCAGGCAGAGCATTTGACATAGACAGCCTTAGCCATGTTACCTATCAATGAACTAAACCACAAGAAAGGACAATAAAGTAAAATATGTATTATTTATTTCATGGATATACAATCTGAATTATAGTATAAAAAGTAACTAGTGCACAAAGAAAGCATATAAGCCAAATATGGAGAAATGGCTAAAGACCTACATGCATGCAGAGTACCAGTACGGTACAAAGAGATCCCCCTGCCCAATCACAGCTCAGATTTCTCTTTACCTCAGCTCATTAGCTGAGCTGTGATTGGTTGTTGTGGGATAATCTCTCCACTTTTTCTCTCACACAGTTTCATAAATCTGGGCCAAAGGTATCAGAAAAAAATTATAATAATACATTTCTAAAAAGTATAGATTTTTTTAAAGTAGTAAAACATACCGGAAATTTTACAAATTGGGTTGTAATCGCACTGACTTAAAGGGGTACTCCGGCGCTTAGACATCTTATACCCGATCCAAAGGATAGGGGATAAGATGCCTGATCGCGGGGGTCCCACCGCTGGGGACCCCCCGTGATCTTGCATGCCGCATCCCCGCGATCAGGCATCTTATCCCCTATCCTTTGGATAGGGGATATGTCTAAGCGCCGGAGCACGCCTTTAAAGAATCAAGATAATGGCCCTGATTTACTAAGAGTGGGGTGGAGTTTTCTTTGTGGGTTTTAATTCCCTACAATTTATTTTTCCACGGTGTTTACTGAGGTTTCCCATTTTGCACTTTTCCCTACATTTTGCTTTTCTTTTTTTTTTTGCACAGCTCATATCCACTACATTTTCTGTGGAAACTTTAGTAAATAGGTTGGGTTTTTATGAAAATATTGGGGACATGCCCCCTTTTCAGATACCACGCCCATTTCCCCCAAAGATCACACCCCTTTTTGCGGGTTCTCTCAGTAAAATGGAGAGTTAATCATTTTTTTTTCCAATTCTGGGGCAAATTCTGGCGCAGACCGAATTTCTGGCACAGACAGAATCTAGCGCACAACCCGACAGAACATGTCTGGTTTACAATAGTCAATCAGGGCCAATATGTCAGTTTGACCACATGGTGAATGGTGTAAAAAAGAAGCCACCCCCAAACTTGCAAAATTGCATTCTTTTTTACAATTTTACAATACAGTTTTGAACCCAAAACCCGTATGGACCGTGATGAATCAGACAATATAAAGAGCAGATGCTACGTCTATTTTTTATAGTTTGGAATAGATTCAAGATAGAAAAATGAAGAATAGAAGTAGCATCTGTTCTGTATATTATCTAATTCATTATAATCCACCACTGGTTTTGGCTTTAAAACTGCACTATGTAAGGGCATCCTAAGGCTATGTTCACACAGCAGAATTTCTGTGCGGAATTCCATGGAAGAATTCCGCAATAAATTACACTGAAACTTTATTGGGATTCCATTGTCCTATTTACACAGCAAAATGCCTGTGGCGTCTATTTGGCCGCAGAAATTCCGCATTCTGCAAAATTGAAAGACCTGTATTTAATTTTAAGTTTTGAGTACACAGAATTCCACCGAAATACCGCCAGAATTTTGATTTATTTTTGTACGGAATTAAGTAATTCCATTGTGTGAACATAACCTTAAGGGTTCGTTCACACTGCGGAATCCTGCTCACGGAATTCCGTGCAGTTAACAGTCTTCCGCGAGACCCATTCACACTGTGCAATTTCAGCGGCAGATAACTCTGCCACTGCAATCGTTCCACGCAAAGAAAGAACATGTTCATTTCGCGAGTACTACAATGCCGTCAATGGTGACGGCACAGTGCCCCGCGGTCCTATCGCCAAAGTATTTAGGGCGCTGGCCGCCTGATGGAATCAATATGAACATACCCTCAGGCTAACTGACAGACAAAGTGTTTAAAACAAAAAAGGTCCCAAAAAAATGCCATACTCGCAGTATGGCATTTTTTTTTGGCCAGACGTTAACTAAAAGTCGAACAACTTTTTGGGGTGTTTTTTCACCCTTTAGTGGTAATTTCGGCTCAGTGATAATCTTTCAAGATCGCAGCATTGTGGATTTTGTCCCCCAATAGACTCTTAAAGATAAAAAAAAATGCCAGAAGAAAAACACGTGTGCGTGTATGCTGGCATTTTTTTTCTTCCATTTAATCCCCCCCAATTCTTTAATAAAAATTCATGAAGCAAGAATTACATGACTAAAAACGCTAAATAAACAATATCTATAATAACACACTCTTTAACACAGTTTTTTTGTGGTGTTTTTTTTTCAGACCAAAAAAAAAAAATGGAAAAAAAACTAAAAAAAAACGCCAAACAAAAGCTGTGTCTGTTCGTATCCTAATATGTGTTTGTCAGCAGAGCCACCTGCCTCCTATAGTGGCAGCACATGTCGGAGCCCTCCCACGCCTGTAATTACTGTGATTACCCGGTGACACCATCTGACTCATCATTCTGACTTAGTTGCATCAGTTTGGTTTTTACTAAATAGATAAATGCATTGCCAGCAAAGTCTGTTCTAAGTCTTCTGGAGAAATCTGCTCAACTTCTGTAATGTGCAAAGAAATTTACGAAACATTAGGAATTTTCTATAAAAAAAATTTTCTTCATGAAATAATGTTACATCCACCAATTACCCCATGTCATCTGTTGTCATACTTGAACACAGAAACAGACATTCAGCAGACTGTTCACATCTAAAAACAATTCAGTTTAGGGACCACCAGGACAGACCCCTCTAACTTAAATGGGCACTGTCATAAAATCAAAAAATTGATATGTTGTAGTACTTAAGTACTACAACATATCTCTAATCTCTAATATACTTAGAAAAAAGTGATTTTAAACCAGTTTAAAATCACTTTTAAATTCGGCCACTATGGGTCGCCCTCCTAGTGGCCGAATGCATTCGGCAGTGACGTCACTACAGAATTTCGACTCATTTAAGCCTGGCAATGAGTCGGAATTCAGTCACTGCGGTGCACTCTCCCACTTGTCAATCATACAGGCGAGAGCGAGCACGCTGATAGCTGGGGCTGCGCGCATTGGCCAGCTCCACTGGCCTCGCGTGCAGCCCCGCCCGCCCCCATTACTCTGTCCGGAGGCAGCGCGCGATCTCATTGCTGCGCTGATCCTCCGGAGGGGGGGGGGGGGTGGTCTGGGGGTGATGGAGTTGCAGAGTTTGGGGGAGCGGAATGTCTCTTTTGGGCGATCAGAGAGAGGGGGGTGTTGCACGGCGGGGTCTGGGGGTGATGGAGTTGCGGAGTTTGGGGGAGCAGAATGTCTTTTTCGGGCGGTTGGAGGGAGAAGGGTGGGGGGGTGTTGCGCGGCGGGGCCTGGGGGAGCGGGATGTGTGGCAGCTGCAGCTGAGACTGTTTTCACCACAGGGTGCCTACAGTTGTTTCCCCACTACAACTCCCAGCATGCCCTGACAGCCAATAGATGTCAGGGCAAGCTGGGAGTTGTAGTGGTGAAACAGCTGGAGGCACCCTGTATAGTTGAACTAAGGGCGAAAGTCGGACCCCCCAGCAGGCATCAGTGACATCACGCCTGCTGGGGAAGTCTGCATGGTAGAGAGCACACTACCAGGTAGACAAAAAAGCATTTTTAATATAGTAAAAAAAAATGTAAAGGCAGGAAGGTGGTTAGGGATAGATGGGCAATAGGCAGGGACAGAAAGAAAAAAAAAGGGATGGTGGGAGCTACCCTTTAAAGGAGAAGTCCTGTACAGAAGTTTTTTTGCACTACAGGGTGGGCCATTTATATGGATACACCTTAATAAAATGGGAATGGTTGGTGATATTAACTTCCTGTTTGTGGCACATTAGTATATGTGAGGGGGGAAACTTTTCAAGATGGGTGGTGACCATGGCGGCCATTTTGAAGTTGGCCATTTTGAATCCAACTTTTTTTTTTTTTGAATAGGAAGAGGGTCATGTGAAACATCAAACTTATTGGAAATTTCACAAGAAAAACAATGATGTGCTTGGTTTTAATGTAACTTTATTCTTTCATGAGTTATTTACAAGTTTCTGACCACTTACAAAATGTGTTCAATGTGCTGCCCATTGTGTTGGTTGGTCAATGCAACCCTCTTCTCCCACTCTTCACACACTGATAGCAACACCAATCCACATTGCAGGAAACTGTTCATTTAGGAATGCTCGGACCTGGCACATTCCCTGAGTTTTTCCAGCAAGATGGTGCACCACCAAATTATGGGTGTCAGGTCTGAGCAGTTTCCTGGAAAGTGGATTGGTCGTCATGGGCCAGTTGAATGGCCCCCAAGGTCTCCCGATCTGACCCCCTTAGACTTTTATCTTTGGGGTCATCTGAAGGCAATTGTCTATGCTGTGAAGATACAAGATGTGCAGCACCTGAAACTACAGATACTGGAAGCCTGTGCTAGCATTTCTCCTGCGGTGTTGCTATCAGTGTGTGAAGAGTGGGAGAAGAGGGTTGCATTGACAATCCAACACAATGGGCAGCACATTGAACACATTTTATAAATGGTCAGAAACATGTAAATAACTCATGAAAGAATAAAGTTACGTTAAAACCAAGCACATCATTGTTTTTCTTGTGAAATTCCCAATAAGTTTGATGTGTCACATGACCCTCTTCCTATTGAAAAAAGTAAAGTTGGATTCAAAATAGCCAACTTCAAAATGGCCGCCATGGTCACCACCCATCTTTAAAAGTTTCCCCCCTCACATATACTAATATGCCACAAACAGGAAGTTAATATCACCAACCAAGGTGTATCCATATAAATGGCCCACCCTGTATTTTGCCTGGACACTGGTCGCAGGGGCTTAATGCATCACACTGCCGCGCAGCCTATCGCCGGCCTAGGCGGGACATCATTGCGGTCTGTGATTTGCTAATCAGCAGTGTGGCACGTTGACCACGTGCACCAGGAAGAAGACGGAAGTGGAGGACTGGAGTGGCGGTACAATGGCAGGTGACTGCAGTTTGTTGTTCTAGATGCCGGCAGCCCAGGCATAATGGTAAAAATAATTTCTGGACCAGACTTCTCCTTTAGGCTAAGTTTCTACTTGTTTTTTTTTTGGGGGGGGGAAACGGCAAGAAAAAACGCCAATTCTGCCGCATGGTGTTCTTTCGGCCAAAAAACGCTGTGGCCAGATGTTAGCTGTAAATCCCTGAGAAATCGCAAAATTCTTTTTCCACTTGGCGTTTTTCAGTTTGGCATTTTTTTTTATCCTTTTGGCGTTTTCTTCACTCTTTTTTGCTGTTTTTTAGCTCCTTGGCAGTTTTGCAAAATCGCAGCATGTTGAGCCATTGGCGTTTTTTTCCCCTGAAATCGTGGCGCTTTTCTCTCATAGAAGTCTATGGGAGTAAAAAAAACGTCAAGAAAAACGCCATGTGGGTTTTAAAGAGTACCTCTCAGTAACTTGATAAATTTTATAATTCTCCCAGTTCACTGCCCCCATCATGATAAACCACCCCCTGCCTATTTTTTTTATTATTTTTTAGTTTTCTACCTTGATATTGCTCTGTATTTTCTGCTCAGCCTCAGGTTCACAGACAGGGAAGGGCGTTACCCAGCAGACGTGACATCATCTCAAGCCTTACAGGGGAGAACTTCCTCCCTTACTCTGCAACCAACAGAAAACGACAGTTAACTGTGAGAGGAGCTATGATTGGATGAGGCTGCACACACCCCCCTCAGCACTTCAGACTGCATTTCCTGTGTTTGGACTTCTGCCAGGCCAGCAGGAGTCCAAAGTCTGTGAAAAGATGGGGGAAAATTTGCTCTGGACAAGTAGGGAGACACCTAGTGGCAGCTTTTTTAAACACAAACAAAACATAGAAAACTTCATTTTTTTTTAAAACAAAGTATATTAGAAAGATTTTTTATTTACCATAAGGAGTGCAATAGCAAAAATTTGTTTTAATGAGAGTGACCATTTAACTTTGGCGTTTTTTCAGGCAGTTTTTATTCTCTTTTGGACTTTAGCGATCAAAAAAAGTGATGGAGATACCTTTTTAATAAAATTTCGTAGGCTACCATTAAAAAAATTTCATTAAAAAAAAGATACAGTAGTGATGGAAAAAAATGTATTTAACTATATTTTTCTTTTTTATAACATAATTGTTATTAATTTTTAAACAGGGATCAATTTATGTGGGCGGGCAGGGGCCTAAAAATGTAGCCGACAATAATAAA
Source organism: Hyla sarda (assembly GCF_029499605.1). Taxonomy (NCBI): domain Eukaryota; kingdom Metazoa; phylum Chordata; class Amphibia; order Anura; family Hylidae; genus Hyla; species Hyla sarda. The sequence goes on along the minus strand of NC_079194.1, from coordinate 78,567,782 downwards.
AATGTAGTATGTGTGTGTTTTTCACTTTTTATTCTTTATTTTTAAGGTGGTACTACTACTGCCAGCATAGAACACAGACTGTTCCATGATGGGAGTAGTAGTACCTGAATTGACAGATCGCCCGGGTCCGTTGAGATTCTTCTGTATAATGTATAGATGCGGCCAGCCGCTCTTCTATGGTCCCCTGCACTGATGTACATATACACCTATTCATATTTCCCGCAGAGCTGTGATTGGTCAGATGGTTCCAGCCAATCACAGCTCTCTGTGGGAAATATGAATAGGTGTATATATACGTCAGTGCCAGATTAAGACTGCCTGGAAGACGGAGCACTTCATTATGAAGGCCCCCCCCCCCCCCCCCCCCCCCGATAGTCCCCCTTCCCTTCCACTGAGACCTGTTGCGGGGCTGTCAAGTAAGGAACAGACTGAGACCAAAAATAGGCCTGGGTATATTAGACTATATCCCCTTTTTTTTGGTGGGTGTCACAGGAGTCAGGCCCCTGTGAATAAAATGGCTGCATGGTCTAAAATCACTTCAGTTCAAGTTACTCTTTCCAGCTGTTGCAAAGCTACAACCCTCATTATGTCTGGAGCTCTTCAGGCATTATAGGAGTTGTAGTTTTGTAACAGCTGGAGCCTCAAATTGGGGTACAGTGTCATCCATTATTACTGCAAAACCTCCCCTCTCATCATTAACACCCCCTCTCATCATTAACCCCCCCTGCTCATCATTACCCCCCTGCTCATCATTAACCCCCCCTGCTCATCATTAAACCCCCTGCTCATCATTAACCCCCCCTGATCATCATTAACACCCCCTGCTCATCATTTACACCCCTTGCTCATCATTAAACCCCCTGCTCATCATTAACCCCCCCTGATCATCATTAACACCCCCTGCTCATCATTTACACCCCTTGCTCATCATTAACCCCCCCCTGCTCATCATTAACCCCCCCCCTGCTCATCATTAACCCCCCCTGCTCATCATTAACCCCCCCTGCTCATCATTAACTCCCCCTGCTCATCATTAACCCCCCCTGATCATCATTACCCCCTCCAAACCACCCCCCTGCTCATCATTAACCACCCCCCCTGCTCATCATTCCCCCCTCCAACCCCCCGCTCAACATTCCCCCCCTTCAACTCCCCCCCCCCCCTGCTCAACATTCACCCCCAGCCAATCATTCCCCCCATCATTGCTCCCTCCTCTTCCTCCTTTTTCTATTTTTCATATTTCCTTACCTTGCCGCGCTCGGCAGGCTCAGGTTATACGTCGGGTCTTGTGGGCTGTGAGGAATTACGTCTCCTGCGGCTCCTCTACACGGCGTCAGGGACGTCACTCATCATTTCCTGCAGCGCTGGGGTGTAATGAAGAAAACTGTGCCCTGCAGGGAATGATGAGTGACGCCCCTGACGTCGTGCAGAGGAGCCGCAGGAGACGTCACTCGTCACAGCCCACATGACCCGACGCATCACCTGAGCCTGCCGAGCATGGCCAGGTAAGGAAATATGAAAAAAAGAAAAAGCAGGAGGAGTCCGGGGGTGGGGGAGCCACAGGAGCCGCCGCTCGTCACTGTTTTAAAGTGGCCGTGGCCGGGCTATCGGGGGGCCCCGATCTGCTACTCAGCAGCCCGCAGGGATGTCCCGAATGTGACGGGGCCCGGAGCAGGTGCTCCATGAGCGCCAATGATGATCCGGCCCTGGTCAGTGCAGGGGACCATAGAAGAGCGACCGGCCACATCTATACAGGAGGATCACAGCGGGTGTCAGGAGTGACACCTGGAGCGATATGTTTATTAGTAAAGGTACTACTGCTCCCATCATGGAACAGTCTGTTACATGCTGGGAGTAGTAGTACTACCTAAAAAATTTAAAAAAGAGAGAAAAAAAATGTGAAACACACACACACACACACACTTTATAAAAAAATAATTACAATTTCGTTATAAAAAATATCAATTTCGTTAAATAAATTTTTTTCCCATAACTATTGCATCTTTTTTTTGGTACCCAACAAATTTTGGGTACCAAAAAAAAACCACCAAAGGGGCCAAAAATGCAATTCCACACAAATGAAAAACCGCCAGAAAAAACGCGAGATGCAGGAAATTGCACTGGCATTTTTTCAGGCGTTTTTTCTTGCCTTTTTTTTCAACCCAAAAAAGGCCGGATAAAAAGCCAAGTAGAAACTTAGCCTTAAGCGTCTATTTACACGTACAGTACTCTGCGCAGATTTGATGCGGGGGATTTGAAGCTGTGTTCAGTAATTCAGATTACAATGAAATCTGCAGCAGAAAATCCTGCACATCAAATCTGCGCAGAATACTGTACGTGTGAATAGACCATAAAGTAGTATTCCAACCTATAACACTTATACCCTATCCCCAGGAGATATGAAAATAGTCTAATTGTGGTGGGGGGAAAGGGGATTTGGGGGGGGGGGGTCACTGTTTAATTCTGACAGGAGATCCAAGTTCCTGTTCTTGAAATCGTAAGGATCTCAGCAGACCGGCTACCTGCACTCAGACACTTGGCCTCTTTGGCAGTAAACAGATGCACTAAGGCAAAATTTCTACTTTGAAGTTTTTTTTGGAGCTGCCACTGCAGCTTTTGAGCCAAAACTGAGGCAATGTTCACACAATGGAATTTCCGTGCAGAATTCCGCACGGATATTCTGCTGCAGCAGAGTCCCATTGTTTTCAATGGAATTATGTTGCACTGTGCACATGGCGGAATTTCTCCACGAAAATCCCGATTCCGAATCAGCAGAAGTAATAGACATGTTGACTCTTTCTGCGGAGTCCAAACGGAAATGCATTGCTGTCTATGAGATGGCGCATGTCTGAGTGGTCCTAGCGCCGCAATGTTCTTCGCTGTCAGTAGAATGTGTGCACGGAAATTATTCATGTAGACATTCCATTGTCTGAACATAGCCTAAGAGTGGATTAAAAAGGAATGGGAAATATAAAGTTTGAACACAGTCCTATCCTGAGCCCTGTATATTACTCCTCAGCAGTGTGAACACAGTCCTATCCTGAGCCCTGTATATTACTCCTCAGCAGTGTGAACACAGTCCTATCCTGAGCCCTGTATATTACTCCTCAGCAGTGTGAACACAGTCCTACCCTGAGCCCTGTATATTACTCCTCAGCAGTGTGAACACAGTCCTACCCTGAGCCTTGTATATTACTCCTCAGCAGTGTGAACACAGTCCTATCCTGGGCCCTGTATATTACTCCTCAGCAGTGTGAACACAGTCCTATCCTGAGTCCTGTATATTACCCCTCAGCAGTGTGAACAGTCCTATCCTGAGCCCTGTATATTACTCCTCAGCAGTGTGAACAGTCCTATCCTGAGCCCTGTATATTACCCCTCAGCAGTGTGAACACAGTCCTATCCTGAGCCCTGTATATTACTCCTCAGCAGTGTGAACACAGTCCTATCCTGAGCCTTGTATATTACTCCTCAGCAGTGTGAACACAGTCCTATCCTGAGCCCTGTATATTACTCCTCAGCAGTGTGAACACAGTCCTATCCTGAGCCCTATATATTACTCCTCAGCAGTGTGGACACAGTCCTATCCTGAGCCCTGTATATTACTCCTCAGCAGTGTGAACACAGTCCTATCCTGAGCCCTGTATATTACTCCTCAGCAGTGTGAACACAGTCCTATCCTGAGCCCTGTATATTACTCCTCAGCAGTGTGAACACAGTCCTATCCTGAGCCCTGTATATTACTCCTCAGCAGTGTGAACACAGTCCTATCCTGAGCCCTGTATATTACTCTCAGCAGTGGACAGTACCCTATCCTGAGCCCTGTATATTATCCCTCAGCAGTGTGAACAGTCCTATCCTGAGCCCTGTATATTACTCCTCAGCAGTGTGAACACAGTCCTATCCTGAGCCCTGTATATTACTCCTCAGCAGTGTGAACAGTCCTATCCTGAGCCCTGTATATTACTCCTCAGCAGTGTGAACACAGTCCTATCCTGAGCCCTGTATATTACTCCTCAGCAGTGTGAACACAGTCCTATCCTGAGCCCTGTATATTACTCCTCAGCAGTGTGAACACAGTCCTATCCTGAGCCCTGTATATTACTCCTCAGCAGTGTGAACACAGTCCTATCCTGAGCCCTGTATATTACCCCTCAGCAGTGTGAACAGTCCTATCCTGAGCCCTGTATATTACTCCTCAGCAGTGTGAACACAGTCCTATCCTGAGCCATGTATATTACTCCTCAGCAGTGTGAACACAGTCCTATCCTGAGCCCTGTATATTACTCCTCAGCAGTGTGAACACAGTCCTATCCTCAGCCCTGTATATTACTCCCCAGCAGTGTGAACACAGTCGAATCCTGAGCCCTGTATATTACTCCTCAGCAGTGTGAACACAGTCCTATCCTGAGCCCTGTATATTACACCTCAGCAGTGTGAACACAGTCCTATCCTGAGCCCTGTATATTACTCCTCAGCAGTGTGAACACAGTCCTATCCTGAGCCCTGTATATTACTCCTCAGCAGTGTGAACACAGTCCTATCCTGGGCCCTGTATATTACTCTCTCAGCAGTGTGAACACAGTCCTATCCTGAGCCCTGTATATTACTCCTCAGCAGTGTGAACACAGTCCTATCCTGAGCCCTGTATATTACTCCTCAGCAGTGTGAACACAGTCCTATCCTGAGCCCTGTATATTACTCCTCAGCAGTGTGAACACAGTCCTATCCTGGGCCCTGTATATTACTCCTCAGCAGTGTGGACACAGTCCTATCCTGAGCCCTGTATATTACTCCTCAGCAGTGTGAACCACAGTCCTATCCTGAGCCCTGTATATTACTCCTCAGCAGTGTGAACACAGTCCTATCCTGAGCCCTGTATATCACTCCCAGCAGTGTGAACACAGTCCTATCCTGAGCCCTGTATATCACTCCCAGCAGTGTGAACACAGTCCTATCCTCAGCCCTGTATATTACTCCTCAGAAGTGTGAACACAGTCCTATCCTGAGCCCTGTATATTACCCCTCAGCAGTGTGAACAGTCCTATCCTGAGCCCTGTCTATTACTCCTCAGCAGTGTGAACACAGTCCTATCCTGAGCCCTGTATATTACTCCTCAGCAGTGTGAACACAGTCCTATCCTGAGCCCTGTATATTACTCCTCAGCAGTGTGAACACAGTCCTATCCTGAGCCCTGTATATTACTCCTCAGCAGTGTGAACACAGTCCTATCCTGAGCCTTGTATATTACTCCTCAGCAGTGTGAACACAGTCCTATCCTGAGCCTGTATATTACTCCTCAGCAGTGTGAACACAGTCCTATCCTGAGCCCTGTATATTACCCCTCAGCAGTGTGAACAGTCCTATCCTGAGCCCTGTATATTACTCCTCAGCAGTGTGAACACAGTCCTATCCTGAGTCCTGTATATTACACCTCAGCAGTGTGAACACAGTCCTATCCTGAGCCCTGTATATTACTCCTCAGCAGTGTGAACACAGTCCTATCCTGAGCCCTGTATATTACTCCTCAGCAGTGTGAACACAGTCCTATCCTGAGCCCTGTATATTACTCCTCAGCAGTGTGAACACAGTCCTATCCTGAGCCCTGTATATTACCCCTCAGCAGTGTGAACAGTCCTATCCTGAGCCCTGTATATTACTCCTCAGCAGTGTGAACACAGTCCTATCCTGAGCCAGTATATTACTCCTCAGCAGTGTGAACACAGTCCTATCCTGAGCCCTGTATATTACTCCTCAGCAGTGTGAACACAGTCCTATCCTCAGCCCTGTATATTACTCCCCAGCAGTGTGAACACAGTCCTATCCTGAGCCCTGTATATTACTCCTCAGCAGTGTGAACACAGTCCTATCCTGAGCCCTGTATATTACACCTCAGCAGTGTGAACACAGTCCTATCCTGAGCCCTGTATATTACACCTCAGCAGTGTGAACACAGTCCTATCCTGAGCCCTGTATATTACTCCTCAGCAGTGTGAACACAGTCCTATCCTGAGCCCTGTATATTACTCCTCAGCAGTGTGAACACAGTCCTATCCTGAGCCCTGTATATTACTCCTCAGCAGTGTGAACACAGTCCTATCCTGGGCCCTGTATATTACTCCTCAGCAGTGTGGACACAGTCCTATCCTGAGCCCTGTATATTACTCCTCAGCAGTGTGAACACAGTCCTATCCTGAGCCCTGTATATTACTCCTCAGCAGTGTGAACACAGTCCTATCCTGAGCCCTGTATATCACTCCCAGCAGTGTGAACACAGTCCTATCCTGAGCCCTGTATATCACTCCCAGCAGTGTGAACACAGTCCTATCCTCAGCCCTGTATATTACTCCTCAGAAGTGTGAACACAGTCCTATCCTGAGCCCTGTATATTACCCCTCAGCAGTGTGAACAGTCCTATCCTGAGCCCTGTCTATTACTCCTCAGCAGTGTGAACACAGTCCTATCCTGAGCCCTGTATATTACTCCTCAGCAGTGTGAACACAGTCCTATCCTGAGCCCTGTATATTACTCCTCAGCAGTGTGAACACAGTCCTATCCTGAGCCTTGTATATTACTCCTCAGCAGTGTGAACACAGTCCTATCCTGAGCCCTGTATATTACCCCTCAGCAGTGTGAACAGTCCTATCCTGAGCCCTGTATATTACTCCTCAGCAGTGTGAACACAGTCCTATCCTGAGCCCTGTATATTACTCCTCAGCAGTGTGAACACAGTCCTATCCTGAGTCCTGTATATTACACCTCAGCAGTGTGAACACAGTCCTATCCTGAGCCCTGTATATTACTCCTCAGCAGTGTGAACACAGTCCTATCCTGAGCCCTGTATATTACTCCTCAGCAGTGTGAACACAGTCCTATCCTGAGCCCTGTATATTACTACTCAGCAGTGTGAACACAGTCCTATCCTGAGCCCTGTATATTACTCCTCAGCAGTGTGAACACAGTCCTATCCTGAGCCCTGTATATTACTCCTCAGCAGTGTGAACACAGTCCTATCCTGAGTCCTGTATATTACCCCTCAGCAGTGTGAACACAGTCCTATCCTGAGCCCTGTATATTACTCCTCAGCAGTGTGAACACAGTCCTATCCTGAGCCCTGTATATTACTCCTCAGCAGTGTGAACACAGTCCTATCCTGAGCCCTGTATATTACTACTCAGCAGTGTGAACACAGTCCTATCCTGAGCCCTGTATATTACTCCTCAGCAGTGTGAACACAGTCCTATCCTGAGCCCTGTATATTACCCCTCAGCAGTGTGAACACAGTCCTATCCTGAGCCCTGTATATTACTCCTCAGCAGTGTGAACACAGTCCTATCCTGAGCCCTGTATATTACTCCTCAGCAGTGTGAACACAGTCCTATCCTGAGCCCTGTATATTACTACTCAGCAGTGTGAACACAGTCCTATCCTGAGCCCTGTATATTACTCCTCAGCAGTGTGAACACAGTCCTATCCTGAGCCCTGTATATTACTCCTCAGCAGTGTGAACACAGTCCTATCCTGAGCCCTGTATATTACTCCTCAGCAGTGTGAACACAGTCCTATCCTGAGCCCTGTATATTACTCCTCAGCAGTGTGAACACAGTCCTATCCTGAGCTCTGTATATTACTCCTCAGCAGTGTGAACACAGTCCTATCCTGAGCCCTGTATATTACTCCTCAGCAGTGTGAACACAGTCCTATCCTGAGCCCTGTATATTACTACTCAGCAGTGTGAACACAGTCCTATCCTGAGCCCTGTATATTACTCCTCAGCAGTGTGAACACAGTCCTATCCTGAGCCCTGTATATTACCCCTCAGCAGTGTGAACACAGTCCTATCCTGAGCCCTGTATATTACTCCTCAGCAGTGTGAACACAGTCCTATCCTGAGCCCTGTATATTACTCCTCAGCAGTGTGAACACAGTCCTATCCTGAGTCCTGTATATTACACCTCAGCAGTGTGAACACAGTCCTATCCTGAGCCCTGTATATTACTCCTCAGCAGTGTGAACACAGTCCTATCCTGAGCCCTGTATATTACTCCCAGCAGTGTGAACACAGTCCTATCCTGAGCCTTGTATATTACTCCTCAGCAGTGTGAACACAGTCCTATCCTGAGCCTTGTATATTACTCCTCAGCAGTGTGAACACAGTCCTATCCTGAGCCCTGTATATCACTCCACAGCAGTGTGAACACAATCCTATCCTGAGCCCTGTATATTACTCCTCAGCAGTGTGAACACAGTCCTATCCTGAGCCTTGTATATTACTCCTCAGCAGTGTGAACACAGTCCTATCCTGAGCCCTGTATATCACTCCACAGCAGTGTGAACACAATCCTATCCTGAGCCCTGTATATTACTCCTCAGCAGTGTGAACACAGTCCTATCCTGAGCCCTGTATATTACTCCTCAGCAGTGTGAACACAGTCCTATCCTGAGCCCTGTATATTACTCCTCAGCAGTGTGAACACAATCCTATCCTGAGCCTTGTATATTACTCCTCAGCAGTGTGAACACAATCCTATCCTGAGCCTTGTATATTACTCCTCAGCAGTGTGAACACAGTCCTATCCTGAGTCCTGTATATTACACCTCAGCAGTGTGAACACAGTCCTATCCTGAGCCCTGTATATTACTCCCTCAGCAGTGTGAACACAGTCCTATCCTGAGCCTTGTATATTACTCCTCAGCAGTGTGAACACAGTCCTATCCTGAGCCCTGTATATTACTCCTCAGCAGTGTGAACACAGTCCTATCCTGAGCCTGTATATCACTCCACAGCAGTGTGAACACAATCCTATCCTGAGCCTTGTATATTACTCCTCAGCAGTGTGAACACAGTCCTATCCTGAGCCCTGTATATTACTCCCCAGCAGTGTGAACACAGTCCTATCCTGAGCCTTGTATATTACTCCTCAGCAGTGTGAACACAGTCCTATCCTGAGCCTTGTATATTACTCCTCAGCAGTGTGAACACAGTCCTATCCTGAGCCCTGTATATTACTCCTCAGCAGTGTGAACACAGTCCTATCCTGAGCCCTGTATATTACTCCTCAGCAGTGTGAACACAGTCCTATCCCTGAGCCCTGTATATTACTCCTCAGCAGTGTGAACACAGTCCTATCCTGAGCCCTGTATATTACTCCTCAGCAGTGTGAACACAGTCCTATCCTGAGCCCTGTATATTACTCCTCAGCAGTGTGAACACAGTCCTATCCTGAGCCTGTATATTACTCCTCAGCAGTGTGAACACAGTCCTATCCTGAGCCCTGTATATTACTCCTCAGCAGTGTGAACACAGTCCTATCCTGAGCCCTGTATATTACTCCTCAGCAGTGTGAACACAGTCCTATCCTGAGCCCTGTATATTACTCCTCAGCAGTGTGAACACAGTCCTATCCTGAGTCCTGTATATTACACCTCAGCAGTGTGAACACAGTCCTATCCTGAGCCCTGTATATTACTCCTCAGCAGTGTGAACACAGTCCTATCCTGAGCCTTGTATATTACTCCTCAGCAGTGTGAACACAGTCCTATCCTGAGCCCTGTATATCTACTCCTCAGCAGTGTGAACACAGTCCTATCCTGAGCCCTGTATATTACTCCTCAGCAGTGTGAACACAGTCCTATCCTGAGCCTGTATATTACTCCTCAGCAGTGTGAACACAGTCCTATCCTGAGCCCTGTATATTACTCCTCAGCAGTGTGAACACAGTCCTATCCTGAGCCCTGTATATTACTCCTCAGCAGTGTGAACACAGTCCTATCCTGAGCCCTGTATATTACTCCTCAGCAGTGTGAACACAGTCCTATCCTGAGCCCTGTATATTACTCCTCAGCAGTGTGAACACAGTCCTATCCTGAGCCCTGTATATTACTCCTCAGCAGTGTGAACACAGTCCTATCCTGAGCCCTGTATATTACTCCTCAGCAGTGTGAACACAGTCCTATCCTGAGCCCTGTATATTACTCCTCAGCAGTGTGAACACAGTCCTATCCCTGAGCCCTGTATATTACTCCTCAGCAGTGTGAACACAGTCCTATCTGAGCCCTGTATATTACTCCTCAGCAGTGTGAACACAGTCCTATCCTGAGCCCTGTATATTACTCCTCAGCAGTGTGAACACAGTCCTATCCTGAGCCCTGTATATTACTCCTCAGCAGTGTGAACACAGTCCTATCCTGAGCCCTGTATATTACTCCTCAGCAGTGTGAACACAGTCCTATCCTGAGCCCTGTATATTACTCCTCAGCAGTGTGAACACAGTCCTATCCTGAGCCCTGTATATTACTCCTCAGCAGTGTGAACACAGTCCTATCCTGAGCCCTGTATATTACTCCTCAGCAGTGTGAACACAGTCCTATCCTGAGCCCTGTATATTACTCCTCAGCAGTGTGAACACAGTCCTATCCTGAGCCCTGTATATTACTCCTCAGCAGTGTGAACACAGTCCTATCCTGAGCCCTGTATATTACTCCTCAGCAGTGTGAACACAGTCCTATCCTGAGCCTGTATATTACTCCTCAGCAGTGTGAACACAGTCCCTATCCTGAGCCCTGTATATTACTCCTCAGCAGTGTGAACACAGTCCTATCCTGAGCCCTGTATATTACTCCTCAGCAGTGTGAACACAGTCCTATCCTGAGCCCTGTATATCTACTCCACAGCAGTGTGAACACAGTCCTATCCTGAGCCTTGTATATTACTCCTCAGCAGTGTGAACACAGTCCCTATCCTGAGCCCTGTATATTACTCCCCAGCAGTGTGAACACAGTCCTATCCTGAGCCTTGTATATTACTCCTCAGCAGTGT